>NC_142600.1:63551581-64172464 GCF_041222555.1 Hakea prostrata
TTAGCCAAGAATAAGGTGTACAATGGTAAAAGGAGGCATATACGCCTTAGACACAATCTTGTGCGACAGTACATAGATGAAAGAATGATAGCTATCGATTATGTGAAGTCAGAAAGGAATCAAGCTGACATGTTCACAAAGGCTATGTCTGTCAAAAGCTTGTGTATTGCATCTACAAGAATAGGGTTAATGCCTTATCCTCGGGTCTCATGATGGATACCCTACCTATGTGAAGAGGCTAAATACCTGAATTAGGTTCAAGGGGTATAAACGAAGTCATGGGAAGACCGGTTCAGTACTACTATTTATAATTATTCCATTCTAGGGTGTAGATGAAGGTAATAGTACTACCACAAGGGTAAGGTTGAGCGAAGCTCTTAATTAGTCTAATCCCAAGGAATGTGGGCGTGTGTTAGTTGTGGTGCACATCAGAGACTAACCTAAGTAGATATAGGTGGTTTGGCCGCCACTAATGAGAACTTATAGGCGAGTGCTCTAAACATTCATGAATCCAAGATAAGGGACATGGCCGGTTCAAAAGTCCAATGTGTAGTGTAAAGGTAGCTCCAAAAGTCGACCTTTAGGACATGGATGATGGGGCGGTCAGCTACACTAATGAGGAAAGGTTCAAGGAGTCTGACTCTACCCGTACTTTGTAGCGCGACTCATTAGACCTAATGTAGGTTCAAGTCCGAAAGACACCTACAACGATGTGTCCTTTAGTGTCTAATAAAGTCACAACACGAGTCCTTTTTTGCAATTTTGAAACTTGTGGGGGATTGTTAGGTTTTTTATTAAAATCTATATTATCTATATATTAAGTTTCAAAATTAGTTTTTGCATTTCTTTTATTTAATTGTTTTGTTTGTGTGTGGGACCCTTGAGGTAAGGGTGGTAATGAGGCACCATGAGGTAAGGGTGGTAATGAGGCACCATGAGTAAAGGAGGCCCTTCATGACCTTGGTTAAAGGAGGCCCTTCATGACTTTGGTTATGAGGCTCTTCATGACATTGGTCATGGGTCTTAAAGGTCTTGATCATGGTGATGAGGTGGGCTAACTTGAATGGTGGAACTACTCAAATTCTAACTCTTGACCTTTATTTCTCATTTCAACTTCATGACCATTCATGGCCATTACCATGAGTGGGGGTTAAGGTCTTTGAATGGGTTAAAGCCTATTCATTCCAAAGAAGTGAATATGAGAGTTACTTCCCCAAGTAGTGGGGAGGTTAGGTCAAGGGGGTTTATTCACATTAGTGGAGGAGGGACAAACCATTGATTCTCCATTAGTGGAGAATTGATTCTCACCTTGTGGGGAGGTGTGGTTTGGGCCTATATAAACCCAACCCTTCCTTGCATATTGTGTGCTATTGTGACTCTCCTCACTCACATTATTTGTTTTACAAAGTTCATTTCTTTCTTGAGTTGTCTAACTGTTGTGCTCTAGCTTTTGGCTCCTTTAAGGGACTAGAAGAACTACCTCATCTTCTAGTTGGAGGTTGCTTTATCTTGGAGGTGGTGGTGCGAAGAACCCTTGGTAGTAGGGTGCATCAATTACCTTAAAGACAGCATCAAGGTGTGACTCAACCTCATCAATCAGTGGTTCGTTCGGTTGGTACTTCAAGCTCTTCAAATTTTCTATAGATCTTCATCTCTCAATTGTATTGCAATTTCACTTTTATATGTTTGAAGAATTTGTAATACAATTACCCCAACATTTATATAACACTCTTGTTTTAGTTCTAAACCCAAGACTATTTTTTTTCCGGTTTTTCGATATTTGTTGTTTCCTTATACATTATATTTTATTTCCTTAAAATAAAATATTGTACGATTTTTTCTTTCTTTCTTTTATGGTAGTTCACATGCCAAAGCGGTAAAGTCTAATTTTAATTAACACCGCATGATTGGCATAAGTGCCATTTTCATGTAACTCCCCTAATTGTTTTACAATTTTAGTAATAGTATATACAATTGGAGACGTACAAGAAGGGAGGGGTATGTGATTATAGGTAGTTGTTTGTTTAGTTTAGCATTAAAATGTATTATATAGTATTTTAAAAAGATAATATTTTATTATGTTGATCAATAGTAGTTTAAATATTTTCTTAAAATTGCTTTTATTATTTTGAATGTGAAATTGAATAGTCCATTGTAGCCAAATTTAAGGTTCCATTTTGTTCTTCAGCTATTAAAAAAAAATAGTAGTTTAAATATTTTGTTAAGATTGCTTTTAAAAAAGAAGGAAACATGGGGAGGAGAAAGAACAACCGTAGTTTAAATATTTCATTAAGATTGCTTTTAAAAAAGGAAAGAAGTGCAATCACATAACATTTCCATATATATTTTTTAATTTTGATTTGATATTATTTTAGCTAATGTGAGTTGTAACTGTATATAGTTACTTTCATTGCATAATGTTTGTGAATTTTAAAAGTAACCGCAAGCGCACGGTATCGTGTAGCTAACGGGTCGATCTCAAGGGGATATGTCACTTAGAATTCAACTTCTTAATAGTAATGCGAGAGTGGAATGATTCAATTTTTGTTAACTAATTAACTAAACTAAACAATCCTAATCTATACGTCTAATGCAATCGAATTGAAACGAAAAATAAATTAAACACAATCAATGCATAAATAAAAGACAAGAAAAAAAATGCGAACAATAAAAAAAAAAAGGAAAAAAAAAGTAGAACCAGTTAGTATGTTAAAGCAGTCAGTAAAATTTAGTTCATAGCTAAAATGCAGATGCAACACCACCCGTCACCAGAAGCAGAGGAACGACTGTAGGCTTGCTCCGGTTATGTGGTCCGAGATGATGAATGAATAGGCAGAAAGTAAATAACATAAAGTAAATAACAAAGCAATAAACAAAGCAATAAAAGAAAAAGGAAGCCTTAACCAAAGAGAGGCACGATTGTAGGCATCTCTGATCAAAGATCTAGGGGAAGGGCGAACAATAAATAATGCTGAAAGTAAATCCTAAATTAAGAATATGGAGGGAGTAGATAGAAGCGGGAATGGAGGGAGGAGAGAAGATTAATAAAGAAGGTTACTTACTTGCGAATTGAACAAACGATTCGAATCTCAACCAACCCTAACAACCAGATCTAGATCTAGAATGATCTAAATCTGCAATTGCTAGACCCAGAGAAAAACGAATCTAAAAAAATTAAAACTTGAACTTGAAGCTTGAACTTGAATTGCATTACATAAAAAGATTAAACCTAAACATTGAATCTAGAAATTTAAATCTCACTAATGCAAGCAAAGAAAACTAGAGAAAATCTAAATAAACTGAAGAGAGAAGAAAGAATGCTTCTACTAGGCTCTAGAACATGTTCTCCTTTAATGGAATATGATCTCCTTTTATAGAGTTTACATGAGATATGAAGCACGGCTGAATTTGAATAAAACTCAGGGTTTCTATCTGACTCAGCCAATTAGGGTTTTGACGTAGTAATCGCGCTAACTTAGAGAGATCAGATGCATAATTCCACCGTTAGATTTGAGGTTTAAGTATTCATGAAGCTCTCCTCCAAAAATCAGCACGATCGAACATCGGATGACCGTTCGATGAAGGGTTTGATCGAAACTGGACAGAGGCATTCAAAAACGGGGTTTTTCCTCTTTTTCTTTCTTTAATTAAATCCAAGATAGGAAATAAGATGTTGAGGTATGCAAGGACTCTTATCCATTTGGACTCTCTCAATAATATCTTTGTAGATTTGATTTAAAATCTCAGCCGTAGATCAGATTTGCCTTCTTTATCTCTTCAATATTTCGGAGTTGGCCCATAATCACACATCTCTAGCCCATCATGCTCTAGATCAGGCCCATTTTCGCATTTGAGAATTTGAATGAACTTCTTGACGTGTAAAATAGCATGATTCAAGTCCAAAATTCCAAATATTTGCTTAAATCTTGAAAAGTCCTAAAATCTGCAAAAACAACATAAAACCCAAGGTAACTCCACTCTAAGTGTATAAAATGCATGCTTTATGCCCTAAGATTTCACACATAAATGTGCTCATCACAAACATACTTAGAGCTGTCCATTGCGCTATCTATTGAAGTGTCATGAATATGATTTAGTCATTGGGAGTATAGATGTTATATAGAGGATTCTATATGATTTACTCTTGTTAGCTGTTTCCTCATCAGCAAATGATCAAGTGCATGCCCTACACTATATAACCTCTTCATATTTCATGGTTTTTTTGCTTTTGGGGATTCGAGTGGGGTAGTGGTTGAAAAATCTAGCACCTGTCTCTCAAGTTCGGAAATCTTAATCCCCCTCCAAAAAAAAAAAAAAAAAAAAAAAAAAAGCAGCATGGGATATAGTTCAAATATATAAATGACAAAATCCGATGACACTATCAGTGATCCATCTCTGTTGATTTGTCATCCAAATAGAAGGCATTTTCCATTTGTTAACATACAGACCAAACTAATGTATTTGGTTTTCTTTTACCATGGTTATCACTACAAATGTACTAATTATCTATTCTTAAATACTTTGTTTTGGACCTTACTTCTGCAAGGTTTCAAGACTTGAACCGGTCTATGAATCTTTTTTATTTATAAGTATATATGGCCTACATTGCTACTTTAGCAGATTTGATGCTATCTAACCCACCAGTTGGTGCCATAACTCCTTCAACTTCCTGAAGATGGAATTGAGGAAGGTTTAACAACGTTGCTATGCAGGTTTCTTGGCATCAGAATGAAGGGAATAGTAGTACCATCGAACCTTTCCCTTCTGAGAGAAGTACTTAAACACTGTACACTGCTGTCACCAGAGGAGAACAAGATGAAACATTGGACAACAAAGGCAAGATTCCAATCCTTGAGGAGAGATTAGTTCCATCATCTCCTCTACAATTCGGTAACTCTAATTCGTCAACCATGGGATGATCAAGCCGTCAGTGTTACATGTTGGATCTGAAGATAATGTGAGATTGTTTAACACAACACACAACAAATAATTTCCTACTGTTTCTCAATTAATCTAGCATCTTACACTCTTCAACATTGTCGGAACATCATGATTAATCTTTTGTTTATCTAATTGTCAAATTACCTTATAATGGCTTGATAAGTAGTCATTTCCTAATTAGAACAACAATCTAGTGTCTCATACTGTTCAAATTTTACATAAAAAATGAAGCTTTTGAATACCTAATAGTCATGTTGGCTTGTGATGGGCCTGAATAGCAGTCATTTTCTTATTAGATACAACTGAAAGTACTGCAAATATGGACTGAATCTCAAAACTTGGATTAGACTTCACTTACCAAAGCTCGTATCTTAAGTAATCTAGTAGTTTAGGTTTCAAAGTTATGAATTTTTATCATCATAATTCACAAGCAATTGGTGCATGCATGGAGTCCATACTCTCATTCTTTCCATATCATCCATACTAGTCATCAAAATTGAAACCACTGGATTAGACACTGAACCAATGGAAGTAGATGGAGATGATGATAAGTTGGGAGTTCAATCAGAATATGGAAGAATAACTAACTCAAACGTTGACGGACTTGGTAGATGGACTAAGACTACAGTAATGACACAAGTAGAAGGTCCTGAAAAATCAGGTAAGACTCTTCTATAACTTAGAAAATGACCCAAGAATGAACTAGGGCTTTTGGAGCATCAATACCACTCCTTGAACAAAAGTACCAAGGGTGGGTAACTGATGAGCACATTTCTGTGTGAAATCTTAAGGCATAAAACACGCATTTTATACACTTAGAGTGGAGCTACCTTGGGTTTTACGTTGTTTTTGCAGATTTTAGGATTTTTTAGGATTTGAGTAAATATTTGGAGTTTTGGGTATGAAACATACAATTTTACACGTTAAGAGGTGCATTCAAATTTTCAAGTGCAAAAAGGGACTAATTTGGAGCATGATGGGCTAGAGATACGATTATGGACCAACTCCAAAATATCTTAGAAATAAGAAGCCAATTTTGATCTACGGCTGAGATTAGTTAGGATTTTTATTTTATTTACTTTATTGTAATTGCAAACTGTATGGGGCTCACAAGTAGTCAAAGATTAGGATTTTCAATTTTTTCTATAGATTTTATAGAAGATTTTATTTATTTTCCTAATTACTTTTTCCCTCTCCCCACTTTCTATTTTGTTTATTTTATTATTTCCTTAATAACTCCCTTATTTTTTTTGTTAACAAAATATATGTATTTTATTTTATTTTCTCTTTCTTTCCACTTTATTCTCCACGATAAACTACTATATTATTTATTATTTTTTTTTCTCCACTCATTATCTCTCTCTCTCTCTCTCTCTCTCTCTCTCTCTTTGATTTTACAACGAAATTAGGTTATTCTTTATTTTTTAAAATAATTTATTTCACTCTTCTTTATTCTTTATTATTATTATTATTTATTATTATTATTATTTATTTTCTTATTTGTAAATCATTTATCATCTCCTATAAATATACTCTCCCTCTTAGACTTAGGTTTTACACTTTCTTTCTCTTTTGTTTATTTAAGCTTTCTCTAGTTCTTTGATTTCTTTGTAGGATTCTAGTTTTTAGATTGAATGTTTAAGTTTAATTTTTATATGTAATGCAATGAATATTGAAGTTGTTTAGTATATTTTATGCAAGTGTATTTCCTTTCTTTTGATCAATGCACTTTCAATCGAGTTCAAGATTCAAGTTTCGAGTTTCAATTTTGAAAAGGATTCGTTTTTCTCTAGGTCTAGCAATTGCAGATTTGGATCATTCCAGATCTGGTTGTTAGGGTTGGTTGAGATTCGAATCAATTGTTCAAGGATGTCATTCGAGATTCGAGGATGCAAGTAAGTAGCCTTTGTCAGTAATCTTCTCTCTCTCCTCCATTCCCGCTTTTGTCTACCCCTCCATATTTTTAACTTAGACTTTATTTTTCAGCATTTATTTATTGTTTTCCTTTCCCCTTGGGTCCTTGATCAAAGATACCTATAGTCGTGCCTCTCTTTGGTTAAAGTTTCCCTTTTCCACATATTGCTTTGTTACTTGTTCTGTTATTTACTTTATGCATTTTTTTTCCTTTAATATCCGTTCCCCCATATTGCTGGACTATAAACTACGGCAAAGGGTCCACAGACAAAGTCATCCTAATTATACTCTCCTTCCCTTGATCTAGAGTTGACACTCAGATCACCTCCCTTTTATTTATTTCTTTATTGTTTGCATTTTTTTATTCCTGCCTTTTATTTATTTATTTTTATTTATTTATTAGATGATAAATGGTTATGTTATGTTTGTTTTATTAGATATATGTGTTAGGACCGCTCATTTAGTTTAATTAATTAGTTAAAAATTTTGAATCATTGCACTCTCGCGTTACCATTAAGAGGTTAAATTCTAAAGTGGCATATCTCCCTGAGATCGACCCGTTAGCTATACGATATTATGCACTTGCGGTTACTTTTATTTTGCAAACAGTTACCTGCCCACCCAGGCGACCAACCAATTTCGGGTAAAAAGGGCATTTTGGGTAATCGATGATTTTGAAGCCCTATTTGATGTTTTTTTTCATCCTAAAACGTGTCATTATGTTCTAAAGCCGTCTGAGAACATCAAAGCCTATTAAGAGAACCCTATCCAAGTTGAAGAAAGTTGTGGAAGTATCCGTCAAGGTTTCCGATCATCGATTATCTTTTTAAAAGGTTAGTAGTCATCCTCTTCGTTCTTGTTCTTCTCTTTTGCTTGTTTCTACCTAATGTAAAGACCTAGAAGAAGGTCTATACTTGCTATAATGACCTATTTCTTTCATCCTCTTTACTCTAGAGTAGATCTCCATTCACTCTAGCTCTTCAGTGAATCTCACGGTAAGATTTTGGAGAAGACCTAATATAAGATCCATTAGTTTTTCATCCTTTTTGTTTTGTTTGATCTCCAAACTAAGTTAGACCATGATCTATTATGATTTCAAACCTATATCTTCTATCTTCTTTACTGTAGAGTGAATGAAAATTCATTCTAGCTCATCCGTGAATCTTGCGGTGAGATTTCGGTGAAAACCTAATATACGATTCGTTAGGTTTTCATTATTTTTGCTATGATTGATCCTTAAACTATAATAGATAATGTCCTACCATGATTTCAGAATTTTCTATTTAATTTTGGAGTACTTTGGAACTTAAACGAGAAGTTTTATGTCGATCTGAGCACATTTTGTCCATACACAAAAGCTCTGGTCGCTTGCCTTGGTCGCCTGGGGCAACCCACTCAAGCGACCAAGCCTAGTTTTGGTAGATTGGTGGCTGGGTTGATTGTCTTGGTTGCCCCAGGCAACCCACCCATTTCCAAGTGGGTTGTTTGTTCTCTTTTCAACTCTAAACCTCTAGGGTTGTTTCTAACTTTGAACCATCATGTGTTTAGGACTCTTTGACAAGCTTAAACTCATTCTTTGACCTAACTAAAAAAGTTTGTGAATCGATAGCAAGGTGAGAACATTCACTTACACAAAACCATAGTTACATTCTTGTTTATTATGGAACTTGAATGTATGTTTACATATTGTTGTTTAAGGGTTTAGAAATGAATACCATGACTCTATAATTTTAGAATATAGTTGATCAAAGATGTTATGCATATATGTTAAATATATGACTGTTTGGACTTGGAATGACTTGAGACATGATAATGTGACTCGAATCATATTGTAATGTGAATGTAGGTTGTGATTATGAACTGGGGAATTCCATTCGGGTGTTTTTGTCTTGAGATATCAGTGAAGGTGGTATGGAACACAATCCTATGATGCCCCTTGGCTTTTCATGATCATTGAATATCATAACTAGGAAGTCTAGTTGTGTTTGGTTAGAAACCCCATCACATCACACCCTGTCAGCATAGGTATTAATTCTGAGTGACCCGTGGCAACATTGTGGGGGTGTGGGCGCTCAAGATTGGTAGCCAACACATGAGAGGACATAACCACATTGTAGGGGCCATTCATTTGTAGGGTCACATTATAATAGACTTGGGCTCATGGGCGCTCAAGATCGGTAGCCAACCTGTGAGAGGACATAAGAACTTCCCGTCCATTATATGTGGATGATCTCAAGGGCATCTTCAGTGACAAATCTCAAATTATTTAATTATCCCCTTCTAAGACAAAAGTCTGAATGTTTTGCAAACAAAACGACGTATATATCGCAAGCTGTTGCCCTATTCAATCTCTCTGTACAAATACTCCTTCCACTGGAAATTAAAATTATTTTTATCATTAAAAGAAAGGGTAAAACTAGTTGATCTGGGACAAACCCTAGTTGATCCTCCTTGGTATCAAGGGAGACTCACGCCAATGTCACAATTTTAGATCCTAAAACGTAATACATGACGGATTCAACTGATAACATCTTGGCAGCCACTGCCCAATGAATAAACCACATAATCTGCACGGGCCAAGATAAAGCCAATCAAATATGGCATGCAATGGATGCAGAGAAGGCATGTATCTTTTCTATCAGATTCATATTAATGCATAAACCAAAAAGATTAGCATATTGATCTGGTATATATATATATATATATATATTGATGCGTCCAAAATCTGCTCAGCCCTTAGATCTCCTTAGAATGACCTGCAAAACGAAAGCGTCAGATGTGGCCCGACCGCTGGGGTCGGGAGTCCACCTCCAAAGGCTAAGGCTCTTTTTGGTATCAATTATCATTGTCAATTATGAGAAATTTTCATTATTTTAAATTGTTTGGCATCTATCCTGAATTTTATTTTTATTTAAAATAATAGAAAAACCTCCAAAATCCATAATGAACTTTTTGTCCATTATGGATTATGATGAGAATTTCATTATCTTCATTTGTGTAAGTTTACTTAAAGTTCTATAAGTAAGATGAGGGTAAAATAGTCAATACACATTCTTTTATAACAACTATACTTTTTCCTTCTTTTCTCACTTGTTTACTATTATTTTTAATAATTTTTTATCTTGACACCAATCTTATTTTCCATTTTATAATTTATTTTCGATAAAATTCACCAAACCATTTTTCATTCTTGACCAATAATGAATTCTTGTACTTATTTATTTTAAATAGGCATAATAGAGAATGAGAATTGATACCAAAAAGAGCCTAAGTCAGTCGATGAACTTAATCACAAACGGCTCTGTTAGAAGCACAGAGCTAAGGAATGAATAACTGGAAAACGATTTAGATCATAAGCATCTGAGTGTTTACGTCCAAATGTATGTGTGGATCTGGATCTCTCCCTTACCTTGCAGATAGGTGAGGTTTATATATAGTGTACCTTCGAATCTTCTTTGTTGGATGTATTTGAGCCTTCTTCGGATAGTCGTTGGATTCTAACAGTTTGATCCGTTGAGCGATAGACTTCTACTAGTTTGAAATAGTAGAGGACTCCTGAGATAACCTCACGGTTATCTGATGATTATCCTTTCAACAGTGATAAGTGACAACCGCCAAGTTGTGTCTGCCATCATTAGGGTAATTAACCTAATCCATAAGTTGGATTAGAGCGTGCTTGTTGCTGATTTAGTTTTCTTCCTCAGCAAGCTACCTCCTGGACCCGGCTCGCTTGGAAGCGAGTCGAATCCTTTCGTCTCGACTGGAGTTGAAGGTCAAACCAAGTATGAACCAGGTTCGATCATATTTTCTCCACATCATATATATATATATATATATATATATATATATAGTAAATGAACCAAGGAAGAGTATATTCAGATTTAGTAAGAGAAGCAAAGATCTTAATTAGTGTCAAAGGAATCAGCTGTGCATCAGAATAGAATTTGCGGTGCAATGTAAAAGCTGTATATAGTGTTTGAAGCAGAAAATTAGTGTGTCAATTTCAATGCTGTGAATGAATTGAAACAACAGTGACAACAATTTTTAACAGGAAGAGCTTAAGGAAGAAGATCGAAGAGTAGAAACACCGACAGTTCTTTCAAGCATCTGTAACACCATCTTCATTGTAGGCCTCTCCGATGGCTTCTTGTTAATACACCAAATTGCTACCATCAACCAACTGACTAGCCTCTCTTCATCCCCAATGGCCTCCATATCCCCATCCACCAAATCTTCAAGCTCCCAATTTCTGTAGCAGTTAACAGCCCAGCCCGTGAATGTTATGTTGTTTTCTCCACTCCATGCTGTATCAGCAGCACTCCTACAAGATATAATCTCCAACAACATCACACCAAAGCTATAAACATCCACCTCTACAGTGATCTTCTTTTCTGTATTCGGCTCTCTCGGGTTCCACTCTGGTGCCAAATATTCTGCAGTCCCTCTAGTCCTTCTACAAGTTAAGACCTCGCCAGGCATCATTGTCATTGCCCATCCAAAGTTAGAAATCTTTGGGCAGAAAAAATCGTCCAAGAGTATGTTTTGAGGCTTTATATCACAGTGGATGATCTGGGGGCAGCATTCTTCATGCAAGTATGCTAGGCCACTTGCAATCCCGACTGCAATCCGGGTTCTTTGATCCCAATGAGGCTTTGGGGATTCAAAGAGAAATCTTGCTAAAGAGCCTTTGCTCATGAACTCATATACCAAAAGCCTGGGTGGCCGTTCCTCACAAAACCCTAGCAATTGAACCAGATTCCTGTGGTCTATCTGGCCCATCACACTTACCTCTGTTTGAAATAATTCACTCTCACCTTCTTGAACCTGATTCTTTAGGCTTCTGACTGCAACCAGATTATAAGATCCTAGAGCATGCAGACCTTTGTAAACAATGCTAAAATCATCCTCTTCCAATATTTCCTTGAAACTATTTATTGCTTCTTCGAGTTCTTTGTACGTAAATGATTGCAGATTAGTCAGATCTGGCTCGTCCCCAATTACCTGCCCCTGCCCTGTCTGAGGTTGGAGAGGATTCCAGTCCAGATCTATCTCTGAAATGCTGGAAACTAGTGATCTTCTTTGGTATGCAATAAAAGCAGTCAGACAAATTGCAGCTAACAATAGGAAGTTGATCATAAATACAGAACCACCCATTGATCCATACAAGATAGCTATTGTTTGAACTTTCTTCTTCATGCTTGAAGATTTTGCAGGCCTTACCTTGAAGAAAGCCTTATAACGGTAGTTTGCGTTGAACCTCCTCCCATTGGAGAGAGGAAGCCTCTTCTTCCAGCATCTTAGATTCTTATAGGTAACAACTGCACAATAACAGTCCAGCAAGCAAGAGTTCTTGCAGTCCTCCTCACTAACGGGCTCAATCCTTTCGTATTCAGATAATGGCCAATTTGTGCCTTTCAACTCCTTGAACTCAAAAAGACTCTCAGGAGAACCAGACTCACCATCTTCACAAACAATTGGGGCATTTGGTTTGCAGCCACCAAAACTGTTGTTTGGATCAGTTAGTGAGTATTCAGGTGGACATTTGCATTTGGGCATCCCATTAACTACTTCACAGTAGCTATTATAACCACAAGCACCACTGCCTAGTAACCCTTTCATGTCACAGACATCCTTGGGAAATGTTTTCTCGATTGACCATTCTTTAGTACCACCACCATGAGAAGGCTTTGGATGGGCATACAGATAAAATGCTCCACGGACACCAAGGGTCGCCCTGTGATAGAAATCAGCACTTGGCAGTCTGTTGGGTGGTGAGAGATCCACCATGTATCCATCACTCCATTTTATATAAAGATGGCCTGATTCATTGAAGACCAACGTCGAACGATGATCAGCTGGATTAGCCCCAATAGCAAAGTAGGGAGGGTAAGGAAAATAAGAAGGCAGGGGAGCAAGATTGAGAACGAGGGTTCCATTATGGAGTAATCGGAGCTGAAACATTCCCCTTGAGTAGTCAGTGCTCGATTGCCGAGAAGAAAGACTGCTACCCACTTGCAGTGTCTGTCCAGGCAACAATGTGTCTGTGGGTTGGCTGAAGCTCTCCCATATGCGACCAGAGTTCTCGCTTTCAAGCACGAAGTTGCCATTGTCGAGCATGGCAGCGTAAGCCACAAATCCGGGATCGATCGTTTCAGCTTTCCACAAAGGATGGCCTTCAGGGTTTGTAAGCACCAACTGACCATCATTGGTAAGATCAACTATGGAATTTCTGGGTGCTGGGTTACCACCATCGGCGTACCAAACAATAGTTTGATCTGGTATTCGGTTGAACCAGATGCAGAGCAAGAAGAAATCCTTATCTTCAAGGGAGCGAAATCCGAAGGCAAAATCACCGGAAGGTGAAATCCATGAACCTCCATCGCCAGCTATGAGATGAGAATCCAACGCCACTCTAGCTTCACAGCCAACCAAGAGGAGAAAAAGAAGAGACAAGATGAAGAGGATAACAGGAAAGGCAAGACTGGAAATCATGGCCATAAGCTATTTGCCAAAGAGCTCAAAAGTTTTATGAGCAAGATTTGACTGTCTTAACAAGTTAGCTCTCTGAAGGAAGAAACGTTTACTCCAAGGCAGGGACATACCAATTGGATAAAAAATTCACGACTGAAGGTGAGGGCTTGACTTTTTTTCAATTATTGTTTTTAGGAGTAGGATATTTTTATTAACTATTGCACCTGCAGATGGAAGAGAAGCAGGAGGAAAACAAAAATTGTTTATGAGAAATATAAAAATTTAATAGTGTTAACTTTTTTTCCTTTTTTTTTTGGGTAAATAATAGTGTTGACTTTGATAGCGAGTCACCGGATACTCTTTTTGTGGTTAGAGAATAATATTTTGTCAATTTCTTGTAGATTTCTCACTCTTATAATGGATATGTTCAACTTCTTACCAGGGGAGCTTGGAACGTGTGAATGTAAAAAAAATGAAAATTGTTTTAGTGAGTACCATGAAGTTTATGGTCCAGATTGAAGCTTATCATGTTGATCATTCGTTTTACTTCGTTTGATGTAAGTGATTTTTTGGTAATTGTAAAACAAATAGTTGGTAATTGGTCTCAACCATAAGTTTCGATTCAACCGACTGTTGTGCATCCAAGTAAAGCTCATAAAAAACTTAGTAGAGTCTTCTCAATAAGTATTCTAGTGTAATATCAAACCTAAGATTCATGTTCTTGTTTTCCTCTTAGTGAAATCGCTTTTCTTTTTCTTAAAAAAATTAATATTATAGTTAATATAATTTTTTTATGAATTATATATGAAAATGATATTTTGTTTCCTTAGCCATTGACAAAATACCAAGCATTACTACAAAAGAAGAAAAAAAAAAAAAAGACGACAAAATACAAAGCCTTATTTTTTATTCATTTTAAGTTTTCTATTCTTTTCTTTTCCGTTCTATCCATCTCTTGCTAAGCAAACATGGTTTAAGTGTGTCAGTTACATTGGATTTTAGATAATTGAAACACTTCCTTATCAGTTTAAGTTCCAATAAGTATTCAATATAGGAGTCAACCTAATTTGATAATGAGATGATTAAATTCACATTCCTCAATGTCACAGCATGAATGAGGAAGGGGAAAGAAAAATATAAGAAAAGAAAGAAATCTTTTGGACTATAATGTAATTAAATTTAAAATTTGCAATTTGCACTTAATCCTGCACCTACTTCTATAGTTATTGGATCTTTTGTTGTATGTGTGGCCAATCTTAACGGTGGATGATTGAAATGACTGTAAAGGCATTTTGGGCATTAAATGGCCTTTTATCCTTTCTTTCCTTTTTCTTTTTCTTTTTTCTTTTTTCTTTTTTTCATCCTATAGGAGACATCAATGCAGTCCAAATCTGAGTGTTTGCTGCCTCGCTGGTCAACACCTTGTCGAGAGACTTCCGGAGTTGTACCATATAAGGAAAGGTCCTTCGTACTGTGGCACAGGTTCTCTTCCGGATCTACAATGTCATCTAAAAACAAGTCTCCCAAAGGGTGAGCTCAAAAGAACTTAGCAAGTAATCCAAACACCATAAGCATCTTCACATGCAAACACAAGAAAACATATATACCATGATATGAAACAATATATGCAAGTATGCTTCTAACTCAATGTATGTATGTTGATCTCTATTGGCAGACATACTTTAAGTCATAGCATCATACTCCTTTGGGTCTGGTCTAAATCACTCTCTTTCGGTTGGTAATGGGTCCTAAAACCTTCCAGACAACCTTGGCTGGGGTTTAGGTCAACACTCTCTCACATCATTGTTTGGTCTGAGTACTGGTGCATGTCAAGGCTAAGCCTAGCCCAATGCGAGTCTTCTACTTAGTTATATCAACTTAGATCCAGATACGTCCATTCCTCGCCCCGGGAGATCCTTTCCGGTATCCTTCTCACTAGAGTCAGCGTATCCTATAGCTACAACCAACTCGGACTACAGACTCATTAACCCTATTAGTCATCCACAAATAATAAACGGGAGGCTTTCATATCCTCTCACACGGTTGGCTACCGGTCTTGAACGCCCATGAGCCCAAGTCTACTATTTGCAACCCTACCAATAAATGGCATCCACAATGTGATTCATGTCCTCTCACGGGTTGGTTACCTGTCTTGAGCGCCTATAAATCCCCATTGCTGCCACTGGTCACTCAGTCTCAATACCCTTCCGAATCGGGTCTGATATAATAAGGTATTCCTAGCCAAACACTACTAGACAAATCCTAGGTATGTCAACCAGTAGTCAGGGAAAACGCCAAAGGGCACCATAGGAAAGGGTCCCATACCACCTCCACTGAGGTAGTGCTTAGTGAATTCGAAACATCTTCTCCAGCAAGATCCTAAAAGTTTGAGCGCACATTTGACCTATGAATAAGAACCTATGGAAATTCTAGACTGCAAGGACAAACAATTAAGAAATTAGACCATACCTCTAGTGAAGATTAGATGGAAGAATCACATCTCGGAAGAAGCATCTTGAGAAAAAGAAGACGAGATGAGAGCTAGATATCCTTACCTTTTCAGACACACAGGTACCTTGCAATTTCGAAGACGAAATTTCTTTATGGAGGGGAGGATGTAATAGCCCACATAATCCTAACCCTAAACTTGAATTGAAGGCCCAAGTACCTGAGCCTTTAGTCGAAAGAAGCTGTGGGCCATCCAAATTGAAGCCCATGTTTTGGCCCCAGAGCCCTTGGATCTGGATGAAGTTGGTGAAGAATCTGCCATAATTGAAATTGGAAGAAGATCCAGCCAAAACCCAGATGGATTGGGCAGGAGGATTTCCAGTTGGAGAACGTCAAGTTTGGATGTAGTCTATAAGCAAGGTAAGAGCCCTCTACATGTTGGTTGAGGTTGTAACAGAGCTAAGGATCAACCGGAGAGCAAAATGCCTAATTACTAAAAAGTACTAGGGGCGGTTGCTTAAGGCGGTCAATTGACCAAGCAACCGCCACCCCTAGCAGTCGAATGGAAAATTACCTGATTTGCCCTCCAACACCCTATTTAATTTTGCATTATTTTAATGTTCTAGAGTACTGGGGATGGCTACAATGTCAGAAAGCACATGGAGAAGAAGAAGACCTCAATTTGTAGAGAGTTTCACGGAGTTTGGGTTGACCATTGGACTTTAGGTTAGTTGAACTACTCTCTGTTTTCTATTAACTTCTTCACCTTTAGAGAGTAGTTTTTCTTTTGAATCTTTCTGGAAATTGATTGGAGGTGAAGAATCATTATTTCTATCGTTTCCAATCAAATCGCTGGGAGAATAGATCTTATATCTATTTTAATGGCAGTTACTCTTTGAAGGAGATTATATTCCCAAATATGATAAGTCTTGTGTTAGTTTTCTCGTTGATTGAAGAGGCTTCTATAGTGCTCTAAGAACGTGATTTAGGCTCGAGATCATCCCAAAATATGTTGAGGATGGATGATCAAAAGTTCGAATTTCGAACTTGGAAAATTGCCCGAAAGACTGACGGTCGCTTAAGCTGGTCGATTGATTTGACCAACCACCTTGAGCAACCGATCGGTTCCTAGAGACTATTTTGAAGTTGTTTTTGCTCACTTTGAATGCTGAACTCTAATGTAACTTTATGAACATAATCTAGGAGTTGTGAGCACTTAGCACGTTTATCCGTATTTTTCCACTAAGTCAAGTAAGGACACAATTACATATATAACTAGATTGTTTTGTATATAGATCTATTTATTATTCCAAGTGTGTCAATGACTCTATAGGTTGTTGTAATTACTGTCATACTTGTTTACTTATTAATTATGAATCATGAATAATGCTCATTGTACTTTTATTCTCTTCATGTTGTGGATTGTTGTTGTTTGGTGCGACTATGACTTGGGGAATACCTAGCCCGATATTCTTGGCTTGTGATATCAGAGGTTGTTGTATGCGACACTATCTCTGATGCCCCTAGCACTTTTCATAGTTACTATCCTTCATGACTAGGAGTTCTAGATGCATGGTTAGATTACCCTTACATGTTACTACCCTTTCGGCATGGGTATTGAAGCCAAGTGACCCATGATGGCAATGGTTGGATCTTGTGGGCATCCAAAAGACTGCATGGGTGTCATGAGGAGACGTAGACCCATTGTTATCATGCAATGATAGGGTTGCATATGTTAGGGTTGGGCTCATAGGAATCCAAAAGACGGCTTGGGTGTCGTGAGGGTTAGCGTTCCTAAGTGGAGAAGGATATTGGACCAAAAGGGCACTAGGCATGAAGAAAGGTATCTGGACCACATATAGTGTTTTACTGTGTGACCTTGCAATGGGTTTAGAATCTCTAACATGTGCCAATACTCAGACCAAAGGTTGTGGTGAGAGAGTGTGGACCTATACCCTAGCCATGGTTGATGATGTGGACCATACTTATGAAATCCCCTAGAATCCTAACCCATTAACCCATTGATTTTAGTACCGCGAATCCAAAGTATGAGTAGATGACAACTTGTACCATTTGGGTTGATCGCAGAGATTTAGAAGTTGAACCTATAGAAGTGGATGACCACTAAGGAGACTCGGCCACTCTAATGAAGTCTAGGAGGAGAGAGAAAGTCTGAAAGGCATTAAAAGGAGGTTTTGGCATGCCCAAAACTGGTGCTAGAGAACTCAAATGCCAAGGTAGATTATACCATTGATTAGGCCTTGAAGACCTTTCTACCCTCTGAAGCCTGTCAAAATTGGCTTTCACATGAAGAAGAAACAAAGCCCAGTTTTTGGGATTTCAAGTTTAAAACCCTATTTTATGTTTCTTTCTCCTCATAAACGCATTTCTGTATGCTAGAGAGAGGATAAGAGCTTGGGTGTAATATCCAGCCCTATTCTAACCTTGACCCTGACCCATATCCACTGTTGTATTCAGATCCGAGGACCCGAAGCGGTGGAAGAAGAGATTTATGGACCATTCTGATTGATGATCATGATTCGAAGACCGAGCCCATGGACATTGACAATGATACCCCTTGCTTAAATGCATTGACGGTGTTTAAGGAAAGTTTGCGCATCAGAGGAGATTAATATGGTTGATGTACCAAATGACCTCTTGTGCACAATCCGAAGGTATTCCCCGAAACTAGACTTCTTGATTGAATTGTGGAAGAAAACCTCACTCAATTTGACCTTGTATAGCCTTTCAAATCCCTACTTGAAGTTGCTGTTCTAAACCTGAGTTTTCTGCTGAAAATATTTTGGTCGATCATTTTGGTCGATACCATCGACCAAGGACCATCGACCAAAATGTCCCAGTCTGCCAAGTTAATGATTCCATGGAATATTCCTTTTCTATTTAATATGACCTCGAGCCTTGAGCCTTTTGCAATCATTTTTCTCACCTGGGAACGTGGGGAGAGCTTTCCAAAGCAGCTCCTTGGTTAGTGTGAAGGGTATCTCCTCAAAGACACTTAGTTTATCATTGATTCTTGTTTTCATCTTCCACACTAAGGTATGACTCTTCATTCCACTCTCTACCCTACCCTTTTCTACACTTTTCTATTTTCATCTTGCTAATGGGACATTTGGAATGGTGCTGCAACCTTGCAACCACCACTTCAAGTGCCTACTCATGCTCAATCCATGATTCCCTTAGCCATTCATTGATGCTAATCCTTATATCTCATGCCTAGCATATGTATTCCATGATTTACCTATTAACATCATACCATTTGATATTAAACTGAGCTATAGAGTGTATTATGTTCATGTTTAACATTGCCATATGATTCCAATCGAATTTCTATTAGTTTCTCTAGCTATTGCATGCTATTCCTCATCAATGCAATCAATTCCAACTCATGCCATGATGTTTATCACTTGAACTTGATAGCTCAAATTGGGGCTTTTTAATTGGACCATTGGATTGGGTTAATTCCTTGATTTATAGTGTTCTACTACTGTTGTTAAGTATGCCTCAAAGTTTCAGATTGATCCGAACACCGGAAGACTCATTTCGGACCAAAATCCCCAAAATCCACTATTCTGCCCGAGGACAATTTTGGTCGATACTTTTGGTCGATACCATCGACCAAGACCATCGACCAAAGTTGTTGCTGATAGCAACCTTGGTCAGTTTTGACTCAAATGACATCCGATCTTCCCGACTTCTTTTCTAACTTATTATTGATGTTTGTTTAGGGCCTTAACAATTCTATTGGACTATTCTTGGTATTCTCAATTCATCATCAACTCATCCAAGGTAAGGATGGTTATATCCATAAACATATAAGTCATCAAATATTGAACTGTGCTTTATTTAAAGAATAAGATCCCTAAATATCCTTTCAATCATTATGTGACTGTTACACATGTGTTAGAACAGTAGCATTTAAATCTTTATACTTTGTTGGGTTACTTTATCATTTTGATTTGCTTATGATTATAATGATTCGTTTCAATATCATGATTTGATTACTATTGTGAATATGCATTGGATGCATGAGAAATGATGAGATTTGATGTGTGATTGCTTACGTATGACTTGGGATTTGGGGGTGTCCTACTAACACTTCTGTCTTTGGGCATCGGAGGGAATAGTATGGGATGTTCTCCGATGGTGCCTATCGACACTTTTCCGAGTTATTGGATGACATACATAGGATTGTCTAGTTGTGTGGCTAGGTTCATCCTTGTCGTGTCAGACCCGAATCGGAAGGGCATTGAGACCGAACAACCCGTGGTAGTGTATGGTTGGATGGGCGCTCTAGGCCGGTAGCCAATCCGGTAGGGGACATAAACCATGCTACGGATACCTAAAAGGGGCCATTTATTGGTAGAGTTGCATATGGATAGACTTGGGCTCACGGGCGCTCAAGACCGGTAACCAATCCGTGAGAGGACGTGAGAGCTTCATGTTTACTATATGTGGATGACCAATAGGGTTGATGAGTCCGAAATCCGGGATTTCGCTGACTCTAGTGTGAAGGATACCGGAAAGGATCGCCGGGGGCGAGGAATGGACGTATCTGAATCTGACTTGACCGACTGAGTAGATGACTTGCATTGGGCTAGGCTTTACTGTGACATGCGCCAGTACTTGACCAAATGGTGATGTGAGAGAGCGGTGACTGATCCCCTTACCACGGCTTTTTGATGACTTTACCGATCTTCCCCGGGCATTCCCAAGATATGGAAATGGGAGAGTGACTGACAACCCAGAGAAGTACGGTGCTATGACTTAAAGCATGTCTACCTTAGAGACCAGCATTCATAAAGTTAGGCTCATATCTGCATCATATGTTCCATATCACATTGCATTATTATATGTTCTGAATGTGTATGGTTTCTAATTATGGAATAACTTCCTTGCTGAGTTCTTCGAACTCATTCCTTTTTGTGCAAATGTTTTAGATTACATTCCAGGTACCGAAGATTACGATGGCACCTCCTATGAGGCGGACTATGATTCCACATACTACCCTCCGGGTAGTGGTGTCGGTGAGGATCCGTATATTGGAGCCGAGGAGGATTACTATCCGCACCAGGGTTAGCCCCACAGTTGTGCGGGAGCGGCAACGCTGGGTTTACTTCATCCGTACTGTTGAGGAGACTACCATTAGTATAGAAGAAACCCTAGCATAGTGCCCCATTCCCCTGGTGTATTTGTGGAACCTTGGATATTGTAATTAACTTGTCTTTGAATTATTTTGGTGATACTCGGATATGTAACTAACTGGATTTACTTCTTTTCCGCTGCTCTGAGAGGGTGACTACCACACCTTCTCACCCTTTATGATTTTGATCACACTTTATTATTATCTATATTCCGCACTCTGATTTAGTTACTCTTATCTTATTCATGATACTTGGTATTAGCTGTTTTTACCATTGATTATTACTGTTCATGATTGTGTTACCGTGTATGTGGGAGGCATGGACCTCAGATCATTGATCCTTGGACTGTGGATCACATCCCGGGTATTCCAAATGGGGTACCGGCTGGGTGGATGTGACATTGGGAGTGGAGAAAACCTTGTAGTTTGGTAGATTCCTTGCACGTGGTGAAGCACTGATGCAGGATTCATTGCAATAAGCGTGTGTAGAGGTAAGACATTCATGAAACCCTTCTTTTCCAACTACTTTTGAAGACATTTATGGATATTAAATGCTATGTGGTGGTGGTGGTTGATGTTGGGTAGCAATCATTGCTTAATCTTGTCTCCCTTTTATGTCTCCCAACTCCGTTGAATGTTGGTTAATGCAACCCTTTGTATTTTACACCAATTCAACCTCTCTGAGATGTCCACGGGCAACTCAAAGAGCCCAAATTGGGGCTTTTCATTTGGGAACTAATCTTGGTGATTGAAGGGTGTTTTGGGGACCCTATTATTGTTCTAGTGAAGACCCAAAAACCCCTCCTTTTGAGTTGGTTTTGAAATGAGCTCAACATCGACCAAATTGGTCACAGCCCTAGGGTGGGCGGTCAACTAGCCTTGGGAGGCTCAATCAACCCCCTAGTTTGGGTGTGTTTTTTGGCCCCCTTTGAGCCCCGGTCGATCCCTGATTGTTGCTCATTTGATTTTTCATGTTTCTAGGGTTATTTTGGGTCACTTTCCTCTATTTTGTTGATTTCATTAGACCTTAGAGATTGTTATTGTCTTTGACAGGTGAGAAAATACATTGCCATATCTTGCGTATTTATTAGTGTTGTTTAAATTTTCATTTACATTGATATTTTATATCTATTATGAATTGTGTGTGACTTTGAGTGAACGGAAGGTAATGTGGTTTTATGTTTATTTATTATTCAAATTACTTGAATGATGATTTGAAACAATGTGTATGTGTGGATTGGATGGTAGGAAACTATCCCATTACCCTTGTGACTTTTCATTCACCTAGACCTAGGTATATGGTCAATAAATGTCTAAATGTGCTGACTAGTGAGCCCTTGAGTACTACTACCCTTTCGGCAGGGGTATTGAAGCCGAGTGATCTATGATGGCAGTGGATGGGTTCTATGGGCATCGAGCAAACCCACTGTCATCATAAGATCTTAGAGTTCCATATGTTAGGGTTGGGCTCATGGGGCATCCAAAAGATGGCTTGAGTGCCATGAGAGGCATCCGCCCCAACATATGCGGTTGACCATAGGGTTGAGGAATGGGGTCCAATATATGCCTCCTGTTGAGGATTTCATTCCTAGGTGGAGAAGGATATTGAACCAACAGGGCACTAGGCATAAGGAAAGATATCTGAACCACATGTATGAGACTTTATGACTTTACATTGGCCTAGGTTTATGCGTGACATGCACCAATTCTTAGACCAATGGTGATGTGAGAGAGTGGTGACCTAATCTCCAACCACGGTTTGATGTGACTTGACCCAAGTATCGTGGAGAACCCAATAGACATCTCTTGTTGAGGGAGAGTGACGAGACCACCTAGAGGAGGCTGGTGTATAACTTAATGTCTGTCTACCATAGAGACTCCATTGCTAGAGTTAAGAGCATACTTGCATACTTATTCATTCACTCATCTCATTACATACTATACATGGATTGCTTATGGAAATGTATGATGGATGCACGATATATGGTCATGTTGACCTCACTGAGTTCTGTTGGACTCATTCCTTTTATGTATATGCTTTTTAGATATCACCATAGGTTATGAGGACTCCATTCAAATGGAGAATTTGCCGTAGACAGAATGCTATGAGTGACCAGCTAGTGAGGAGATGGTATCGCATGAAGATTCGTGGCCATGCTCGGATTGCTCCTACAGAGCTAATTGCTTTTGAGGCTACAATGATCACTTATGACATAGTAGTTGCCCTTGTCACTATGTGCTATATCTTTATCCAACTAATAGATTTGGACCCTATAGCATTTTGAGCCTCTTGAGAAAGTAGACTTTCATTGTTAAACAATCATTTCTTAAACTCGATATTTGATTTGACCTGGACTAACTTCGAATTGTGATCTTGAACTTAAATTATGAATAACTCAATTTTAATACTTGTTTAATACTTGTCACTTTAATCTTTTCTTGCCCTTTGATTATACTATATCGTGTGGTGTTATAGATATAGTATAATACTATAGTATAATCTTGCCCTTTGATTAAACAATCCTTTCATAAACCTAGATCCTATAGTATATCAGCCCCACGTGTATTTAGGCATGACTAAATCTAGTTGGATGGGGTGTGACAATACCCCTTACCTGAGATTCCAAAAGACGGCTTGGGTGTCTTGAAGAATCAAAGTGACAAGACCTACCCAAAGGAGGGCTAGCCTATATCTTAATGTATGTTTTCCTAGATAGAGACGAGCATAGTTAGAGAACTTAGATACAAACTTAGCATTTTCGTATCATCATTTGTTTCCATATTATCATGCTATCCTGGTATGTAGTGATTGTTGCCTTACTGAGTTCGTTAGAACTCATTCCTTGTGATATCTTGCTTTATTTCTCAGATGGTTATGCAGGAATAGAAGAAGCCTTGTATCTATAAGAGAACTCTACGGAAGAGATACTGGAGGTGTGAAATCCCACCTAAACCTAACCTGGACACCTTGTTTGTTTTGGATGATGAAGTGAAATACTTGGTGTTTGACTTGGAAGTTGGACCTTGAGTTTAATGTTGATAGCTTTGGAAGGTCCTAGGAAGTCAGGTCAGACCTTTCCCTAAGTTGGTTGAAGGCCTAAGTGTTGGTTTTGACCCTGAAGATCCAAAATTCAGCAAGCTGGAAAAGGGGGACCAAATCAACTCCGGAAAATAGATTTGTCTAATTTTGGAAGTTTTGGATTTTGGATCCCCTATATATTGTAACCTCGGTCTAAACCTGAATATTTTGCCTCTTAACTGTTGGAGAACGTGGGAAGAACTCTATAGCCTCCTCCTTAAGCCAAGGAAGATCCCCAAGCATTCTACCAAGGATTCCCTCTTTGATTACTCTTCTTCAAGGTTAGTACTCAATCTCTTTCTTCTTTGATCTACTCTCTCTACTGTATTCTCTTGTGGTTTTGAATATGAGGAAGGTATTACACCACTGTAATGACCCAACCTCTAATCTCCTTGTCTTAGAGTGAATCCCCATTCACTCTATGTTCTCCCTTGAAGCCATATGGTGTTTCTCCATGTATTTGATCTAGTATTAATAGAATGATCTACTCTTACTTAGCTTTCTTTTCTAATCTGTGTTAGATTTGTTTCTTATTAGTATTCAATAGATGATCTACTATTTTCTATCCTTTTGAATGAATCCCCTTTCATTCTAGCCTTTCCGTGATGATCTGCGGTTGTAACCTAATAGGTGTTTTACTAGAATTCTATTCCTTTGACCTTGTTAGATGTTTAAACCTTCATAGATAGTCTTGGTATGTTGTTTTAGAATTTTCCTGTTAATTTAGGAGTGTTCCGATGTGTTTCAGCTAGTTTCTGATAAAAAATTGGAGATTATATCCGAACAATGTCTGCTTGGTCGATCCTCTTGGTTGATACCATTAACCAAGGACCATCGACCATGCAAGTTGCCGACAACAGAATTCCCTATTTTGTCTCTGTTTCGACTTCGATCTTTTGGATTTGTTTCTTATGGTCTATACATGTTTCTTTAAGCTTGTTTAGGTGATTTTGGATTTGTTCTCTGATCTCTCAATTGAAGGTTATAGATTCAGAATTCAAGGTGAGTACATTCACTCACAATATGCATACTTATATGCCTTGTTGTGATATGACTTGAATGCATGATTTAGCTATTGTTGTTTTACTTTCTTTACATCATATTACTTCTATAATTACAGTAGCATATTCATATTATGATTTACATACTAAAATGGATCTTGAATGATGTGAATGTGAATTTGACTTAATTGTGTGATGTATGGAATTATGGTTTGATGTGAATGCCTAGGTTGTAGTTGTGGAATGGGGAATGCCCTTTTGACGTTTATGTATTTGGACACTAGTGGAGGTGGTATGGGACACTTTCCTATGGTGCCCCTTGACTCTTTCCTTGACTACTGGTTGACATACCTAAGATTGGTCTAGAAGTGTTTGGCTAGGGAAACCCCTGTCATATCTGACCCTACCGAAAGGGGAATTAAGACTGAGTGAACCATGGCAGCAATGGGGATTTGTGGGTGCTCAAGACCGGTAACCAACCCGTCAGAGGACATGAATCACATTGTGGGGGCCATTTACTGGTAGGGTTGCAATAGTAGACTTGGGCTCTTGGTCACTTAAGACCGGTAACCAACCCGTCAGAGAACATGAGAGCTTTTTGTTTACTATTTGTGGATGACCAATAGGGTTAAAAGTCTACATAGCCAAGAAGGAGATAGTGACTCTAGGGGGAAGATACTAGAAAGGATTGCAGGAAGCAAGGAATGGACATATCTAACCCTAAGTAGATGTGACTCAGTAGATGACTTGCATTGGGCTAAGTTTAACCTTGAACACATGCCAATACTCTGACCAATGGTGATGTGAGAGAGTGATGACCTAAACCCCAGCCATGGAATGTCCGGGAATGATGCAGGACCCAATTACCAATGGAGAACCCAAGATACCGGAAAAGTTGAGGGAGAGTGATTGAGACCTACCTAGAGGAGTATGGTGCTATGACTTAAAGCGTGTCTGCCAATAGAGATCAGCATATATAGAGTTAGACGCATACTTACATTCATTGTCTCATATCATTGCATTTATGTTTGCTATGGATTGTGTGAAGATGTTTATTGTGATTGAACTACTTGCTAAGTTCTTTTGAGCTTACCCTTTGGGGGACATGTTTTTAGATGCTTTTGTAGGAACGGAAGAGAACCCGTGCTTCGGTTCAGAGGACCCTTCCCTACATAGTACAACTATGGAATTCAATGGAGAAGGTCATGACTAGTGGTGTGACTAGCACACAGGTTTGGACTACACTGACAGCTTCTATTGATGGTAGCCGGCATCGTCTTATTCCCTGATGGGATCATGTGCTAGAAGCTGATTTGAAGTAACAAGAGCACAACCCTAAGCTGAAGAAGAAGAAGAATTGACATAAGATTTTGACTAGTTTACCCTTGTTCTTCTAGACTTTTATTTTGAATTGTAATAGCTTTAGACTTTGCTTTAGATTTTCAATCTACCTTCCGCGTTTGTTTGTGGGGTATATTTCAGTTATACTCTATAGTTATTTTTTGATTGGCATCTTGTTATCCACACTCTAATATTCTTTTGCAATCCTTTCTTGATTAATATTATTAAGTGACTTGAATACAGTGATTTGTTCTTGCTTTTGATTGTATTATTGTGCTATGTGGGATATGATCGCCCTAAACTTGATCTTCAGGGCTGTGGATCACACACTTGGATATTCCAAAGAGGGTACCGGCTGGGTGGATGTGATAGGAGGCACCAACAAAAACTGGTTAAAATGAACATGAAGCTTCTTATGGATGCATGGAGTGCTCTTACAGCACCCATGGACGGGAATAGAGCTCTAGTTGTTCACCAATGGGATAAAGGGATGAAGGAGGGTCTTATGACTCCTTTCATTTAGAAATTTGAAGAGGAAAACCCTAAAAAAACTTAAAGATAAAAATGAGACGTACTTGATTCGTTCAATATTCATTTTTGGGATTTTGGAAACTTTATTCCTTTATTAATTATCGAACTGTTCGATTTGCTCTTTGTTATGGAATTGTGTGTCTATTTATTACTGATAGTGTAACTGAGATCTTGTGGCTGTGTATCATACCCACGGGTTGTCGAAGCGAATTCGATACTGTCGGGTGGGGTGTGACAATAACCAAGTTATCGTTCATATTTTGTTTGATCGATTAGGAGGTTTCTAACATACAATTTTGCATGTCAATGAAACAATTTGGAATTCACCTTCACTAGTGCCTTATCTTGATGATTATTTTTGGTAATCCTACCTCTTGGCAGGTGATCACGAATAGCTCCATTCAAGAAATGTTAGAAATTGGAGTATTAGTGTAAAATCCAGCCCTATCCTAACCCTGACCCTAACCCGGATCCACCGTTTTTTTAGGTCCGAAGACCCGAAGCGGTGGTAGAAGAGTCTTATGGACCCTTTTGATTGATACTTATGAGTCGGAGACCGAGCCCATGGACATTGACGATAATACACAATCCGAAGGTATTCCCCGAAACTAGACTTCTTGATGAATTGTAGAAGAAAACCCCATTCAATTTGACCTTGTATAGCCCTCCAAATCCCTGTCCAAAGTTACTGAACAAAACCTGATTTTTCTGTTGAATCATATTTTGGTCGATGCCATCGACCAAAGTTTCCCAGACAGACAAGTTAATGATTATTGGAATATTCCCTATTCTATTTATACTAGCTTTGTGTTTTGAGCCCTATTCCAATCACTATCACTCTTGAGAACGTGGGGAGAGCTTTCCAAAGCACCTCCTAGGCATTTGTAAAGAAGATTCCACCAAAACTCATTGTTAATCATTGTTCCTTGTCTCCATCAACAACTACAAGGTATGATTCATCACTTCCACTCTCTATTCTATTCTTTTCTATCCCTCTTTTGCTGTTGAGACCTTGGAGATGGTGCTGCAACCTTGCAACCATCACTCCAAGTGTCCACTCTTGCTTAACCTATGATCCTCTCACTTGTTTATTGATGCTATACTCTCATTTCAAGCCTTGCATATACATTCATTGATTTTCTTCTTAACATCATGCCTTCTTGTACAAAACTAAGGTATATAGTGTACTATGTACATGTTTATCAATAGCATATGATCCTAATCACATTCCTATAAGTTTCCTTAGCTAATGCATGCCCTTTCAATGTCAATGCAATCAATTTCAATCCATGCTATGATGCTTGTCTCTTGAACTTAGTAGCTCAATTTGGGGCTTTCTATTTAGACCATTAGATTATGTAAAGTCCTTGATTTGTAGTGTCCTCATACTGTTCTTAAGCATCCCTCCAAGTTCTAGATTGATCCGAACCCCGGAAGACCAATTCGGGACCAAAATCCCCAAAACCCACTATTCTGTCCCAAAGACATTTTGGTCAATCCTCTTTGGTCGATGCCATTGACCAAACTTGTTGCTGACAGCAACCTCAGCCAATTTTGACCCGTTCGACATTCGATCTTCCCGATTTCTTCTCTAACTTCTTATTTATGTCTGTTTAGGGTCTTAATACTACTTTTGGATCATTCCTTGGTAATTCTTGATTCATCATCAACTCAACCTAAGGTAAGCTCCATAAACACTTAGGCCATGAACTTATGTTTGGTGCTTATACTTAATGAACATAGTCTCTTAATTGCTTTTGATTATTATAGGACTGCTATACATGTCTTAGAACAGTAGTATTGTGATTTCATATACTCTTGTTAGAACGATTTATTATTCTTGTTATTTATATTCATGATGGATCAATTCAATATTATGATATAACTTGTATCATGATGATGTATCAAATGTATGAGATATGATGGACTTGAGTATGTGATTGCCTAGGTATAACTTGGAATTGGGAAGTGTCCTATTGACGCTTCTGTCTGTGGGCATCGGAGGGAACAGTATGGGATGTTCTCCGAAGGTGCCTATCGACACTTTCCCGGGTTATAGGATGACATACATAGGATTGTCTAGTTGTGTGGCTAGGATTGTCCTTGTCGTGTCAGACCCGAATCGGAAGGGCATTGAGACCGAACGACCCGTGGTAGTGTAGGTTGGATGGACTCTCAAGACCGGTAACCAACCCGAGAGAGGACATGAACCATGCTACGGATACCCGAAATGGGCCATTTATTGGTAAGGTTGCAAATAGCTAGACTTGGGCTCACGGGGGCTCAAGACCGGTAACCAACCTGTGAGAGGACGTGAGAGCTTTCTGTTTACTATTTGTGGATGACTAATAGGGTTGATGAGTCCGTAATCCGGGATTACGCTAACTCTAGTGTGAAGGATACCGGAAAGGATCGCCTGAGGCGAGGAATGGACGTATCTGGATCTGAGTTGATATGACTGAGTAGATGACCTGCATTGGGCTAGGCTTTACCGTTACATGCACCAATACTTATACCAAATGGTGATGTGAGAGAGTGGTGACCGAATCCCCTACCATGGTTTGAGAGGACTTTACCCAAATTACTACGGCAGTCCCAAGATACGGAATTGGTTGAGGGAGAGTGACTGACGACCCAAAGAAGTATGGTGCTATGGCTTAAAGCATGTCTACCATAGAGACTAGCATTCATAGAGTTAAATTCATATTTGTATCATATGTCTAATATCACATTGCATTATGTTATGATCTGTATTTGTATGATTTTAAATTATGGAATAACTACTGCCTTGCTGAGTTCTTTGAACTCATTCTTTTTGTGCAAATGTTGTTAGATTTTCCCGCATGTATTGAAGACTCTGATGGCACACTCTACGAGACGGACTTTGATTCCTCATACTACCCTTTGGGTGGTAGCTACGGTGAAGATCAGAGTTATGGTGCCGAAGAGGATTACTCTACATACCAGGGCTAGCCCCACTTTGGTGAGGGAGCGGTCGTGCTGGGCTTTCTTCGTCCACACCTATGAGGAGACGATCATTAGGATAGAAGAAACCCTTGCATAGTGCCCCATTTCCTTGGATTATTGTTAAACACTTCGGATATGTAATTAACTTGCTTGGAGTTACTCTTTAAACATGGATTGTAACTTAACTAGATTTTTCTACTTTTCCGCTGCTTTGAGAGAGTGACTTTTACTCATTCTCTCACTTTCATGATTACACTTATACACCTGGTATTATTTATTTCCGCACTTTGATTAGTTGATCTTATCTTATTCATAATATCTATTGTTTATTGCTTTAACCTTGATTATTATTGTTCATGATTGTGTTATCACGTATGTGGGAGGCATGGTCCCTCGATGCTTGATCCTTGGACTGTGGATCACATTCCCGGGTATGCCAGATAGGGTACCGGCAGGGTGGATGTGACAATTAGTTAGAACAAAGAACGTCTAGGGACCTTTTTATTATTATTATTAAATGGTGGTGACGAGGATATAATCCCTTCCAATTAACTTCTGACCTAGCTTTCTCCCTCCAATCAACACAAGCAAGGCTTAAATCCTTGCTCAAGTCCTCAGGATGGGACCCATTCCTACTTGTGTGTCTTGCTAGAGAAAGGGAGGGAGGATAGTTGGAGAGTAGCTGGGAGGGTAGTTTCTAAGGGTGGACCTGTATCTAGATACAGATGTGTTTTATTTGATATTACATTTTATCCAATCCTAGGACATAATCATGTAGCAATTCCAGACCTTGTAGTAGTAAGAGCCTTGTATACTAGGTTGTATTTAATCATTTTTACTAATTCTAGTTTCTTTCGTTACAATATATTTTGGCATCTATGATTCATCAACTTCATTTTACATGCCTTATATACTGGTGATAGACTTTGCAGTTTGTAATGTATTTTGAAATTCTATTTGGTTCAATGTTTCTTGCCAAAAAAAAACACAAAAAATTTCAAGTACTTGAGTAGATGGCATCCCTCTATTTTACAATGTTTAAGGATTTAAATTTCCAAAGGGAAATGTTATTTAAAAAAAATACAAAAAAAATACAAAAAAAATAAAAAAAATAAAAAAAATAAAAAAAATAAAAAAAGAAAAGAAAGAAGAAGTGGGTAATAGCATTTAGTTGCACTTTCTTCATCCATTTAATATTTTGTTGGTTTTGGTGAACAATGGGATCAACAAAAAGGTCTAGTCATATGTTATATCTTTGTAGTCATCTATTTTTCACTTTAGAAAAGAGATGTTAATATGCTAGCTAATGCTGCAGCTGAGAAGGCTTTGTCAGTGCAATGTATGACAAATTGGCCCTATTTTGTCTCCCTGGCTATAGGATTTTTGTATGACTGTAGTTAAGCAATATTAAGCTAGATCGTAGCCTTTTTGGTCATTTTAGTACAACCATGGGTATCTATCAAGGTTGATACCTACAATGATATGGACAGTGACATTGAAAAAATCAGATGAGAGTTGAACTCATTAGATCTTGGATATCTGGTCATATCTCAAATATTTTGTAACATCTTGGTTATCTTAGTCATATTTTAGATGCATTTGGGTCAAATCTCGAAGATTTTTCAATAATATCTTCAATATCTTGTCCAGGAATTTTATTGTATTTTTAAGTCTACCACTCGAATGAAGCTTTAATTTAAAAAAAAAAAAAAAAAAAAAATCCCAACTACGCTAGATGTCTACCTGAATTCGCTTTTATGAAGAAGTGAGTTAAGGATCAATAATAGGATCTTTAACCATGATCCAAACTGAGAGAGGACTATGTAATTACCTCTCAGTCCTTATTTAAGACCAAACATGAGTCAAATGACCTACCATAATGGACTGGTCCTTTGGGCTCTAGTTTCCAAAGTTTACCATGCTTGCCCAGTCATGGAACTCAAGACAAGCAATGTGGATAAAGTAGGACTAGGACAGAAAGGGGGAAGCCCCGGATCAAGAAAACAGCCTCCAAAATGAATCTGATATACTTCTTTCACTCCCCATGATCTTGAGGAAGTTTTGATTGAGCTAATTGAACTTTGTGGGAACTGAATGGACTATCCTCCTCCAACCTCACCCCCGACCTCCTTCAACCCCCTCTTTACCCCTTCTCCACCAGACATCACTGACTCTCCTCTTCCCTCTCAACCACGCCTCTGTCCTCTCTCTTTGCCTCATTTGCCATTTTACCTCGTAACAGCTTGCTGCTTCACCATATCCCCCCTCCCCTCCTTGGTTGATGATGAAAGTGTAGTATTCTTCCGGATGATTGCTTTAAACGAAGAAATCTCTCTCTAGAACTGTTGCATTGTTGGCCATTTCCTTGGCTCTTAACCTTACTTTCACATCATGTAGTCATCTCTGCCTAAACAATGGAAGCCTTCAAAAGTGATGGAGATCTTCCCACTTGACTATGGGTTCTTCCTATTCAAGTTCTCAGATAACATTAGCAAAAGAAGGGCTCAGGAAGCCTAGTGGGTCCAGAAGAAGCCCATTTTGTTCGGCAATGGCACCATGAACTACATCTCAATAGAGAGGACTTCTTTTATGTACCTTTCTAGGTGTCTCTCCATGGGCTTCCTCTTCATTATTGGTGCATTTGGGGGCTTAATCTAGTGGGATTAGCTCGAGGTACTCTTCTCTTCTCATTTCCATTACCCAATCGAAGGAGCACCTGACTTTTACTCAAATATGTGTTGACGATTGGCTAAGTCTCCACTCCCCTCTATAATCTCTGTCAAGAAAGCTTTTGCCGTTACTTTTTTCCAAGAGGTTCGGTATGACTGGAAATTGCCACAACACCTATTGTGTGACTCATTTGGCCATCAAGCCTATGCGGTGGGTGCTCCACAACACTCTGTTCAATACAATGACATTTGGACTGAGGTCTCAGCACCACCTCCAGTCGCTCCCCTGGATACAACTCAATGTCTCCCCCACATGAACAAGTCACGTCCTTCACTAGGTAGGCTAGAGATTCTTAACCAGGATTGGTTCACTCCTCTTGGCCATAACAGTCTAGAAGCCATTTCTATTGTGCTTACAACATAGGATCCCTAGCTTGAGTTCTCTTTGGCTTCTTCATTGCTGGCCTTTGTGCCTTTGGCTCCTTTGCCACAGATCTTTTTTGCGTCCTCTATCCCTGTTCCCTTGGCTGATGCTATCATTGTCTTTGAGCCCCTCCTGTTGGCTAGCCCGTCATTTTCCTCCCCTTTACCTTGCATCTCTGCCTCCCATTCCCCCTTACTTTCTTCTTTTGTGCAAAACCCTTTTGTCCCCCTTGATTTCTCCCCTTCATTGAATGAAGCCCCTCTTTCTCCTCTTATTCACCCTTTGAGGCCCACCCATTTGTTTCCCCCTCCTATTCTCCGTTGGGAACTCACCCACTCCCACCAACTCTTATTCACCCTTCTATTAACCATTCAGGGCCCACCACTCCCTCCCACCTCCTATTCTTTCTCCTTTCTCTATGGCCCATATCTCTCATAGGCCCTCCCATCTCACTTTTCCCCTTCCCTCTTGTAACAACCCCTGTATTTCTAACCCGGGTTCCGTATTGCAGGTTCGAGTACCCGAAGGTCCAGCTAGAATAAGTTGTGGAGTATCCGGATTGAAGTCCATGATCCATACCCTGGGTCCATGGATCTAGATTCTGTTGATGAAGAACCTACCATTTTGGGAACTCGTGGGAGATCCATTTGGAAACCCTAATGGACTAGGAAAGTGGATCACCAGTCGATGTCAAGATGTAATTGAAGATGTCTGTAATCAAGGTAAGAACCCCCCCCCCCCCAACATGTTGGTTAGGGTTAGGTTTGAGTTGGGATCAACCACCTAAGCAAAGCACCCGAGTAATGAAAAGTACTAGGGGCAGTTGCTTAAGGTAGACTAGCCAATCAACCACCCCAAGTGAATTTAAACCCTAATTTGCTCCTGTCCACTATAAATAAGTAACCTCAACCTTTTCTCTCATTATAATATTCTGGATTACTATTGTGGATAGTTAGGAGGGAGAGAACATGTGTGGGAAGGTGAAGGAAGCGTGATTTGTAAAGAAGATCCAATCCTTTGTCAGTTTAGTGAATCTTTTGGAGTTAAGTTGATCTCACACCCTCTACATTCTCTTCTCATCTCTTTGAATAGTGTGGATCCATTCTCCTTGATGTGATTGTAAGTTATTTGTGATGATTCTATTCTCTATTAGAGATTTTGGTTAGATCATGTCCGAAAACAGATCCTAGCATCCGAATAAAGGATTGATCTAATCAAAGGAGATGATGTGGTTATTGAATCATTAGAATTCTAGGGTTTAGGGTTGTGCTTGTGTTGTAGGCTCTTTGAGGACAAAATCCTGATCTAAATCATCCCAAAATCGAATTGAAATTGGGAGATCAAAAGTCAGAATTTCAGACCTAGAAGTAGTCTAGAATTGGGGAGGTCGCTTAGGGCAATCACTTGCCCAACCAATCGCCCCAAGCGACCTGCTAGGTCACAAAACCTCAGTCAATCCAGTTGTTGCTCTAGTTTGACTCTTGTCTTTAATATAACTTTGTAATCTATTTTTAGGTGATCTCTGAGGTATATTGGGACTGTTGTGGGTGAGGTCTAATTACACTTTAGTAAGCTTTTACAATTTTACAGGTACGGATACATTCTTACAGATATGTACTCACCTAATCTATGATGAATTATTTTATCTTTGAATGCATTTATAATCTTGTAACTTGCTGTAACAGTAGGTTCATATGAATTATGAATAATTATGTTTTCTGAATGACGATGAGATGTACTTCAATTTCTATGTGATGCTAGATGTTTAGTTATATGATGTTGGTCGATGATGTGATGTAACTATGGTGGAGGTTATCCACATTGGGTATCAATTGTTTGGGATATCAGGGGTTGTGGTATGGGACATTGTTTACTGATGCTTGCTAGATGATATACCTAGGAAGTCTAGAATGCATGGCTAGGTATCCATACATGCTACTACCCTTTCGGTAGGGGTATTAAAGCCGAATGACCTGTGATAGTAGTGACGTGACTCTGTTTCATCCTACATCGGTAGCTAGTCCGTGCGGAGATTCAGTGGTCCATTGTTGATCATGCATTGATAGGGTTGCATATGTTAGGGTTTGGGCTCATGGACATCCAACGAGCGGTCGGGAGTCATGAGGAGATATGAGAGCATCCACCCCAACAATATGTGGATGACCATAGGGTTAAGGAATGGAGTCCAACAGAGGTAGCCAGTCCATGAGGATTGTCATTCCTAAGTAGAGAAGGATATTGAACCGAGTTGGTTGGTGCCATAGGGAAAGTATCTGGACTACATGTAGTATGTCGATGTATGACCTTGCATTGGATTAGAAACCCTGACATGCGCCAGTACTCATGCCAATGGTTGTGGTGAGAGAATGTAGACCCAAACCCCAACCATAGTTGACTGACGAGGACTAAACCCCAGCCATAGTTTGTCAATGAAATCCAAAAGAAACCGATGACATTAAAGCCGGACTTCCTGTTCTTTTACAACACTGGTTTTATTATTTCTCACATTTTGTTTAGCCAGTAGTTCACTGTGATTTAAACCAATAGTTCACCTCTACAGCCTCTATCATGATGAGAAGTGCAATTAATTGCAAAAACCAAAGGCAAATAGATAGAAATGCCTCAGTTGATTGCAGAAGTTTTGTGTTCAAGGGTGTAAAAATATGCCTTAATTGAATATATGAATCTAATGTGAGGGATTGGAATGGAAACCGTGGAGGAGGGGCACACTCGAACCCCTACCATTGAGTTTAGCCCTTGACCTTTGTTGTGGATGACCTGAAGGGAACCACTGGACCGGGACAGTTCAGTTAGACCAACCCTGTGATTCCACGGTTCGGACAAATGCTGCTCGCCAGCTGGAACGAGAGACTTCTCGGACGACGGCAGGCGATGCAGGAATGACTCGATGACAAGCCCAATTGCTCCCGTTGCCCAGCAGCCCAGCGTCTTTTTAGTAAAGCAAGCGGCCTTTGGGGGATTCGGGATATCTCCTCGCTGGCGATGCCTCCCAGCATTAATTTCAGCAATAAATGTCTTGAGGCTTGTGCAATGACAAGAGATAGCTTGCATGCTCCACATTCTCTCTAAGACTGCCATGGGTATCGCAACACCACTTTTTGTCTCCTTAACCAAGGAACGATGTCACATTAGGCCGATACTTGAGTTGACTCTTTGATTCCAAGAGGTACTCCCACCTGCCCTGAGAACTGCGGTTGCCAAAGGGCAACGTCACCATAGCACAGAGGCCATCTCCACCATCGAGCCCCACCATGAAGGATCAGTTGGCCATCGCAGGCAAGGAAGGGTCACAGGTTCGTTATAAATAGAGGCAGCACCCCCAGGTAGAGGTAGAGCTTCTCCAGCCATTACTCCTCCACATAACTATACGAAAAACATTCGCTCCATGAATCCCTAGCATTTATTCTTCAAACATTTATTCTCAGCTTCTTCTTTAAGGACTGACTTAATCATTGGAGGTGGTTTCTCGTCCTGAGAGGCGGCTCACTCTCACCTTTGTTCTGATTCCAGGAGGCTAAGGAGAACCAAGTCCGAGGAGAACCTGAACCGTTCGAGGAAGTTGGTCCTTCCCTCAACAACCTTTTACAAACCTTAAGGGCGTCTTCAATGGCCACTCTCAAGTTATTTGATTATCCCCTTCTAAGACAAAAGTCTGAATGTTTTGCAGACAAAATGATGTACTTATCGTAGGGCACTGCCCTATTCAGTCTCTCTATACAAAAATCCTCCTGCGGGAAATTTAAAATGATCTTTTTATCGTAAAAAGAAAGGGTAAAACTGGTTGATCTGGGACAAACCCTTGCTGATCCGCATTGGTATCAAGGGAGACTTATGCCAATATCACAATTTTCTGATCCTAAAACCTATTACATGACAGATTCAACTGATACAATTTGGCAACCGTTGCCAATGAATAAACCACATAATCTGGACAGGCCAAGTAGTGGATCTAATAAAGGATGACATCACTTCGATGAGGATTTTTTGTCATGCTCAAGTTCCTCATGAAGAAGAAAAAGAATAATAGGTTGCACTAATTTCTCCCTCATGTCTGGATTTTGGTTCTAGGCTGTGCGCCTTATTAATTTTACATTTGTACTTACTTGGCTTTGGTCTAGGGTTTGTGCTTTGCTTATTTTGATTTGATTTGCTTAGGATCTCATTGGTCCTCTTAGGGATTTTCCTCTCCCTTCCGTTGTTCTCTTCCCCTTTCCTTTTTCTTTCCTTTGGTAATAAATTCTTTATTCATTCAAAGAAAGGTGCTCCAAATACTCCTAGCACTGTCACCAAATTACTTAGATACATAGTCAATCAAACATTAAAGCGTGTCCAGTCACAAGTCACAACCTGATTAAAGCAGTTGCACAATTGCTCAAGAGTGAATATTGAAAGCATGGAGAAGCTGGATGGATGATGGAATGAAAAAGAATGAGAAAAATAAAAAAGAAACCATGGAGGACATTGAAGCTAGACTACCTGTTTTTTACAGAACTGGATTTTTTATTTTCCTATATTTTGTTCAGCCAGTAGTTTGCTGTGATTTTAGCCAACAGTTTCACCTCCACAGCCTCAATCATGATGAGAAGTGAGATTAAATGCAAAAGCTGAAGGGAATAAGATAGAAATACCTCCGCTGATTGCAGAAGATTTTGTGTTTTAGAGATATGAATATTGAATCTAATGTGAGGGATTGGAATGGAGACCATGGAAGGGCCACCAGGGCCAAACTCACACCTTTCCCATTGATTTTAGTCCTTGACCTTTTACAAATCTCAAAGGTATCTTCAATGACAGATCTCAAATTATTTATTATCCCCTTTTAAGACAAAAGTCTGAATGTTTTGCAGACAAAATGACGTATATTGCAACGCATTGCCCTGTTCAATCTCTCTGTACAAAAAGTCCTTCCACTGGAAATTTTAAATTATCTTTTTATCATTAAAAGAAAGGGTAAAACTGGTTGATGTGGGACAAACCCTAGCTGATCCTCCTTGGTATGAAGGGAGACTCATGCCAACATCCTAAAACCTAATACATGACAGATTCAACTGATACATCTTGGCAACTGCTGCCCAATGAATAAACCACATAATCTGCACAGGCCAAGATAAAGCCAATCAAATGTGGCATGCAATGGATGCAGAGAAGGCATATATCTTTTCTATCAGATTCATGTTGATGCATAAACCAAAAAGATTAGCATATTGATCTAGTATGGATATATATTCAAGTGAATGAACCATGGAAGAGTATATTCAGATTTAGTAAGAAAAGCAAAGATCTTGATTAGTGTCAAAGGAATCGGCTCTGCATCAGAATAGAATTTGCGGTGCAATGTAAAGCTGTATGTGGTGTCTGAAGCTGAAAATTAGTGTCAATTTCAATGCTGTGAATGAATTGAAACAATAGCGACCACAGTTTTTAACAGTAAGAGCTTGAGGAAGAAGATCGAAGAGTAAAAACATCGACAGTTCCTTCAAGCATCTGTAACACCTTCTTCATTGTAGGCCTCTCTGATGGCGTCTTTTTAATACACCAAATTGCTACTATCAACCAAGTGACTAGCCTCTCGTCATCCCTAATGGCGTCCATATCCCCATCCACCAAATCTTCAAGTTCCCAATTTCTGTAGCAGTTAACAGCCCAGCCCGTGAATGTTATGTTGTTTTCTCCACTCCATGCTGTATCAGCAGCACTCCTACAAGATATAATCTCCAACAACATCACACCAAAGCTATAAACATCCACCTCTACAGTGATCTTCTTTTCTGTATTTGGCTCTCTCAGGTTCCACTCTGGGGCCATATATTCTGCAGTCCCTCTAGTCCTTCTACAAGTTAAGACCTCGCCAGGCATCATTGTCATTGCCCATCCAAAGTTAGAAATCTTTGGGCAGAAAAAATCGTCCAAGAGTATGTTTTGAGGCTTTATATCACAATGGATGATCTGGGGGCAGCATTCTTCATGCAAGTATGCTAGGCCAGTTGCAATCCCGACTGCAATCTGGGTTCTTTGATGCCAGTGAGGCTTTGGGGATTCAAAGAGAAATCTTGCTAAAGAGCCTTTGCTCATGAACTCATATACCAAAAGCCTGTTTGGCCGTTCCTCACAAAACCCTATCAATCGAACCAGATTCCTGTGGTCTATCTGGCCCATCACACTTACCTCTGTTTGAAATAATTCACTCTCACCTTCTTGAACCTGATTCTTTAGGCTCCTGACTGCAACCAGATTATAAGAGCCTAGAGCATGCAGACCTTTGTAAACAATGCTAAAATCATCCTCTTCCAATATTTCCTTGAAACTATTTATTGCTTCTTCGAGTTCTTCGTACGTAAATGATTGCAGATTAGTCAGACCTGGCTCGTCTCCAATTACCTGCCCCTGCCCTGTCTGAGGTTGGAGAGGATTCCGTTCCAGATCTCTCTCTGAAATGCTGGAAACTAGCTTACTAATTTTTGATCTTCTTTGGTATGCAATAAAAGCAGTCAGACAAATTGCAGCTAACAATAGGAAGTTAATCATAAATAAAGAACCACCCATTGATCCATGCAAGATAGGTATTGTTTGACCTTTATTCTTCATGCTTGAAGATTTTGCAGGCCTTACCTTGAAGAAAACCTTCAAAGTGTAGTTTGCCTTGAAACACCCATTGGAGAGAGGAAGCCTCTTCTTCCAGCATTTTAGATTCTTATAGGTAACAACTGCACAATAACAGTCCAGCAAGCAAGAGTTCTTGCAGTCCTCCTCACTAACGGGTTCAATCCTTTCGTAATCAGATAATGGCCAATCTGTGCCTTTCAACTCCTTGAACTCAAACAGAGTGTCAGGAGAACCAGACTCACCATCTTCACAAACAATTGGGGCATTTGGTTTGCAGCCACCAAAACTGTTGTTTGGATCTTTTAGTGAGTATTCAGGTGGGCATTTGCATTTGGGCATCCCATTAACTACTTCACAGTAGCTATTATAACCACAAGCACCACTGCCTAGTAACCCTTTAATGTCTGCACAGACATCCTTGGGAAATGATTTCTCGATTGACCATTCTTTAGTACCACCACCATGAGAAGGCTTTGGATGGGCATACAGATAAAATCCTCCACGGACACCAAGGGTTGCCCTGTGATAGAAATCAGCACTTGGCAGTCTGTTGGGTGGTGAGAGATCCACCATGTATCCATCACTCCATTTTATATAAAGTTGGCCTGATTCATTGAAGACCAACGTCGAACGATGATCAGCTGGATTAGCCCCAATAGCAAAGTAGGGAGGGTAAGGATAATAAGAAGGCAGGGTAACAAGATTGAGAACGAGGGTTCCATTATAGAGTAATCGGAGCTGAAACATTCCCCTTGAGTAGTCAGTGCTCGATTGCCGAGAAGAAAGAGTGCTACCCACTTGCAGTGTCTGGCCAGGCAACAATGTGTCTGTGGGTTGGCTGAAGCTCTCCCATATGCGATCAGAGTTCTCGCTTTCAAGCACGAAGTTGCCATTGTCGAGCATGGCAGCGTAAGCCACAAATCCGGGATTGATCGTTTCAGCTTTCCACAAAGGATGGCCTTCAGGATTTGTAAGCACCAACTGACCATCTTTGGTAAGATCAACTATGGAATTTCTGGGTGCTGGGTTACCACCATCGGCGTACCAAACAATAGTTTGATCTGGTATTCGGTTGAACCAGATGCAGAGCAAGAAGAAATCCTTATCTTCAAGGGAGCGAAATCCGAAGGCAAAATCACCGGAAGGTGAAATCCATGAACCTCCATCGCCAGCTATGAGATGAGAATCCAACACCACTCTAGCTCGACAGCCAACCAAGAGGAGAAAAAGAAGAGACAAGATGAAGAGGATAACAGGAAAGGCAAGACTGGAAATCATGGCCATAAGCTATTTGCCGAAGATCTCAAAAGTTTTATGAGCAAGATTTGACTGTCTAACAAGTTAGCTCTCTCAAGAAATCGTTTACTCCAAGGTAGGGACATGCCCATTTGATCAAAATTTCACGACTGACTGAGGGCTTGACTTTTTTTCAATTTTTGCTGTTTAAGAATAGGATATTTTTATTAACTATTGCACCTGCAGATGGAGGAGAAGCAGAGGGAAAACAAAAATTGTTTATGAGAAATATTAAAAAATTTAATAATGTTTATTTATTTATTTATTTATTGGGTAAATAATGTTGACTTTGATAGCGAGTGACCGGATACTCTTTTTGTGGTTAGAGGGAATAATATTTTGTCAATTTCTTTTAGAATTATCACTCTTATAATGGATATGTTCAACTTCTTACCACGGGAGCCTGGAACGTTTGAATATAAAAAAAATGAAAATTGTTTTAGTGAGTACCATGCAGTTTATGGTCTAGATCGAAACTTATCATGTTGATCATTTGTTGTACTTCGTTTCACGTAAGTGATTTTTTGGTAAGTACAGAACAAATAGTTGGTAATTGGTCTCAACCATAAGTTTCGATTCAACCGACTATTGTGCATCCAAGTAAAGCTCATAAAAAACTTTGTAGAGTCTTCTCAATAAGTATTATAGTGTAATATCAAACCTAAGATTCATGTTCTTGTTTTTCTCTTAGTGAAATCGCTTTTCTTTTCCTACAAAAAATTAATATTATAGTTAATATAATTTTTTTATAAATTATATATGAAAATGATATTTTCTTTCCTTAGCCATTGACAAAATACCATGCCTTATTTTTTATTCATTTTAAGTTTTCTATTCTTATCTTTTCCGTTGTATCCATCTCTTGCAAAGCAAACATGGTTTAAGTGTATCAGTTATATTGGATTTTAGATAATTAAAACACTTCCTTATCAGTTTAAGTTCCAATAAGTATTCAAAATAGGAGTCAACCTAATTTGATAATGAGATGATTAAATTCACATTCCTCAATGTCACAACATGAATGATGAAGGGGAAAGAAAAAGAAAAGAAAAGAAAGAAATTCTTTGCACTATAATGTAAATTTAAAAATTGTTGTTTGCACTTAATTCTGCACATACTTCTATAGTTTTTCGCTAAAAAGATCATTATAATAAGCGAAGAAGAAATATTAAAAATACATCTATTAATACCTGTTGATACGGAATCTCGCTCGCCCTTCCCTGTCACGAACCTGCAAGATACAAGCTCGACCTTGGGGGGTTGAGGTACGTCTCCGACGAACAAGTCAGTGCCAATAATATGATCTCAACTACTCAATAGAGAATTCAAGTAATTGATCACAAGAAGTATGAATACCTGCCCTCTAGTGTTTACCAGAGGTGTTTATATAGTGTATGGTGATAGAGTTATATTCGGAATAACCCTGCTATGAGTTGTTGTAGGAGAGTAACTCTTCAGAAGAGTCATTTTACCTAACTAACTCTCTTCTCCAGTTGTTGGGTGGTAGGAGTCTACCTTCGTGAGGCCATCTCATACTGCTATCTAGATGGACTTTTTAGTGTGGTCGGTCCTACCATGAACCGCCTGGCCGGATCTTGTTAGGTTGTAAACCTGGTCGGATCGTGCAACCGCCGGTTCAGACCGGGGGATATAGAATGACCATTTTAGTCATTAACATAAGCCCCCTAGTCCCTTGTGGTCGAGAACTTTGTGATCGGCTAAAGGGAATATATATTATTAGTATTATTTTTTTGGGGGGTTGGTCGGACCGACCAATACCCTCTTTCTTGAAATCTGTAACGTCCCACTCATGAGTAGCCGTCAATTTCGCACGACTATTGAAACACGTCCTTTCGTAGCTCGTGCGTGATTGACACGTGTTACACTTGTCGCTTCATCATAAATGCCTGCCATTATGATGATGTGATCGTTCATCTCCCACCGTCCATCTATGTGAGATCGTAGCCGTTGGATACAGGTATGATGAGTTGATGGATAGACTTTTCATCTTCTACTATCCATCTTGGCCGTTAGATAAGGATATGTAGTGATGGTAAGTTTCAATCGTTGATTTCATATCTGTATCATCCCTTAGATTAGCATCTAAACCCTTATATATATCCCTTATGCATTTCACTTCGTCTTCTGCATTTCATTTCGTTTCTGCCACTGTGAGCTTCGTGTTGAGGACGTGTGACCTTGCTGTGCTTTCAAGCTTGGGTTTTTTGCTTGGGGAAGCTATATTACCTGTTTTCTTCTTCTTCTTCTTCGTACGATCATCAACAAGTAAGTCCCTAGCACCTTGTCTCTCTGTTTCTTTCTGTTTTTGCAGTAGTTAAAGCTGAGGTTTAAAAGCTTGTGTTTTTTGCTTTCCTTTGTCCCTCTTTTCTTTTGTCTTTGGCACGTTCTTCTTTCTGCTTAGGGTCCTTCGTTTTAGTCCCATAGAGGTCCATGGTCATAGTAAGGAAGGGGTCCTCGTCTTTGAGACGTAGGAGAGACTTAGAAGCAGAGCCCTCTGATGAGCCCGAGCTGTCATCAGGGCTCGACCAGAGTAACGATGCTAGGACCGAAGAAACCCAAGAGGTTTTGTCTGGTCGAGAACCTCCCAGTAATGATGGTGAGGGGGATGTAGAATCCCGTCCACGTGCAGCTCAAAGTGCCTGAGCTCGTTTTAAGGCTGATAGACGACGTTGGAAAGATAGTTTATCCCTAGAAGAGTACACAATTGAGAAGAACAAAGATCTCACTCCCGATCACATAGACTATGATCCATACTCTTCAGGTCCTGACTTCCTTCCATCATCTATGATCGAAGAGAGGTTAGAGTACCTGCGTAAAAAATACGACATCCCCTCCGATCATATCATTCGTGTCCCGAGCCCTGATGAACGGGCAAATTCTCCAAGGCCTGGAGAATTTGCTCTTTATGAAGATGCTTTAAGGAGTGGATTTCGTCTTCCCGTCCACCCTCTCCTCAGAGAAATTAGTGTTCATTTTGGTATGTGTCTTGGAATGTTCGTACCGAACAGTTGGAGAAATGTCATTTGTTTTTGGGGTTTTTGCCAGGGGAAGAATGTTAATGTCCGACCATCTCTAGCTCTTTTCCTTCATTTTTTTATGACCAAAAAGCAAGAGCAGGATGGGTGGTGTTTTACTTGTCAAAACGAACAGCTTCCCAATGTGGTTGGGAAGGTAATTTCGTCGGGACTGGAACCCTCCCGTCCAACACCAGAGGGTGGCGTCCCAAATACTTTTTTGTCCGACCTCCTTCCAAACCTTCTTTTCCAATCTACTGGGTCCGAGGACCGCTTCAGGGCTCAAATGACATTCCTTTGCTGACTTCAGCCGAGGAGCGTGCTAGGGAGAAGATTTGCAATCTTCCCTCCGAAGATAAAAACATGTTTGCCGTTCACGGGTACTGTCCGGAATACCCCAATATTTTGCGTCATTGGGGGTTCCTTCCCGGTGAGTGGTACTTCTTTTTATTTGGTTTATAGACCAAGTCATTCAGTTCGGGATTGACAGTGTGTACATGTTTTTTTTGTGCAGTGAGGCTTAATCGTAATGTTGCCGAGGCTGCTGAGAAAGATCTTCCTGAAGCCGAGGACAGGGTTCCGACCAAGGTTGATCGGAATCGTTCTAAAGGAAGCAGACTTCTGTTTCTGCAGCCCAAAAGAGGCCCTCAAGTGAATCCGATCTGCCTCCTCAAGTGGCTAAAAAGAAAGCTCCCATGTCATTTATGGCCGGCTCACTTGAGGGGGATGTATTACCCTCTGTTTCTGAGGCTGCCACAGTATCTTCTCCCGTGCTCAAACCTTCTTGGTCGCTTACTTCGTCCTCACATGTTTTAAGCAATCAAAAGAATGGAACTGAGGTGGCTAAGGATTGGTTGCCGGGAGTCACTCTTCCTGCCGACTAGAAATTTTTGTTAGGTGTTGGCTCCTTTGGCACTCAAGATATGATGACAAGGTATCTTCTTCCCGATCAAGATTTTCCTTTTTCCATATTTATTGTCTTTTGTTTTTAACTTCCTTTGCCGTTCAGGTTGGTCTGTGCTTTAACACAGGCATGGGCTGGAAATTTAGAGGTTACCCGGAGAGACTTGTCTGCCATTCATATGCTGGAAGACAAGGTCAAGGAGTTGAGCCTTCAGGTGGAGAGCTTGACTAGTGAGAAGAAGAAAGTAGATGCTCGGGCTGAATCGCCGAACATCCAGGTTGACTTTCTCAAGGGATCTTTGGAGAGCAAAGATCTGAGTCTTGCCGCTGCCGAGCAGGAGAAGTTGGAGAAAGATCAGTTTATCAAAAATCTGACCGATCAACTTGCTCGAGCTTCTCCGGCCACCTTTGCTGATCTTTCAAATGATTTACGGCATGAAGTCATCCGTAGGTGGGTTCGGACTAAGGGGTACCAACAATTTGTTGCAAGAGTGGCTGCCCCTGGATTCAGGTATGGTCGGCGTGCGGCTTTCTCGAGCATCATTGGGGAGTTCAAGGATCTCGGTTTATCTAAGTTTGAGAAGTTCGTCGATCCGGCCATCTATGATGATTTGAAAATCCCTCGACCTGCCTGGGCGGTGGGGAAAGAACCATTCGGTTTGCCCAAGGATGTGCCCGTTCAGGATTTTCTTGACTCCGACTGGGAGCAGGCCCCTGAGGAGGAGGATGAAGCCGGTCCCATGCCGAGCACCGAGCCTTCCATGCCGAGCACCGAGCCTGCCGTGTCGAGCACCGAGCCTGCCGAGCAAATCAACTCGGATGATGTAATTGCTGAATAGTTTTATTTTTACTTTGGGCAATCTGTTGTTGTTGTTCAGCTTTAAACAATGATGATTTTGTAATAGATAATTTATCATAGGTTATTTTGCCTATGTAAATTTTTGTTTGTCAACTTGTATTTTCTTCCAAGTGTACTTGTTCGGTCTATATATCATTTCTGGCATATTCCCCTCCTTTGTACAAGTTTACTTGGTCGTGAGAGTATCTGTGTTCGGTATATGTGCTAGTTCTTGTCATGTGTTTGTATCATTCCAAGCCATGCTGTTCGGTATAGTAGGGTTTGTTCGGCCATGAACTAAATAGGTGTTCGTCAACAGCTGTTCATCCATAACCCCTACCTCCCGGGCATGATAACTTGGTATGTCTTTTTGGAGTATTCGTGCCTAAGGAATGTTAGGTCTTTATTGCCTATTGAGTGTAGGTCTTTTTCTGCCTAAGTGATATCTTAGGTCTTCTGTGCCTTAAGATTCGTAGGGCCTTCCTCGGAATCTCAGGTCTTTTTTTGCCTAGGTCTTTTTCTGCCTGAGATTTTCAGGTCTTTTCTGCCTGAGATTTTCAGGTCTTGTCTGCTTGAGATTTTCAGGTCTTTTCTGCCTGAGATTTTCAGGTCTTTTCTGCCTGAGATTTTCAGGTCTTTTCCTTGAGTGTCATGTTGAAGTTGAGTAATAATTTGTACGAATGTCTTTATTTATATATAAAAACTAATATGACTTCTTGGGATTATGAATCTCCCATGTTGTCTACATACTGAAATAAATGGCAAAACTGGAATAAAACGCTCAAAATTTGTCGTGTTTACGATTTTCTCAGATGCTATTCTTATTGATAGTATTTCCTGAGATTGTTCGAATTCCATGATCGAGGGATCTTGTCGCTCGTCTCCGGATCTTGTAAATGATATGCTCCGGGAGCGACTTGTCGTATGACTATGTATGGTCCTTCCCAATTGGGGGACAACTTTCCTTGATTGGTCGGATCCGACAAGCACTGTTCGGCGAAGTACCAATTCGCCTGGCAAGTATTGTTCATTTCGAACCTTGGCATTATAATATGTCGCTATTCTTCTTTGATATTCTTCAAGACGGAACTGGGCTTTGTCCCTTACTTCGTCAATCAGATCCAGATTGGTTCGCATTCCTTCGATGTTTGCCTCTTCTTCGAATTCTATTTCTCGAAGTGATCCAATTTGGATTTCTCTTTGGGACTCTAGCTTCTCGCTCCATATGCTAGTCGGAATGGAGATTCTCCCGTGGTCGTCCGGGAGTTGTTCGGTACGACCACAGTACACTAGGTAGTTCATCTACCCATCTCCCTTTTAGCTGGTCGAGCCTTTTCTTGAGCCCGTTGAGCATGGTTCTGTTAGTAACCTCGACCTGGCCGTTACTTTGGGGATAAGCTACTGAAGAAAATCTATGCTCGATCCCTTGTTCTTTGCGAAATGTTGAGAATGCTGCATTCTCGAACTGCTTTCCATGGTCGGTTACTAATATTTTTGGAACTCCATATCTGTACGATATGTTATGCTTGACAAAACACTTCATCTGCTCGGTACTGATAGTTGCAAGGGGTTCAGCTTCTACCCACTTTGTAAAGTAGTCTATCGCTACTACCAAGTATTCTCTTCCTCCCGATGCTTTAGGTAATTTCCCTACCAGGTCTATTCCCCATCTTGCAAAAGGTATTGGGGATAGAGTTGACGTTAAAGGGACTGCTGGGATATGGGAGATCTTTGCATGTGCCTGGCACTTGTCACACTTCTTGACGAAGTCTTTGGCATCTTCTTCTAAGGTCGGCCAATAGAATCCTTGGCGTATAATTGTATTAGAGAGTGTTCGGGATCCTACGTGAGATCCGCAGGTTCCTTCATGAACTTCTCTTAACACATTTGTAGCTTCTACTGGTCCCAAACATCTTAGAAGTGGTCGAGTGAATGATCTTTTGTATAAAAGTCCGTCCCTGATGGTGAACCAGGCTGCTCTTTGTCTTATTGCCCGAGCACTTTTTTGGTCTTCTGGGAGTTGGTCGTTGTCAAGATAATGTATGATCGGCTCCATCCAACCCAGGTCGGTTGAAATTTGAATGTGGTCGACCTTGTTTATGCTAGGGCTATCCAGTTCTTCAAGGTAGATCACTGGTGCTTGGACATTCATTCCTTCCGTAGCCAAGCGGGATAATGAATCAGCCTGGTCGTTTTCAACCCTTGGTACTTGAGTTATTTCTAGCTCTTTAAAGTACTGTTTGTAATTGTTGACCAGGTTCAGGTATTTCTCCATCCTTCTTTCTTTGGCTCCATAAACTCCCTTCACCTGATTTACAATCAGCTGTGAATCGCTTTTGATTTCTAGATGTTGAATGCTTAGAGCTTTTGCCATCCTGAGTCCTGCTAACATAGCTTCATATTCAGCTTCATTGTTGGATGCTTTGAACTTGAAGCGAAGGGCATATTTTATTTCAAATCCCCCAGGACTCTTCATTAATAGGCCTGCTCCACTTCCTTGCGAGTTGCTCGATCCGTCCACGAACAGAGTCCATCTTTTGATAGATTCTACCCGTTGCTCGTCTTCTTCCTGACTTGTTTCTTGTTTTTCAACAATGAAGTCTGCCAGGGATTGAGCTTTGATGCTTGGTCGGGGTTTGAATTCTATTTGATGTTCGCTCAATTCCACTGCCCATGTCACCATCCTTCCTGCCAGGTCTGGTCGGTGAAGGATTTTTTTGAGTGGTAAATTTGTCAGCACTGTAATGGGATGAGATTGGAAATACGGACGGAGTTTTCTGGCAGCTATAACCAGTGCCAGGGCTTGTTTGTCCACTTCTGGGTAGCGAGTTTCGGCATCATTCAGGACATGACTGACATAGTAGACAGGTTGTTGTATGTTACCCTCTTCTTGTACGAGGACTACACTAACCGCTACCGACGAAGCAGCTAAATATAGTTGTAGCTCCTTCTTTCTAGTCGGCATAACAAGCAAGGGTGGTCGGGATATTTTGTCTTTTAGGTCTTCAAATGCTCCCTGGCATTCATCATTCCAGATGTTTCCTTTCTGACCTGCTACCTGCTTTAAAATTTTGAAAAATGGGAGACATTTCTCCCCTGATCTAGAAATAAATCTATTCAGTGCTGCCACCCGACCAGTTAGGCATTGGATTTCTCTAATGGTTTTGGGTGCTTTCATATCCAAAATTGCCCTGATTTTCTCAGGATTGGCTTCGATTCCTCTTTGGGATACCATGAACCCGAGGAATTTACCGGAAGATACCCCGAAAGCACACTTTTCAAGATTGAGCTTCATCTTGTATTTTCGGAGTACTTTGAATACTTCTGCCAGGTCAGTTAGATGATTTTCTTTTGAGATGCTTTTCACCAGCATGTCGTCCACATACACTTCCATATTCCGACCAATTTGATGTTTGAAAATTTTATTTACCGCTCTTTGGTATGTCGCTCCCGCATTTTTTAGACCGAAAGGCATTACTTTATAGTAATAGCTGTCCTTATTAGTCATGAATGCCGTATGCTTTTCGTCATCAGGATGCATAAGGATCTGATTGTATCCTGAATATGCATCCATGAAACTGAGCCTTTCGTGTCCTGCCGTTGCATCTATAAGAAGGTCGATTCTTGGTAGTGGATAGTGGTCCTTTGGGCAGGCTTTGTTGAGATCTGTGTAATCAGTACACATCCGCCATTTCCCGTTTGCTTTTTTGACCATTACCACATTAGCTAACCATTGCGGGTGGTATGTGCGTTTTATAAAGCCAGATTGTTTTAGCTTTTGCACTTCAGTTCGAATGGCTTCATGTTTTTCAATGGCGAAGTTTCTTCTTTTCTGAACAACCGGAATTGCCTGTGGATCAATACAGAGTTTATGCTCAGCCACCTCCCTGTCGATCCCTGGCATGTCTTCAGCCGACCAAGCGAAAACATCAGAATTCTTTTTTAGAAACTCAGTGAGCTCTGATTTGAATTCTACTTCTTGCTCGGAACCAATCATGGTACCTTGCTCCTTCTGGTCAGGATTGAAGTTGATTCTTTCTAGTTTTTCCACTGGTTCAGCTCTTTGCAAGGTTTCTTCATCGCGGTCGTCCCTAACTTCAATGGTCATGGTAGACTTCGTCCTTTTCTTTTTCCTCATGTAGTCGTTGTAACTTTGCCGGCTACTTTTCTGGTCGGCTACACATTCTCCAATTCGCTCAGTGGTCGGAAATTTCATCTTCATGTGTAGCGAGGAGACCACTGCTTCAAGTGCACAGAGGGTTGGTCGTCCTATGATTGCATTGTATGCTGATAAATCTCGTACGACCATAAAATTAGTCTGTATGATTCTATCTCGTGGGTGCTCTCCAATCCGTAGCTCTAATCGGATCGTTCCTTCTGCTCGGGTTGATGATCCCGTGAAACCATAAAGCTGGGTTTCGCATGGGACGAGCATGTCTTCTTTTAGCTTCATCTTTTTGAACGCATCTAAAGATAATATGTCTGCTGACGATCCAGTATCCACCAGCACTCTATGAATTTCAGTTCCTTCCAGGAGAATTTTGACTACCAAGGCATCATCATGAGGGATTGTGATATCCCGTAGATCCTCGGAAGAGAAAATTATTGGCTCAGTAGATATATTTTTATGGGTTTCAGTATTCCCAATATATCATACTTTTCTTTTTGCTTGTCGATTTGATTCTTCTGTCGGACCACCAAATACAGTATAGACTGGAGATCTTTTTCTTTGTTTTTCATCCGCCTCAGGTCGGTGTTTGGCCGGACTTCTTCTTTCTTCTCTGTGGCTCGACCTTTCTCTCTTCGGGATAGGGTTGTCTTGTGGTCGGCCATCTTCTTTAAATTGGATATACTTCTTTAAGTGTCCTCGGGAGATTAAGTTTTCTATCTCCGTCTTTAGATTTTTGCAATCGTCCGTCCAATGGCCGTGATCTTTGTGATATTCACAATACTTTCGTTTATCACGTTTTCCTGGCGGTGCTCGGATTTTATCCGGCCACTTTATATGTCCTTGATTTTTGATTTGCATCAAGATTTCAGATATTCTTGTATTCAGTGGTGGAAGATTACTAATCTCCTGCTTTTTTGGAGATTCTGCTCGACCTTTCTTAGTCGAGCTTATCCCTAACATCCTGGTCGGTTGAGCCCTTTCTCGACTGCTTCTTCTTTCGGCCCTTGGTTCTCTTTTTCGAGATTCTATGGTTTCCGAAATCTCTGCTTGTTTGTGATATATTTCATTCAGTTCCGCATATGTTTTTGGCAAATCTTGGAGCAGTCGCTCTAGCAATCCTTCATGAGTAATTCCTTGGTATAACGCATGAAAGGCAATTTTCTCGTCCATGCTTTCAATTTGCATGGTAAGATTATTGAATCTCTGAAGGAAACTTCGGATAGATTCCGTTCTACCTTGTTTTATAGAAAACAAAGTATCTTCTCTTTTCTTCAATCCGACTCCTCCCTGGAAGCGCAGCACAAACACTCGTCCTAGTTGATCGAAACTCATAATCAAACCGCTTGGCAGTGCCAAGAACCAGTCCAATGCGGAACCGGTTAAAGAGGCTGCAAAACTTTGGCACATGGCTGCCTCATTATGCTTATAAATTGACATGGTCGATCTGTAGCGAGTGATGTGATGTTTTGGACATTGTGATCCATCAAACAGTATGAAAGTTGGGCATTTGAAACTCTTTGGTATTTCCGCCTCAGAGATAGCTTGGATGAAAGGATCCTCTTTTAGAAAAGCATATAGCTCTTCTTTCTTTGGATCGTTTAACTTGTTTACCTTCTCGTCTAACTCTTTGATTTGTTTGCTCAAACGATCTTCCCGCTTGCTCGGTCCGGATTCAACTCTCTTGTTTTTTGGTTCTTTGAGAGGATCGTTGCTACTTCCTCGATCATGATCTTCATTGAACAGAGGATCTTTATTTGGAATTTCTTTCTCAGATGCCCGGGATTTTTCGCCTACCTTCTCTTTTGACTTCTGTCCGTCTTCTAGAGATGGTCGAGGCGTTTGATCAGGAAGGTCCAAGTGGTTATTCTTGCTTCCCTCAAATATTTTTTGAGTATTTTTAGGATTTGCATTAGGGGCAATTATATGACCCACGGCCATCCTGAGTAGTTCATTCATGGAGGATAATTCCTCCCGAAGCTTTGTTTGTTCCTTCTGGAGTGTCTCAACTTGATTTGCTAATGCTCCATGATTCGGGTGTTCGGGATTTTTCTCCCCTTGATCGGTATTTCTCTCCACCTAGTCGGAATTGATTTCCACCTGGTCGGGAATTACTGATTTTTCAGGTTGAGGAATTCCCTTCGAAGCATCATCCTCCACCTCCTTCTGATTTACAGCCTTCACTTTCGATCGCACCATGACTTTTTGATGCAGTTCCCACAGACGGCGCCAATTGTTGATACGGAATCTCGCTCGTCCTTCCCTGTCACAAACCTGCAAGATACGAGCTCGACCTTGGGGGGTCGAGGTACGTCTCCGACGAACAAGTCAGTACCAATAATATGATCTCAACTACTCAATAGAGAATTCAAGTAATTGATCACAAGAAGTATGAATACCTGCCCTCTAGTGTTTACCAGAGGTGTTTATATAGTGTATGGTGATAAAGTTATATTCAGAATAACCCTGCTATGAGTTGTTGTAGGAGAGTAACTCTTTAGAAGAGTCCTTTTACCTAACTAACTCTCTTCTCCAGTTGTTGGGTGGTAGGAGTCTACCTTCGTGAGGCCATCTCATACTGCTATCTAGATGGACTTTTTAGTGTGGTCGGTCCTACCATGAACCGCCTGGCCGGATCTTGTTAGGTTGTAAACCTGGTCGGATCGTGCAACCGCCGGTTCAGACCGGGGGATATAGAATGACCATTTTAGTCATTAACAATACCATATAAGGAACCAACCTCCCTTACCTGCAACAACTGTTACCCCCAATACACCCTTCCTCACTGGTTCCTACTCAGATTAGAAAACCACTAACTTATAAAACGAAATCTAGGACGTCTAGAGGCATCCACATCAAGTTCATTAAGGATTGAAGCTGACCAAGGAATGTTAATATCAGAAGTTCCTGTCCTAGCTGCCGAATTTGCCAAAAAATCTGCCACTGTATTAGTTTCACGATAGCAATGTGAAATCTTCCAATCTATAGTCAACAAATATTCTTGTAACTCTCTCCACATATGAAAGATATACCAATGTATTTTCTTCTGCTGTATTAAAGTCACCACAGCTTTTGAATCACTTTCTACCCAAAGCTTTTTAATTTGTAAATGCCTTGCCCAATGTAATCCGTGAATGAAAGTTTCCAATTCAGCCTCAAAGTTGGTTTTAACATCTAAAAAAATACTGAAATTGAAAACCACCGCAACAACTTCATTTCGAAATACTCCTCCATCGTCAGACCTTCCTGGATTGCCTAAAGAAGACCCATCAATATTTAGTTTAACCCAACCTATAGCAGGAGGACACCAAAAAATTTCTTGTGGAGGAGCAGCACTAAAGACAGATAAGTGAAGGCCCTGTCTTCTTGCATCTGAAAAAATGGTAGGAGTTACTTTTCTTCCATCCATTTTAAAGCCAAACTGTACTAAGTCTGAATTAAACTCACCACCTCATCAGTCCTAAAATTTAAATTTTCAAATCGGATTTGATTGCAGACCATCCAAAGAAAGTATAAAAGCAAACAACATCCATTAATCCAAGCAGTCTGTAAAGGAGACTGTGAAGCCTGGTGTTTCCAAGCCTTGAACGACTCTACAATCAAATCTTTTACTGTCCAACTATAACCAAACTTTGCTGCAAAAGCTTCTCCACATCCACGTGAAAATGAGCAGTGAAGAAAGAGAATGTTGTATTATTTTTAATATAATAAAATATGTTTCATTTTATTGGATTTGTAAGTGCGGAAAACTTTCCTTTATTTACTTTAGGAAAGTGTATTATTATATAGTCCCACATTGGAAACCGAGGTGTCGGAATCCAGGTTAATTAATAGGTACCACCTATTAACTCTAACTTATAATAATGAGACATGCCAGTGTGTGTGCAGTGTATGAGTGAGGATGGTATACCGTCCGAGCGCACACGCGCGGCGTGGGCTGTGGGCGTTTGTGGCGCAAGCACATAGCACTTTGCAAGCGTGCATCGCTTTGAGCGAGATCAGATCTAAACCGTGTGTTATGATCAACGGTAGATCTAGGGCGATGGAAGTAGATCCAGAAATATAGTTTTGATGGTTCAATATGGACCGTTAGATCGTGCGGCCGAACGATCCGATGGCTCATATCTGAACGTCAGCATTCATATCCCTACAGAGAGGTGCACCTATACGAACAGAGTCATGAACTGTTCAGTAGAAGCACCTCAATGCCTATAAATTCGTCTAGCTTCACAACAGCAGGACAAGAGAGAAAATCCCGAAGTCTTCTCTGTTCTTGAGTTTTGCGAGTGCTTAGCAAAACTTGAGAGATTCAACTCGAAGTTGGGCTTCTTTGTATCCTGGGAGACGGTTCGCAGTACGACATAGCACTTTGATGTGAGGGCGAATTACGTCTTAAGGAAAGCGACGTTGTAACGCGCCTAGAAGTTCCAACTAAAATACTGTGAACCCTTTTCCGTTTTTATTAACAGAGATGTCCTATGTCCTCTAAAGCTTTACCACATAGATTACAACGAGAGGCCAGCATAATCCCTTTCCGAGTCAACAAAGCATCAACGGGTAGCCTATCATGAAAAAGTCTCCAACAGAAAACTTGTTGTCTAGGCTGCAAAGAAGTCTTCCAAATACTTTTAGCCCATTCCAATTGTTCTCATTTTCTACGATAGAGATCCCATGCCGATCAAAAACTAAACTCTCCCCCCCACCAAATGTCACATCCCACCCTGAATCCACCAAGGGGATACCCTATCTGGATTACCCGGGGAGTGAATTACAGTCCCGCCGATCAAGTTTAGGAACGATCATAGCCACTTAGCACAATAATATAATCAAAAGCAAGAATAAATCTTTGTATTCAATTGCATTAATAATAAAAGTCGAGAAAGTACCTCAGAAGGATTCACAAATAACATTAGAGTGCGGAAAGGATTTCATTAGTATAAACAATCAAGTGTGAAAAGGAGGGAGGAAACCCATCCTATAATAATAGCGGAAGATGAGACGACTAAAAGTAAAGGTTACAACCGATTCACCAAATAACAAGTGAAACAACTAAGCTATAGTCCCGACAATTCAAATAAAAGGTTAAAAAGGGAATGAGGCGACATCCCATCCCTAACACACAAATATAAAACTGAACTACTACAAACAAGTCCCGATCTCGGTCTACTCGTCTTTATCAACTGGTTCATCGCCACCAGTATGATACAAGTCTTCAACTCGGCCACCAGAGGGTTGACTGCCACAGTCAACAGTGGTAGTACCTGCAGGAAAGTCTAACAAAATATGTTGCAAAAAGGAGTGAGTTCGAAAGAACTCAGCAAGGTAGTCATTCCATAAAATATAAACCATATGATACAAGCCATAACATGATGCAATATGATATGGAACACATGATGCAAGTATGGTTCTAAATCTATGAATGCTGGTCTCTAAGGTAGACACGCTTTAAGTCATAGCACCATACTTCTCTGGGTCGTCTGTCACTCTCCCGTTCCATATCTTGGGAATGCCCGGGGAATATCGGTAAAGTCCTCAAAAAAACCATGGTTGGGGATTTAGTCACCACTCTCTCACATCACCATTTGGTATAAGTATTGGCGCATGTCACAGTAAAGCCTAGCCCAATGCAAGTCATCTACTCAGTCATATCAACTTAGACCCAGATACGTCCATTCCTCGCCCCCGGCGATCCTTTCCGGTATCCTTCTCACTAGAGTCAGCATAATCCCGGATTACGGACTCATCAACCCTATTGGTCATCCACAAATAGTAAACGGGAAGCTCTCACGTCCTCTCACGGGATGGTTACCGGTCTTGAGCGCCCGTGAGCCCAAGTCTATCCATTTGCAACCCTACCAATAAATGGTTCCCACAATGAGATTTATGACTTCTCATGGGTTGGTTACCGGTCTTGAGTGCCCACAAATCTCCACTGCTACCACGGGTCGTTCGGTCTCAATGCCCTTCCGATTCGGGTCTGATACAACAGGGACATCCTAGCCAAACCAATAGACAGTCCTATGTATGTCATCCAATAACCCGGGAAAGAGTCGATAGGCAGCTTCGGAGAACATCCCATACTATTCCCTCTAGTGCCCAAGGACAGAAGCGTCAATAGGACACTCCCCAATCCCAAGTTATACGTAGGCAATCACATATTCAAGTTCATCACTTCTCATGCATCCAATACATCTTCATAATACAAGTTAAATCATGATATTGAAATGAATCATCATAGACATAAGTAAACAAGAATAGTAATGTAACATGACAAGAGTATAAAGATTTCAATACTACTGTTCTAACACATATATCACAGTCTTATAACGATTAAAAGAAATCAAGAGATTCTATTCATAAATAAGAACATAAATCATAAGTTGATGATCTATATGTTTATGGAGATAACCATCCTTACCTTAGGTTGAGTTGATGATGAATTGAGAATACCAAGAATTAGTCCAAAAGAATTGTTAAGACCCTAAACAAACATCAATAATAAGTTAGAGAAGAAGTCGGGAAGATCGGATGTCAAACGAATCAAAACGGAGCAAGGTTGCTGTCAGCAACAAGTTTGGTCGATGGTCTTGGTCTATGGTATCGACCAAAAGGATCGACCAAAATTGTCTTCGGGATAGAATAGTGGATTTTGGGTATTTTGGTCCGAAATGGGTCTTCCGGGGTTCGGATCGATCTGAAACTTGGAGGGATGATTAATAACAATGTAAGAACACTACCTAGCAAGTATTATCACAATCCAATGGTCCAAATGAAAACCCCCAAATTGAGGTCCTATGTTCTAAAGACAAGAATCCTAGCATTCATGAGAAATTGATGTAATTGAAAGGGAAGCTAGAGAATTAGCTGGGGAATAGGTTAGGAACATGATTACAATCATTTGCAAGCCAGATATTAGACTAATCATACTCCACATCTCAGTTTAGTATAAGAAATCAAGTTGTTAAGCAAGGAATCATGGTAATGTATATGTAAGGATCAAGATGCAAGTGAGGCATAGCAAGAATGAAGGAAAAGCAAGTATAAATGGGAAGAGATGTTCATGGCAAGGTGTTTGCAAGGTTGCAGCACCTTGGCCATGGTCTCATCAGTAAAAGAAGAAGGGAAGTGAGTAGAATAAAGAGCAAAAGAGAGAATCATACCTTAGAAGATGGTAGTTGGAGAAGAGAGACAAGGATTCTTGTAGAAGGTCATCACCCAAGCTAAGGAGGAGCCTAAGAGGAGCCTTCCCACGTTCTCAGGTGTTGAAATGAGTAAAATACCGTTCTAGGTTCGAGGTTTCACTTAAATAGAGGAAGGAATATCCAAAAAGCATCTTTTTTCACGATTTTGGGCAACTTTGGTCGATGGTCCTTGGTTGATGGCATCGACCAAAGAGCATCGACCAAAACTGGTAACAGGTTTCAGCAGAAAATCCAGAAATAGTTCAGCAACTTCGAACAGGGATTCGGAGGGCTATAAAAGGTCAAATTGAGTGAGGTTTTCTCCTACAATTCAATCAAGAATTATAGTTTCCATAAATACCTTTGGATCAAGCATGTGAGGCCATTAGGTCCACCAACTAAGCTCACCTTCTTTGATGCGCAAGCAGGATTTGCCAGACACAGTTCAGCAACTTCAGACAGGGATTTGGAGGGCTATATGGGGTCAAATTGAGTGGGGTTTTCTCCTACAAATCCATAAAGAAGTCTAGTTTCAGGAAATATATTCTGATTGAACACAGGAGTTCATTTGGTATTTCAACTAATTCACCCCTCTTCGGTGCGCAGATTCAAAACTAACACTGACAATGCTCTCAAGTGAGAGGCATCATCGTCAATGTTCACGGGCTTGGGTCCCGACACCAAATCATCAACCAAAAGGGTCCACAAGTCTCATTTCCCCCACTTTGGGTTTTCGGACCTACAAACATAATAGGTCCCGGGCTGGGCCAAGGTAGGATAAGGCCAAACATTACAAATCTACCCTAAGGGAAAGGTCTGACATGGCTTCCTAAGGTTTTCAAAGATAATAATATTGAAACTAAAGTCCAACTTTAAGGTCTAATATCAAACAAGTCTTTCTTTATCCCAAAGTAAATAGGGTGTCCGGGCTAGGTTTGGGCTGGATGTTACACCAAACCTTGCCAATGACAAACATTAACAAAACCAGCACAAGGAACAGGATATAACATAATAAGAGAGATTATTTCTTGAAATTTGGGATTGTCCACTGACGGAAATCTCCACTCCCCTTGCTGTAAACAATCTGCAACAGTCAATTTCAAATGACCCTCTAGATCTAGAGGAATACCAACATAGTCTGCAATGGTAAAATTCCCCAACCATCTGTCAAACCAGAAATTTATATTCTGACCATCTCCAACTGACCACCGTTCATTAGCTTGAACAAAACCCCAAACCTTACTTAATCCCAACATCAAAGATGACTGCTGCCCATAAATCTTTAAATTTTCCCTTTTGTCCACCATCTTCCCCTTTAAAAAATGAGCAAAACTAGAGTGTTTATGTTTAATTGTCCAAGCCAACTTGCATAAGGAAGCAAAATACATATCTTAATCTCCGAATACCCAAACCACCCTCACATTTTGGAGTACATAGTTTTGCCCAAGACACTGTAACCTTCTTCACATCCTCTATACTCCCTGTCCAAATGAAGTTATTGGATCTTTTGTCGTATATGTGGCCAATCTTTAACGGTGGATGATTGAAATGAGTAAAGGCATTTTGGGCATTAAATGGCCTTTTATCCTTTCTTTCTTCTTCTTCTTCTTCTCTCTTTTTCTTTTCCTTTTTTTTTTTTTTTTTGGTAAAAGAAAAATATTCATTACTTTACTGAAAACACTTATAGATATTAGTTGGTTAACAAACCAGCTTTGGAGCATCGGGGATGGGAAAGCATAAAATTTGATTGTTTGTGTTGTCTTCGCAATTTGCATTAACTTAGATATTACATTAAGAGACCAAAATGTTGCTGTTGGCTTTGGTAAGAGAGTTGGTAGCGCTGGATGAGTACTCCAAATTTCTCTTAATTCTAGCCTTTGATCATTTGCTTCATCAATTCCTGCTTGTATGCCAAAAAGTGTTGTCTCCAATTCATCTTCTGTTTTTAGTTTGTCAAAACTGATGAACCTCATATGTCCATCTACATAGATCCCCATACTCCATCCTACAACTCCTAGCCATTTATTAAATATCCTTGCACACATTTAAAAAACATTATTAGTAGTATGTGGTATATATAGACAAATATTGTAAAACCCAGCCCTAACCTTGACCCGGAAACCTTGTTATTTGTAGGTCCAGTGACCCGAAGTAAAGTAAGAAGTCAGCTTTGGGCCATCCCAGTGGAGGACTTGGTGTCTGGCTTTGAATCCATAAGAGTTGATGATGAAGTTCTATTTATGGAAACTGAATCTTGATGAAGATCGGATTAGTTGATGGACTTGGAGTGCTCTCTATCATGGTTTGAAGGCATTTCTACCTATTAGGTAAGTCACTTGTTATGTGTGCAAAACCCCTTTAGGATTGGATTTGATCTGGGTCTTCAATTCCCTGTTTTGGAATTGCTGTCAAGATTGGTCGATCGATTGGTCGATTGGACCGATCGACCAATCCACTCGACCAATGAGTCTTGTCTTTGGCAATTAGGTCTTGCTTGCTCTATTTAAGTCCAATCTCGAGTCTACTTCGTATTTGCTGCCTCCAAACTCTTTGGAACGAACCAAAGACCTCTGCAAGTCATCTCCCTTGCATCCTTGGTGATTTTCTTGACGGATCTTCGTCGATGATTTTCTTGATGGATCTTCGTCGAAACTCTTCCTTTTGCATCAAAGGTATGTCTACACTCTCTTCTTCTCCTCCATCTCTGTTTTTCTTTCCTTTTTGAGTTGAGACAGTAGGGGAGATGTTGCATTCTCTGTTGCAAACATCTCTGGACTTGTCTCTCATGATCATCCTAAGGATTAATGGCTAGAACAATGATCTTAACCATGATCATTGCAAGCTTTTGAAGGAATCATGATCAAACCATGATCTAGTCTCTGTTTAACTTCTGATTTGAATTCTGATCTCCTTGGATCTTCTATATTGATCATGTTAGTAGTCAATTGCTGTGTTTTCTTTTCATGATCCATGATCTATCAATCTCTAGTTGTTTCTCTTCTACCATACCATGTTTTCTTCATGAATCATGATAGTTACATATATGGTAGGTTTTGTTTCCTTATTTAGATTTATGCTTTTAAGCCTAATTCCTTGAAGATCTAAGTATGCTTTTCATGATACCTGAAGCAATGATCCATTCTTCTATTGTTCTTGTCTTTGATTTCTATCTTGAATTCTTCAAGATCCATGGTTGATCTAATTATGGTAACTTTTTGTTTCCTAATTTGGATCTTGATGGCTTGATTGGATTAATGTTTTGGGGTCCCCTTTATGTTAGGATACTACTGATGTAGTTTACCCTTGATTAGTACCCTTTTGAACCACCAAATTCGGATTTTATATCTTAAAACTCTGTTTTTTTTAGGCTACTGTCTGCATTGGTCGACTGATTGGTCGACTGGACCAGTCGACCAATCCACTCAACCAATGAGTACAGCAACTCCAGAATTGGTCTGTGTTGGATGTTTTGGTATATTTTCTGTTAGGGATCTTTCCTAATATGTTGTATACACTTGTTTAGGACCTTCTTCTCAAGTTTGCCAAGATCTTACTTGATTTCTTAGGATTCCTTTGCGAGTTATAAAAGGTATGGATGGTTACTTCTTTAACAACATAAATTGCATATCTTAGTTTCTATATTAGAATCCTGTTAAGTTATTTCTTTAATTAGATTCTTATGATGTTATACTACTGTGGTACTATCATGATATCAGTAGCATTACTTAATCATATTGAATTGACTCATGTATGATTTACTTACCAATTATATACAAAGTGATTGTAATTATTGATTTCTTTCCATATATGAAGTTACCATATATGTGATGATATGAATTGATGCATGTGTATGCTTAAGTATGGTTTGGAAAGGAGAGGTGTCCTTTTGACACTTCTGTCTTTGGACTACTATGGGAATATTATGGGATGTTTCCGGAGATGCCCTATGGACACCTTCCTAAACTGTTGGATGACATATCTAGGACTGTCTAGTAGTGTTTGGCTAGGATGTCCCGTTATGTCAGACCCTAATCGGAGGGGTATTGAGACCGAACGACCCGTAGTAGCAATGGGGATTCATGGGCGCTCAAGACCGGTAACCAACCCGTGAGAGGACATGAATCACATTGTGGGGGCCATTTATTGGTAGGGTTGCATATGGTTAGACTTGGGCTCACGGGCGCTCAAGACCGGTAACCAACCCGTGAGAGAACGTGAGAGCTTACCGTTTACCATATGTGGATGATCAATAGGGTTGATGAGTCCGTAGTCAAGGACTATGAGGACTCTAGTGTGAAGGATACCGGAAAGGATCGTCAGGGACGAGGAATGGACGTATCTGGATCTGACTTGATGTAACTAAGTAGAAGACTTGCATTTGGCTAGGCTTTACCCTGACATGGGCCGGTACTTAGACCAATGGTGATGTGAGAGAGTGGTGACTTAACCCCCAGCCATGGAATGTCCCGAGGGATGCCAGACCCATTACTAACTGATGATGAGTGATTGAGACCTTCCTAAAGAAGTACGGTGCTATGACTTAAAGCATGTCTGCCAATAGAGACCAGCATATGTAGAGTTAGATTCATTCATTCATTGTTTGTCTCATACCATATTGCATTTATGTTTGTTCTGAAATCCTGCCATTTATGTTATTATGGATTTAACTGCCTTACTGAGTTTCTTTGAAACTCATTCCTTTATTGTACAATGTTTGTTAGACTATTCTGCAGGTACTGAATATTATGACGGTCCCTATGAAGAAGCGCAAGGCGAAGAGGCATATCTCCAGGAAGGTGATTGCGGTTACAACAATTACACTGAAGATCCCGCGAGTGGTTATGCTCCGTACGATGCTTAGTCCGACCATTGAGTGGAAGCGCCCCTGTGCCGTTTATGAGATTTATACTTATAGGGATGTTGTCTATAAAGTGGAGAACAATTTGGTTACCCATTGTACTTGCTACTGGGATTAGATTTTGTCTAGCTTATTCTCTTTTAGAACTACTTTTCCACTGGTTGTAGAGTGGGATTTTGCCTCACTTTACTTATTTGTTTTGACACTCTGATTATATCTAGTACTCTGATTTATATATGATTCATTCTTTCCTTATTGAATCTATGGTTTATCTTCCGCACTTTTATTATTATTGTTCATGATTATGTTATTGTTTATGTGGGAGGTTGATTACTCGATACCTGATCTTCGGGCTGTGGATCACACTCTCGGGTATGCTAGATAGGGTACCGGCTGGGAGGATGTGACAAATATAATCTTCAAAACGTCTAGGTAACATAGTATCATTTTGTGTGAAATTTGGTTGTGTATTGGAAGCATCATTTTTGTTTTCTTCTAGCTGCAATGCTACAATCCATTGATTTACTCAATAGAGTACCATCAATGGATTGGTTATCTTTTGTGTAAATACTTGAGAGTCATATGAAGTAACAAGTAATTATAAAAATTGAGAGGAACTTGGTGGCATTTGACTTATCCATTTGAGAATGGAAATTCTAACACACGCTTACAAGAGATGTAGCATTCCAATTTTCCGTCCGCAAGCCTAGTGGTCCAACAACGTGAATTCTCTTTGCCCAATCACATGAGACAAAAATATGCCAAATTGTTTTATTTTCCTTTCCGCAAAATACACTTTCAGATTGGATGTTTGCCCATTGAGTAAGTTTGGCTCTAACGGGTAACCATGCATTCAAAACACACCAGAAAAAAAACTTTAAATTTTGGATGGATTTCTAATTTCCACATAAACTTCCACCATGCCATAAAATGATCTGTATTAGGTGGAGAGCATGCATTAACTATTGCGCAGAAGCCAACTTAACCAAAAATTCCCCATTTTGGGAAAGCAAAAAGGACCACAAGTCATTTTGGTTTGTCAAGGGGAATGGCAAATTTATCATGGGGGCAGGGTTAGAAGGAGTTGAAGAGATCCCCTCTCAAGCATTTGTAGATCATTGAAAACTTCAGCAACCACAGCCTGCATATGCCAGAGTGAGAAATCTTGTAGATTCGTCAACATTTCCTATTGTGGAGGTAGCCATGGATCGAACCAGAAAGATGTCTGAGTTCCATTCCCCAGCTAGCAAATCACCATTGTCCTTAGTTGAGGAGGGTACTTGAGATGCTATTCCAAATCCAAGATCCCTTTTTTGTACACACTTCGGGATTAAACGTTGAGCAATTCTTAAAATATCTTGCTCTCAAAACCCGTACCCACAATGCTTCAGGTTGAGTGATGATTCTCCATCCTTGTTTCAATAGTAAGGCTGAGTTGTAATCTTTCATCTTCTTGAATCCCATTCCACCCCTTTCTTTAGGTTGGCAGAGCTTTTTCCATGAGATGAGATCAATTGTCTATTATTCCCTAGTTGACCATTCTAGAATTTCTGACATATCGCATCTATTTTTGTGTAGCTTTCTTCAGGAACCTTAGACATTGCATTTGATAGAGTGCTATAGATTGAATTGATGCCTGTATTAATACTCTTCTTACAACAAAAGAAAGATTATTTGCTTTCTAGCATGCCATCTTCCTAGTCATCCAATCCAAGACTGTTTGTAAAAGTTTTGTTTCCCTTTTTCAATCAACAATTGCATTCCCAAATACATAGTTTCCCCTTTGATTTCTGAAACTCTCAAAATTGACAGTATCCGATTTCTTTTTTCTCTAGATACATTCCGGTTGAAAAAGGCCCCACTTTTCTCGAAGTTTATTTGCTGCCCCATTAGATCATAAAATAGTTCCAAAACTGCTTTCAAAGGTACTACTTCCTCAGTCTCTGGTTTGTAGAAAAGAAAAGTATCATCTGCAAAAAAGAGGTGAATAATTTATGGTGCCGCTCGTCCTACTTTTATGCCATGCAACAGATTAAGAGATCTGTACTCATTAAGAAAATGAGATAGGATTTCCATAATTAATAGGAAGAGATAAGGACTAAGTGGACACCCTTGTCTTAATCCGCGGGTTCCGAAAAACCACAAGTAAGGAGACCCATTAAGCTTGATCAAAAAAGTTGGCGATGAGATTAAAGCATTGATGAGCATGCACCATTTCTCATCAAACCCAAGAAAATGAAAGAGTTTCACAATAATATCCCTATCTGCTCTATCATAGGCTTTGGACATGTCCAATTTCAAAGCTATAAACCCAGTCTTGCTCTATCATTGGCTTTGGACATGTCCAATTTTAGTACCCCAAAAAAAAATTTCATGGGCTACTATGACAGTATCGGTAATTTGTCGATTGGCCACAAAAGCACCCTGATTTGGAGAAATGATACCGGGAAGAAAGGGTTTCAGTCCGGCCAAAATTTTTGCTATGATTTTATAAGACAAATTGTACATGCTAATAGGTTGAAAGTCTGAAACAATTTTCACCTCTTCCTCTTAGGGATAAAACATTAAAACGATGTGGTTGACTCCATGAGGTAAATGACTTTCTAAGAAGATGGAAGTCACAAAATTAACTAGATCCTCTTTAATCAAATCCCAAAATTTTTAAAAGAAAAATGCATTATACCCATCAACCCCAGGGGCTTTAAAAGGTCCAAGGGAAAAGACTACACTTTTTACCTCTAAATGATCCGGGACTGTCGAGAGACAACCGTTGCTCACCTCGATGGGTGGGGAGAGGTATTTTACAAACTCAAGATCCAAAGATCATGGGGCTTGGTAAAGTTTTCTCATGTACTCGACAAAAACCCGCGCAATTTCTCTTGGATTAGAGAACTGCCTTCCATTAGCTTCAATTGAAGAATCCATCTTCGATGGTGATTAATCTTACTAGCAAGATGATAAAATCTAGCATTTTGATCCCCATCAGAAATATACTTACCTTGAGACTTCTGGATCCAAAACATCTCTTCGGTTTTCAACGCCTAATCCAACCCAATCCCAATTCACACAATGCTCCAACACATCAATTTCAAGTGTGGTTCTATGGAACATATTACCCAAATTAGCAAATACCAAATTATTCTAGTGTCGCAAGAAGCAAGACATATTGCCCAACTTTTCAATCAAAGAACAACAAGGGCTTTCTACCCATGAAGACTGAAAATCAGAAGAGAAGTTAGGGTGAGAAAACCATGCATTTTGAAAATGAAAGAGGTTCCAATTGTGAATTGGTGTCACAAGGGATTCAAGTATCGGGGGTTGTCGTCTAATCAAGTCGTTGGTAATTTTGTAACTTGTGGGTTTGGGAAACAACTAACCTAGTTCGAAAAAACCCGATCTGGCTTTTCTCTAACTAGATTTGGCGGATTTTGTCTATTAGTCCATGTGTACGGGCACCCAAGCACCACAAACTCAAAAAGCTTTTTTCATTAATGATCGCTCTCAAAGCAACGAGAGCACTAGAGGACTTAAAGGCTCCAGCAAATTTGTCTTTAGCCTCTAGAATTCATTGAAGTCCCCCATGATGACGAATGGTTCCTTAATCGACTGTAAAAAGGAAGCCAAGTGAGACAAAACATTTTGTAATCAGAATAGTTAGGGGGGCATAAATGAACAGAGCCACAAAGGGACAGACTTTCATCTCGCATTAGATCATAATGGTTGAGGGATTAGAGTGAATGAACTGATTTGAAAACTCAACAATGCTAAGACCACCATTCCTCCCTTTAACCCTTCGGTACCTCTGCTAGCCTCGTGTCCAACCATGTAAAACCCATCAAAGAGTTTCCTCTTCCCTTGAACTAACATTTGATGGTCCCAACATTTTGTTTTGCACAAGAAAACTATGTCAGGCTTATGTTTCTTTAAAATTTTCCCCAGGCATCGCTGCTCAAAATTACCATTGATACCTCTCACATTCCAAGCCAAAAGCTTCATGATAACATTTAAAGAGTTAAGTGTAACTAATAAATTCCAGAACCTGATGACTTTCTTCCACCACTAGTTTCCCTAAGATAGACACACAGTTTGGATACATATAAAGTTATAGAAAAGAAGAACTAAAAACATGAAAGGGAAAGAAGTAAATAGGTTACGCAGGTCCCTACACCTATTAAACACAGTCATTCATGAAACAATAATGAAACCATAGAAACTTCAATCACGCAAAAAACCTATTTCTAGACTTGGATTCGAGTAGCAGAGTGGATGGGGAAGATGGTTAAGGGAAATCATAGGCTTTGACAGCAAGAAGTTGTGGAAGTCTAACCCATTTCACAGCTTTGCTATGATAATAGGGCTTACTAATGCTTTTGAGGCTGTGCTTTAATGACCTTTTATCTTTAATTGATCATTTTTAAAAACCACATGCAAATGCAAAGTTTCATTTTATTTGGCCTAAAAATGACTTCGATCAAACTTCAAGGGTTGGAAGAAAAATTAACCTTAAAAAGTTCTCATTTCTTGTGAGAAAAACCAAAGTGCAATACTTCGGCGAAATTTGGTGTTCGCATCTTGGTAAACCTTGCGAACCGGAAAATATTGGCTAAGAGTTTGCTGATATTTAAAGGTATTTCAGTCAGAGGTTGAAAGCTTGGTCTTCTTCTGATACACTCCCTAGGTCCCTATTGCATGAGATTGACAATCCTTCTACCAAGGAAGAGGCATCAAATGTTTCTGGTATCTTTGGATTTTTCACATTATTATCATTTTTTCGCTTTATGTATTATTTGGAAATTCATCAACTGAGATTGATTGGCGTCACACGAAATTCTGAACCCTTATATATTCATCCAAGTTTCAAAACCCTTCACTTTAAATACCTCATTCTAGCTCAATGACAAGATCTAGAAAGTTTTAAATTGAGGAAACATGGACAGTCGGTTGGCCAGGGATTTTGGGTATATACCACAAGGAAAATAGGTTCTCGTGTTGGCATCGAAGGGTGCTGCTAGTCTTAGCAGTGTTGGAAACCTAAATTTTGGGATTGGACTCTGAATTCTGCTGGTGGGTCTTTCCTTGACAATCATGATGGACTATTTAGTTCCACTGCGAATTAGAAATTGGAAAATTCTGGAAGTTTTGGGTGTTACGACGATGTGTTCGTTGGACCTCCCCTTAAGTTTGATGGTTGAGGGCAAACTCGCGGAGGTGTAGCTTCTTCATTTGATTATGATTCTATATTTAAAAAATCAAATGATTCAGGCTCAAAGTTTTCATCTTTGCCAAATTTGATAAGCCTTAAATATGACGTTGAGGGTGATGACGACATATTCCATGGTTTGCGCGGGTTGAAGAGCTCTTCTTCTACTACAAAGAAGGATAACGTGTTCGCGTCAATCTCGTCACCTCAAAAGCCATAGGTTGAGTCGTGTAGAGTCAGGGGTTTCATTTGTCAATTCAAAAACATTAAATCTTCTAATGTAAAAATAAATACTCATATTTACATTGATACCTTTGCATCTTCTATCACAACCCTTTGATTTGTTCTAGCATACATAGCGAGATCTCAGCCTTCAGCTGCGAATAAAAAATCCACGCTAGAGTCAATTATTTCCAAAAACATTTGAAAAACCAAAATTTTGGCTATATTTATTTGTATTTCTTCCTGCAGATTTCAGGCGACGGAGCTTCAAACAAAAGAAAGACTGACAGAGATATCAAGCGAAGTTTCGCTGGATTTCGCCCATTCGTCGATTTTTTGTGAGATATAGCTAATATCTCATCGAAATATTGTCAGTTTCAGTTTCAGTCCCCCAAAAAATTCGCTACTTGCTGAAATGACCGAAATTCGGAAAATTTCGGCTATATTTTTTACCATGAGAAAGACTTCTTTACCACACAATGACAAAAACATCCCAAAAGAAAAACTTCTTTACCACACAATGACAAAAACATCCCCAAAAATCAATCAACAAATCTAAAGTAGTTTAGCTACGGTTTGGGTTTGGAGCTTGAGAATCAACTAATGAGGGTTTGGGATGTGATTAGTGTTGGCCTAAAACAAATGGGTGGGGCATGGTCATTCTCATCACCTTATTCAAATAAATGGTCAGATTTGGGTTAAGAATTAAGATTTTGTAATAGATGGATTTTCATCTTCCCTTGCTTGATAATTGATGGAGTTTCTTTTAGGGCGTCCACTTAAATTGGGTTAAAAAAACTTAACTGACAGTTAAGTGGGAAATATTTTAGATTGCGCACTTTAGATTTTTTGAAAAATTACAAGTAACCCAAAATGATTTTTTCTCTTAACTTTGAAAATGACCATTTTGTCTAGGGGTGTAAGAAAATCTAATTTTTTATTTTGTCAAACCTTACTGAACTTTTTAATTTTACAAACAAACTTCCTGGTTCACTCTAAATCACCTTCAAGTTACAAACCTCATTCGTGCGCTCAAACTAAGAAATCTCCTAAAGATGCTCATATTTGCAGAAACACCGCCCCCCACCCCACCCGACCCCCACCCCCCAAAAAAAAAAGAAAAAAAAGAGACTCCAACCTACTTCAATTTTCTGAAAACTTTACCGGTCAGCCCCCACAAAATAAAAACTCAAAAAACAATAGATATAGAACACGAATACACCCAAAAGAACAAGCAAGCAACATAAATCTCTATGAAAAAAAAAACAAAAAACTTTGGCAAAGCTGATATCTTAAAGTCAGAAATCCATCTCATGTAGGGAAAACAAAAAAAGATAATAACTTATTGCAGCAGTAAAGCATCGCAATTGTTAATTATATACTAGAGCATTCTCTCTAGGTGCTATTAGTGATATGACATCTTTTTTTAGGACTAATGATAGGCGGTTTACAATAAGTAATATCATAACAATAAATTGAGAAGCTATGTTTCTATCTCAACTAAGGTTAAAATTTCAGTCAAAATTTCCAAGGTCGATCGAAAATTTGGTCAAAACCTAGTACTTTTTCTAGGATGTTTTGACCCTCTATTTCAAGTCTTACAAGACCTCTAGATGGTCTGAATTCTTACATTCTACTTATTTAGAGCATAATAAAACATAATTGAACTACTAGTTTACCAAAAAAACATTGAAAAGTTAACATTTAAGTATATAGTACCATATGAAAAGAATCGAGAATACTACGAAGTAGGCAACTGTGTTACATTACAACTTATAGAATTTCTAACCATCATGGAGAACAAACGAAGTTAGAAGTTAGAACTTAAAACTTAGTAACTTACAACTTACACAGTCTCAATAGTCAATTACATGGACAACAAGACAATTGGACTAGTCAAGTAGACAACAAATGAAGAAAAGTGATACACTTCTACTGTGTTAGGTCTAATATGTGTCCCCCTTTCCTTTGCAACCCATACCAAGCATAATACATGTCCCATGAGATATGGTCCATATAGTTGTCAACGTAGTCAACAACTACAGCTTTATATATGGTATCATCCACATGCCTAAGATGTCTTGATGGTGAGAAGTTCAAAATCTCTAGATAATCAACTAATTCAACTACTGATGGAAAGGCTGGTTGTGGCTATGGTATAGATGTATGGTTTAAGATATGCTCAACAAACGAAGAAGCACCCTAGTTGTTGGAAGGGAGAGTATAAGCTCCATAATCATAATAAGGTCCCAGTGGCTGACTCTGATAGCTGAGAGTGGAAAGGACTCCATAAGCTCCATAACCATAAGGTTCCAATGGTGGCTGACTTTAAGTTTGATAGCCGAGAAGGACACCTTAAGTTCTATAAGTCGACCCAGAAGTAGAACCGACACTCTCCTTAGTGGTATCATATGACTAGGACTCTGCGAGTCTATGCCATTTGGATCCCCTAGAGGTAGAGCCTTTGAATGATCTATGGTCATGGATCTTGTAGAGCCCACCATGCTCTCTGCATTAGCAAGATGGTAAGACCCATATGATGATGTGTCCTCTATGCCATATACGTGCTTTTTCCTCTTCTCCTTCCTTGAATTTGTCGTCGAAGCATTACGACCTCGAGATGCAGTTCCAACATGGTGCAAATCTTGTCTCACATGGTTGAACTAACTCTCACCCATGTACCTTGTTGGTAAACCTCCCCATCCCTCACTCTCACCTACTACTGCCAGTGATGGTGGAGGTGGTGGTCTCTCTGTAGGACTAGCTAACTTTCGATCATGAGGTCCAACATCCTCATCATCCCTTCCATCCCCTCTAAATGGACTGGTCCTTTTGGGCTCTAGTTTCCAATGTTTACCACGCTTGCCCAGTCATGGAACTCAAGACAAACAATGTGGATAAAGTAGGACTAGGACAGAAAGGGGGAAGCACCAGATCAAGCAGACGGCCTCCAAATATAAGTATGGTATACTTCTTTTACCCTCCATGATATTGAGGAAATTCTGATTGAGCTAATTGAACTTTGTCGGGACTGAATGGACTGTCCTCCTCCACCCTCACCCCCAGACCTACTCCAACCCCCTCCAATCTTCACCCCTTCTCCACTAGACATCAATGACTCTCCTCTTCCCTCCCAACCACTCCTCTATCCTCTCTCCTTGCCTCATTTTCCATTTTGCCTCGTCATAGCTTGTCCCTTCACCATATCCCCCCCCCCTCTTTGGTTGATGGTGAAAGTGTAGTCTTCTTCCAGATGATTGCTCTAAACAAAGAAATCTCCCTCTAGAACTATTGTATTGTTGGCCATTTCCTTTGCTCTCAACCTTACTTTAACATCATGTAGTCATCTCTGCCTAAACAATCAAAGCCTTCAAAAGTGACGGAGACCTTCCCACTTGACTATGGGTTCTTCCTGTTCAAGTTCTCAGATAACATCAGCAAAAGGAGAGCTCAAGAAGCCTAGTGGGTTCGGAAGAAGCCCATTTTAGTTCGACAATGGCACCATGAACTGCATCTCAATAGAGAGGACTTCTTTTACGTACCTTTCTAGGTGTCTCTTCATGGGCTCCCTCTTCATTATTGGCGCATTTGGGGGCTTAATCTAGTGGGATCAGCTGGAGGTGCTCTTCTCTTGTCATTTACATTACCCAATCGAAGGAGCACCTGACTTTTACTCAAATATGTGTTGACATTTGGCTAAGTCTCCGCTCCCCTCTATGATCTCTATCAAGAAAGCTTTTGCCTTTACTTTTTTCCAAGAGGTTAGGTATGAGTGGCAACTGCCACAACGCCTATTGTGTGACTCATTTGGCTATCAAGCCTATGCAGTGTGTGCTCCACAACATTCTGTTCAATATAATTACATTTGGACCGAGGTCTCAACTCCCTTGGACACAACTCAATGTCTTCCCCACATGAACAAGTCGCATCCTTCACTGGGTAGGCTAGAGATTCTTGACCAGATCGAATTGGTTCACTCCTCTTGGCAGTGATAGTCTAGAAGCCATTGCTACTGTGATTACAACATAGGATCCCTAGCTTGGTTCTCTCTGGGTCTTTGTTGCTGGCCTTTGTGCCTCTAGCTCCTTTTTCATAGATCTTTTCTGCTTCCTCTATCATTGTTCCCTTGACTGATGCTATCGTTGTCTTTGAGCCCCTCCTGTTGGCTAGTCCGTCATTTTCCTTCCCTTTTCCTTGCATCTCTACCTCCTTGCCTCCCATTACCCCTTACTTTCTTCTTTTGTGTAAAACCCTTTTGTCCCCCTTGATTTCTCCCCTTTACTGAATGAAGCCCCCTCTTTCTCCTGGTATTCACCCTTTGAGGCCCACCCATTCGTTTCCCCCTCCTATCCTCCGCTGGGGACTCACCCACTCCCACCAACTCTTATTCACCCTCCTTAACCCTTCCTATTAACCCTTCAAGGCCCACCCACTCCCTCACACCTCCTATTCTTTCTCCTTTCTCTAGGGCCCATATCTCTCTCGTAGGCCCTCCCATTTCACTTTTCCCCTTACCTCTTGTAACAATCCCTATATTTCTAACCCAAGATTCGTATTGCAGGTCCAGCTGTAATAAGTTGTAGAGTATCCGAGTTGAAGTCATTGATCCATACCCTGAGTCCATGGATCTGGATTCTGCTAATGAAGAACTTGGCATTTCGGAAACTCTTACGAGATCCATTGGAAACCCTGATGAACTAGGAAAGTGGATCACCAATTGGAGTACATTGAAGATGTCTAGAATCAAGGTAAGAACACCACCCACATGTTGGTTAGGGTTAGGTTTGAGTTGGGGATCAACCACTTGAGCAAAGCACCAAAGTACTGAAAAGTATTAGGGCGCGGTTGCTTAAGGCAATTAATTGACCAATCAACTACCCCAAGCGACCGCCCATGTCTGCTTGCAAGATTTAAATCCTAATTTGCTCATGTTCGCTATAAATAATTAACTTCTACCTTTTCTCTTATTATTATATTCAAAATTACTACTGTGGACGGTTAGAAGGCAAAGAACACATGTGGGAAGGTGAATGAAGCGTGATTTGTGAAGAAAATCCAATCCTTTGTCAGTTTAGTGAATCTTTCGGAGGAAAGTTGATCTCACACCCCCTACATTCTTTCCTCATCTCTTTGAATGGTGTGGATCCATCCTCCTTGATGTGATGGTAAGTTATTTGTGATGATTCTATTATCGATCAAAGATTTTGGTTAGATCATGTCTAAAAACGGATCCTAGCATCCAAATAAAGGATTGATCTAATCGAAGGAGATGATGTGGTTATTGAATCAATAGAATTCTAGGGTTTTGGGTTGTGCTTGTGTTGTAGGCTCTTTAAGAATGAAATTTTGATCTAGATCGTCCCAAAATCGGATTAAAATTGGGAGACCAAAAATTGGAATTTCAGACCTAGAAGTAGTCTAGAACTGGGAAGGTCGCTTAGAGCGGTCGCTTGCCCAACCAACCGCCCCAAGTGACCGGCTGGGTCATAGAACCTCAAGCAATTCTGTTGTTGCTCTATTTTGACTCCTGTCTTTAATGTAACTTTGTAACCTACCTTTAGGTGATCTCTAAGGAATATTGGGACTGTTGTGGTTGAGGTCTAATTGCACTTTAGTAAGCTTTACAAATTTATAGGTAAAGATACATTCTTACATATATGTACTGATATAATCTATGATGAATTATTTTATCTTTGAATGCATTTATAGTCCTGTAACTTGTTGTAACAATAGGTTCATATAATTATGAATAATTATGGTTTGTGAATGATGATGAAATGTACTTCAATTGCTATGTGATGTTAGATGTTTAGTTATATGATGATGGTTGATGATGTGATGTAATTATGGTGGAGGGTATCCACATTGGATATCCATTGCTTGGGATATCAGGGGCTGTGGTATGGGACACTGCTTACTAATGCCTCCAGCACTATCATGGTTGTTGGATGACATACATGGGAAGTCTAGAATGCATGGCTATGTACCTATACATGCTACTACCCTTTCGTTAGGGGTATTGAAGCCGAACGACCCGTGATAGTAGTAACGTGACTCTGTTTCATCCTACAACGGTAGCCAGTCCATGTGGAGATTCATTGGTCCACTGTTGATCATGCATTGGTAGGGCTACATATGTTAGGGTTTGAGCTCATGGACATCCAAGGAGCGGCCGGGAGTCGTGAGGGGACATGAGAGCATCCGCCACAACAATATATGGTGACCATAGGGTTAGGGAATGGAGTCCAACAGAGGTAGACACTCCATGAGGATTTTCATTCCTAAGTGGAGAAGGATACTGAATGGAGTTGGTTGGTGCCATAAAGGAAGTATCTTTTTATTCTTACTTTTGATTATTATTGCTTGCACTTATTATTATTGATGGGTAAACCGTGGATCCTGTAACGGATCGTACCCATGGATTGTGGGGCGGGACCAATACTGGTGGGTGCGGTGTGACACCTCACTTCTTGTGGGCCAACTAACTCACTTTCTCCTTTAGTTTCCCACTTTCCTAGGTTGGGCCTAGCTTGCTCCACCCACCTCTTCCCTACTAGGCTAGTTCAGTCCTTACCCTCCATGCACCCTTGCCATCACCCCTCCATAGCCCTCTTCTCTTCCCCTGTTGGCCCATTTCCTTCAACCGATTTCCAACCCATTTTCCCCCCTCCCTTGACCCAGGCTTGGTAACTGTTGACAATAATGGGCAAGATGAAATTGGTTACTTTGTGCAAGGGAACAGTTCCAGTTCTGATACTCCATAACCCCCTCTCCCGGCCACTTCAGAGTCGACAAATTAGCAAGTCTACTAAAGGATGGCATCACTTCATGAGGATTTGATCAAGCTCAATCCCCTAGGAAGAGGCAAAAAAATAATATGTACTACTAATTTGTCTGTCATGTCTGGTTTTTGGTTCTTGGCCATGTGCCATGTTAATTTTACGTTTGTACTTACTTAACTTTGGTCTAGGCTTTGCACCTTGCATTATTTTGGTTTGATTTGCTTAGGGTCTCATAGGTCTCGTTAGGAGTTTTCCTGACCCGTCCATTGTTCTCTTCCACTTCCCCTTTTTCTTTGGTAATGAATTCTTTATCTATCAAAAAAAAAAAAAATGCTTCAAATACTCCTAGCACTGTCACCTAATTACTTAGATACATAGCCAATCAAACATTAAAGCATGTCTAGTTACAGCATGATAAAGCAGTTGCACCGATGCTTGAGAGTGAATATTGAAAGCATGGAGAAGCTTGCTGGTCAATGGAATGAAAGGAATGAGAAATCCAAAAGAAACCGATGACATTAAAGCTGGACTTCCTGTTCTTTTACAACACTGGTTTTATTATTTCTTACATTTTGTTCAACCAGCAGTTCGCTGAGATTTAAACCAATAGTTTCACCTCCACAGCCTCTATCATGATGAGAAGTGCGATTAATTGCAAAAACCAAAGGCAAAATAGATAGAAATGCCTCAGCTGATTGCAGAAGTTTTGTGTTCAAGGGTGTAAAAATATGCCTTAATTGAATGTATGAATCTAATGTGAGGAATTGGAATGGAAACCATGGAGGGGCACACTCGAACCCCTACCATTGAGTTTAGCCCTTGACCTCTTACAAACCTTAAGGGCGTCTTCAATGGCCACTCTCATGTTATTTGATTATCCCCTTCTAAGACAAAAGTCTGAATGTTTTGCAGACAAAATGATGTACTTATCGCAGGGCGTTGCACTCTTCAGTCTCTCTATACAAAAATCCTCCTGCTAGAAATTTAAAATGATCTCTTTTATCGTAAAAAAAGGGTAAAACTGGTTGATCTGGGACAAACCCTAGCTGATCCTCTTTGGTATCAAGGGAGACTGATGCCAGTGTTGCAATTTTAGATACTAAAACCTAATACATGACAGATTCAACTGATACATCTTAGCAACCACTGCCCAATGAATAAACCACATAATCTGCACATCCAAAATAAAGCCAATCAAATGTGGCATGCAGTGGATGCAGAGAAGGCATATATGTTTTCTACCAGATTCATGTTGATTCATAAACCAAACAGATTAGCATATTGATCTATTATGGATATATATTTTGGTGAAAGAACCATGGAAGAGTATATTCAGATTTAGCAAGAGAAGCAAAGATCTTGAGTAGTGTCAAAGGAATCGGCTCTGCATCAGAATAGAATTTGCGGTGCAACGTAAAAGCTGTATGTAGTGTTTGAAGCAGAAAATCAGTATGTCAATTTCAATGCTGTGAATGAATTGAAACAAAAGTGACCACAATTTTTAACAGTAAAAGCTTGAGGAAGAAGATTTAAGAGTACGAACATGGACAGTTCCTTCAAGCATCTGTAACACCATATTCATTGTAGGCCTCTCCGATGGTGTCCTGTTAATACACCAAATTGCTACCATCAACCAACTGACTAGCCTCTTGCGATCCCCAATGGCGTCCATATCCCCATCCACCAAATCTTTAAGTTCAGAATTTTGGTAGCAGTTGACAGCCCAGCCCGTGAACGTTATGTTGTTTTCTCCACCCCATGCTGTATCAGCTGAACTCCTACAAGATATAATCTCCAACAACATCACACCAAAGCTATAAACATCCACCTCTACAGTGATATTATTTTCTGTATTCGGCTCTCTCGGGTTCCACTCTGGTGCCATGTATTCTGCAGTCCCTCTAGTCCTTCCACAAGTTAAGACCTCCCCAGGCATCATTGTCATTGCCCATCCAAAGTTAGAAATCTTTGGGCAGAAAAAATTGTCCAAGAGTATGTTTTGAGGCTTTATATCTGTTGCTGCACAATCCTGTTCGTCCCTTCAGCCGGTTAAACCTGCACAGATGAGCTCGACCGTGGAGCTCGAGTTTTCAACTCCGACGATCTAGTTAGAAATCCGACTAAGGAAGGCAAGAAATTAATGAACAATAATAATACGAATAGTGATAATTCTATTCAGCGTACCTTTCTCTTGTGCTCCTTTACCTTTTTATAGACTTTTCCCGTACGAGTTCGAGTGAGACTCAAACCCTAGTTTGGTTGTGATCTGACTCTTAGTCATTGTGCCCTACTCAAACACAAGTAGTAGAGTCCTGGTTGAACACTGTTTCTTTGGCTAGAATCTTATTCAGATTTACCTTTATATTTATTCAACCGATCTTAACTTGGTCGGTCTAACTTGGTCCGATCTGGTTGGACTAAGTTTGGACCGAGCTGGTCCAAATGTTCTGACCGAACTGGGTTTAAACCGCACTGATTCTGGTCTATTTATTCTTTCCTCATCATAAGCCCCCCAGTCTCTGGAGTCCGAGCTTTATCTTGCTCGGGCTTCAGAGATTTGGTGACCGAATACATTCATACTTTCGACCTCTGTCACTTGTGTGTATTAACAGTCTAGTGTTTGGAGGTTTTATGGCTGACGTCATCTGACAGGGTGCTGCATCGTAGAGTGTGAAATGGCTGCGCACGTTCTTCTGCACGTATTCTCTTTAACGACACGTGGCCTGGAAATGATGACTCTTCATAATGACTTTTTGAGATTTTTTAATTTGAGAAGACGAATCGTTCGGTTTCCAGACTGACAGCGTTGGATTGGGATCTTCCTGAAGAATCTTTATACGTGGTCGTTGGATATGGACAGCTGTGAAGTCAATAGATTAAAACTCTTTGTCTTCCTTCATTTTCATCCGTTAAATTTGGATTTCTTTGGGAGTATATAGGTTTGAGCTTCATTTTCTTTTTTCACTTTTTATTGTTTGCCTTGTTGCACCTGTGGAAAAGACGGAAGTTGCAGTCTCTCTGAAGTGCCTGTTTTCGACCTTCGTAGGAGTTCTTCCTTCTATTCTTGCCACAAGTAAGTTCGTCTGCCTTTTTTGGTTATTTCTTTCTGTTTTATTCTTCATTTAGGGTTGCACTCTGAGCGTACCTTTCCCTTTCTGTTTTTATTTTCCTTGAACTTTAGCTTGTCATTTCTTTCCTTCTGCAATTCTAGCCTTAGTATAGTTTCCTTGTTTGTGATGGGTGTTAAGAAGAAAGCTTCTAGGCCCTCTAGATCTTCCCCTCTCCCCCCTTCTTCTGGGAGCTCTTCTGTTCGTTCTGGGAACAGTGGAGCTACTTCTTCTGGGTATAGTGACACAGAAAGTGACACTGAACTTGATCCGACCTTGTCTCCTGGTACTCGTCCCAACTTACTTAGCGATGCTGAGCTAAGTTCATTAAGTATTCGTAGTCGGTTCAGTACGAACAGGACACGTTGGTTGCTCAAGCTTTCTTCTTCAGCCTTAGCTTTTGAGAGAAGTCGTCCTAGGACCTCCGAACACATAGATTTCGACCCTAGTACTTCGGGTCCCAGTTTTTATCCGTCCGAGCTCACCGAGAATGATGTGAAAGACATCCGAGCTCGGTACTCCATTCCTGATAGCTTCATACTGAGGGTTCCGTCTATCCATGATCGGGCTCACCGACCTTCTCCTGGTGAGTTTGCAGTTTATGAAAACGCCTTTGTCAGTGGTTTCAGACTTCCCGTGCACCCAATTTTTTCTGATATACTCAATCATTTTGGGATTTGTCCAGGGATGTTGGCGCCAAATAGTTGGCGCAACATAATTTGTTTCTGGGGATTCTGTAAACAGTCTGAGGTCGGTGTCATTCCGACCATACCTCTATTTCTTCAATTTTTTATGTATAAAAAACAAGAGCAGAATCGTTGGTTCTACCTCTCCAAACGAACTTCTCTGCAAACTCGGTGGGAGGGTAATTTTGTAGGATCAGGTACTCTTCCAACCAATACCAAGGGTTGGAGGTCTCGTTACTTCTTTGTTCGGTCTGCCTCCTCCCCAAGTTTTCCGACCTCCTGGCCCAAATATCCCAAGGATGATTCAAATGCCATTCCGCCTTTATCTCATTCCGAACAGGAAGCAAGGGATCGAATTCGGATGATCCCCACTGAAGATCGGAACTTGCTTGCTGTGAATGGATATTGTCCGGAATATCCGAACATCCTTCAGTACTGGGGATTCTTGAGTGGTAAGAATTTCTTTTTGTCTATTTGTTTCTTTATCATTTTTGTTCCAAGTTAACTTACTCGGAAAACGATGTAGTGATGCTCGGAGAAGATGATTTTGAGGAGGTTGCTGCTACGATGCAGCAAGTGGAAAAGAAACATCCGACTAGGTCGGATAAGGCTCCAAGTGATCCAGTTTCCTCCCCCAAGGGAAAAGCAGCCAGGGTTCGAAAGGAGAGAACTGGCGACCTGCCTCCCCGCCCTTCAAAGATGGCCAGCTCGGAGAAGGCAGACTCTGAGTCTCTTCCCTCATTGGGAGAAAACATGTCCTCTGGGGACATTCCCAGGTCGGATGCTGGAGCTTCAGGGTCATCCCACATTCTTCGACCTGATTGGTCATTAGATGCTAGCTCCTCGGTTTTTGATGGAACCTCGTCTGTCATTTCCCGAGTTGCTAATGAGTGGATGTCTGGGGTGCTTCTTCCTGCTGACATGGCTTATCTTGAGAATTTTGGTCGTCTCAAAGCCCATGCTATTACAGTCAGGTAAGTGATGTCTATGTAGTTCTTTGGTTGTTTCTTTCTTTTCCTTTCCTTAATGTATTCTGACCAATCCTTTTGTGTGTAGGATGGCATGTGCTATGGTTCAATCTGTAGGTCAAAGTATTCACTCTGCTCGGGAGGATTACTTTGCTTTGCAGAAATCTGAGCAACGTCTTAAGGAGTTGGAAGCTGAGGCGTCTTCCTGGAAAGCCAACAAGGATTCTTTAATTGCTCGGGAAGCCGAGCTTCTCAGTGAGGTTGCTGCCTTGAAAGGAAGGAACGAAGCTATAGAGCAGGAGAAATCTTCTCTTCAGACTAGCCTGGAGGAAACCCAAGGTTCCTTGGTCGGCAAGGATGCGAGAGATTTCTAGCCTCCGTGCCAAGTTAGAGAGCTCGGATCACCGGGTGGCCAAGTTGATGAAGGCAGTTGAGGAGAAAGCTCCTTGTGTTTTCGAGGATATCCCTACCGAGCTTCGCTATGAGGTGATCAAGAGGTGGGTTAGGACGTCTAGTTGTAAGAAGTTTATGGCCAAAGTAGCTGCGCCCGGGTATATTTATGCTCGGCGTCATGCCTACCAGGGTATTATTGCAGCTTTCAAAGACTTGGATTTGGAACGCTTTCAAGAGCTGATCGATCCTGGAATTTTTGACGACCTTAAAATTCCCCGTCCTTCATGGTGTGCTTCCCGTGCAAGGTTTCCTAAGCCACAACCGGTTGAAGTGTCTGAGTTTTTGGATTCCAACTGGGATCCCTTGCCAGAGGTTGGTAGCTCGGGAACCTCTACATCAAAAAAGGTGTCCGATCTGAAGAAGCCATAGATTAAATCTTAGTTTTTTTGTAAACTTGCTTTATTATCATCCTTGATCTTTTTGGGAAAGAATGTGTATGGATAACTTTGTCTTATGGAATGAAATTTTATTTTAATCTCCAAAGATGTTTTTGATCAAACGTTATTCCTTTCTTTCAAATATTAGGGCTTCTGTGCCTAAGTGACTTAGGGCTTCTGGTGCCTAAGTGACTTAGGACTTTTGGTGCCCAAGTGACTTAGGGCTTTTGGTGCCTAAGTTGCTTAGGGCTTTTGTGTGCCTAAGTGACTTAGGGCTTTTGGTACCTAAGTTGCTTAGGGCTTTTTATTTTTCGACCTTAGTAGGTCGGTGGCCTAAGTGACTTAGGGCTTTTGGTTTTTCGACCTTAGTAGGTCGGTGGCCTAAGTGACTTAGGGCTTTTGGTGCCTAAGTTGCTTAGGGCTTTTGTGTGCCTAAGTGACTTAGGGCTTTTTATTTTTCGACCTTAGTAGGTCGGTGGCCTAAGTGACTTAGGGCTTTTGGTGCCTAAGTTGCTTAGGGCTTTTGTGTGCCTGACTTAGGGCTTTCGGTGCCTAAGTTGCTTAGGGCTTTTGTGTTTTCCGACCTTAGTATGTCGGTTGATGAATTTTAGTTGTTTGTCAATACCTCCATGATCATCTTAGCTGTAATGATATGTAGAAATTTCAAAAACTTTATTCAACTCAAAATGTCTGAATCACCAATTGTACTATCTAAACAATTTAAAGACGAAAACTGAAAGAAAACTCCAAAATTTGTTGAGGCTTTTATACTATTGATAGTATTTCCTCAAGTTGTTTGAATTCCAGGTCCTAGGTATGAGTTGGCCGGTCTCTGGATCGCGCAACTTGTATGCTCCTGGGGCAATTTGTTGTACTACGATGTACGGTCCTTCCCAGTTAGGAGCAAGCTTTCCTTGATTTGTAGGATCAGAGGCAGATGATTTGCGGAGGACCAGATCTCCAGGAAGATACTGTCGCATTTTGACCCTTGCATTGTAATGTGTTGCAATGCGTCTATGGTATTCCTCCAATCGATATTGTGCCTTATCTCTGATTTCCTCAATGAAGTCTATGTTGGCCCTCATCCCTTCGATGTTAGCTTCTTCATTGAATTCTTCTTCTCTAATAGATCCGACCTTAACCTCTACAGGAATCCGAGCTTCGACTCCATAAGCTAGTCGGAATGGAGATTCACCGGTGGTCGTCCTGGCAGTAGTTCGGTAAGACCACAGAACTTTAGGTAGCTCCTCTACCCATCTACCTTTAGACTGGTCCAATCTTTTCTTTAATCCTTCAATCATGGATCTATTAGTCACTTCCACTTGACCATTGCTTTGTGGATATGCTACAGAAGACCAACGGTGCTCTATGCCTTGCTCTTTACAGAATCGTTCGAATTCAGCATTTTCGAACTGTTTACCGTGGTCGGTGACTATGATTTTTGGGATACCATACCGGTACATGATATTATGCGTGACGAATTTTTTCATCTGATCGGTATTTATGGATGCCAATGCTTCAGCTTCCACCCATTTAGTAAAGTAATCGACCGCCACCACCAAGTACTCTCTGCTTCCTGTGGCCTTTGGTAGTTTCCCTACCAAGTCTATCCCCCATCTAGCGAATGGAATCGGAGAGAGAGTTGATGTTAGAGGCATTGCAGGAGCGTGAGGTATGTTGGCGTGTGCCTGGCACTTGTCACATCTACGGACGTGAGCCTTCGAATCTTGTTGTAGTGTGGGCCAATAATATCCTTGCCTTATTACCTTATCTGCTAAGGCCCTAGCTCCTATATGACTTCCGCAATTTCCTTCATGAATTTCTTTTAGGATGACGGCTGCTTCTGGAGCCCCCACACATCGTAACAATGGTCGGGTGAGAGACTTTTTGTACAACTTGTCATTTCTGACAGTGTATCTAACTGCTCTCTGCTTTACAGCTCGAGCTTCCTTTGGATCTTCTGGTAGTAGATCACCTTCAAGATAATTGAATTATTGGGGTCATCCAACCGTGCTCGGACTGAATGTGCATCTGGTCGGTCAGATTGATGCTCGGAAATTGTAGCTCTTCCATATATACAACCGGTTCTGCTTCTATTTCATCCGTAGCCAACCTAGATAAGGCATCTGCCTGTTCATTTTCTGCTCTAGGGACTTGTTGGATTTGGATGTTTTTGAAGAACTGTCTGTATTGGTTGACCATGGTCAGATATTTAGCCATCCTTTTCTCTTTTGCTTCATATAGCCCGTTCACTTGATTCACAATAAGTTGTGAATCGCTTCTAACTTCAATATTCTGAATGTCGAGGGCTTTAGCTATGCGAAGACCAGCTATCAGTGCTTCATATTCTGCTTCATTATTTGAGGTTTTGAACTGGAAACGTAGGGCATACCGGATGTGGAATCCTCCTGGGCTGATTAGGAGCAATCCCGCTCCACTCCCCTGTGCGTTGCTGGAACCATCCACTGAAAGTATCCATCTCTTGATGTTTTCGGGAGTGGCCTCTTCCTCTTGTTCATGCTCTGGCTCAGAAGTTTCAAGGATGAAATCAGCTAAGACCTGAGCTTTAATAGCTGGCCTTGGTCGGAATTCTATTTGATGCTCACTAAGCTCGACTGCCCATGATACCAATCTTCCGGCCAAGTCTGGTCGGTGCAGTATTTTCTTCAAGGGAAAATTTGTCAGTACTGCAATAGGATGTGACTGAAAATATGGTCTCAGTTTTCTGGCAGCTATGACCAAGGCCAGAGCTTGCTTGTCCACTTACGGATATCTTGTTTCAGCATCAATGAGCACATGGCTCACATAGTAAACCGGGTTTCTTTGTTTTCCTTCTTCTTGCACTAATACCGCACTAACAGCCAGGGGTGAAGTTGCCAAGTAGACGATCAGTTCCTTTCCTGTGGTTGGTCGTACAAGCAGAGGTGGAGTAGTTAGCTTTTCTTTTAGGTGTTCGAAAGCTTGTTGACACTCCTCGCTCCATTCTGGTACTCCCTTTTTGGATAAGTTTTTCAAGGCTTGGAAGAAAGGTGAACATCTCTCTCCTGACCGGGCTATGAATCTGTTCAAGGCTGCTACCCGACCAGTAAGACTTTGTATTTCCTTGATGCTTTTTGGCGGTTTCATCTCTTGTATGGCTTTTATCTTCTCTGGATTAGCTTCTATTCCTCTTCGGGATACCATGAACCCCAGAAATTTTCCTGAAGATACTCCAAAAGCGCATTTCTCTGGGTTGAGCTTCATTTTGTATGCTCGGAGTACCTCAAAGACTTCTGCTAGGTCCTTCAGATGGTTGATTTGAGATGTGCTCTTTATCAGCATGTCATCAACGTATACCTCCATATTCCCGCCTATCTCTTTGTTCGAAAATTTTATTGACCGCTCGCTGGTAGGTTGCCCCAGCATTTTTTAGACCGAAGGGCATTACTTTATAATAATAACTATCCCTGTCTGTCATGAATGCTGTGTGTTTCTGGTCGTCTGGATTCATCAAGATTTGGTTGTATCCTGAATAAGCGTCCATGAAACTGAGCATCTCGTGCCCGGCGGTTGCATCGATGAGCAAGTCTATCCTTGGTAGAGGATAACAATCCTTTGGACAGGCTTTATTGAGGTCGGTATAGTCTGTGCACATTCTCCATTTTCCGTTGTTCTTTTTTACCATCACCACATTGGCCAACCAAGTTGGGTGGTCGATGGGTTTAATGAATCCGGACTGCTTCAACTTCTGAGCCTCTGTTCGGATTGCCTCATGCTTTTCCAAAGAAAAATTTCTTCTTTTTTGTATTATTGGAATTGCATGCGGGTCAATATTCAACCTGTGCTCGGCTACTGTTCTGTCGATTCCGGGCATATCTTCGGCGGACCATGCAAAGACATCAGTATTTTTCTGTAGAAAGCTGGTTAGACTATTTTTAAATTCTTCTTCTTGTTCTGCTCCAATCATAGTTCCTTGATCTTCCCTTGAATTCAGCATAATCTTTTCCAATTTTTCTACCGGTTCAGCTCTTTGCATGTTTTCTTCATCACGATCATCTCTGACTTCAACCGCCATGGTAGAGCTTGTTTTTACCCTCTTTCTCATGTAATTGGCGTAGCTTTGCCTGCTCCCCTTTTGATCGGCGGAACATTCTCCTATTCCCTTTTTTGTTGGGAATTTCATCTTCATGTGTAAGGATGATACTACCGCCTCCAGGGCACAAAGGGTTGGTCGTCCTAAGATCATATTATAGGCTGACAGATCTCGGACGACCATAAAATTTGTTTGGACGACCCTGTCTCTGGGGTGTTCACCAATACGAAGATCCAATCTGATAGTGCCCTCAGCTCGGGTTGAGGTTCCTGTGAAACCGTACAAGTGCGTCCCACAAGGGATCAGCATTTTCTCATCTAGCTGTAATTTTTGGAAAGCTTCTAATGACAAAATATCTGCTGACGACCCAGTATCTACTAGGACTCTATGGATCTCTGTTCCGGCCAGAGTGACTTTGATGACAAGGGCATCGTCGTGGGGAGTATTTACCCCCTGCTTATCTTTAGTTGAGAAGGTGATTGGCTCTGAAGTGACCTTCTCACCTGGTTTTTCAAGCTCGGCATTCCCCACATATCGTGCTTTTCTTTTGGCTTGCCTACTAGACTCCTCAGTTGGACCACCAAATACAGTAAATATTGGTGGTCGTTTTTGATTATCTCCTCTTTCTCGTGGTCGGGACTTGTTTTGGCGTCCTTCCCTGCTCGGAGATCTATGCCTCTTCCTACCCCCTTCTGTTTGCTTTTGATCAGGCTGGGTAGGTTTGATGTATTTTACGAGTCGTCCTTGATCGATGATTCTGTCAATTTCTTCTTTTAGTTGTCGACAGTCATCCGTCCCGGTGTCCATGATCTTTGTGGAAGTCGCAATATTTGCTTTTGTCCCGATTTCCTGGTCGAGAATGTAACTTTTCGGGTTGTTGTAGGATTCCTCGATCTTTAATCTGCATCGGGATTTCCGATCTCCTCATGGTCGGTAACCTTTCTGTTCGGGTCGACCATCATCCCCGGTCGGGTTTATGGTCGATCTTCGACGAGTTGGTACTTTTCTTTATATGTTCGTGCCTCCATGTTCGGATGCTCCTTCTTTCGAGACTCAATTGTTTCGATATCTCGGCTTGCTTGTGGCATCGCTCACGGAGATCGTTATATGTTTCTGGCATGTCATTCAGAAGTCTTTCAAGTAAGCCTTCATGGCTGAGCCCTTGGTACAAGGCGTGAAAGGCTATCTTTTCATCCAGATTCTCAATCTGCATGGTCAGTTTATTGAATCTCTCAAGGAAATCTCTAATGGACTCCGTTCGCCCCTGTTTTACGGCAAACAGGGTATCTTCTCTCTTTTTGGTTTCTACTCCGCTTTGGAAACGCAATAAGAAAGTCCGACCTAGATGTTCGAAACTTTTTATTGTGCCCCGAGGCAGAGCTTGGTACCAATCTAAAGCAGCTCCGGTCAATGACGCTGGGAAACTGCGGCACATGGCTGCTTCATTATGTCTTTGAGTAGACATGACAGACTTATAATGGGTGATGTGGTGCTTAGGACACTTCGATCCATCGTATGCCTTGAAGGTCGGACATTTGAAGCCTTTTGGCATCTCCGCCTCCGAGACGCTTTTGATGAAAGGGTCCTCCTTTAAGACGGCGTATAGCTCTTCTTTACCGAGTTTTAACGCCTTTTTGACTGTTTCACCAATGTCGGCAATTTTCTTATTCATCTCGTCATCACGCTTCTTTGAACCATTATGATCTTTTTTATCCTTTGAGGCCTTTCTTTGGATCTGTCTCTGCTTCCTCGATCTTCATCGTTGTTGACTGGAGGATTATCCTCCCTCGATGCTCGAGATTTCACCAGTTCTTTTTGAGATTGTTGAGGGATCTGGTCGATCACTGGTGGTCGGTCACGTCTGCTCCCCTCTGGACTTCTTTGTTTTTTCTGAGAATCTACTTCGGGAGCAATTACATGCTGCATAGCCAACCTGATCAACTCACCTAAGGATGAGATTGCTTTTCTCATCTCAACTTGTTCCTTTTGAACTTCGACAATTTGATGTGTTGTCGCATATGGATTTGCTGGTGTGTCTGGGAGAATTGGAGGATCTTGCTGAATCTGGAGTTCGGGAATTTTTTCCATCCCACCCTGGTCGACCTCCTTTTCTCCACCAGACAACTCTTCGATTACCAAACCTGATCTCGTCTTCATAATAGCCTTTTGATCAAGTTCCCACAGACGGCGCCAATTGTTGCTGCACAATCCTGTTCGTCCCTTCAGCCGGTTAAACCTGCACAGATGAGCTCGACCGTGGAGGTCGAGTTTTCAACTCCGACGATCTAGTTAGAAATCCGACTAAGGAAGGCAAGAAAGTAATGAACAATAATAATACGAATAGTGATAATTCTATTCAGCGTACCTTTCTCTTGTGCTCCTTTACCTTTTTATAGACTTTTCCCGTACGAGTTCGAGTGAGACTCAAACCCTAGTTTGGTTGTGATCTGACTCTTAGTCATTGTGCCCTACTCAAACACAAGTAGTAGAGTCCTGGTTGAACACTGTTTCTTTGGCTAGAATCTTATTCAGATTTACCTTTATATTTATTCAACCGATCTTAACTTGGTCGGTCTAACATGGTCCGATCTGGTTGGACTAAGTTTGGACCGAGCTGGTCCAAATGTTCTGACCGAACTGGGTTTAAACCGCACTGATTCTGGTCTATTTATTCTTTCCTCATCAATATCACAATGGATGATCTGGGGGGGCGTTTTTTTATAAAAAAGGGGGGGGCCCCCGGGTGCCGGGGGGGGTCCGGGTGTTTTGGTTCCGGGGGGGGGGGGGGGGGGGAGAAAAAAAGAGGAAAAGGGGGGGGGCGGGAAAAAAAAAAAAAAAAAAGGGGGGGGGGCGGCCCCCCACAAACCAACAAACCAAACAGATTGTGGGGGGGTGGTCGCCCCCCCCCTTTTTTTTTTTTTTTTAAAAAATACTCTCTCTCTCTTTCTTCTTTTTTTTTTTTTTTTTTTTTTTTTTTTACCAGATTATTAGAGCCCAGAGTATGCAGACCTTTGTAAACAATGCTAAAATCATCCTCTCCCAATATTTCCCTGAAATTATTTGTTGCTTTTTTGAGTTCGTCGTACGTAAATGAGTGCAGATTAGTCAGATCTGGCTCGTCTGCAATTTCCGGCCCCTGCCCTGTCTGAGGTTGGAGAGGATTCCTGTCCAGATCTATCTCTGAAATGCTGGAAACTAGCTTACTAATATTTGATCTTCTTTGGTATGCAATAAAAGCAGTCAGACAAATTGCAGCTAACAATAGGAAGTTAATCATAAATAAAGAACCACCCATTGATCCATCCAAGATAGCTATTGTTTGACCTTTCTTCTTCATGCTTGAAGATTTTGCAAGCCTTACCTTGAAGAAAGCCTTCAAAGTGTAGTTTGCCTTGAACCTCCCATTGGAGAGAGGAAGCCTCTTCTTCCAGCATTTTAGATTCTTATAGGTAACAACTGCACAATAACAGTCCAGCAAGCAAGAGTTCTTGCAGTCCTCCTCACTAACGGGCTCAATCCTTTCGTATTCAGATAAAGGTCAATCTGTGCCTTTCAACTCCTTGAACTCAAACAGACTCTCAGGAGAACCAGACTCACCATCTTCACAAAAAATTGGGGCATTTGGTTTGCAGCCACCAAAACTGTTGTTTGGATCAATTAGTGTGTATTCAGGTGGGCATTTGCATTTGGGCATCCCATTAACTACTTCACAGTAGCTATTATAACCACAAGCACCACTGCCTAGTAACCCTTTAATGTCACAGACATACTCGGGAAATGATTTCTCGATTGACCATTCTTTAGTAACACCACCATGAGAAGGCTTTGGATGGGCATACAGATAAAATGCTCCACGGACATCAAGGGTCGCCCTGCGATAGAAATCAGCACTTGGCAGTCTGTTGGGTGGTGAGAGATCCACCATGTATCCGTCACTCGATTTTATATAAAGATGGCCTGATTCATTGAAGACCAACGTCGAACGATGATCAGCTGGATTAATAGCCCCAATAGTAAAGTAGGGAGGGTAAGGATAATAAGAAGGTAGGGTAACAAGATTGAGAACGAGGGTTCCATTATAGAGTAATTGGAGCTGAAACATTCCCCTTGAGTAGTCAGTGCTCGATTGCCGAGAAGAAAGACTGCTACCCACTTGCAGTGTCTGTCCAGGCAACAACGTGTCTGTGGGTTGGCTGAAGCTCTCCCATATACGATCAGAGTTCTCGCTTTCAAGCACGAAATTGCCATTGTCGAGCATGGCAGCGTAAGCCACATATTCGGGATTGATCTTTTCAGCTGTCCACAAACGATGGCCTTCAGGATTTGTAAGCACCAACTGACCATCTTTGGTAAGATCAACTATGGAATTTCTGGGTGCTGGGTTACCACCATCGGCGTACCAAACAATAGTTTGATCTGGTATTCGGTTGAACCAGATGCAGAGCAAGAAGAAATCCTTATCTTCAAGGGAGCGAAATCCGAAGGCAAAATCACCGGAAGGTGAAATCCATGAACCTCCATCGCCAGCTATGAGATGAGAATCCAACGCCACTCTAGCTTGACAGCCAGCCAAGAGGAGAAAAAGAAGAGACAAGATGAAGAGGATACTAGGAAAGGCAAGACTGGAAATCATGGCCATAAGCTATTTGCGGAAGGCCTCTGAAAGAGCTCAAAAGTTTTATGAGCAAGATTTGAATGTCTAACAAGTCAGCTCTCTGAAGAAACGTTTACTCCAAGACAGGGACATGCCAATTGGATCAAATTGATCAATCACGATTCACGACTGAGGGCTTGACTTTTTTTCAATTTTTGTTTTTTAGCAGTAGAATATTTTTATTAACTATTGCACCCTGCAGATGGAGGAGAAGCAGGAGGAAAACAAAAATTGTTTATGAGAAACATTAAAAATTTAATGGTGTTTGCTTTGATAGCGAGTCAGCAGATATTCCTTTGTGGTTAAGAGGGAATAATATTTTATTAATTTCTTTTAGATTTTTCACTCTTATAATGGATATGTTCAACTTCTTACCATGGGCTTGGAACGTGTGAATATAAAAAAACATGAGAATTGCCATAGTGAGTACAATGTAGCTTATGGTTGAGATCGAAAACTTATCATATTGATCATTCATTTTGTTTCATTTCACATAAGTGATTTTTTGCTAATCGCAAAACAGATCGTTGGGAATTAGTCTCAACCATGAGTTTCGATTCAATATACTGCTGCACATTAATTGCATAACATCCAAGTAAAGCTCATAAGAAAACTTGGTAGAGTCTTCTCAATAAGTATTATAGTGTAATATCAAACCCAAGATTCATGTCCTTTTTTTCCTCCTGGTGAAGTCGCTTTCCTTTATCTACAAAAATTTAATATTATAGGCAATATAATTTCTTTTATGAATTATATATAAAAAAAAAATATTTAAAAAAAAAATTCTTTCCTTAGCCATTGACAAAATATCATGCCTTATTTTTCATTCATTTTAAATTTTCTATTCTTTTCTTTTCTGTTCTATCCATCTCTTGCTAAGCAAACATGATTTAAGTGTGTTAGTTACATTGGATTTTAAATAATTGGGACACTTCTATTAACCCAAGCGTAATCGATAGACAGAGATTTACCAAGAAAATAAAGCACGGAGGCACCAAGATTGATGACAGAGTTTGGTCTAGTGGACCTACGTCTCCGGGACTCAGGTAAGGAGTCCAATCTAATATGGAATTTGAAAAAACTTACAGATAGTAGAAGGGAAATACATATACAAGAGTAATCAAATCTGGCATCAAATCACCCTCAATCAGCCATCGAGTGTTCTTCTCCCTCGCCGGATCATCACTAGTTGCAGCGGCTTCGAAAACACTCCAAGAACAGGTACGATGCTGAAGAACAGAGAGGAATCGTCATCCCCATCGCCAGAGCTCTCTCTCGAATCAGAAAACCCCAAATACGATTGCATACATAATGAATGAATCAAACCAGAAAGTGATATAGACAATACATGTGAACCAAGCCGGTTCAAAGAATTGGCTCAAACCAAATGACTAAAAGTAAAAAAATCAGATTATCCTTACAAATCTCCCCCTTAATCTGTAAGCATAAAATACCCATAAAAGACTGAACTTCAACCATTATCGTCCAAGTGTACTTGCAAGACAAAAGAAAAGACCAACAAATACAAATATGCAAATATCTAAGCATATGCACCTAATCATGCAACAACAAAAGGCAACCTGCAGGCACACCATGCAACCAATTCAACAGGTAGAGAAGCCCCTAAACAACAACTCACAAAGTTCACCACTCAACCAAACACCATGGAGAGTAAAGTAAACATGCACCAACCAAGCATACATCTCATAAAAGAGATAAAACAAACAAGAGCTGTAAAAAATTGGGTAGCATCTCCCCTAAAAATGCAACAAATGCAAACTTGATAAACAGAAAAGACCACAAGACACACACCATAACCTAAAAAAACAAGTAGTATACAACTCAAGACTACAGAAAATATATAAAACTAAGAAACACCACCACCAACTCCCAACAAATCAAAACAATGTAAAAACTTGGAAAGAGGCAATGCCTTAGTACCACAATCTGTAGGATTATGCTCAATACTTACTTTTTCAATCAAAAGCACACCATCAGTTATTTTCTCTCTAAGGAAGAAGTACTTAATATCAATGTGTTTGGTCCTATCATGATAAACTGGGTTTTACACAAGAAAATAGCACTTTGATTATCAACAAATACAATAGGTTTAATCTTTAAAATGCCCAATTCATATAACAAGTCATTTAATAATATGCACTCATTCACACACTCAAATGCAGCAACAAGCTCAGCCTCTGTAGTAGACAAGGCAACTACAGGTTGTTGTTGCACCTTCCAACTGATGCAATTACCAGATAACATGAAGAAATACGAAGATAATGATTTCCTGTTATTTTTATTACTAGCATAATCAGAGTCAGTATATCCTTCAAGAATTAGGTCACCAGATGAGCACTTGAACACAAGACCTTTATGAACAATCCCTCTCAAATATCTCAAGAGGCACTTGAGAGCAAGCTAGTGCTTCTTACCAGGATTAGACATAAATCTACTCAATACACCAACAACATGAGCAATATCAGGTCTAGTACATATCATGAGATACATAAGAGAACCTAAAAGACTAGAATAATGGACTTTAGACATTTCATTATTTTCAAAACTATTTCTAGGACAATGATCATTAGAAAGTTTAAAATGTGTAGTTAAAGGAACATTCACAGGTTTACAATTTAACATATTAAATTTCTCAAGAACCTTTAGCAAATATAAACTTTGACAGACAAACATTGTATTCTCCCCCTTACTCCTATAAATTTCAATCCCTAGCACCTTCTTGGCTATCCCAAGTACCTTCATTTCAAATTCAGACTTTAGTTTGTCTTTCACATCTTGAATAAGATTGGAATCAACATAAGCAATCAATATATCATCAATATAAAGTATTAGATACAAAACAACAGAATCTGAAATGAGAAAATAGAGGCAACTGTCATAAACACTTTTCTTAAAACCAACACTCAAAACAAATGAATCAAACCGTTTGTTCCATTGCTTAGGGGCTTGTTTAAGTCCATAGAGGGATTTTTTCAACAAGCAAGCTTGAGATCCATCTCCTGCTGCTAAGATGCCTAAAGTAAATTGCATATAAATCCTTTCTTCTAAGTTGCCATGAAGAAAGGCAGTTTTGATGTCCATTTGCTCTATTATCATTTTTTCCTGAGCAACTAAGGACAACAACAACCTTATAGTCTTATACATGGCAACAGGGGGAAAATTTTCATCGTAATCCACCCCTTCTCTCTGGACAAAACATTTAGCAACTAGTCTAGCCTTATATCTCTTAGAGTTGTTTACTCCATCATCTTTGATTTTAAATATCCACTTACAAGGCAATAGCCTTTGGTCTTTGGGCTTATCAACTAGTTCCCAAACCTGATTTTTATTCAATGATTCCAACACATCATTTATGGCTTGAATCCATAAATTGTTATCCTTGAAATCTGAAGTTTCCTCATAGGAACTAGGTTCATCAGACCCAAACTCAGAAACTAAATCATCAGTCTCAAGGGCAAAATTGGCTAAATACCTCTTATGTGGCCTAACCTCTCTCCTCACTCTATCTCTTTCCAGCTGATAATTACTCAATCAAGAGCCCCACCCACCTCTTCAGTGGATGTCACAGAAGAGGACATTGGACCGATATCAATGTCAGGAACCTCAACCACAGGCTCATTATCACTAGAGCAGGGTTGGGGGGAAGTCAAGGGTTCTTTAGGTTCATTACAATCACTAGTCTGAATAGGATTAAAAGAAATATCAACCTACTCTAAGTCAAATTGAGTGAAGTCAATCAATCTTTGATCAAGTGGATTAAGATTAGTATTGTCAATAGATAGGCAAGGGAATACACTCTCTCTAAAGAGAACATCCCTACTCACAAAAGTCTTTACACCAAGTATAGATTTATCCCATAATTTATAGCCTTTAACACCCTTAGGATAACCCAAAAATATACACTTCTTACTCCTAGGTTCCAATTTGCCAATGCTTTGATGAGTAAAGGCCTCACAGCCAAACACCCTAAGGTAGTCTAGCTTGGGGGGTTTCCCCCACCACATCTCCTCAGGAGTTTTAGAACCTAAGGTCACATAAAGACATCTATTAATCAAGTGAACAGCTGTAGTCACAGCCTCACCTCAAAACCCCTTGGGTACTCCAGAACTAATAAGCATGCATCTAGTTTTATTTAGGATAGTTCTATTCATTCTTTCAGCAATGCCATTTTGCTGAGGGGTAGCTTTAATAGTTCTATGCCTTTGAATACCTTTGTCTTTACAAAATCCATTGAACACTTCATTTACAAATTCTAACCCATTATCAATTCTAATCTTGATTTCTTTCCACTCAGATTCTCAACCAAAGCAACCCATTCCTTAAACTTGACAAATGTTTCATCATTGGACTTCAACAAGAAACCCAAGTCCTCCTAGAGTAGTCACCAACAAGAGATAGAAAATAGGAGTTTCCTCCATAAGACAAAACAGATGTGGGTCCCCACAAATCAACATGAATATATTCCAATATAGCCTTGGATAAGTGGGATCCAACCCCAAAAGCTCAACCTGTGTTGCTTACATAGAATGCAAGACTCACAAACTCTAAATTTTCAATTTTATCCTTGCCAAATAGGCCTTGTTTCTTTAGAGCTTGTAGATCTCTATTACTAATGTGTCCCAACCTAGAATGCCACACACTTGTACTGCTGACTCACTGGACAAACAACAAATACTAGAGACACCATCAAAATATATACTACCATCAAACACATACAAACCAGACAGAGAATTGTCTTTCAAACATGCATGAGAATCTTTAGAAATAGTAAGAATATCACCAGAGATACTTGTAGCAAATCCAGCACTATCAAGGCTACTTATTGAAATCAAGTTTCTCTTCAAATCAGGTATATATTTAACATCCTGCAAAGTGAAAATACATGTATTATGAGTGAGCAATTTAATAGTTCCAATTCCAATCACATCACATATATCATTGGTTTCCATCATTACTTTGGCATTTTCTATCTCAGTCAAGTGTGTAAACCAATGCAAATGAGAACATATACGGTAAGTACATCCTAAATCCATAATCCATCCATCATGCCTATCACTATCAGAAATAGTCAATACTTCACAAATATCTTCATACACATTAGCTTGACCATTACTAGAACTAGGCATATTAAAATTAGATGTCTCATTTTCTTTTGTATGCAAAACAATGTTTCTTAAAATGACCCACTTTTTTACGGTAAAAACATTTCTTGGTGCTAGAATCAGATTTATTATTCTCATTGTTGTTATTGTTGTTATTGGCATGCTTGTCATATACTGTTGGGATTTTATAATTATTAATTTAATTATATGCCCAAGGGCAATATTGGAAACTCACTATTAGGGCGGTTACAAAATAGGGTTATATATTTTGGTAACAACCGCATAAGTGAGTGTGATTGCATTACGTAAGTTTTTCCAGAAACGGTGGCTCCCATCTCTCTCTCTCCCTCTCTCCAAGAAACACAGGAAGATTTTTCTTTCCTCGCTTTAGACCTTTATACCATTATTCCACGGCATTTGGGTTGTGGAGATTATTACCTTTCCTAATGATTGTGGAATCACCCCAGTAGAGCTTTGGTGGTGGAACGAGAACGTGGATCCAAATTTACTTCCACTACGAATACTTCATATTTGGGAAAACGAGTCCAAGTAAGGATCTTTCCCTCATCAATTATGGAATTGAATATATATGGAGTATTACCTACATATACTTTACCCTTCCCCTTGGGTTTCCCTTGTTTGTAAGAGCCATTGCCCTTAAAATTTTCCCCACTTCCTTTAGTCTTACCAGAAGCCAACAACTCTGATTCCCTATTCTTTAAAGCATCAATACATTGCTCAAGTGTAATGTTTTGACAAGCATATTTAATTGAATTCTTAATAACAAGATAATCATTATGAAGGGAATTTAACAAGATAATAGACAAGTCTTGGTCATCTAATTTGTTCTTCACCCAGGTACTGGCCAAATCTTGAACTAATTTCTTAAACACATTTAGATTTTTATCTAGACTAATAACAGGATCCATTTTAAAACCATACAATCTTTCTTTTAAATAAATCATGTTACCTAAATTCTTTTTCTGATAAATTTGTTCAAGTTTTGTCCACACTTTGATAGGGGTGTTATCCTCTTCATATAAACACCTAATAACACCATCAGTGATGTTCCAAAGCATGCAACCTATTGCATTCTCCCTCACTTCAGCCCTCAACACAAGGTCAATGCTTTCGAAAAAAGCATCAGGATCATCTATTGCCCTAAGGAGTCTTTGTTGAGCCATGAGAGCCCTGATCTTCCTCTTCCATATTCCAAAATCCCCAGTCCCATCAAAATTCTCTATGTCCAGCTTGGAACTCCCCATTGGAGCTTCCAAACATAGGTACCTAGGGTTTTCACCCAGACCTACAGCTCTACTAGAGCTAGTGGTAACCACACTGGGAGGAGAACCCTCCCCAGGCAAACTCAGCCCCTTGCCAAACTCCACTTTTAAGCCGGTAGACCTCACAAATCAATATATACAAGAAATAATTCTAGAATATTGAGATGAACAATTCTAAAAAATTAATTACAAGAATTAATCAATCACAATTCATTAGGTAAATATATACAATTTACAGCAGCATTAAATTGTACAACATTGTTAACACATGCAGCCCATATAGACCAAATACAGTGCTAGGTTAACAAGAAAAGACAAATACTGCAAGCATATCACAATATCTAAAACATTGTATTCCAAATTAACTCAATAATTAATTCTAATAGAATTCAATCTCATAACTAAGTTATCAATTACAGAATCAACAAGTTTATGAAAACATTAGAATTGAATACACTCTATAAACAGCAGAAGCATATATATATATATATATGAATCAACTATGAAACTCATAGAAACCCAAATCTAGTTCCACTAAAACACCTAAACACAAGGCTCGATACCAATCTGTTAACCCAAGCGTAATCGATAGACAGAGATTTACCAAGAAAATAAAGCAAGGAGGCACCAAGATTGATGACGGAGTTCGGTCCAGTGGACCTACGTCTCCGAGACTCAGGTAAGGAGTCCAATCTAATATGGAATTTGGAAAAACTTACAGATAGCAAAAGGGAAATACATATACAAGAGTAATCAAATCTAGCACCGAATCACCCTCAATCCACCATCGAGTGTTCTTCTCCCTCGTTGGATCATCACCAGTTGCAGCAGCTTAGAAAACACTCCAAGAACATGTACGATGTTGAATAACAGAGAGGAATCGCCATCGCCAGAGCTCTCTCTCGAATCAGAAAACCCCAAATACAGTTGCATACATAATGAATGAACCGAACTAGAAAGTAATATATACAATACATGTGAACCAAGCCGGTTCAAAGAACTGGCTCAAACCAAATAACTAAAGCAAAAAGACCAAATTACCCTTACAACTTCCTTATCCGTTTAAGTTCCAATAATTACTCAAAATAGGAGTCAACCTAATTTGATAATGAGATGATTAAATTCACATTCCTCAATGTCACAACATGAATGATGAAGGCGAAAGAAAAATAAAAGAAAAGAAATAAATCCTTGGACTATAATGTAAATTTAAAAATTGCAATGTGCACTTAATCCTGCACCTACTTCTATAATTATTGGATCTTTTGTTGTATATGTGGCCAATCTTAATGGTGGATGATTGAAATGAGTGTAAAGGCATTTTGGGCATTAAATGGTTGCCCCTTCACCATACCCCCCCCCCTCTTTGGTTGATGGTGAAAATGTAGTCTTCTTCCAGATGATTGCTTTAAACGAAGAAATCTCCCTCTAGAACTATTGCATTGTTGGCCATTTCCTTGGCTCTCAACCTTACTTTCACATCATGTAGTCATCTCTGCCTAAACAATCAAAGCCTTCAAAAGTGATGGAGACCTTCCCACTTGACTATGGGTTCTTCCTGTTCAAGTTCTTAAATAACATTAGCAAGAGGAGGGCTCAAGAAGCCCATTTTAGTTCGGCAATGGCACCATGAACTGCATCTCAATAGAGAGGACTTCTTTTACGTACCTTTCTAGGTGTCTCTTCATGCACTCCCTCTTCATTATTGGCGCATTTGGGGGCTTAATCTAGTGGGATCAGCTGGAGGTACTTTTCTCTTCTCATTTCCATTACCTAATCAAAGGAGCACCTGACTTTTACTCAAATATGCGTTGACGATTGGCTAAGTCTCCGCTCCCCTCTATGATATCTGTCAAGAAAGCTTTTGCCTTTACTTCTTTCCAAGAGGTTCGGTATGACTGGAACTGCCACAACGCCTATTGTGTGACTCATTTGGCCATCAAGCCTATGTGGTGCATGATCCACAACACTCTATTCAATACAATGACATTTGGACCGAGGTCTCAGCTCCCCTGGACACAACTCAATGTCTCCCCCCACATGAACAAGTCGCGTCCTTCACTGGGTAGGCTAGAGATTCTTGACAAGGATTGGTTCACTCCTCTTGGCAGTGATAGTCTAGAAGCCATTGCTACTGTGATTACAACATAGGATCCCTAGCTCGGTTCTCTCTGGCTTCTTCATTGCTGGCCTTTGTGCCTCTAGCTCCTATGCCACGGATCTTTTATGCATCCTCTATCATTGTTCCCTTGGCTGATGCTATCCTTGTCTTTGAGCCTCTCCTGTTGGCTTGCCCATCATTTTCCTCCCCTTTACCTTGCATCTCTGCCTCCTTGCCTCCCATTCCCCCTTACTTTCTTCTTTTGTGTAAAACCCTTTTGTCCCCCTTGATTTCTCCCCTTTACTGAATGAAGCCCCCTCTTTCTCCTGGTATTCACCCTTTGAGGCCCACCCATTCGTTTCCCCCTCCTATCCTCCGCTGGGGACTCACCCACTCCCACCAACTCTTATTCACCCTCCTTAACCCTTCCTATTAACCCTTCAAGGCCCACCCACTTCCCCGCGCCTCCTATTCTTTCTCCTTTCTCTAGGGCCCATATCTCTCTCATGGGCCCCCTCCCATCTCACTTTTCCCCTTCCCTCTTGTAACAACTCATATATTTCTAACCCAAGATCCGTATTGCAGGTCTGAGCATTCGAAGGTCCAGCTGGAATAAGTTGTAGAGTATCCGGATTGAAGTCCATGATCCATACCCTAAGTCTATGGATCTGGATTCTGCTGATGAAGAACCTGCCATTTTGGGTACTCTTACGAGATCCATTGGAAACCCTGATGAACTGGGAAAGTGGATCACCAATTGGAGTCTAGATGTAATTGAAGATGTTTGGAATCAAGGTAAGAACACCCCCCCCCACATGTTGGTTAGGGTTAGGTTTGAGTTGGGGATCAACCACTTGAGAAATGCACCAAAGTACTGAAAAGTACTAGGGGGTGGTTGCTTAAGGCAGTTAATTGACCAATCAACTACCCCAAGCTACCGCCCATGTCTTCTTGCGAGATTTAAACCCTAATTTTTTCCTGTCTGCAATAAATAAGTAACCTCGACCTTTTCTCTCATTATTATATTTGGAATTACTACTGTGGATGATTAGAAGGTAGAGAACACGTGTGGGAAGGTGAGGGAAGCGTGATTTGTGAAGAAGATCCAATCCTTCGTCAGTTTAGAGAATCTTTCAGAGGTAAGTTGATCTCACACCCCCTACATTCTTTCTTCATCTCTTTGATGGTGTGGATCCATCCTCCTTGATGTGATGGTAAGTTATTTGTGATGATTCTATTCTCCATCAGAGATTTTGGTTAGATCATGTCTAAAAATGGATCCTAGCATCTGAATAAAGGATTGATCTGATCGAAGGAGATGATGTGGTTATTGAATCAATATAATTCTAGGGTTTTGGGTTGTGCTTGTGTTGTAGGCTCCTTAAGAACGAAATTCTGACCTAGATCATCCCAAAGTCGGATTAAAATTGGGAGATCAAAAGTTGGAATTCTGGACCTAGAAGTAGTCCAGAACTAGGAATGTCGCTAAGGACAGTCGCTTGCCCAACCAACTGCCCCAAGTGACCGGCTGGGTCATAGAACCTCAGTCAGTTCTATTGTTGCTCTGTTTTGACTCCTATCTTTAATGTAACTTTGTAACCTACCTTTAGGTAATCTCTAAGGTATATTGAGATTGTTGTGGTTGAGGTCTAATTGCACTTTAGTAAGCTTTTACAATTTTATAGGTAAGGATACATTCTTACATATATGTACCGATATAATCTATGATGAATTATTTTATCTTTGAATGCATTTATAATCTTGTAACTTGTTGCAACAATAGGTTCGTATGAATTATGAATAATTATGGCTTGTGAATGATGATGAGATGTACTTCAATTGCTATGTGATGTTAGATGTTTAGTTATATGATGATGGTTGATGATGTGATGTAATTATGGTGGAGGGAATCCACATTGGATATTCATTGTTTGGGATATCAGTGGGACACTGCTAACGATGCCCCCCAGCACTATCATGGTTGTTGGATGACATACCTAGGAAGTCTAGAATGCATGGCTAGGTACCCATACATGCTACTACCCTTTCGGTAGGGGTATTGAAGCCGAATGACCCGTGATAGTAGTGACGTGACTCTGTTTCATCGTACAACGGTAGCCAGTCCATGCGGAGATTCATTGGTCTACTATTGATCATGCATTGGTAGGGCTGCATATGTTAGGGTTTGAGCTCATGGACATCCAAGGAGTGGCCGGAAGTCGTGAGGGGACATGAAAACCTCCGTCCCAACAATATGTGGTGAACATAGGGTTAGGGAATGGAGTCCAACAGAGGTAGACAATCCATGAGGATTCACATTCCTAAATAGAGAAGGATACTGAATGGAGTTGGTTGGTGCCATAAAGGAAATATCTAGACTACATGTAGTATGTCATTGTATAACCTGGCATTTAATTAAAAACCCTGACATGCGTCAGCACTTATGCCAATGGTCATGGTGAGAGAGTGTGGACCCAAACCCCAGCCATGGTTGATTGACGAGGACTGAACCCCTTACCTGGGATTCCAATAGAGATAAACAATCTTTAAGGATTAGAGTGAGTAGACCTACCCATAGGAGGGCCAGTGTTATATCTTAAAGCATGTCTGCCATTTAAAGACTTACATAGTTAGATTTTAGCTGCATCCATATATTTGCATATCATTCGATATATGTGTACTTACCATGATACAATGTTGATGGGTATGTGAGATATGTTTCCTTATTGAGTTCGTTAGAACTCATTCATTTTTTTATGTTGCATTATATTGTTATAGATGGGTATATTGGATCAAGAGAAATTCTGTGTGACTGGAATGACTCTTGTGAAGAAGTTATGGAGACGCCAATGGGAAATGGAGATGTATGTCACGAAGCCACCTGCGGATGCTTGGAGTGCGCTTATAGCACCCATTGATGGCAGGAGGAGACAGATAGCCCAGCATTTTGAGAAGTCAATGGAGGAAAGCTGGATAGCTCCCTTCATTGCTGAATTAAAAGAGAAGACCCTCACCCAGGAGAGAACTAAAAGAATCAAACTGAATTAATTTAACTTTTGTTTCTGCTGAACTCTATCAATTTGGAACATAATTACTTAAATTCTTTTCTTTGATTATTCCATTGAGTATTGAACTCATATAATTCCTTTCATTTGATTATTATTACTTGCATTTATTATTATTGATGGGTAAACCGTGGATCCTTTAACGGGTCACACCCATGAATTGTGGGGCGGGACCAATACCGGCGGGTGGGGTGTGACCTCTCTTCTTGTGGGCCCAGCTTGCTCCACCCACCTCTTCCCTACTAGGCTAGTTCAGTCCTTACCCTCCACCCACCCTTGCCTTCACCCCTCCATAGCCCTCTTCTCTTCCCGTGTCGGCCCATTTCCTTCAACCGATTTCCAACCCATTTTCCCCCTTCCCTTGACCCCAGGCTTGGTAACTGTGGACAATAATGGGCAAGATGAAATTGGTTACTTTGCATAAAGGAACACTTCCAGTTCTAATACTCCTTAACCCCCCCCCCCCCTCAGCCACTTCAGAGTCGACAAATTAGCAAATCTACTAAAGGATGGCATCACTTCATGAGGATTTGATCAAGCTCAAGTCCCCCAAGAAGAAGAAAAAGAATAATACGTAGTACTAATTTGTCTGTCATGTCTGGTTTTTGGTTCTTGGCCATGTGCCTAGTTAATTTTATGTTTGTACTTACTTAGCTTTGGTCTAGGCTTTGCACCTCGCATTATTTTTGTTGATTTGCTTAGGGTCTAATAGGTATTGTTAGGAGTTTTCCTGTCCCTTCCATTGTTCTCTTCCACATCCCCTTCTTTGGTAACGAATTCTTTATGTATCCAAAAAACAAATGCTCGAAATACTCCTAGCACTGTCACCAAATTACTGAGATACATAGTCAATCAAACATTAAAGCATGTCCATTCACAGCTTGATAAACCAGTTGCACCGATGCTTGAGAGTGAATATTGAAAGCATGGAGAAGCTTGCTGGTCAATGGAATGAAAAGGAATGAGAAATCCAAAAGAAACCGATGACATTAAAGCTGGACTTCCTGTTCTTTTACAACACTGGTTTTATTATTTCTTACATTTTGTTCAGCCAGCAGTTCACTGTGATTTAAACCAATAGTTTCACCTCCACAGCCTCTATCATGATGAGAAGTGCGATTAATTGCAAAAACCAAAGGCAAATAGATAGAAATGCCTCAGCTGATTGCAGAACTTTTGTGTTTAAGGGTGAAAAAATATGCCTTAATTGAATATATGAATCTAATGTGAGGGATTGGAATGAAAACCATGGAGGAGGGCCACACTCGAACCCCTACCATTAAGTTTAGCCCTTCACCTTTTACAAACCTTAAGGGCGTCTTCAATGGCCACTCTCAAGTTATTCGATTATCCCCTTCTAAGACAAAGTCTGAATGTTTTGCAGACAAAATGATGTACTTATCGCAGGGTGTTGCCGTATTCGGTCTCTCTGTACAAAAATCCTGCTGCTGGAAACTTAAAATGATCATTTTATCATAAAAAGAAAGGGTAAAACTGGTTGATCTGGGACAAACCCTTGCTGATCCGCATTGGTATCAAGGGAGACTGATGCCAATATCACAATTTTCTGATCCTAAAACCTAATACATGACAGATTCAACTGATACATCTTGGCAACCGCTGCCCAATGAATAAACCACATAATCTGCACAGGCCAAGATAAAGCCAATCAAATGTGGCATGCAACGGATGCAGAGAAGGCATATATCTTTTCTATCAGATTCATGTTGATGCATAAACCAAAAAGATTAGCATATTGATCTAGTATGGATATATATTCTAGTGAATGAACCATGGAAGAGTATATTCAGATTTAGTAAGAAAAGCAAAGATTTTGATTAGTGTCAAAGGAATCGGCTCTGCATCAGAATAGAATTTGCGGTGCAATGTAAAGCTGTATGTGGTGTCTGAAGCTGAAAATTAGTGTCAATTTCAATGCTGTGAATGAATTGAAACAATAGCGACCACAATTTTTAACAGTAAGAGATTGAGGAAGAAGATCGAAGAGTAGAAACACCGACAGTTCTTTCAAGCATCTGTAACACCATCTTCATTGTAGGCCTCTCTGATGGCGTCTTTTTAATACACCAAATTGCTACTATCAACCAAGTGACTAGCCTCTCGTCATCCCTAATGGCGTCCATATCCCCATCCACCAAATCTTCAAGTTCCCAATTTCTGTAGCAGTTAACAGCCCAGCCCGTGAATGTTATGTCGTTTTCTCCACTCCATGCTGTATCAGCAGCACTCCTACAAGATATAATCTCCAACAACATCACACCAAAGCTATAAACATCCACCTCTACAGTGATCTTCTTTTCTGTATTCGGCTCTCTGGGGTTCCACTCTGGTGCCATATATTCTGCAGTCCCTCTAGTCCTTCTACAAGTTAAGACCTCGCCAGGCATCATTGTCATTGCCCATCCAAAGTTAGAAATCTTTGGGCAGAAAAAACCGTCCAAGAGTATGTTTTGAGGCTTTATATCACAATGGATGATCTGGGGGCAACATTCTTCATGCAAGTATGCTAGGCCACTTGCAATCCCGACTGCAATCTGGGTTCTTTGATCCCAATGAGGCTTTGGGGATTCAAAGAGAAATCTTGCTAAAGAGCCTTTGCTCATGAACTCATATACCAAAAGCCTGTGTGGCCGTTCCTCACAAAACCCTAGCAATTGAACCAGATTCCTGTGGTCTATCTGGCCCATCACACTTACCTCTGTTTGAAATAATTCACTCTCACCTTCTTGAACCTGATTCTTTAGGCTTCTGACTGCAACCAGATTATAAGAGCCTAGAGCATGCAGACCTTTGTAAACAATGCTAAAATCATCCTCTTCCAATACTTCCTTGAAACTATTTATTGCTTCTTCGAGTTCTTCGTACGTAAATGATTGCAGATTAGTCAGATCTGGCGCGTCTCCAATTACCTGCCCCTGCCCTGTCTGAGGTTGGAGAGGATTCCTGTCCAGATCTATCTCTGAAATGCTGGAAACTAGCTTACTAATATTTGATCTTCTTTGGTATGCAATAAAAGCAGTCAGACAAATTGCAGCTAACAATAGGAAGTTAATCATAAAGAAAGAACCACCCATTGATCCATCCAAGATAGCTATTGTTTGACCTTTCTTCTTCATGCTTGAAGATTTTGCAAGCCTTACCTTGAAGAAAGCCTTCAAAGCGTAGTTTGCCTTGAACCTCCCATTGGAGAGAGGAAGCCTCTTCTTCCAGCATCTTAGATTCTTATAGGTAACAACTGCACAATAACAGTCCAGCAAGCAAGAGTTCTTGCAGTCCTCCTCACTAACGGGCTCAATCCTTTCGTATTCAGATAAAGGCCAATCTGTGCCTTTCAACTCCTTGAACTCAAACAGACTCTCAGGAGAACCAGACTCACCATCTTCACAAACAATTGGGGCATTTGGTTTGCAGCCACCAAAACTGTTGTTTGGATCAGTTAGTGTGTATTCAGGTGGGCATTTGCATTTGGGCATCCCATTAACTACTTCACAGTAGCTATTATAACCACAAGCACCACTGCCTAGTAACCCTTTAATGTCACAGACATACTTGGGAAATGATTTCTCGATTGACCATTCTTTAGTAACACCACCATGAGAAGGCTTTGGATGGGCATACAAATAAAATGCTCCACGGACATCAAGGGTCGCCCTGCGATAGAAATCAGCACTTGGCAGTCTGTTGGGTGGTGAGAGATCCACCATGTATCCGTCTCTCGATTTTATGTAAAGATGGCCTGATTCATTGAAGACCAACGTCGAACGATGATCAGCTGGATTAATAGCCCCAATAGTAAAGTAGGGAGGGTAAGGATAATAAGAAGGCAGGGTAACAAGATTGAGAACGAGGGTTCCATTATAGAGTAATCGGAGCTGAAACATTCCCCTTGAGTAGTCAGTGCTCGATTGCCGAGAAGAAAGACTGCTACCCACTTGCAGTGTCTGTCCAGGCAACAATGTGTCTCTGGGTTGGCTGAAGCTCTCCCATATGCGATCAGAGTTCTCGCTTTCAAGCACGAAGTTGCCATTGTCGAGCATGGCAGCGTAAGCCACATATCCGGGATTGATCGTTTCAGCTGTCCACAAAGGATGGCCTTCAGAGTTTGTAAGCACCAAATGACCATCTTTGGTAAGATCAACTATAGAATTTCTGGGTGCTGGGTTACCACCATTGGCGTACCAAACAATAGTTTGATCTGGTATTCGGTTGAACCAGATGCAGAGCAAGAAGAAATCCTTATCTTCAAGCGAGCGAAATCCGAAGGCAAAATCACCGGAAGGTGAAATCCATGAACCTCCATCGCCAGCTATGAGATGAGAATTCAACACCACTTTAGCTTGACAGCCAACCAAGAGGAGAAAAAGAAGAGACAAGATGAAGAGGATACCAGGAAAGGCTAGACTGGAAATCATGGCCGCTATTTGCCGAAGGGCCTCTGAAGGAGCTCAAAAGTTTTATGAGCAAAGTTAGATCTCTGAAGAAACGTTTACTCCTAGACAGGGACATGCTAGCTGGAGCAAATTGATCAATCACGACTGAGGGCTTGACTTTTTTTCAATTTTTAGTTTTTAGCTGTAGAATAGTTTTATTAACTATTGCACCCCGCGGATGGAGAGGAGAAGCAGGAGGAAAACAAAATTTGTTTATGAGAAATATTAAAAATTTAATAGTGTTTGCTTTGATAGTGAGTCACAGGATATTCTTTTTGTGGTTAGAGGGAATAATATTTTGTTAATTTCTTTTAGGTTTCTCACTCTTATAATGGATATGTTCAACTTCTTGCGATGGGAGCTTGGAACGTGTGAATATAAAAAATGAAAATTGCTTTACTGACTACCATGTAGCTTAGGGTCTAGATCGAAAATTTATCATATCGATTATTCATTTTACTTTGTTTCGCGTAAGTGATTTTTTGGTAATTGCAAAACAAATAGTTGAGAATTCGTCTTATCTACCAAAAGTTTTGATTCAGTCGGCTGCTACACATTAATTGCAGAGCATCCAAGTAAAGCTCATAAGAAAACTTGGTAGAGTCTTCTCAATAAGTATTCTAGTGTAATATCAAACCCAAGATTCATGTCTTGTTATCCTCTTTGGTGAAATCCTTTACCTACAAAAGATTAATATTATAGATAATACAAATTTTTTATGAATTATATATAAAAATGATATTTTGTTTCCTTAGCCATTGACAAAATACCATGCCTTATTTTTTATATATTTTAAATTTTATATTATTTTCTTTTTCCTTCTATCCATCTCTTGCTAAGCAAACATGGTTTAAGTGTGTCAGTTCCATTGGATTTTAGATAATTTGGACACTTCCTAATCAGTTTAAGTTCCAATAATTATTCAAAATAGGAGTCAACCTAATTTGATAATGAGATAATTAAATTCACATTCCTCCATGTCACAACATGAATGATGAAGAGGAAAGAAAAATAAAAAAATATAAAGAAATCTTTGGACTATAATGTAAATTTAAAAATTGCTATTTGCACTTAATCCTGCACCTACTTCTATGTTATTGGATCTTTTGTTGTATATGTGGCCAATCTTAACGTTGGATGATTGAAATGAGTGTAAAGGCATTTTGGCATTAAATGGCCTTTTATCCTTTCTTTTTTATTTTCATTTTTTTTTTGGGTGGGGGAGGGGGGATAAAAGAAAAAGATTCATTACTTTACTAAAAACACTTACAGATATTAGCTTGAGTTCCACTACTTTCTACTACATAATTAGATGCTATTAGGGCTAAGTTAACAAACCAGCTTTGGAGCATTAGGGATGGGAACGCATCAAATTTGATTGTTTGTGTTGTCTTCGCAATCTGCATTAACTTAGATATTACACTAAGAGGCCAAAATGTTGTTGTTGTCTTTGGTAAGAGAGTGGGTAGCGCAGGATGAGTACTACTCCAAATTTCTCCTAATTCTAGCCTTTGATCATTTGCTTCATTGATTCCCGCTTGTATGCCAAAAAGTGTTGCCTCCAATTCATCTTCTGTTTTTAGTTTGCCAAAATTGATGAACCTCATATGTCCATCTACATAAACTCCCATACTCCATCCTACAAGTCCTAACCGTTTGTTAAATATCCATACACACATTAATACATTATTAGTAGCATGTGGTATATATAGACAAATATAATCTTCAAAACATCTAGATAACATAGTATCATTTTGTGTGAAATTTGGTTGAGTATTGGGAGCAACATTTTTGTTTTCTTGTAGCTGCAATGCTACATTGGATGTTTGCCCATTGAGCGAGTTTGGCTCTAACAGGTAACCCTGCATTCAAAACACGCAAGAAAAAAGACTTTAAATTCTGGATGGATTTGTTATTTACACATAAACTTCCACCATGCCATAAAGTGATTTGCATTAGGTGGAGATCACGCATTAACTATTGTGCAGAAAGCCAACTTAACCAAAAATTCCCCATTTGGGGAAAGCAAAGAGGACGACGAGTCATTTTGGTCTGTCAAGGTAAATGGCAAATTTATCATGGGGGCAAGGTTAGAAGGGGTTGAAGAGATCTCCCTATCAAGCATTTGTAGATCATTGAAAACTTCAACAATCGTGGCCCATCGATGCCAGAGTGAAAAATCTTGTAGATTTGTCAACATTTCCTATTGTGGAGGTAGCCATGGATCAAACTAGAAAAATGTCTGAGTTCCATTTCCCCAAATGGCAAATCACCATTGTCCTTAGTTGAGGAAGGGTACTTGAGACGCTATTCCAAATCCAAGATCCCCTTTTTGTACACACTTTGGAATCAAATGTTGAGCAATTCTTAAAATATATTGCTCTCAGAACCTGTACCCATAGTGCTTCAGGTTGAGTGATGATCCTCCATCCTTGTTTCAATAGTAAGGCTGAGTTGTAATCTTCCATCTTCTTGAATCCCATTCCACCCTTTTCTTTAGGTTGGCAAAACTTTTCCCATGAGATGAGATTCAGTTGTATATTCTTCCCTGGTTGACCATTCCAAAATTTCGGACATATCGCATCTATTTTTGTGCAAATCATCTTCAGAAACCTTAGACATTGCATTTGATAGAGTGCCATAGATTGAATTGTTGCCTGCATTATGACTCCTCTTCCAGCAAAAGTAGATTATTTGCTTTCCAGCATGCCATCTTCCTGTCATTCGATTCAAAACTGTTTGTAAAAGTTTTGTTTTCCCTTTTGGTTCCCAAATATGTAGTTTTCCCATTGATTTCTGAAACTCTCAAAATTGACAGTATTCGATTTCTTTTTTCTCTAAATACGTTCCGGCTGAAAAAGGCTCCACTTTTCTCGAAGTTTATTTCCTACCCTATCAGGTCATAAAACAGTTCCAAAACTGCTTTCAAAGCTAGTACTTCCTCAGTCTTTGCTTTGTAGAAAAGAAAAGTATAAACTGCAAAAAAGAGGTGAGTAATTTCTGATGCCGCTCGTCCCACTTTTATGCCACTCAACAAATTAAGGGACCTGTACTCATTAAGAAAATGGGATAGGACTTCCATAACTAATAGGAAGATGTAAGGACTAAGTGGACACCCTTGTCTTAACCTACGGGATCCGGAAAACCACAAGTAAGGAGACCCATTAAGCTTGATCGAAAAAGTTAGTGATGAGATTAAAGCATTGATGAGCATGCACCATTTCTCATCAAACCCAAGAAAACAATATCCCTATCTGCTCTATTATATAGGCTTTGGACATGTCTAATTTCAGGGCTATAAACCTAGTCTTGTTGCGGGACTTTTACATGTAATGTAATTTGTTGGTTGGCCACAAAAGCACCCTGATTTGGTGAAATGATACTGGGAAGAAGGGGTTTCAATCTTTTGGCCAAAATTTTTGCTATGATTTTATAAGACACATTGCACAGGCTAATAGGTCGAAAGTCTGAAACAATTTTCACCTCTTCCTTCTTTGGGATAAAACATTAAAAGATTGTGGTTGACTCCATGAGGTAAACGATCTTCTAGAAAGAAGGAAGTCACAAAATTAACTACATCCTCTTTAATCAAATCCCAAAATTTTTGAAAGAAAAAGGCATTATACCCATCAACCGCAGGGGCTTTAAAAGGTCCAAGGGAAAAGACCTGCACTTTTACCTCTAAATGATCCAGGATTGTCGAGAGACAATCGTTGCTCACCTCAATGGGTGGGAAGAGGCATTTTACAAACTCAGGATCCAAAGATCACGGGGCTTGGTAAAGTTTTTTCATGTACTCGAAAAAAACCCCCACAATTTCTCTTGGATTAGAGAACTGCCTTCCATTAGCTTCAATTGAATCGATCCGTTTCCGATGGTGATTAATCTTACTAGCAAGATAATAAAATCTAGTATTTCGATCCCCATCATAAATATACATACCTCGAGACTTCTGGATCCAAAACATCTCTTCGGTTTTCAGGGCCCAATCCAACGTTTGTTTCTTTTAATATATGAGATTCCAATCCGGATTCACACAATGCTCCAACACATAAATTTCAAGTGTGGTTCTATGGAACATATTATCCACATTACCAAATACCGAAGTATTCCAGTGTCGTAAGAATCGAGACATATTGGCCAACTTCTCAATCAAAGAACAACAAGGGTTTTCTACACGTGCAGACTGAAAATCAGAAGAGAAGTTAGGGTGAGAAAACCATGCATTTTGAAAATGAAAGAGCTTTTGATTGTGAATTGGTGTCACAAGGGATTCAAGTATCAGGGGGTTGTGGTCTGATCCAGTCGCTGGTAATTTTGTAACCCGCGGGTTTGGGAAACAACTAACCCAGTTTGGAGAAGAAAAAACCCAATCTAGCTTTTCTCTAACTAGATTTGGCGGATTTTGTCTATTAGTCCATGTGTACGGGCACCCAAGCGCCACAAACTCAAAAAGGTTTTCTTCATTGAAGATCGCTCTCAAAGCAAGGAGAGCACTAGAGGGCTTAAAGGCTCCACTGAATTTGTCTTTAGCCTCCAGAAGTTCATTGAAATCCCCATGAAGACGAATGGTTCCTTAATCGACTGTAAAAAGGAAGCCAAGTGAGACCAAAACATTTTGTGATCAAAATAGTTAAGGGGGCATAAATGAACATAGCCACAAAGGGACAGTCCTTCATCTCGCATCGGATCATATTGGCTGTGGGATCAGAGTGAATCAACTAATTTGAAAACCTGACGATGCTAAGACCACCATTCCTCCCTTTAACCCTTTGGTACCTTGGCTAGCCTCGTGTCCAACCATGTAAAACCCATCAAAAAGTTTCCTCTTCCCTTGAACTAACATTTGATTGTTCTGACATTTTGTTTCGCATAAGAAAACTATGTCAGGCTTATGTTTCTTTAAAATTTTCCCCAAGCATCGCTGCATAAAATTACCATTGATACCTCTCACATTCCAAGCCAAAAGCTTCATGATAACATTTAAAGAGTTAAGTGTAACTAATAAATTCCAGAACCTGATGACTTTCTTCCACCACTTAGTTTCCCCAAGATAGACACACAGTTCTGATACATATAAAATTATAGAAAAGAAGAACTAAAAACAGGAATGGGAAAGAAGTAAATTGGTTACACAGGTCCCTAAACCTATTAATCACAGTCATTCATGAAACAATAATGAAACGCATAGAAACTTCAATGACGCAAAATACCTATTTTAGACTTGGATTGAATTCTATTTAACCAACTCATCAAGATCGCAAGTATAGAAATAAAGAGAACTATTCAGAAATCAAAGAACTCAGAGTAATTACGATATGGGAAGACCTGGGAGATGCTAGCCACTAGTTCCACAACTACATTCTAGAACACAACCTGAGGAGCTTGTTGGTTAGGAGCCATCTATTGTATTGGTATAACATGGTGTGGATTAAGGAGATAGTGTGCTTCCATGGATCCCCATGCAGCCCAAAACAATGTATGAGGGTCCAAGAATTCCATTATCAGTGAATCAAAAAAAAGGTTGAAGTGGTCAAGAGGTAGGAGTTGCATGAAGTCTAGAGATGTTCTGCGATGTTTGCGCATGGTTAGACAGTGATTACAGGTTGTTCTTCCACCCCACCCTCCATGTGCGTCCCTTCATCTGTTTCAGTTTGAGCATCAGTTGTAGAAATTTTATGGTTGGCTTCGGTTCTGCTACTATTCTTCTCGGGTTTAGAACAGTCACATTTGGACACCAGTGTAACAGGCTGAGTGTTTGGTGAATGGATGGTCACCCTCTCCATCTGTTCAATATGATCCAGAGCCAATTGCATCTTCTTCATCAACTATGATTCAGTTCCAAGTATAACATCTTGCCTCATTGCCTTCTCCTCTCCCATCTCCATTTTATGTTTTCCTTTTCTCCCTTTATCTGTAGTCATCTCCTTGGTTGACTCTAGCAGCATACTCACATCCAACCTTGCCTTTTCTATATTGATGTTTACACCATTTTGAGAATCATCAATTTGACTCCCATGATTGATAGGTTCCTCTTCGTCCTGTAGCACCAAGCCCATCATGTTATTTTTGAAAAATCCCTTCTTTCTTAGCACGTCCACTTCCTCCCTTGGCACATTTTCAACTTGTTCATGCACAAGGGTGGCCCTTTTGGCCTTTCATTACCACCCCAGAATTCCCCCTCCGTCTTCTTCAATCCCTCCACATTTATGTTTTTCTGACTTTTCTAAACTTTGTTGATTCCAGCAGCATTTTCATCCATAATTAAGCTATTGGACATTGGATGATTTCCTTGAGCTAGAAATCTACTATTACGAGTATCAGCACCTTCCACGTTACATTCCCCAATGGCCTCCCTACTCACCATCGTAGGAAGCACGAATAAATTTTCCAGACACATTGTTGACAATACTCTGGTATTTCCAACTTTGATTGGCTGAGTGACAAGATTTTGAAATATCTTCTCTCGATAGGATTAATTTTTACCTTCATTTTCATCAATAGGACACTGAGTGGAAGAATGGTTTATCTTCCCACTGTTGTCACAAACGAAGTGCAGTTCATATTTGAGTTGAACATGCACCCATTCTTCCCTGCAACTTTTTAATTGAGCATATAGTCTAACCGAATGATTAAAGTTATGCATCACCTTAATACGTGCTGAGCCCTCTAGAAGCTTCATTGCTTCGGAGTCCATTTGGACCTCCACCACCTTCCCTAATTCACTGGCTTCCTTCAGTATCATCCCATAATCAAAACAATCAAAATGGATGCCCCTCATTTGCACCCCTTATGTTTGTTCTCTAGAATCAAACTCATGGCCAAACGCAATAGCAATCTATCCACCCACCATGGTGACATTGATAGAACCTCATTTCTGTTATGCTCAGAGGCAAATATGGCTCGAAAACCAACTTTGTCGATTATGGATATGTCAACTGCTCCAAGAGACACCCATAGCTCCACCAATCTTCTGCAGATTTCTGAGGTATGCTCGAAATGTTCTCCAATAACTGTCTATATAAAGTCTTGGAAATTAGATGATCCACCTTCTTTCCATCCCACAGTATTTGAATGCCCCTTGAAGTTTTCCCTTGAACCTAAGCGAGATCCTGTTGAAAATCATAATTGTTTGTGAGATTTCCCTCGTGCACAGCTTCTGGAGGTAGGGTTACGAGAACTTCCCATATTCAATCGTCTTCCCATTTGCTTTGTCACCCGAACAATCCTTCTTTCAACAACGAGAACAACAATAAGAACTACTAATGTCACATCCACCCAGCCGGTATCCTACCTGGTATACCCGGGTGTGTGATCCACAGTCCCGAAGATCCAATATCGAGGAACCAACCTCCCACATATACAATAACATAATCATGAACAAGATCAAATCAATAATATCATGTAAACAATGAGATCAAGATATGAATAAGAGAGACAACAAAATCAGAGTGCAGAATTAAATGATACCAGTATATGAAAAATCACAAGTAAAGAGTATGTGGAGAAATCACTCCCCAAATCACAGCGGAAAAGTAGTTTGAATATAATTAAAGGTTACAATCTAGTTTTCAAAAGAGGTAAAGAAAGGGATAAACATTTAGACTAATGTCTCTTCAGTCTTATACAGTATATCCTCATAAACATAAACATATAAAAACAAGACATGGCCGACTCCGCTCCATGGTGGGACTAATCCTGGTATGCAGCAATCCATCGAGGGATCTTCAGAGTAATCTTCGTGATCACAAGCACCTTGATGGTAGTATGCTTCATCAACGGACGTCTCGTAGTATGGGCCATCAAGTTCTTTTGTTCCTGCAGGATAGTCTAACAAAGCATTTGCACAAAAGGAATGAGTTCAAAAGAACTCAGTAAGGCAGTTATTCCATAATAACATAAATAACATGATACAAAGCATAGCATGATGCAAGATGATATGAAACAGACAATGCATGTATGAATCTAACTCTATGTATGCTGGTCTCTATTGGCAGACATGCTTTAAGTCATAGCACCATACTTCTTTGAGTGGGTCTCAAATCACTCTTCCCTCAACCATTTCAGTATCTTGGGTTCTCCGATGGTAATTGGGTCCTACATCCCTTGGGACATTCCATGGCTGGGTTTAGGTCACCGCTCTCTCACATCACCATTTGGTATAAGTATTGTCGCATGTCAAGATAAAGCCTAGCCCAATGCAAGTCATCTACTCAGTCGTATCAAGTCAAATCCAGATACTTCCCTCATGGCACCAACCAACTCGGTTCCGTATCCTTCACATTAGAGTCAGCGTATCCTATGGCTACAACCAACTTGGACTACGAACTCATCAACCCTATTGGTCATCCGCAAATAATAGACGAGAAGCTCTCACGTCCTCTCACGGATATAACTCACCGGTCTCGAGCGCCCGTGAGCCCAAGTCTACTATTTGCAACTCTACCAATAAATTGCTTCTCATGAGTATCCACAATGTGCTTTATGACCTCTCATGGATATAACACACCGGTCTCGAGTGCCCACATTGCTACCACGGGTCATTCGGTCTCATACCCTTCCTAATCGGGTCAGATACAACAAGGACATCTTAGCCAACACCGCTAGCCAAGCCCTATGTATGACATCAAATAATTCGGGAAAGCGTCAAAGGGCACAATTGGAAATATCTCATTCTATTCCCACTGATGTCCAAGGACAGAAATGTCAAAAGGACATTCCCCAATCCCAAATTATACTTAATCAATCACATTTCCGATTCTATCATATCATACACAAATGATATTTCATCATATAGAAAGATATACAATAACATGATCAATCGCATATGTAAATAACAAAGTTAATATTTATGATCACAAAAGAATACATAAGTATGGCATTATTGTACTTGAAGTACTTACAATAGTCATACAATGCTAAGAAATACAATAATGAAGAGAATCTAAGAAGTTCCCAAATTAGAATTAAGATTCACACAATCTACATAATTATGGTAACAACCGTCCTTACCTTAACTCGAATCAAAGATGGTCCGGATATCAAGGAGAATGGTCCCAAGGTTAGTACTTGAACCCTAGACAATCATAGATGCAATATCAGAAGAGAAATCAAGCAAATCGGATGTCAAACGGATCAAAACGGCCGAATACACAAATTTGTATTCAGCTGGCTGACTGGCTTGGTTGACTGACTCAGTCGACCAGGTGAACAGTAACGGGGCTGAAATCTGAATTTTGATCCGAAACCTAGCTTTCGGGACTCGGATCACTCCAAAATTTGAAAAGAATGTTAGGAATAGTATACTAAGACTATCTACTAAAGATTTAACATATAACAATGCTCAAATCAAGAATCCCCAATTTGAAACCCTAACTTCTAAATGCTAAAATCATGCTCTTCAATGAAATCAATTGCAAATGCAAAGGGAAATCAGAGATTCAATCAATAGAATGATGAGCAATAGATTAGAAACAATTACTAACATGTAATCAGACCTAGCATAGTAGAGAAATCAGTTTAGGAGATGAAATCATGTTGCTATGAAAGAAATCATAGAAATGCAAGGTTAAGAATCCAATATAAGGAACATATAATTGATAGAATAGAAATGGGGTTTATAGAAATCAAAAGAGACAATAGAAGAGGTAGTTGCAAGGTTGCAGCACCTTCTTCACAGTAAGAATGAGAGGGGGTAAGAGTAGATTAGAGAGAGAATGAGAGATTACATACCTCGGAGATGATCTTGGGAATGAAAAACAAGGAATATTGTAAGAGCACTTCACCACTACCAAGGAGAGGCCTAAGAGGAGTCTTCCCACATTCTCAGGAGTTTCTAGCAATAGAATAAGGTCCTAACTACGAAGTCCACTTTAGTAGGGCATAAAATAACTCAAAAATCAGCATTTCCGTATTTAATAATCAGCTGGCTGACTGGCTTAGAATAGGGAAATGGACAGCAACTTAAAATAGGGAAATGGAAGGCTAGTTCAACTCAAAATCCAATGGGCTTCTTCCTACATCTCAAATGAATAGTCTAGGTCAGAGAATTACCTTCGAATCGAGTCTTGAAGTGCAGTATGTCCATCAACTAAACTCCCCTTCTTCAAGGTGCAGTTTCTTATCAAACACTAACAATGCTTCCAAGTATGGAAGACCTTCATCAATATCCATGGGTTCGGAGTCAAATACCATGTCTTCTACTGAGATGGCCCACAATTGGCTTCTTCCTCCACTTCTGGTCTTCGAACCTACAAACATCAAGATTTCCGGGTCAAGGTCAGGGTTAGGCTAGGGCTGGATTTCACAGCTAACAGATTGGACAATGGGACAAAGAATACAGCACTACAGCCCACGAGATGGCTACTACTTGCAAGACAAAGGAAAGAAACAAACAAAAAGAAAGGCAAAGAAAGCGACAATAGCTTGAACCAAAAGTTAACTTCAAGTTCAGGATTTTTCCAGCTCTGTTTGTCACCTCAGCGTTCACAAATGAGGAAAGGAGATAGTATTTTGTGTAATGTACCAAATTCAACGATGCAAAAAGAGAAATAAATTAGGTAGTTCAACATAAAGGAGGTTGGTATAAGTCATTGTAGCTGAAGGCGTTAATAAAGACAACCCTGCAAAAAATCGGATATTCTTCAACGGCAATTAAACTCATAGCTCCTCAAGCAATTCCATCACTTTATTGTTTCACCATACCAGCATCCCCCAAAGATTATTTACTCAGAGGAAAAGAGAAGATACACAGGGGAGAGAAGAGAAGACATATTCGAGTAGTAGAGTGGATGGGGAAGATGGTTAATGGAAGTCATACGCTTTAACAACCAAAAGTTGTGGAAGTCTAACCCGTTTCATAGCTTTTCTATGATAATAGGGCTTAATAATGCTTTTGAGACTGTGCTTTAATGACCTTTTATCCTTAATTGATCATTTGGATGATTGAAATGAGTGTAAAGGCATTTTGGGCATTAATCCTTAATTGATCAATTTTTAAAACCACAGGCAAATGCAAAGTTTCATTTTATTTGGCCTAAAAATGACTTAGATCAAACTTCAAGGGTTGAAAGAAAAATTAACCTTATGATTATAAAAGTTTCTCACTTCTTGTGAGAAAACCAAAGTGCGATGATTCAACGAATTTCGCTAGTTCGCATCTTGGCAAACCTTGCGAACCGGTGAATTTTCGCTAAGATTTTGCTGATATTTAAGGGTATTTCGGTCAAAGGTGAGGAAAGCTCGGTCTAATTCTGATACACTCCCTGGGTCTTTATTGCATGAGATTGACAATCCTTCTATCATGGAAGAGGCAACAAATGTTCCTACTAACAAGGAGGAGGCACCAAATGTTGGGGTTAGGGTTGATGATGAGACACCAATGCCACTTGAGCTTGCTCCACAAAAGAGTTGGAGAATTTTGCTAGTTCAAGTCTTCTGGATTTGATGATGGCATTGCTGCCGAGAGGATGGTCAGGGAATTAAGGGAACTCGTCCACTAGTGCTTGGCAGCAACACCATCTGAATAATTATAAATATATAATTTGATCATTGTGAACCCTCTGAAACCAGAGTGATTTGAGTTGCAGAGCTCTAGCGATATATAATGGCGTTCAGGTATGTTACATGCTCACAGCACTGTATAACCACCAGACTCTACAAACACAGAACGCTAGAAGGATTTTATTAGCAGCATTTGCTGCTAGCAACAGCCGAAGGTTAAGATTTTGCCACATGTACTGGAAAAGATCCAACGGTGGTAAGAGTAAATATATGGGTACACATATAAATATAATTAATTTTCATCTGGATCTCCTAAGGTTTGGTCCATGTCATTTTTAGTCCAAAAATTGAGACTTTGCATCTGCCTCCCTTGTGCTATAAAAAAAGTCAATTTAATGACAAATTATCACTTTTATGACCAATTTGCCCTCATTCTTTTTTTTTTTTTTTTTGTGGTAATTTTTATCTGGACCCCCTGAGGTTTGGTCTATGTCATTTTTAGTCCAAAAAAACTTTACCCCATGCTATAGAAAAAGTTAATTTAAAAATAAATTATCACTTTTATGACCAATTTGCCCTTTTTTTTTTTAATTTAAATTTTTTACATACACACCCTCACCTACCATGAAATTAGTAACTCTCCATTTAGTCCAAAAATTACAGAAAAGTCCTAGAATTTAAATAAATTTTAAAATATGATCAAAATACCCTTATATGTTAAAATGACTCAAGTACCCCTTAGCTTATACCCTTATAAGGGTATTTTGATCATATTTTAAAAAATTTTGAATTCTAGAACTTTTCTGTAATTTTTTGACTAAAAGGGGAATCACAAGTTTCATGGCAGATGAGGGTGTGTATGTAAAAAATTTAAATTAAAAAAATAAATAAATAAATAAGGGCAAATTGGTCATAAAAGTGATAATTTTTCCTTAAATTGACTTTTTCTATACCATAGAGGAGGCAAATGCAAAGTCTCAATTTTTTTGGACTAAAAATGACATAGACCAAACCTCAAGAGGTCCAAATGAAAATTACCCTTATTTCTTTTACATTCAAAGATTTACAACTTTTACAATTTCCAAAATGAAAGCCATCATTTTTGGACTACTCTCCAAACAAAGGGAAACAAAAAGTGTCCCTCTCACCTCAAACTTCAAGATCGGAGCTAACATTATGCCGGATTAGCATTTTGTCGTACAATCCCCATCAACATATCCAATCACAGAAATTACCCGTCACACCTCAATCTTCCGTTTCACTCAGAGAAGAATAGCAGTCAGTGATCCTTAGATTGCCAATTTCAACAAGAACAAAATAATAGTTAAGAGATTCAAAGTTGCAGTGGATCTAGTTTATGTTTCTGTTATCTTTGGATTTTTCACATTCTTATTATTTTTTAATTTTATGTATTATTTGAAAATTTATCAACTGAGATCGATTGGCGTCACACGAAATTATAAACCCTTATATTTTCATCCAAAATTCAAAAACCCTTAACTTTGAATACCTCATTCTAGCTCAATTACACCCAGATCTAGAAAGTTTTAAATTGAGGAAACATGGACGGTCTGTTAGCCAGAGATTTTGGGTATATACCACAAAGAAAATCGGTGCCCATGTTGGCGTCAAAGGGTGTTGCTAGCCTTAGCAGCATTGGAAACCTAAATTTTAGGATTGGACTTCGAATTCCAAACCGTTCAAAGCTGGATTGGACTTTGAATTCTTCTGGTGGGTCTTTCCTTGACGATCATGATGGACTACTTGGTTCCACTAGGAATCAGAAAATGCAAAATTTTGGAAGTTTTGGGAGTTACGACGATTTGTTTGGTGACCTCCTTAAGTTTGATGGTCGAGGGCGAACTGGCGGAGGTATAGCTTCTTCATTTGATTATGATTCTATATTTCAAAAATCAAATGATTTGGGCTCAAAGTTTTCATCTTTGCCAATTTTGATAAGCCTTCAGCATGACGATGAGGGTGACGACAACATATTCCATGGTTTGCACGGGTTGAAGAGCTTTCTTCTACCGCAAAGAAGGATGACATGTTCGCATCAGTCTCTTCACCTCCAAAGCGTGAGGTTGAGTCGTGTCGAGTCAGGGGTTTCATTTGTAAATTCAAAAACATTAAATCTTCTAATATAAAAATAAATACTCATATTTACATGAATACCCCTGCATCTTCTATCACAACCCTTAGATTTGTTCTAGCAGAAATGGTGAGATCTCAGCCTTCAGCTGCCGCCAGCAGCTGCTGCTGCAAATAAAAATCCAGCCTAGAGTCATTTATTTCCAAAAACCTTTGAAAACCAAATTTTTTGCAATATTTATTTGTATTTCTTCATGCAGTTTTTAGGCGACGGGTTCGAACGAAAGAAAGACTGAAAGAGAGATCCAACGAAGCTTCGCCAGATTTTGCCCATTCGTCGATTTTTTGTGAGATATCGCCAATATCTCGTCAAAACATTGCCAATTTCGATTTCAGTGCCCCCAAAAATTTGCTACTTGCTGAAACGACCGAAATTCGACAAATTTCGACACTATGTTTTACCATGAGAAAAACTACCACTCAATGACAAAAACATCCCAAAAATCAATCAACAAATCTAATGTAGTTTAGCTACCAATTGGGTTTGGAGCTAGAGAATCAACTAATCAGGGTATGGGATGTGATTAGTGTTGGCCTAAAACAAATTGGTGGGGCATGGTCACTGTCATCACCTTATTCACATAAATGATCAGATTTGGGTTAAGATTTTGTCATAAATGGATTTTCATCTTCCCTTGCTTGATAATTGATGGAGTTTTTTTTTCAGGATCCCCATTTAAATTGGGTTAAAACTCTTAAGTGCCATTAAGTGGGAAATATTTCAGATTACCCACTCTAGATTTTTTGAAAAATTACACGTAACCCACAATTATTTTTCTATTAGCTTTGAAAATGAAATGACCATTTTGCCCAAGGGTGTAGGAAAATCTAAATTTTTTTATTTTGTCAAACCTTACTCAAACTTCCTAGTTTCACTCAACAAGAGATATAGAACACAAATACACCCAAATGAACAAACAAGCAACATAAAATCTCTGTGAAAAAAAAAAACCCAAAACAACTTTAGCAAAGCTGATATCTTAAAGTCAGAAATACATCTCATGTAGGAAAAAACAAAATATAATAAACTCATAAACTAGTTTAACTGAACATTCTCCTACCAGGTCATAGATAGTTAGATACCAATTCACTTTGACAAACTTGTAATCTATTGCTGTTCTTTACCATTAAAATCGATTCCACAAAGACAAAAACTCGGGAAGAAACTATCCCTTCTTTAAAAGGTATTTTTGATTGTTTAGTTCTGGAAAAATTTGCAAAAGCAGCTTGAGTTCACCACGAAGAAGAATGAGTCAATATACTGAGTTGAATTCTTGATTTGGTCAATCATTATTGAGTGGAGTTTCGAGGCATGTTTCACGGTGTTTTTAACTTAGGGGGAATTCAATGTCATGTATTTTTTATGGTCCGATATATGTCGAAAACTATGGAATTCATACTTGTGATCTAGGTTAACTTTGAATTCTATTCCAGAAATGAAAAGATCAATGTGACTTCTGTATCTGACTGTGTATAGTGTGACGATCCAACATCTAACGTGCGATGATGGTTGCTTTCTCCGAACATATCTAGAGCTTCAATCTTTGTGAATTCAAAAATTGTGGGTTTTTAGCATGTATTTTATTGTGAAAGATTATCCAGCCATGAATAGTTTTTTGTCAAGAGTTTTGGCAAAATTTGCGCAAAGCAGCTCAAGTTCACTACGTTTTTTGGGGGTTTGTGAAAGTATGAGGATGTTCTGAGAGATTTCTTAGTTTCAAGGCATGAATGAGGTCTCTAACTTGAATGAATTCAGGTGATTCAGAGTGAACCTAGGCAGTTGTTTGTAAATTTGAAAAAAATAAGTGAGGTCTGACAAAATGGAAAACTTATATTTTCCTTCGCCCCATAGGTAAAATGGTCATTTTAATTTGAAAGTTAACCCAAAAATAACTATGGGTAACTTATAATTTTTCAAAAGGCATAAAGTAGGCAATTTGAAATATTTCTCACTTAAGTGGGCAATCAGCTGTTAAGGCGGCAAAACTGACCAAACAGAATTTCAAGAGCACCACAACTAAGAGCGGACAACGGCCAATGGGTCATGTTCGCCACCAAACCTGACCTTCTGGGCTAGGAGGTCTGCGACAGAATAGTCTTGCTGCCAATGTTTATTCAATAAATCATTCCCATAAGTACAAGACTAACCCATCTGATCATATGGGATTTAAAAACCTTTTTTCTTGATTTTATTTTTTTTTTATACAAGAAAAACTTAACATTAAAATTAAGACTGAAAGCACTTACAATTATCCTGTATCCTGTAGAGTAGTTGCTATATTCACATACTTTTCAAAATAAGTCTGGAGCACCGGATTTGGGATTATATCATATTTCACCAGTTTTGTTAACCTTGCCAATTCCATTAACATAGGTAATTCCCCAAGAGACCATATTTCTCTTGAGGGCCATGGTAATAGATCTGCTATTTGGGATTTGTTTATCCAAATTTCTTCTATCTTTAGCCCATCTTCTTCCGCTTTGTCCATCCCCTGTTGTTGTCCAAAAAGCTTAGTATCCAAAATCCCCTTTACTTTTCCTTTTCCAAAATTGACAGATAGTAGATGTCCATCTTTGCATATTCCAATGCTCCATCCTGTTGCTCCTAGCTGTTGGTTATATAACCCTGCACATATTAAATAATTTTATTAGCCTTTGATATCTTCCTGCACTAATTTTCATCTACATCATCATTATGATTTACACAATTTATATGAGTGGGTAAAGGTAAGGTTTCGTCCTCCCTTTGTAGTTGAAGAGCCTTAATCCATTTGGTGAGGTTTCCTAGCACCATAAGGGGATTGGGTGTTTTCTGACTAAGCACCCTTTCATTCCTTTCTTTCCAGATGAAGTAGCATGATATTATGAAGATAGACATAAACCATCTGAATTTGGCCTTGGTCAATTCTCAATTGCGAGCACATGTTGTGGCACCAACTCAGAATGGATATATCCGTCCAGTTTTCTGTGCGTAGCCCCAGGGGTCTTGCTATGTGAACTCTCTTTCCTCATTCACATGATATAAAGATGTGCCATGTTGTTTCTTCTTCCTTGTACATTGCACACTCCGATTGAGTTTGTGACCATTTTGCTAGTTTTGCGCAAACCAGTAATCCTGCCTTTAAAACACGCCAAAAGAACACTTTAAATTTGAGATATTTTGGTAACTTCCGCATTTGGTTCCACCAATTTGTTAATTGGTTTTCATGGTTCATGAAACATTGTTTCATTATTTCACGATAAGCCATTTTTGGCCAAAAATTCTCCATTTGGAGAAATTGAGGTGGACCAAGAATCTTCTTGGTCCAAGAGAAGTATTGGAAAAGCTATCACCAGGTTTGAATTTGCCATTGCTGGCCATATGTCCCTGTTTAAACTTTGTAATTCATCTGCCATTGTTGCCTGTCGAGGCCATCTTGTGAAGTCCTACTCTGTTGTTATTCTCTGTTCCTGATAATGTTCCCATGGGTCAAACTAGAACGATGTTCTTCGACCATTCTCGACTACTTTTCTCACCAAATTACGAGTGCAGTTGAAACATTTGAACATGAAGCCACCATCACATCTGATCTAAGGAATAGATTACGAGTGCAGTTGAAACATTTGAACACGAAGCCACCATCACATCCTAAACATTGCTACATGAGGACTCATAGGGTTTTAATTGAATCAACCGAGAGAGATTTCGAAGAGATGGTCATAGAGAGACTTTTGGCAATGGTGGGGTGATTTTCGACACAGGGGGCAGTTTCCGGCATAGTATAGGTTCTCCTTTCACCTAAGGATTGAATATGAGACACTATTAAATGAGGATAATTAAATAACTTAACTGCCCAAAGGACATTAAAGTTATTTTACTTATTACTTAACCAAGAAAAAAAAATGAATCTTGATCAAACATATCTGTAAGTAATTTGTAATATTTGTAATATTGCAAGTGGATGGCATGTAATCTTAACCATAAAAGTGAAAAACTCCCAATTTCACCCACATAATAATAGGTAACATATAAAACACTCTTTTAAATAAGATACAAGATGAAAGTCAAAAAAGTCAGAGACCTTCCAGGGAAATCTATGGATAAGAATATATTTTTCTAATATCTTAGAGTAAACGATGGTTCTCACCGTTGCAGTGATTCAAGGCAAATGAGGAGATGCTCATTTAAACTACTACAAAAATAATAATAATGAACTTTTAATTATGACCTATTTGTTCTTTTAAATAAAAATAGATTCCATAATACATACCCACCATGCATGAAAACAAAAAAAATCTCAAAAAATGAGACTGAAAATTGATACCATAACAAGATCCCAATAATATCAGGGGTTTAGCTCCAAAGAACATAAAGATCACCCACTAGAATTCATACAAAGAAGAAAAAAAATAGAAGAAGATAGAGATTGGGCCCCAAAATGCTTACATAAATAAGATTTTTCGTCTAGCAGAGTGCCAAGTCAGAGTCAACCTGGCCCCTGCTAGGCTCAGCCAAAGGGCTCGACTCAAACTCATAGCAACCCTCCTAAGGTTAGCGCATTTGCAAACCAAAGCCCATCCTTGAGCTGAAAAATCAGAGCTGGTATTGACCAGGTTTGGACCAGCTAGGTATTATTAATCCCCCATCCAACTTAAATACAAATCGAATTAATTGAATGAGAAACCCTAATACTTATTAAATTTTTTCGTTCGATGTTACACAACTCAAAATGTATTGATATGCAACTTGATTCATTTTAACCTTTCCAATTTTTACTAATTTTTTGATACTCATGATATTGAAGATTTGAAAACACATGACTCACTTTGACCAGGTTTGACAACATCAAGCCATCAGATTTTCTTTTCTTCTTTTTTTTTTTTCAAAAACCAAGTCAATTCAGAAAGCCTAGTTTTCCAACTAAGCTTTCATGGTACTGTAAGACCCTGTAACTAAAAGGTTTTCTCATCCCTCAACATGCTTTGAAGCCAATAGTTTATAAGAAAGGCATACTATTTATCTGCTTAAGTCAATATATGAAGCATGGTGAATGCAAATATACCACTGACCATCAATCCTCTCAAACACATTTGTCACATGCTGTTTCCCCCAACTGCTGCCTTTGGTTTTAACCACTTCAATGCATCTAACATACCCAATATCACCTATGACATGAGCTTGAGTATCTTTTACCTCGATCTCAAGTGGGAATTCATAGTCTGCCCATACGAACTCCCAGCTCCCCATGACAAGATCATAACCAGAAATCCCACCAACACCAGGATGAACCACACACACATTATCCCCTTTTGCCCACAGGGCTCGCATGGCAGCCATATCTCCTTTCCTGAAACAATTATAAAACCGACTATTTGCAGCTAGAACAGAAGCCTTGCTGTCCTCCTGAAGAAGCCGAAGGCTATCCCTGATTTCTGCTGCTCGAGCATAGTTTTCTTCTTTAATGGCCATCTGCAGGTCCTGCTCTAATGTTTGCACATCCAAGACAATGCTTTCACTGCTTAAAGCCCCCTCTGAATTTTCACCTTTGACATGGCAACATCTCCCAGAAGGTAGGCGATAAGGCAGGTGATGTGGTACCGTACCTAGTAAAAACATAAGCAAAACTCAGAACCACTTCGGCAAAATGAGTTTAATAGCTGATACATGGGATACAATCGAAGAAGAAACACACACTTGAAGGTAGTTCATAGCATATTCAAAATAAATATATTATACAATTCATATCTTAAATACTTTATCCCTCCCGTGAACTAATGATCTTCAAGAAACTACAAAATGTGAGAAATAAACACCTGACTAATCAAAATGTATAAGTTCTATCCAGAACTGTACTTATCCAGAACTGGAGACCAACAATTAACGGAAGAAACAGCAATACCACGTTCAAGCAATCACCATCTAGTGTCCTCACAAAACTTTGCAAGGATTGAGAATCACAAGCAAGTTTTTGTCATGACAAATCATAAATACATACACCAAAATGCATTTAACACTTTAATAAGAGAAAAGCTCAAGACAAGAATGACACCGATATAGCTCAACTCTTCGATGGTGTGCATTTAAAGAGAAAAATAATATGGCATTATGATTTTGTTTCCTTTTCCAACACTTCTAATTTTCCCAAGTCAGGTCTCTGCAACAGTGCTTTTGAGGAAAGGAAAAAATAAAATAAAAAAGGAAGAAGAAAGAAAGAGAGAAAAAAATGAAGATCTGATAGAAATTATGCCTTCTGACAGAGTGACAGACAACAGTATCTACTTCATGAACTCCAATTGGGATAACGTAAGTATGGAAATCTGTCATAAAGCACAGTGATTCTTGGATGTGTTTTCCACCAAGGGTCAGTCTTCACATGTTTCTTTTCATTTGTGCCAGATTCTGATTGAAAGACAAAGTGAAGGTGTAGCAGCCAATTTTGGTAGGAAGAAACTAAGTCATATTTCATAAAATTATGAATGGTAAACAAATTGGTCTCTCATAAAATGACCAAGCATCCAATTAAACTTTTAAACGATGAAGACAATGAGGAATAACAGTTAACAAGTGCAAAAAGATAATTCAGGATGCTAGAAATTGGCACCAGTTGCCTAGACACCATGACAACTACTCTTATTAGAAATTGAAATGGAGTCTAAGACAATAAGATAGGAATGCAGGTAATGAAATTGCCATTCTGATTGTATTATCTTATTCTTATTGAAACTTTTAACGAGGATAAGTCATAAAAACAAGGAAAGACCACTTACATACTTGAACCATTGGTTTTACCCATAAGCTAAGATGCCCTGGCAAGGACCAGAAGCCTCCTAGACTGGCAGAAGAAATTGCAAGAACTTTGTTGTCGTCCTTGGAGGAAAGTGGAGAACCATAACAGGGCAGCCCATGATTCATTGCAGATAAGCATGACATATTGTTGACCTCCCCAAAATCAGAAATGTGTACCTAACCCACAAAGAAATAAAGAACAACTAAAACAGAGAAAATTAAAAGGAACATCTAATTTTACTCACAAGAGTAGAATTTCTGAACTTTTAAGCACATAAATAAAAAGGAAGAGAGTGATCTGTGTTCCATTGCCAAACACCCAATACTTAAAACTGAAAATTTACTATCAAAGAGGACTTATGCATTTCAGGATATTCAATCAGAGAATCGACAGCAAATAAACAGCAATCAACAAGGTCACATATTAGAGTAACAAGCTATAACAGACAATCACATGGCCTTTCAATCCTAATTTTCAGACTGGTGTTCCATAATTAACAAAGACACTTCAACAGAGCAGCTATGAGCTCAATATGGCTCAAGTTAGCGAATTCCCAGAATCAACGCCCATACAAAGAGGAAGGGGCCAACTGACAGTGATACTCACTTGGCAGAGAGAAAAAGCTCTGAAATTGACACTTGAAACCCTTAAGAGCAAGGAGTGACACGTCGAACCCTAATTTCAGGGCACAAAACCAGTAGTCTTAAAGACAAACCAACAAAGATCCATGAAAGACACCACAGATTGGAAGCCATTAGAGCTCCAAACCATAAAAACAACAAGAAATTCATGGGCATTCACCCTAACCTGGCATAACTGAAACAAACGAAGGAAAAGAAAAAGAAGAGATAACATGTAAAGTCATTACTGGTTGGAAGGAATACTTCCGACAGAGCAACAGGACAGAGATCGTCTTCCCAAATGCGCGTTTGACACAATCTCTCTCTGTCTCTCTCTCTCTATAACCTCACTTAGCACTGTAGAGTCTGTATTACTTGCTGCGAGTTTATCTGAAGAATGTCTAGCGAGTCTCCGACGACTCTCCGCGGACCAAAACTAATGTTTGCTTCGCCTTCAATCGCTCCAACGTTTAGCAAAATGTTAATATTCGGATTTGACGGCATTAAATCTGTGACCTTGCATGTTATTCATATCCGACGGTTTTGAAGAATGTTATCGGATATGGCCAAGTTTGGCCCCAAGAAGACTGAACCTGTTGTAAGTCAAAACAATGTCTGGGTTGACAAAACCTGGACCCGAGGCCCGGTGGTGCGTTAAAAGTTTCGAATTTCTAACCTTGAGTTGGGCTGAAGTGGGCCATGAGGCCTCCAGCTAAGCCCAACCCAACCCGATTTGTCTGCTTTTTCCTTCTTCCTCCTCCTTTTCTTCCTTTTTCTTCCGTCTCATACCTGTTCTTCTTTTTCTACCCAGCTCAGCCCGCTGCTCGCCATAGCCTACGCTCTCCCTTCCCGCTCCCCTTGGTTAGGGCCTGGCCCTAGGGGCAGGTTAGGGTTGAATTATTTTGACCTTCATTTAGTGTTAGACAAAGTTTGATGTAGCTAACGGAACCTAGGGTTGGGTTAAGGAGTTTAAAAGCTCAGCCCAACTTGATGAGTCTGAATCTTCAACCCCTATGGTTAGAGAGATTATATTCTCCTCACACTTTTTCATCACTCATTTAAGAAAAGGTTCACCTCGAGCATTGATAAGGTAGACTAAAGCCAAGAACTCCCTCCAAAATATATGGAAGATGAGTGTGGAGAGAACATCAATCTTCTATCCTCACAAATATAGGACCCCAACCCCACCTTGTAACCTTGGGAGAACTTTGTTGGTTTATGTTGAGAACTTGTTGAAGAAAGATTTTGCACAACCACTTGTAACTTGTAAGAATTTTATAATCACAAACTTATCAGAGATGAAATGTACCAGTGGTACTTTCTTTAAGATATTTAAACACCACAATTTGTGCAACACGGGTTCCAAACGTGTCTTTACCCCCAAGATCAGTTAGTCACAACCTTTAAGGTTGCACCCTAGAAAGATTGCTTTAGGTGTGATTAGGTTTTATTCATTACTAAAAGAAAGACAACAAGGAGAGAGGAGGAAAATTCAATTAATTCATTGTTCAAAAAGGAGCTCGAGTCTAGGTCTATATAGAGCCTGGAAAACTATGTGCAAAAAGGTAAGGCACCTCTCTTTGTGAGGGTATCCCCTCATGTCACCTCTTTATGGAAAGATACATCTCTAATGGCATCTCCCTATGTTAACCCAGCAAAAGGCATTCCGGATCAAGGCCCATGACAAAATGGGCTTTCTAGACCATGACTCACGATTCAAATCCCAAGTCATATGTAGAAATATTAATATATTAATATAAGTTATATATCCATAGCTCGATTGGATTAGGGTTAAAGCTGAGATTGCATCACACACAAACTTAGGTGAAGAAAGCAAGTTGCATACCTCGATGCTAGTGGGAATAACTCAATAATGTGTGTTACTTTTCTATGATGAACCTCTTAGTATTTATAGAACTTAAGAGATTACCTTGGTTGTGTAGTATTGGTGATTTGACTGGAATTCTACAATAACTTCTATTCTCTCCAAAGCAGGTTTGGACTCTTTCCTATCACTCACATGGTGATCATGGAGTCTAGTTTGGACTCTACAGTTGACTTTGATAGGGCATTCTAAGTCACCTTGTAGATCTCCTATGGTTGGAAGGAAAAATGTTGCCAAAAAACCCCATCAATCAGTAGTCAAAATGGATACTTCCAACTCTTTGTCCTGTGATTCTAGGAATGTCAAATTAGGGCAAACTGAGTAGGCTTTTGGTGACCAATTAGAACTTCAATCCCCTTCAGTTTTTGCTTGGGAATCTTCTGGGAACGAGGGTGAGGATTCTAAACATGAGTCTTGACCACATGTTATTCCCTATGGTGGTCGAGGTAAATCTACCATCAGTGCTCAAGCCAAATTCAAGGCTGAAAGAAAGAAATGGGTGGATAGTCTAACGCCCAAGGAATACAAGACCAAGCAAGCAAAAAACTTTTCTCTCGATCATATAGAGTTTGATCCAAATAAATCAGGTCTTGAGTTTTGAACTTCAAAGATGATTGGAGAGCGATTAAAATATCTGAGGGCTAAATATGAGATCCCTCAAGACTACATCCTTAGAGTTCCAAATAGGATTGAAGGAGCTGACAAATGCTGACTAGGAGAGTTCCTTCTTTATGAGGATACATCAAACAATGGGTTTAGACTTCATGTTCGCCCCATATTGGCTAAGATTCTTTGTCATTTTGAGATGTGTCCGAGAATGCTGGCTTTGAACAGCTGTCGTAACCCTATATGTTTTTGGGGGTTTGGTCAACCAGAGACAATCAATGTTCGACCCTCTTTGGATTTATTCCTTCATTTTTTTTATGGCAAAAAAGATGGAGCAAAGTGGCTGGTTCTGTTTGTCCAAGAGACCAACCAGTTGGAACAAGAACTTTGTAGGTAATGGGACGCTTCCTTCAAACACTAAAGGGTGGAGTCTTGGTCCTGTTAAAGGGTTGAACGATCCTCCTCTTCTTACCCCCAAAGAACAAAGCTAAAGAGAAAATCCTTTAGATTCCGGCCAAAGACAAGAATCTTCAAGCAGTAAACGGCTATTGCTTGAAACACCCAAAGATCCTAAGTTTCTAGGGTTTTTTTTACTTGGTAAGTTAGTGTTTGTTCTTATTAATCTTGAGTTGTTCATCTATTGTTGGTCTGGATCTAACCTTCAACTTTTCTTTCTCATGCAATGTTTCTAAGTTCGAGTGTGTGTGCACCAAAGCTGGAGCAGCAAATATTAAGGAGGTTGAGGAGAAGCACCCGACCAAACTAGGAAAACCTAGGGGTGAAAAGAGAAAGTTGGAGCACCTACTGACCCTCCTCCAAGAGCAACGAAGAGGGCTAGTTCGAGCAAGACGAAAGTCAAACGTGTGTCCGGCCAAGACAAACATCCCAAGACCGAACATGCTTCATCAGGGGCAGAGGGAGGAGTTGTTACCTGATCCTTCTCTTCCTCCTAAGGATTGCTCAAGTGTCTCTGGTCGAGCGGAGATACTTGGTTCGATTCCCACTATCTCAACCTTTGTTCAACCACCTTTATTTCTTCCCAACTGGTCGTTGACAATAGAGTCGAGAATGCTCTGTAATAATCACGGGGAACGTCAATAGCTAACGAATGGCTCTTCAAACATCCTTCTCTTGGCTGACTAGAAGTTCATGGATGGTTTGACTCCTCTGTGACAATACAACGTCGCGACCAAGTATGTTTTCTTGAATATGGATGCTTGTCTTTTTTCTCCTTCGAATTCATGGATTTTATTTTTTTTATTGAAACAAATTTGTTGCAAGGATGCTTTGTAACCTTACTCAAGCATTGGGATCTTGCTTGCAAGTAGTTTCACCTGAGTATGCATAACTATCCACGGCAACTTGAAAGAAAAAGGAGGTCAAGGAATAAGGACTTGTCCAATAAGGAAGCCGAACTCGTTTCCAAGGTCTCAAAGTTGGAGGAGTCAGCTGGTGCTTATGCCAATTTCATTAAGTCTCTCGAGCATCAGCTGGAAGACAAAGAGAAGGAATTGAATGAGAGAAAAAGTGAGCTCGAAGCTTTGTCCAAGGATAGATCGTTGCTCGAGAGGATGTGGTGCATCTTCATAATCAACTTGCTCAAGTTTCACCTACATCCTTCAATGGGTTGTCAGATAAACTTCATCATGAAGTGATAAGGAACTGGGTCAAAACAACGAAATGTCTTGATTTTGATGGCAGAAGTTGCTAGGCCCGACTTCAACTATGGTCGGAGGTACAGGATATAGGGACGTACTTCAGAAGTACCCTGACCTTGACCTCTCTAGGTTCAAGAATTTTGTTGACCTTGGAATTTACGATGAGCTAGGGGTTGCTCGACCATTATGGGCCATTGGTTAAAATCCGTTCCCAGGAGGTGCCCCAATCGAGGTCGGTGATTTTTTAGGCTTAAACTGGGAGCCGACCCCGATGGGAGAAGTAGAAGACAACGCTCACGGTGTGGATGATCAGCAGCAAGGCGAGCACCGAGAGAGTTTGGATGAGGAAGATACCACCAAGGATGCTCAAACATAATCTTCTTCTTCTTCTTCTTCTTCTTCTTCTTCTTCTTCTTCTTCTCCTTCTTCTCCTTCTTCTCCTTCTTCTTCTCCTTCTTCTCCTTCTCCTTCTCCTTCTCCTTCTCCTTCTCCTTTCTTCTTCTTCTTCACAACTCTTTTTCCTCGGGAATTAAATTGAGATTGGTTGAAATGGTTGACTTCATCATTGTTCGACCATTCTTTTTTCTTTTATAAACACTTTTCATTCTAATGCTATTTAAATGAAATTTCTTGTTTGTTATACCCTTGGTTTTGCATATTGTACACTCTATCTTTCTTTTTCTTCGACCTTTTCAATGGTTGATATTCCCAACTTTGCTCAAGTTGCCATGTTTTGTGGTTGAGATATTTCTATACCACTTCCCCTTGAGCGTGGCGACTTGAAAAGTTGTTAGAGGCAACTTGCTTAAGAAACAAAAGTTTTATTTGCTCAAAAAGCGAGAAGTTGTTTAGGGATACTTGTGTTGCTAATCAGCGAAACAAAATTAAGGAGAAAAATCTTACAAATGAATCAAAATTGCTTAAAGAAAGGAAACAATTTAAACATAACACTAATAATATTTTTTGAGATTGCTCGAATTCCATGATTGAGGAATCTATTGCCCGGTCTCTGGATCATGAAGATGAAATGCTCTAGGGGCGACCTGCAAGATGACTATGTACGGGCCTTACTAGTTTGGGCTGGTTTGTCGGATCTGAGGCAACTGTTCGGTGGAGGACTAAGTCTCTAGGAAGATATTGCCTTATTTTCACTTTAGGCACTGTAATAACTGGCAACTTGCCATTGGTGTTCTTCTAGTCGGTGTTGTGCTTTGTCTCTAACTTCATCAATAAGGTCTATACTAGCTTTCATGCCTTCGATGATTGCTTCTTTTTCAAATTTCTCTTCTTTGAGGGAGCTGACCTGTACTTTGACAGGTACTTGTGCCTCTACTCCATTTGCAATTTTGATTGGAGATTCTCTTATGGTCGTCCTAGTTGTTGTTCAATATGACTAGAGAACACCTAGAAGCTAGTCAACCCATCTTCCTTTTAGATGATCGAGCCTCTTTTTTAATTCTTAGAGCATAGTTCTATTAGTGACCTCGACCTCTCCATTGCTCTGAGGGTAAGCTACTGAAGATAAACGATGCTCGATCCCATGATCTTTGCAGAATCTTTCAAAGGTGGGATTCTCGAACTGCTTTATGTGGTCAAATATGATTATCTTTGGAACTCCATACTTATATATGATATTGTGTGAGATGAAGCGTTTCATCTAGTCAATATTTATTGATGCCAAAGGTTCTACTTCCACCCACTTTGTGAAATAATCTACTGCAAGTACTATGTGCTCTCTTCCACTTGAAGCTTTTGGCAATTTTTCCACTAAATCTATTCCCCATCTTGCAAAAGGAATGGGTGATAGGACTGATGTCAATGGTACAATTGGGCTGTGAGTTACATTGGCATGGGCTTGACACTTTTCACATCTCTGAATATAATTTTTTGCATCTTCTTGCATCATTGGCCAAAAATATCCTAGTCTTAGAGCTTTGTATGCTAATGCTTGAGCACCTATGTGTGCTCCGCATATTCCTTCAATGGTTCCACTTTCCTTTCATTTTCCTTTCAGTTTCTTTCCTCGCCTGCAGAATATCCTTTATGTTTGCACATTGATTACATCGTGATGTCAATTCTGCGATATTTCCCGACTTGTTCATTATCAGAAACTCCAATAGATGATCGTCAATCAATCCTCTGAACATCGCGTGATAGGCCACTACCTCATTGAGATTTTTTTATTTGAATTGATTCTTGATTGAATCTCTTCATATAGTTACGTACTGATTCTCCCGGCTTTTGATGAATTGCTGCCAGATTATCCACCGTCTTACTGCTTTTCATACTACTCTGAAATCTTGACAAGAAAACTCTTGTCAAATCTCTAAAATTTCCGAATGAATTTGGTTGTAGGCTGAAAAACCAAGTTGTTGCAGGACCTTTCAGAGATGAAGGAAATGATCGACACTTCAGAGATTCTGATTCTCCTGCGAGCATCATGATTGAGTTAAGTTGAGCAGGATGCTCCAATGGATTGTGCTTTCATCATACATCGTGAACATTGGGAGTTAAAAATTGTGCAGCAACGGTGCTATCATCACTTCTTTTGAAAACGGATTTTGATCCATAGATTCCTCCACATTTTCCTCATTTTCCTTATTTGTCAACCGTTCGATATGGTCATTCAGGATACATAATCTTTTTCTGATTTTAGATCCATGGACTTCAGAATAACTGTTAATTGACTTTCTCTCTTTCTTTTCGATCTCTTCGGCTTCCTGGAATTTTACTCCTCCTACTTTGGCTTGGTTGATCTTTTTTATCATTTTCAATTGAAACTTGATCTTCAAGCTCAAGTGGATTGAAATCTAGATCTGAACTTTCTCCACGACCATCTCGAGATTTGACCTTTTCTGACTCAACTCTTGCCTCCAAGGATTTTGGTCAAAGATCGCGTCAACTCAAGAAAGAGGAGTTATGATGTTTGCCGAGACTGGAATTCTCATTGTGTTTGGAATTTCGTTTTGCCAAATATAGGACCTCATCAGATTCTATGTATGATTCTCCATTTTTTAGCTAAGATTTGATTTGGATCAAATCCAGGTTGTGAAGTCATAGCAAGAGCTTCCGCAAGTTGTTTTTCTTGTCTATTATGAACTCTGAGGTGATGAGGTGAATGATCGTCTAGGACTCTTTGTTTCTGACAAGTGAGCATCGCCGGAGCTGGTGGTAGTGTTACTACTTCTCTCGTTTTTCTTTTTCGATTGTTTTTTCTCAACTCTCTTTGGCTAGTTTCTGTTATCTCATTCACCGGCATTATCTCTCCTTGCTCAAGCGACTGAGCCATAGCTTTTATTCTGAAAGTTTTTCCTACAAACGGCGCCAAATGTTGGTGCAGATTTTGCCGTGTAAACCAAGAATCTTGCACCAAACCTTTCAAATCTGGTTCGATCCGATTGGAACTCGCACTCTCCTACAAGGTGAAAGAAAGATTGTTAGAAATGGAGCCGATCAGCTGAATCAGCACTCTGTCTCCGACGGTCAAGTCAGTGATGGTTGAGAATTAGGGTTGCAAAGCTCTCTGGGAGCTTCTGGAGAACTTGAATGTATATTAGCGGGAAAAGTGCATGTTCTAATGAATGAATTTGAATGTCTTACCTCTTTCATATGTCAAGATCTTATTTATAGACTTTTCCTGTTGACTCAAATTAACCACTGATAATCGTCGATTAAGTGAATCGGATCTTGATGGTCAGGATTAGATCTCGTGTGACCCTTGGGTTGGCCCCTCAATTGGTCCATATTGTTGGTTGACTCCGTTCAGACCAGCGTGAACCGGTTCTAGGGAGATTTATTCACGACACCCATATACTAGGTTCGTAACACATTAACTGCGCTTCGTCTCAATTTTGTTCATGAACCTGATTGGCATCCTTATTCAGGGGCAACTGATCATGTCACAGATTCTCCAGGTAATCTCTCTTCTGTAGTTCCATTGAAAGGTGTCTCTTCTATAATGGTTGGTGATGGTACTGTTTTGCCTATAAGACATGTTGGCTCTGGTTGTGTTTCGGTAAGCTTACCAGAGATCTTGGTTGTATTTCTGAGTTTACAAACTCTGGTTTTATTAATAAGGATCCAACCAATCTCAGGATACTAGCATCGGGGAGTAATAAAAGGGGTTTCTATGTCTTTGATGATGCTTCTGAGGTTTCGAATTCATCTGGTATGGCTTTCTTTTCTACTCGAAATGTTGCTGCTTCTGAAGACACTTGAAATCAGCGACTTGGTCATCAATTTTCTGCTTGTTTTCCATGTCTTCGGTCCTATGCTTCTACTAAGTTTTGATCCTCATTTTCTTGCTTGTGTTTTTTTTGGGCTATAGTGATCATCATAAGGGCTATAGGTGTCTCCATATTCCCACTGGGCGAGTGTACATTTCTCAGGATGTTGTTATTGATGAGGTTGTTTTTCTTTTTAAGCTTGATTCACTTGCTCCTTCTGTTTTGGATTATTGTTCCTCCGAGGGTTGGACTAATTATTCAGATTCTAAGCCTCCTGTTGTTCCTGCTCCTTCCCCTTTTCTTAAGCTTTGGCCTTGGTTTAATGGTGATATTTCTGTTGTTGCTAGCTGGAAATGATGTTTCCAATGGTGGTATTTCTAACTCTATTAGCTCAATTGTGGACAGTTCAGTTTTGGGTTGCTCTGCTACGGATTTGAGTTCAGATGGGCCTGTTGCAGCTACACACTTAAGCATACCTCGTGCTAATACTTCTAGTGGGCTTGGTGGACATGATGCCTCTAGTGTTATTTCTGATGGCCTATTGCTAATACTTCTAATGTGGTCTCTGGTTTTTCAGAAAGTTGAAATTCTTTATTGGGCCAGAATACTTTTATGGGATGTAATTCTAATGTGGACTGTTACTCTTGATTGGACTCTGTGAATGTTTTGGGCTCTACTGCTACAAACAGTGTTCAAGGGGTTGTTTCCAAGGTACTTTAGGTCAGCGATGTATTGTTGTGGTGCCCACGTCCGATACGAGAACAGCAATCAAAATTAAAGGTACTAAATGTTGCTGGAAAATTGCTGAAAAATTGAGTATTTTTTGCCAAACCTAGCAAAATGTCAACGAAAATCGAAGATTTCTCTGCCAGAGGTATGAGTTCTATCGCTGCTATTGTGTTCTACCACTGCTGGTGCTGTTGAATGTTGGCAGAGAGGAAGAAAACAACGGAATACAAGCCTCAGCTCTTCCATTTTTCGATGAACTGAATCGTCTGGTCTTCTACTCTTCTCTCCATTCATCTAGGGTAAGCACAAAAGTCAAGTTGGTGATGGAGAGGGTAACAAAACTCACTAGTCATTTGAAAATCCCCTTTTTTGTTTTCTCTAGTTTTCTTCGCGCGCTTCCAAAATCCAGAATCCTCTTTGCTTCTGTGTGGCTGATTTTTACTCTTGACCCTCTTTGCTTTTGCATGCCTCACACCCTCACCGCTACAATTCTTCTCCCACATGGCCACACTCTCTGATCTCTCTCTCTCTCCACCCTCTAATCTCTTTCCCGCTCTTTGCAATCTAAATCGTCTTCTCTCAATCTCAAACTCTCGCCCCACTAAACATCGGCAAAATGTCACTGACATTTCAAGGTTTCGGTGGTGTCGACAGCCACCGACACCCCTTGTGTAGGCGACATTTCAAACCTTGGTGGTTTCTCTTGCGAGTCCGTCTTTTGGAGTATTGGATACTTCAGTTGCTAGTCCTTCCTATTGTGGTCGCCTCGAATTCTCTTGGTTTGGGTTTGGCTTCTCCATCTTAGGTGCCTCTACTAGTCATCATATGGCTACCCTGTTGAGACAAGGATTAAGATTCCAAGTTTATTTTGACTATTTCTTCTATACCCTCTGAACCACCTAGCATTAAGACTCCCATTCCTGTTGGCGTGCTACTATGCAAGAAGATATGGATGCTTTGGCCATCAATTAAGACTTGGACATTAGTCCCTCGTATAAATGATATGAATGTTGTGGGATGTGAATGGGTTTTTAAGACCAAGTTAAAGGCTGATGGTTCTTTGGAGCATTTAAAGACCCATCCTACAGCCCATGGTTTTACTCAACAAGTGGGTATCGGTTATTTTGAGACCTTCAGTTTTGTGGTCAAGCCTATGTCAATTCACTTGTTTTTAAGCATAGAATTTGTGTTGCAATGGCATTTGCGGAAACTTGATGTGCAGAATGTGTTTCTTCACGGGTTGTTGACTATTCCGGCAGATATGACCAACCACCTGGATTTGTAGACTCATCTCAGCCACATGCAGCATGCAAGCTTCATCGGTCTCTCTATGGTTTTTGGCAGGCCCCACGGGCATGGTTTGATCGGTTTAGTAGGTTTTTCGTGGAGTTTGATTTTGTTTGTAGCATGTTTGATATTTCACTTTATGTGTATCAAGATAATAGTCGCATTGTACCACTCTCCTTTATGTTGATGACATGGTACTCATAGGGAATGATGCTTCATTTCTTCACTCCTTCATTACGACTTTGGGTAGGACATTTGCCATGAAGGGATTAGGGATCTTTGCATTATTTTCTTGGGATTGAGGTTGCTTCTTAGACCAAGTATGCTACCAATCTCCTTCAGCATGCTCATATGGATGAGCCTAAACCAGTTCATACACGCATGGTATCTCGGGTCTCTTTTACAAGTGATACTCTGCCTTTTCCTGGTGTTATTGAGTTAAAAAGTATTGTTGGTGGACTACATTATTTGACCATGACATGGCCTAATTTGTCATTTGCTATCAATTATGTTTGTTAGTCTATGCATGTCCCCACAGTGGCTGATTTTGCCTCTGTCAAATGTATCCTTTGGTACATTAAGGGGACTTTGGATCATGGTCTTTGCATTTGATGGGAAAGTTCTTTTCAATTGTATGGTTTTTCTAACACTAATTGGGCATGATTGTCACTATGGGACAAGTCACTCCATCATAGGGTATTGCATCTTCTTGGGTGCCAATTGTCTTTCTTGGAGTGTTAAGAAGCAGCCCACTGTTTCTTGCTCAAGCACAGAGGCAAAGTACTGTGCTCTTGCTTCTATCACAGCTGACCTTACTTGTTTTAGTTGTTTGTTGCATGACATTGGCATCTCTCAACAGCAGCCTATTATGCGCTTTTGTGACAATATGAGTGCTTTACATATGATAGTGAATCTTATCTTTCATGGGTATATGAAAACATATTGAGTTGGATTATCACTTCGTACAAGTAAAAGTAGCACTGGGACATGTTGTTACTCGATCGGTTTGTACCCTCACAGCATCAATTGGCTGATATGTTCACTAAGGCATTGCCAAGATAGACTTTTAGGGTTTGTGCTCCAAACCTGGCCGAGGCAGTAATGGAGTCTTGTGTTTAGACACATGTCCTTATCTTATCTTATATATACCCTAATTGTATTTATAGTAACTAATGTGATCATACTTTCCCATATATTCACTATTCTATAGATGGACAAATTTAAACCATTTATGGGGCAGGGCCGCAGGGGTCCTAGACCTAGAAGTAGGTCTCATAACCCATGAAAATTGATTATGCATCCCCACCAGTAGCCAAACTCCACCCACCCCACCTGGGAAAACAGTACCAAAAATGAAACCTCCATGAATCAGGAAATAGCTAAAATTGCAATTCATCACTGTGAAATGAGCCATAAAAGTCATCTCTCAAATGAATGAATCCACCAAAATGTGGATCTTTCTAAGATTTCTGTTTTGCCAACTACGTTTGTTGTTGTGCAAACGATTCCTAAATGCTGGATTTTCTTTATATTCCAAGTCGTTATATCAATAGAAAACAAACGATCAAACTTCTTACAAAATTATTTGAAACTTTAAAGACAGAATAAGTAAGCTAAAAACAAATTATTATTTATCCTCCATATCATATAAGCAGTAATATGTAATACAAATAAGAGACTTGGAAGATAATCAGATTGTAGAATGGTTCTCATTGTGTACTCTTTGTCCAAACAATTCCATTCTCATTTATCCAATGGCAGACTTCAATTTGGCCTTGGCCAAAACCTAGCAACTTAAAAGCAAGATGATCTGAATTACAAGTTGATGTGTCCTAGTGGCATGTCATGATCACTTGATTCACTTTTTTACGAGCATGTATATCAACTACTTATACTTTTACTTTTTCTATAACATGACAATAATAGACTTGAAATGGGAATGGCAAGCTAGGCATAAGGCCGGTGGTTCATAAAGATTTCCATATATGAGTTTCAGAAATCCAGTTGTTACATTCTCATATGATCCTTCAACACTGTCAATACTCCATATGTGCACATAATGAACTAATTTGTCAACAAAATCCAATAAGATCCTCTATGGAATCACTTAAGTTCTCTTCTCACCTTGAATGAGACTTTTCTCCCATATCTTGAGCGTGCTTTGGATATATGTATCTAATTCTGGTTGATCTTCCACAATTAATAGTCTTCTTCAGTTCCTCAAGATGGGCAAAGGAAAATGGGATTCTTGATGCTAGAGATTGAGGCAAAAATGATTCATCATATGATAATGGGTCACTTAAGTCAGGGATCGGTATGAAAGTTCGGCCTTCTACCACAGACTTGCAGAAATATGGCAAACCCACTTGGCCGGCAACTAAAAGGGGTATCTCACTAGGAAAGTTATATTTCAACTTGGCTTCATCCCGTGGGGTTATTGGTGCATGGCAAGGTTGTGCTATCAGTTGTGTTCTTCAAATTTGCATTTATAGAGCAAGCAACTTAGCCTGCTTATAGAATAAATGCAAGTGGGAACCTAATTCATTTTTCTCCGTAAGTTTAATAAATGCAGCCCTTTGTTGAGGATTTCATGAAGAAGCCTTTGGAGCTAACCAATGTGGGGTTATGGAAGACCAATATGGTTTTCCTAGTATTTCATGAAGGCACTTTCATCCAGGGAACCCTACAATATCAAGGAGAGGAAATAACAACCAGATAACTAGATAAGAAAGATAAAACGTGAACAAGCAATAATCAAGTTAAAATGAATGGATAAATATGGGAAATCATGATTTTCTTACTCTAAAGTATGCCATTGCAAGTTGATCCAAGCAACGCAATGGGATGGATCATGGTGGAGCTAAAACAACTAATCAAATGTGCTGGTTTTTTATTGCATGAGTACTGTTCGATCTTTCAGAAGAAAACTACTTCCAAAAAAAAAAGAAGCAAGAACTTTACCCGTCGAGGTAGAGGATCTAGACTTAAACGACAAGGCTTTTCTCTTTCATAAGATTATAGGTTATAGATTAATTTCCTCTTACAGCCCAAACTTGCCCAAATAAGGTAGAGAGAAAATTTCTAAAGCAGCATTACATCCATTAACGAACTGATGCCTTGAAATGTTATTCTAGTTGGAAGTTTATGGAGAATCTCAGCCGTATATTTTTTAGGTCAGAATAACCTCCCATATGGGTGCTTCGAGGAACAATTCAAATTACCACTCTTAAGAATTAAACTTCAGATTCTCAAGTCATGGATGCGCATGACCATGCAAGGACATTTTCTAGAGAAGAAGTTAATTATAATTAGAATTGGTATTAAAATTTAGGCATGAAAAAGTTTGAGAAGATTCAAGAAAGTCATTTGAGATCGTATGGTTGATCATATTTAACAGAGAAACAAGATATGCAAAGGAAGAGTGATATTATTGTGATTGAAGAAACTAAATGAATTAGCAAAATACCTAAACTGACCATATATAAAAGAAGTTTTGAAGACTATAAGTTCTCTGTGTCCGTACCAAGTAAATGAACTTGGATGAGCCAGCTGAAGGGTAAGAGCTCCATCTTGCAAATCCCATTTAGTTGAAATTTTCAGATGGCTTGCTGGGATGTGCTTGTTTCCCCCTACTTTCATCTTCCACTTTTCCATTTTCTTTTTTCCTTTTTAAAAATTCAGTTTCATTAATCAAATCTATGAATCAAATCTTATCAAGTTGAGGAAAGGCTAAGTTTGTTGATGCTGTTATACATCGTTTTGACAATTTTATCCAAGGAAAATTAAGCCAGCAACATAAAGATGTCACATGACTGGATAATTGGACTCTACAAAATAATTGAGAATCGCAAGAAATAGTAATTTTGCCAAAGCAGAGTTGGTTGAGTGGTAAAATCCATACTTTTCGGTGAAGAGGTCATGGGTTCTTGCGAACAACATTTCATTTTCAGTATTGAAAAAAACCAGTATAAAAAAAATAAAGAGAGAGAGAGAGAGAAAGACATAGTAAGCAATCTAAAAACATATTATAATTTATTCTTTGCATTGCATACAATAAGAAAACTGGAAGAAAACCAAATATATTGCTTCTCATTCTATATTCTTTGTCCAGATAATTCCATTCTCATTTATCCAATGGCAGACTTCGATTTGGCCTGGACCAAAACCTAGCAACTTAAAAGAAAGATGATTTGGATTCCAAGTTGATGTGTCATAGTGGCATGCCATGATCACATGATTAACTTTCTTTTGAGAGTGTATTTCAACTACATATAATTTCACGTTCTTTAAGACATGGCAATAATAAACTTGAAATGGAAATGGCTGGCTATGACATAAAGCAGGTGGTTCATAAAGATTGCTATATATGAGTTTCACAGCTCCAATTGTAACATTCTCATAAGATCCTTCGACACTTTCTGTACTCCATAAACGTACATAGCGTCCTAATTCCTCGACAACAAAATCAATAAGATCCTCTGCAGAAGTCACACATGTGATTTTCTCACCTTGAATGGGGCGTTTCTCACATAACTTGAGAGTGTCTTGAATGTATTCATCCATGTTTGATTCATCTACCACACCAAAAAGCTTTTTGAACTCCTCAATCCTACTAAAGGAAAATGGGATTTTTGATGCTAGCAATCGTGGCATGAATGATTTATATGACACTGGGTCCCTTAGGTCAGGGATGGGCATGAAATTTCCCTCCTTCACCATCGATACACGGAAATATGGCAATCCCCCTTGTCTAGCAACTGAAAGTGGTGTTTCATTTGGAAAATCATATTTCACTTTAGCTTCATTCCATGGAGCTATTGGTGGCAAGGTTGTGTTGTTAGTTATATGCTTCATAATTGCATTTGTTGAACAAGCAATATTGGCCTGTTTACAAAATGAATGCAGGTGGGAAGCTAATTCTTGCTTTTCTAAAAGTTTCAAATACACTGCCACTTGATGGGGGCTCAACAAAGAAGCCTTTGCAAGTAACCAATCTGGAGGGTGTGGAAGACTAATATGCTCTTTCCAGTACTGTAAGAAGGCATTTTCAGCTTGAGAACCCTACAATTTTATGAGAAAACACAACATGCAAATAAGAAAACTAAACAAGAAAGAACAACAACAAGAGTTGAAGAAATAGTTGATGAAAAATATCATTTTTCTTACACTAAAGTGTGCCAACGTCATAAGTCCGAGCAACAGAACAGAGTACTCAGTCATGGTGAAAGTGTAATGGAAAGTTGAATGAGTTGGGTCGTTACATAGAGAAGTTATATAGGAGGAAATTTTTGTAGTACCAACAAATTAAGAAAGAAACGGAAGAAGGCTGTCAACCTCCTAAACGGCTACATGTCTCTTCTTCTTCTTCTTTATTTTTTGCGGAGGTAATGAACGGCTATATGTATTCAATAAATTCTTATTTTCCTACGGAGACCTGAAAACCTTTTACTATATGTGTTTTTTTTGGGTAATGGACGGCTGCATGTATTCAATAAATTCTTATTTTCCTATGGAAACCTGAAATCCTTTTCTTAATTATGAGTAAGGTTAACGAAACAATGACAAGGAAATGGGTTAAGTTGGCAAAGACCAACACCTTTCTATTATATATAAGCTCTCTCTTTGAGATTAATCACATAACTTTGAAAAAATGCAAAGGTTCAACACCAACATAGAGATGCTAATATACTCAACCCAGTACGATTCAAAGAAAAACCTCTCTCTCTATATATATGCATTCAAAGTACTACAAGTATATATACATGGAAACTCTGGTCTCTATTAATTTGCTTTACTGGGTAAAAGGTATTGAGAATAAATGCTTTTTAATTAGGCAAATAGCTGCAAAATATAAAGACTTAATGTGGTTTGACACATGCGCCCCTATATGTATCCAAGCAAACAAAAGATATCTACTGAACTAGAAGATCTCCCTTCATAACTCTTAAGGATATTTCTGACAATACACAAAAAATTATAGAAGAACCAACAGTCACCCTAGCCATCAGTTCACCTTAACCAATTAAGGGTATTTCTGGAAGACTCCCTACAACTCTAGCCGAATCTAGAGGACTCCCTACAGTGAAGGCCGAACCAAACAAGAGGAGTGAGAGAGTCCAAGACTAGTGGTGAACAAGGACCCTCATATTTATAAATATGTAATCATGTAATTTAGAGATATAGTAGTAAAGAATAACTATTATCCCGAGGATGCAGGTCACATTGACCAAACCTTGTAAACTCTCTCTTCGTCTTTCTCGTCTCTCTCTCTCTCTCTCTCTCTCTCTCTCTACTCTCTCTGTCTCTCTCTCTCATGCACCAATCATGCCTTCACCAATAACTCTCTACCTATCAAGGTGATATTCTTTTTGTGTATGTCTAGGTTTTTGTCACAAAATACAAAGTATAATGAACACAAAGCCACAAATGTCTCTAAATTACAATTCTAAACCATATTTTCAATTGTCAAAAATCCCAATTACAAATACAAATACAACAACAATAACAATGATAAGCATTGTCCCAACATAATGCGGTTGGGTATATGGATCCTTGTCTTCCAATCAGCTTTATTTGGAGGTTATACTAGATACAAGCTTAGGCTATGCATATCTTTTCTCACCATTCTCCTAAGGTTATCTTAGGTCTGCCACTAGTATTTCCCCATGCAGTGGCCTCTAAGGCCCCTTTTGAATGTGACCATGCCACCCAACCGACTTTCTTGCAACTTATCATTTATCGGAGCCACTCAAAGACTAGCTCTATCTGATCATTTCTTGCCTTATCCTTCCTAGTTTTATGACTCATCCATCTTAGAGTTCTCATTTCAGTTACACTTAGTTTATCTATATAACCATTCTTATTGTCTTAGTTTATCTATATGATCATTCTTACTGTCTTATAGTATTTTTCATTGAGCTTTAAAGGAGTACATCGATCAAGCAAGACCCTAGATAACCTCTCCACTTCAGCCATCCTATTTTAATTATTTGGAAAACATCATCCTCTATACCACCCCTATATTTAAGATTGAGCCAAAATACCTAAATAATAATTGTTTTCTCAAATCTCCTCCTCATCATCCATCCCACCTTGACCAAGTTAAACACAGATACTCCATCTTCATTTACTTAGTTTAAAGCTTTTTTATCCTAGTGTTGTTCTTCATGATTCTATCTTAATTGTTAGTTGTCCCTACTTGTGTCTAATCTACCAAAACAATATCATCAACAAAAAGTATATATCAAAGAACCTCCTTTTAAACGTCTTTGCTTTAACCATCCAAAGTAAGTGCAAATAAATGTGGACTTAAAGCTGATCCTTAATGAAGCCCTAATGTAATCGGGAATTTACCACCTTGTCCCCAAACTTTCTTACACACTTGCCAATGAACCATTAGATATATCTTTAAGTGCAGCTGCATACTTGCGACATTTTCTTCTTCAGTACTAGCCAAATTAATGCTCTAGGGATTCTATATAACATACGCTTTTTCCTAGGTCAACGAAAACTTGATGAAAATCTTTCTTACACTCTCTATGCCTTTCTGTTAGCCTCTCAATAAGCTGGGTAGCTTCCGTTGAAGATCTTCTGGGCATAAACGAAATACAAACTCATCAATAACAATTTTGTAGACCAGTAGAATATGAGACACATTCAACAAAAAAAAAAAAGGATCGTTCACAATCAAACTATTACTTGAATTCTTGGGACTCTTATTTGGTCATATACAGTGGAATAAATTTGCAATATACCATTTGTCAAACTTCATTGCCTAGTTCAATACACGCCCAATGTATTGCCATTTCTTTTTCCTTTTTTCTTTTAAGATGTCCATTGGTTTTCATTATTTCGAAAGGATACTTCGTAATCTAACATCCAAAGCCTTAGCTGAACAATGAATGGGTACAAGTCCTATGATAGTGGGCCATGTAATACACATCAGGAGTGAACTTCGAATAATTTTTATGGGTTAATTAGAAATAGGGTTTATGAAGACAAGAGAGAGTAAAGTGTTCAATGAACGGACTCAAACCTTTCTCTTTACTAGGTTATGAATCACTTGATTGTTGTACCTAACTTACAAAAACCGTCCACCAAAACTTGGGTTGTTAGAAATTTTCTGAACCAAAAGTCTATGAATCAAAAAGTTGATTTTCTGGAGTGTAATCAAAAATGGAAAATTTTATTTTTTTGGCGAAGAACTTCCATCACACGTATTTTAGGTCACAAAACATCACATATGATTGGTTATTGAACAATTTAAATTACTACCCAATTTTGAGAGATTGTGACAAAATGCATTGCTATGGAGGGAATTTTTAGAGTTGATGATGTTAGAAATTAGGTAATGAGAATCTGAAAGAAGATATGAACCTAATAATTTTCTTGAATGAGTTTTTTTTTTTTTTTTTATTATTATTATTTTTATAGGTAGTTGTATTATTGTATATCCCATTTGATCTTCTAAATGAAAGTTACCTTTAGAAGATATGAACCTAATTATTTTCTTGAATGAGTTTTATTTTTTATTTTTTATTATTATTATTATTATTTTTTTTAAAGGTAGTTGTATATCCCATTTGATCTTCTAAATGAAAGTTGTATTTGATTACAATTTGGTGAAGCCATTAGAATTTTCAAGGACTTCTAGGTGGACATGTATATGAAATGCACCAAAGCTCAGATCTGAATGTTTGTGTGACCTTAAGATATTTATAAAACTAGAGTAAAGATGAGAAATTATAAAGTTCAACACTAAGTGAAATCCTAGCCACTTAACACAACTAACAAACATGCAACCGCAAACATTATTGAGGACCAAAAATTTAATATTTATTTGATTGCGAAACAAATCAAAATCAATTTTGCAAGAAAGAAAGTAAATAACATATTTATTGCAACAAGAATATCATTTTCTTAATTTGCTAAACAAACTACATGGATAGTTCCAACTCATTGACAATAAAACATAAGTCACTACAATCAATACTCAATATACTTGAGGTATTTTCATGTAAGGACTATACTCATCTTATGTGTATCAACCGTCAAGAGATAACTCTTCATATAGCCTTGTTGGAAACCCTAATCGAACCCTAGATGGACTCTCCCATAGCAAGTCACCTGAGAGAATCAAGGAGATAAATAAGGAAACTTATTTGGCAAGCAAAGCATCTCAACATGGTTCAATCAACCAAGGAAGCCCTTATCCAAAGCCAAAAGAATTCTATCTCGAGTATAATATCTCGACAGTGGAACACCTACACTTACCATAGCTGTGTAAGTGTGTGGAACACCTACACTCTCTCTCTCTCTCTCTATAGTTAAACACCGAACCACATTAACTCTCTTGTCCTCTTCTTCTTCACTTTTAATCACATAAAATAACAGTTTCATTATGGTATCAAAAGCTCAAGTTGGACTTCCATCCCCATTGTTTCCCTCTCTTAACACATTTCTCTTGATTAAGTCGAACGAGAGTAATTACCTAATGTGGAAGAACTGGTTGTTCCCCTGCTTCGCACCGAACCATTATAGTATGGAAGAGGGTGGTGAGCAGAGAAGGCAGCCGGCCCTCGCTCCTAACACCGAACTGAGGCAATCTTTCCGGATTTGCTCCGCCTTACAGCCTTGCTTCCCATTGTAATTGCCATTGTAGCACGTGTGTGGCCCAGCCCATAAGGGCCATGCGGACTTGACGTCATCCCCACCTTCCTCCAGCGCTGCTTATGTTCAATTTGTGACTAGAGGCGATGGTGAGGGCAAAGATCTTTCTCACCATTAACCTCGAGCCTTGGCACAGTACAGAGATCGAATCCTCTACGGCTGAGTCATGGTTGTCGCCAAAGATAATATCCAACCTTCCAGTTCCAGTAAAGGCGCTTGGGTATCGCAGAGAGAAAGTGAAAGTTAAGATTGTTCCTCTCTATATAGAGATTCTATATATAGGCTAGAATGCTTCTATCAATAGAGCAAGAAAAGAGACGGAATATATAGCCGTTGGTCGTAGATCATATGGGAGTTATCCTTGCCCACTACAAATGATCCCGGACTCATCCTCATCCGAGTTCCCTCTTGTGCATATACCGAATCCAAAGAATGATCACTGGATTCAACAAGATCAACGATGTGTTGGCTTCTCGCTTAACTCATTGAGAATGTGCACACTCAAGTTATTGGCTCCACCAATGCCAAAGACATATGGGATCAATTAGAGAAGCTCTATTCCACCTCCTCATAGCTCGAGTCATGCAACATCAACTCCATTTCGGAACATTAAAAAAGGAGGTAACACCATTCATGACTATCTTCTTACAATTAAACCTGTTGCAGATCAATTGGCTGGTATTGGTAAGAGTTCATTTGTTGAAAATCTATGTCTTTATGTTTTAAATGGACCTTGTCATGATTATGTTGCCTTTGTGACCTCTGTCTCTACTTGAGAAAACCCCGTTACTTACTGTTCTTCCCAGATTGACACTGAGAGGGGGGGGTGAATCAGTGTCTTCAAAAATTCACCACAATGTGGCTGGGTCTACCAGACAGTGTACCACTCGTAGCTATCAATTGCACAAGGACACGTCCACCACACACCACAATGTGGCTGGGTCTACCAGACAGTGTACCACCACTCTGCAATCAAGGCACTCCAATATGTGCAACAAAGAAAAATAAACAAAAAACGCAATGCACCAGAGTTTACGTGGTTCGGCCAAATTGCCTACATCCACGGAGTAATACCCTACCTAGGGTTTCGTATATTACTCAATACACTCCTAGATATTTTGACTGCTACAACAGTCCGGGAACACCAATCCTCGCTATAGTCTAAAATGCAATTCAGACAAGGGCACCAACCCCAACCCCCTAGACAAGCTCCAACTTGCTAGGTCACAATGTAAACCAATAATTCAAGTTCCCCAAATTACATTCATGATCTAGGTTCTTCATCATTAAACATAACCTAGAAAATAATAGACAATAACTTGTGAATACGGGTTACCTCAACTTGTGTAAGATGCATGGTAACAATACTTGTTTCTCTTTTTCTCCAACTCTTTTTTTTCTTCTTTTCAATCTTTTTCAGTTTTCTCTCTTTAAAAAAACCATACAACCATGTTCCCTTCTTTTCTTCTGCTGCTTCTTCTTCCTTCTCTTTCACTTTATTTCTTGTTCAGCAAAACAAAAGACTTCTTATTCCCAAGCTTCAGATCTCCAAAGCCAACCAACGTCTTCTGGTTCGACCTCCACGCTCTTCCCAAGCTCCTCAAAACGTCCTTTTTTTTTTCTGCTGGAGTTTGCTCTCCTTTTATAGATTAATTTAACTCAAAGTTTGAATCAAACTCAAAGTTCCTATCTGACTTAAACAAGGAGTCTTTTAACGTACAAATCAGACTAACTTTGAGATCTCCAATGAACAATCCCACCGTTGGATTTGAATATCAAAAAGTCGTGAAGCTCTCCTCCAAAAATCGGCTCAATCGGACACTAGATGACCATCCGATGAAGAGGTTGATCAAAACTGGACTCAGAGTTTGAATCAAACTCAGAGTTCCTATTTGACTTAAACAATGAGTGTTTTGACGTACAAATCGGACTAACTTAGAGATCTCCAATGAACAATCCCACCGTTGGATTTGAAGATCAAGAAGTCATGAAGCTCTCCTCCAAAAATCGGCTCAATCGGACACTAGATGACCATCCGATGAAGAGGTTGATCAAAACTGAACTCAGAGTTTCAATTGGATTCTTTCTCTCGGAACCTTTTTGTGTGCTGTACCATATCAAAGCCCACTTAAGTTGCCAACAATGACAACACCTTCATTTTAGGCCAATGGAACAACACTTACAATGAGTTGTGCGGAATGTTGCTAACCCAAGAAATTAAATTGAACAATGAGACACCATCTATTGATTTACCACCATTTGCCAATTTGGCCATTGGAGATCCTCCCTCTGCTCCTCGACCTATTCGGCCTCCTTTTTCTCCCAATAGAGACCATCCCAATGGTAGAGGTAGATCTGCACATGGAAGACCTTTCCCAAATAGATCTCACCCATCCGCTTCTCAAGGTTACAATCAGGCTAATTTTCAAACTGTGCATGCAGCTCAAAATTTTAGAAGTAGTGGGGTCGGTCGGATCTATAATTGCAAGAGTCATAAAGCCCTAGACTGCCAAAATTGTTTCAACCATGCTTTTCAAAGTGGTTCTACAAGTTCTGTTGCAACAAACTATTCGGTCTATGCTCCTCCTAGTATTGGAGACCCTGCTTGGTATCTTGATTGAGGTGCGACTCACCACATGACATTGAGATGGAATCTCTTCAAACTCCTTAGTCATATTAGGGTGTTGATCATGTTCAGATCGGTAATGTTGCCACTCTCCCAATTGCTCACACTAGTAATCTTCATTTCCCTCAATCATATTCTTTAATACTTCATATTTTACATGTGCCTATTATTACGAAGAATATTATGTCTATTTCTCAGTTTATTAAGTGTTGCGTCTAAACCTTCTTCGAGAGCCGGATAGTTGGATGACCACTTGGAGGCTTCTCCATCCGAATAGGAATAGCTGAGATGCTTGCACTCACAAAGAAAACAAGAACGGGTGGCCTAGTCTTGGCAGGGGAATCGCCTCCGACGCCCAAGTTAGTCTAGGCAACAATAGAAGACCTTGAAGGAATTCTCAAGGCGTAGAGACTAAAAGTAAGATGAATCTCCTACCTTTCTCCTTGTAGGATGAAGGTTTATATAGAGAATACCTAAGGGTTGCGTCTCCTTGAATTTTGCCTATTCAGTTGAAGAGTGGGCGAGAGATCTTAGGAAGCACGTTCCCTTCTCTGGCGGGCCTAATAGAGCCTTTATTCGCTTATCCATCTCCCCAAGTCTCGGAACGGATATGGTGGGTAGTTATCTCTAACTGACCCTTTTGATTTTGTCGTCTTCAACATCACTCTTAGACTTAGTGTTAAAGGTCTTCTTATCTTTCGTACTTTTCTCAAACATGGCTCCTGAGGGGATAATACGCACCTACACGAGTCGGTGTGTGCTTTCTCCCAAAATGGTTCTCTGAGTCTCCCAAGGGAGGGGAGCACACTTACCCGAGTGGGTGTTTGTGTGTGTCCCTCCCGAGGGGGCTCTCTGAGTCTCCCGAGGGAAGGGAACACACTTACCCGAGTGGGTGTGTGTGTCCCTCCCGAAGGGGCTCTCTGAGTCTCCCGAGGGAAGGGAACACACTTACGTACCGAGTGGGTGTGTGTGTCCCTCCCGAGGGGGCTCTCTAAATCTCCTGAGGGAGGGGATCACACCACCCGAGTGGGTGTGTGTGTCCCTCCCGAGGGAGTTCTCTGAGTCTCCCAAGGGAAGGGAACACACTTACCCGAGAGGGTGTGGGTGTGTGTCCCTCCCAAGGGGGCTCTCTGAATCTCCCGAGGGAGGGGAGCACACCTACCCGAGTGGGTGTGTGTGTCCCTCCCGATGGGGTTCTCTGAATCTCTTGAGGGAGGGGGACACACCTACCCAAGTGGGGGTGTGTGTCTCTCCCGAGGGGACCCCTCGGTAGACCTGTAAATGGATAACCGAAATCAGCCTCCGAATTCGCATTCGTATTCGTTTAAGGGTATCCGTATCCGAAAATTTTCTTACCGGAAAATATCCGTATCCGTCCGCTAAGCAACCGGATTCGGATTCGGATAATTGCTTATCGGATTGGATAATATCCGGATAAATTTTTATCCGGATAGAGTAAAGTATTTAACATTTTTTCTTTAAAAATAGATGATAATCGGATTCGGATACCGGTATTCGGTAATCGGAAATTAGAAATTTATAATAAAAAATGTAAAAAAAATGACAATTATCAATCAATAATCGGATATTTTATCGGATCGGATTATTATCGGATATCCGATAAAATTTCAGATTCGGATTCAGATGCCTTCTCTAAATTTTTGCCGGATTCGGATTCGGATAGCGGATTTGCTAATCTGATTCGGATTCGGATACTGGTGTATCCGAGCCGAATCCGATCCGTTTACAGGCCTACCCCTCGGGCTATATGTTCTCCACAACAGAGCCCCCCATTCCGTGCGATTGGTTTCTTGAACGTATGGAATGCTTTTCTCGCATCTCTTCAAAGGTCATTTTTTCAAAAGTCTTCTTAATTCTTAACTTCCAACCATTGCATTAATTTTTCGTAATCGTTTCTTCATTGCAACTCTTGATATGCCAACGATGACAGAATCCCAACCGTTGAAATCATTGATTATCGGCCATCAAATCATGACCTTTAGTATTCTCAATCTCAACCGTTGCGTCATTTCATCACCAGCTGTTGGATCACAACCTTTGGCATTCATGATCTCAACCGTTGCCTCCATTGATCTTAGATCGTTGGATCGTGCCCTTTCATTTCCCTCACTCTCACTATAAATAGAGGAGTAACCTCATTTTCATTTCTTGTTTGACAACGTTTTGTCTCTCAAGTCTCCTCCACTGCATCGCTAGCCTTTTCTTTCTTCGTCTTGCTCTTCAACTCTTCAACCAGTAAGTCTCTTCTATCCCTTCTTGATTTCTTTTTCTTTACCATTTCTGCAATTATGGATTAGTCGAGGAAAGGCAAAGAATTAGCCCGACTGTCCTCCCCTAGGGAGGTTCCCGCCAGTGAGGTTTCGGGTCCCGAAGCCTCTTATTGAACCTATTCTGTGTATTATTCTAGTGAAGAAGACCTTCCCAACTATGTTGATTCTCAAGAAGTTGTGGGAGCAGCGTCTGACTTAGCTAGGGATGACCCGATTAGTCAAGAACCCTTGTGTTCTGACTTAGGACTTGAGTTAATTAATCTTGAGCCTTCTTCTATTCCTTCTTCTGGTCGTCAAGAAGTTGAGGAGACTGGTCAACCTTTTCCTGCCCGTTCTCGAGTTATTCGCCAAAAGCATTCTTCGCCTCGTCCCCCTTTCTCTCGTCCTACGGATTCTAGGAATCATTGGCCTCCCCTACTTCATGCTGAATTGCTTTCGGAGGAGGAAGCTCTTGAAGAAAAGAATAAGCCAAAAACCCTTTCTCATATTGATTATGATCGGAAGCTTTCGGGTCCTGAATTTTACCATTGCGACTTCAAGCAGATTCATCTTAAACGCTTGAAAGACTTCTGTGAAATTCCTAGTGATTATACCTTCCTCCTCCCGTCCGAGTCTAGTCGAGTTGGAGAGCCCCTTGAAGGGTCATTCTCCCTTTACTTTGATGCCTTCCTGGGAGGTCTTCGTCTTCCGGTACAGCGGATTATTGAAGATTTACTCAAGCATTATGAGATATCTCCTTCTAACTTAATCCCGAATAGTTGGAGAAACGTAATTGGTTTTGTGGGTTTTTGCTACAATGTTGGGGTTAAGCCAACTTTTCCTCTTCTTCACCAATTCTTCGAAGTCAAGAGTCAATCTCAGCGGGGTTGGCTTTCTCTTAACCGTCGGGCCACTGACGTGGTTGACTGGTGGGGGAATACAATCCTCCCGAGCACTATGCCGACATCCACCAAGGGGTGGAGACATCACTTCTTTTTTTGCAAGCCCCCAGTCCAACCTTCCTTCCCGACTACTTTCGTGAAGAAAACGAATCCGGAACTTGAAGAACCTAATAAGCCCATTGAGTTGTCTGCCGCCGAAGGAGCGGACTTAAAGAGGATTACTCGGGTTAAGGGGGATTCGGCCGCAGTTCATGGGTACTCTTCTGAGTATCCATCTATCTTACAGTTGTGGGGTCTTTCTCCGGGTGAGCCCCTTATTCTTTCGTCGTTCTTAAGTTCTTTGATTCTTTTGCTTTGTTTCTTCTAATCTTCTTTGTTTGTTCTTGTAGTGGCCAGCAAACTAGACATCAACGCTCTTCGGGCTGCTGCTAGTGAACCCACAAAAGAAGCCTTCGTCTGCAAGCCAGCTAAGAAGACCACCACCGAAGAAGCTAGTTCCGTTATTCAGGCATTAAGCACCCTGGCTCGGCAAAATCCTCCGGATACTTAAAGAAAGGTTCCAAGAGAAGCGCTCCTGTAGGTCCCATAGGGGATCCTCCCGTTGTTGGTGTTCCTTAAGTCTATCCTTCCAGCCGGTCGGGCAAGCCTTCAAAGAGGCCTCGGGGGAGTGAGGTTCCCAAGGACCCTGCTAGAGTCTGTCAGGGCTTCTCCAATCTTCGTTCCCGGGTGGAGCTTAACTTCTAGCAACACTATTCTCAGGGACTCCAATGCTGCCGGATCTTGGCTTCTTGAAGGGATGATCCCATCCGATCGTCAGCATCTGAGAACTCTTTTTGACGACAAATTTTATGCCAACGCCTATAGGAAATTCTCCTTCAGTTTTCCGGCTATGTAGCTCTTGAGGTAAATTTTGTAACTTGATATTCCAAATTCCCTTCAGGTATTTCTTGGGGGGAGCGCATTACATGGGAGAGTGTATGATTCATTCTGAGCATCTCATTAATCAACTTCGAGAAGCTGAGAGAGCCCACGGACGAGCCAATGTAGAGCTTTCTGGTAGGGCTGCAACTAGGCCGAGCTTTTGCAATCCCAAGCCCAGCCCTATATGGTATAATTTGAGCCCATTCCCGCCCTGGCCCTAGTTCAGGGCCAATGATTATTGTCCCTGGCCCTAAGCCCTACAGGGCCAAGCCAAGCCCATTCCCGCCCTAATTGGCCCTAATTGGGCCGGGTCAGGATGGGTTGGCCCTGATTGGCCCTGTCCCTGGCCCTGATTGGCCTTGTCACTGGCCCTGATTGGCCCTGTCCTGGCCCTAATTGGCCCATCATCCGGCCCCCGATTGGCCCTGACCCTGATTGGCCCTAATTGGCCCTGATTGGCCCTGACCCTGATTGGCCCTGTCCCTGGCCCTGATTGGCCTTGGTTGGCCCTGTCCCTGGCCCTAATTGGCCTTGTCCCTAGCTTTAATTGGCCATATCTTTGGTCGTAAATATCAAATGTAAGACAGGTAGTAATTAAAATACATATTAAAATAATTAAATACTTAAATTCCAAACTCAGTTCTAAAAAATAAAATAGTAAAGATGTCAACAAATAATCCAAAACTTATATTTAATATGTATTTAACTATTTATACCCATTTAGATTTTAGAGAAATAGAGAAATCCAAATTTCTAGTCAATGTTGGGTTAGCAAAGCGGTTAAAAGTCAGATTCCATGGGGAGGTCTTGGGTTCGCACCTATCCGGCGACATTTCATTTCCAATATTAAAAAAGTACCAATACCGGAAAAAAAAAATCCAAATTTCTAGGGTTTTTTAATTTGCTATTCGATGAAAATTATGGTTATTATATGTAAGCTCGAAGGGAAAAAGAAAAAGATTTATCTCAATTCTCAATTAATTTCTAGCTTCTAAGACAATGGTCAAACTTCATTCCAAATTTCCAATTTGTCTTTCCCCCAAGTCTTTCTCTCTCTCTCTCTCTCTCTCTCTCTCTCTCTCTCTCTCTCTCTCTCTCTCTCTCTCTTATTCTGTTTTTTCCTTTGGTTTTTCTCCAGCAGCAAAGAGTTAAAATTATTCATAAAATAGAATAAGTAGAGAGAAGAATTGTAATTAAATTTAGGCATATTTGAAAGTCAAGTCAATTATTGAGAATGTCACACTAACTCTTTTTGTAAATTTAGAAACATCAGATATTCAGAATTCAAAATGAATTTGATAAATGAAAATTTTATCTTCAAAGTCAAGAACTTAAGCCGTAGGTAGATATGTTTTCATTCACAACTGTTCAATAAATTGATATCTTTGTTCAATACCAAAAAAAAATCATATTCAAAACCTTGTTAACAAGTAAATCGACGATAATTTAGTATTCAACAAAAAAAAAAAAAAATCATAGTTAAAGAAAATGATGTTTTAGTTACAAACATAGCTATATGTTTTTAATAATTTTTTTTGAAATATCATAGTAGATTTGTTAGATATTCATGATGAGAAGTTGGGGTATAGATTTGTTAGATATTAATTCTTTATGTAATAGTTTTTATTATTTATAATATATTATCTCGCCTTAGTCAAAAAACAAAATCAATATTTTATTGAACTAAAAATGACTTTGTTGGAAAAATAAAAATTACCTTAAAAGTAATAGAAAAAGTGAATTTATAGTCTAATATGATCAAAGTGACTAAATTTCAAAATCAAGACTCATATCGATGTTAGTATGAAGATCAGGGTAAAAATCTAGTACTATAGTACATGATCATCGTGAAATTAATATTAAGATTAGGCCAAAATTAGGGTCAGGATCAGGCCCAAAATCATATAGATGCTTATTACATTGGTAATGAGGTTATAATTTATTTTTATTAATTTTCTACAAAACATGATCATGTTTCTAAAATTTGACACGTGTCAAATATCCACCTATATGTATTACAATTAACTCCTCTCCATGTGGGTGGAGGGTCCAGAGTCTTTAGACTCAAATCAGGGCCAGGATTAGGGTCAGGATCAGGGCCAAGATCAGGGCCAGGATCAGGGCCAAGATCAGTGCGAGAATCGGTGCCAAGATCGGGGCCAAAATCGGGGCCGGGATCGGGGCCTGGGTTAGGGCCAAGATCAGGGCCAAAATCAGGGCCAAGACCAGGGCCAAAATCAGGGCCAAAATCAGGGCCAAGATCAGGGCCTGGGTTAGGGCCAAAAATCAGGAACGGGCCGGGATGGGCTGGGCGGGCCAGAGAGTAATCCCAGGCCCGCCCTTGGCCCTAGTTCAGGGCCAGAATATTTTGGCCCTAACCCGCCCTTAGGGCCAAAATCTTTAGCCCAAGCCCAATTCGGGCTCAGGGCGGGTCAGGGCCGCCAGGGCCAAACTTGCACCCCTACTTTCTGGCATGAGAAAGAATGTTGAGTCTTTGAAGAAGCAGAATGAAGAGAAGAACCTGAGACTGGAGAGATATCGGAAAGAAACTTCAGTTCTTGAAGAAGAGCTTTCCCGAACCAAGAAAGACTTGGAGAAGGACCTTAAGGAGAAGGAGGAATTTGCGAGAGGGAAAAAGGAAATGGAGTCCCTCGTTCATCAGCTTCGTTCTGAAGTGAATGCCGGGAAGCTTCCTGTTCATGTTGATGAAGTTCCCGACCTCATTCATAAGGAGATTGTCACTTCCTATCTTGGTACTCCTCAATGTGGGAAGCTTCAGACTGCTCTCTCCGTCGCTTCTCGTCGTCCGGGTCTTAATGATGCCTTTACTGCGGTTCTTCAACAAGTTGATATTCCTCACCCCAAGAAGTTATCTAGGATATTGGACGGGAGGGTATATGAAAAGCTCGAGAAAGCTTTGCCCGAGGGGGTTCAGTGCAAGGAACCGTTTAGCCCTCCCGATCCCCTCCTCTATGTTGATGAAATTGAAGAAGAGGGTTCTGGATATAGCTCTGAAAGGGAGACTTCTGTGGTTAGGGAAACTCCCGAAGATGAGTTTGAGACTGAGATTGTTGAACCAACCCTCCGCTTTCCCGAAGAGCAGACCCTCTCGAGAATTAGCTTTCTTTTGTTCGAGAAAACTTGTTTTTATTTTCCTGCTTTCTTTTTGTAATATTGGTCATGATGGCCAAATATTTCGAAGTTTAAATTGATGGTGTTACCTTTCAACTTTGTGATTGCTTGCTAACTACTAAGGCGTTATGCTTCTCTTTCTCCTAAGTGTCTCCCGAGCATGACCCCGGGTGTCCTTCGAATTTTGCCCAAAGTGAAGCCCCTAGCATAATGCCTTAGTTTTTTCAAGGACCTTTTTGGGTCTTCGTTATTCACTGGTTCTTACTTATTTTAAGAGAGCTCTAAGATTTCTCCCGAGTGGTTACTCGAGTGACTCCCCGAGCATAATGCCTTAGAGAAATCTATCCTTTAAGTTAAGAACTCTCTTGAGCTCTTCTTACGTTGAAGGGCTCTAAGATTTCTCCCGAGTGGCTACCCGAGTGACTCCCCGAGCATAATGCCTTTGAGAAATCTAACCTTTGAAAAACCTTCTTGGGTTTTCTTTGAAGGGCGCTCTCGGGTTCTTGAACTTATCGTAAGTCAAGAACTCTCTTGGGCTCTTCTTACTTTGAAGGGCTCTAAGATTTCTCCTGAGTGGCTACCCGAGCAACTACCCAAGCATAATGCCTTAGAGAAATCTAACTTTTGAAAAACCTTCTTGGGTTTTCTTTGAAGGGCGTTCTCTGGTTCTTGAACTTGTCGTAAGTCAAGAACTCTCTTGGGCTCTTCTTACTTTGAAGGGCTCTAAGATTTCTCCCGAGTGACTCCCTGAGCATAATGCCTTAGAGAAATCTAACCTTTGAAAAACCTTCTTGGGTTTTCTTTGAAGGGCGCTCTCAGGTTCTTGAACTTGTCATAAGTCAAGAGCTCTCTTGCGATCTTCTTAATCTTAAGAACTCTCTCGGGTTCTTGATTAATTCTACTGATAGAATTTTGGAGATTCATGGAATTCCAAGTTCGGTCTATCGTCTTGCCTATGGCTAAACTTTTTAGCTTGTAGGTCCCTGGCTATGTCTCCTTTTCGACGACATATGGCCCTTCCCAAGTAGGTGAGAGTTTCCCTTGGTTTCTTGGGTTGGATGCTGCGACTTTGCAAAGCACTAAGTCACCCGTATGATGTCTTCTATTCTTCACCCTAGTATTGAAGTATCCAGCTACTTGATTTTGATATCTTTGATTTCAATATTCAGACATGCTTGGAACTTCATCAATAAGATCTAAGTTACTCTTTAAGCCTTCTAGTCTTCTCCCGAGACCATGCGCCTCTTGACGCCCTTGCGGAGACCGAACACTTCCAAGATCTGAATATTGGGAAGTAGGTCCACGAGAAGATCTAGATTGCCTGACTGACCCTCTCGGGTTATCAGATCTTGTATCCCTTCTTCCTTGGCTTTCGCCTTCTTGCTCACAAACTCTTTCATCTTGACGTTCTCTTCTTGGTAAATCTTGAGTCTGCCTAAGCCGGCCAAATGGTTGAACACACTTCCCCGAGTCCGATTTCCTTGGAGATGTGGTTCTTCAATATGGACTCCTTGAGATCTTTCTCCAACACGTTCGATTGTTTTCCCGAGTTCCCTTGGGTCTCGCTTCTCTCGAACATCGTTCACTGGGTGTTGCCTACCCCGAGTACGTCAAGCAGCTTCACGCCTCCGTCCTTCTTGTGTATTTCGAGAGGGTCCTGATGGTACACTAACTTGATGAACTAAACCTCGAACAACTCCTTGGAGTTCCAACATTTGTTGTCGGACTTCCCTTTGCATATTTTGTAAATCAACAACTGTTGCTGGAATTGGGGGTTGATCTGAACCTCCTTCTCCAAATGGAGTTGGTACAATTCTTAGAGGAATCTCAGGAATTCCTTCTTGACCTTCCTCTTGAATTGGAACTTGTAGATCTAGAGAAGGGGAACCTGTCCTTCAACACGTTTGTTCTCCATCTCTCTTTCTCTTCCTCGAGTAGTAACTTGATTGGAATTCGTCACCTGGTTAGTAGTACGTCTCGCCATGACTTTTTGTGACGCTTCCCACAGACGTCACCAATTTGTTGCGACTAAACCTTCTTCGAGAGCCAGATAGTTGGATGACCACTTGGAGGCTTCTCCAACCGAATAGGAATAGCTGAGATGCCTGCACTCACAAAGAAAACAAGAATGGGCAAGCCTAGTCTTGGCCGGGGAACCGCCTCCGACTCCCAAGTTAGTCTAGGCAACAATAAAAGACCTTGAGGGAGTTCTCAAGGCGTAGAGACTAAAAGTATGATGAATCTCCTACCTTTCTCCTTGTAGGATGAAGGTTTATATAGAGGATACCTGGAGGTGGCATATCCTTGAATTTCGCCTATTCAATTGAAGAGTGGGCGAGAGATCTTAGGAAGCACGTTCCCTTCTTTGGCAGGCCTAATAGAGCCGTTATTCGCTTATCCATCTCCCCAAGTCTCGGAACAGATATGGTGAGTAGTTATCTCTAACTGACCCTTTTGACTTGGTTGTCTTCAACGTCATTCTTAGACTTAGTATTGAAGGTCTTCTTATCTTTCCTACTTTTCTCAAACATGGCTCCCGAGGGGATAATACACACCTACCCGAGTGGGTATGTGCTTTCTCCCAAAAGGGTTCTCTGAGTCTCCCAAGGGAAGGGAGCACACTTACCCGAGTGGGTGTGTGTGTCCCTCCCGAGGGGGCTCTCTGAGTCTCCTGAGGGAAGGGAGCACACTTTCCCGAGTGGGTGTGTGTGTCCCTCCCGAGGGAAGGGAACACACTTACCCGAGTGGATGTGTGTGTCCCTCCCGAGGGGGCTCTCTGAATCTTCCGAGGGAGGGGAGCACACCACCCGAGTGGGTGTGTGTGTTCCCTCCCGAGGGGGTTCTCTGAGTCTCCCAAGGGAAGGGAACACACTTACCCGAGTGGGTGGGTGTGTCCCTCCCGAGGGGGCTCTCTGAATCTCCCGAGGGAGGGGAGCACACCTACCCGAGTGGGTGTGGGTATCCCTCCCGAGGGGGTTCTTTGAATCTCCTGAGGGAGGGGGACACACCTACCCGAGTGGGGGTGTGTGTCTCTCCTGAGGGGACCCCTTGGGCTTATGTTCTCCACAACACTAAGGATAACATGTTCTTTTCAAATTTCATCCTGAAGTCAGTTATGCGAAAGATCACATCACCAAGAAGTGTCTTCTGCAGGGCAGAAACAATAATGGACTTTACCATGATGTTTTGAGTCCAAAGCAGAACTTTATTGGAGAAACGACCAATCTATCGCAATGGCACTCAAAGATGGTCCACCCAAGTTTTAAAGTTGTTCAACAATTGATTCTAGTTTTTTGCCTTTTACTAAAGAAGGATTTTTCGATTTGCAGTGCTTGCTAGCAAGGGAAGAGTCACAAGCTCCTCTTTGACCTTTCTAAAACTATTTTTGAGAACCCTTTGGATTTTATTTAAGCCACGCCCACTATTTCTGTTGAGGGTTACCGATATTTTGTGATTTTTGCTTATGCCATTAGCAAATTCATTTGGTTGTATCCTTTAACTTTGAAGTCTATAGTTCTTGGTGTCTTTCAATGACTTAAGCAGGTAGTTGAAAACCTATTTGGTAGAAATATAAAAAGATTTCATAGTGACTGGGGTGGAGAATATCGCTCCGTTTATGCTTTCCTAACTGATTTAGGCATTGAACACTAGTTGCCCTGTCCACATACTCATGAGAAAAGTGGCACTATTAAACAGAAACATAGACATATTGTTGAGACTGGCTTGACCCATCTTTTCGATTCCCAATCCCCTCAAAACTACTGGAACCATGCCTTTGAGACTACTATCCTTCTGATAAATAGGATGCCTACTAGGGTTTTGGGAAATGTATGTCCTTTATTTAAGCTTTTTGGTGAAACTCCAAATTACCAAACCCTACAAGCCTTTCAATGTGCTTGTTACCCTCTTATAAGGCCCTTTAAACCCCACAAACTTGACTTCTTTCTGATGTCCATGTTTCCTTGGGATATAGCTCCCGACATCGTGGGTATAGCTGCTTTGATAGGCAAACTAGGAAATTGATAGTATCTCACCATGTAGTTTTTGATGAGCAGTGATTTCCCTGTAGTGAAGGGACTCCATCACTAACCAGTCCCTCTCCAACCCTACCGTCCATACTTGGGCCACCGCCCATATTACCCCCTCCTATTTTCTCTCCCCAACCTACCCACCCTAGTTCAACCTCTAGTGTCCCTACCTTTTTCGACTCCATCTCTGTGCCCACCTCAACTATGCCACATGCCCCCACCTACTTTGGCCACATCCCCCTTTCCACCCAATCCCAACCTCTCTCCCTCTCCTTGAGAAACTCCTACCCCCACCGAAAGTCCTCAAATTCAATTAGTGGTTGACATTTATGTTCAACATGAACCTCTTAACACTCGCCCTATGCTCACTCAAACCAAGACTGGGATTCTTCACCTAATAGTTTCATTGCCACTTCTATCCCTATGGAACCTGGTAAAACTGACCCAACGTGTTCTTCTATTGCTAATAAGCACCAACACTGGTGTCAAGCCATGGATAAGGAGTTCACTACTCTACTCCACAATGGCTCATGGTCTCGAGTTCCTCCCCCTAAGACAAAAAGTATTATTGGTAGTAAGTGAGTTTCAAAATTAAAAGAAAGGCAGGTGGTTCCATTGACCACTATAAAGCCTGCTTGGTTGCCAAGGGATTCAACCAATAGGAGGGCCTTGACTATCATTAGACTTTTAGCCCAGTAGTGAAGCCCACGACTATTTGGTTGGTGTTGTCTATTAATGTAGTTTCTAGGTCCTAGCGAATTCACCAACTAGATGTTCAAAACGCCTTCCTCTATGGGTTCCTTGAAGAAACAATGTTCATAGAACAACCTCCAAGGTTCGCTAATCCTCATCTTCCGGATCATGTGTGTCGATTGCATCACTCCTGTATGGTCGTAAGTAGGCTCCACGTGCATGGTTTGACAAGCTAAGTACCTTTCTTCTTAAATATGGTTTGAAAGGCTTTAAGACTGACACCTCTCTTTTTATCTATACAGCAGCCCTTGGGGGCAATTTATATCCTTATCTATGTTGACGACATCATTCTTACTAGTAACAATGAAAATTAATATGTTCTTTCCTTAGAATATTGGGTCTACATTTGCTATCAAAGACATGGGGTCAATTCAATTTTTCTTGGGCATGTCGATTGTTCGAAATCTTGATGGATTGCACCTCAGCCAAGCCCATTAAATCTCAGATCTTTTGGCAAAGGCAAATATGACAGACGGCACAACTATTCAGACTCAAATTTCTACATCTAGTCAATTGATTAGGTTCACTAGGGAACCTCTCAAAGATCCCAATTTATAAGAAGCCCTATAGTATGCTACTCTTACTTGGCCGGATATTCAATTCACTATCAATAAGATTTGTCAGTTCATGCACAATCCAACTAGTGATCATTGGTCCAACGTTAAAAGGATTTGTCGTTAACTCAAGGGTACCATTGTCAAACCCCACCCAACAATATTGTATCCGCTCTGACAACCCGTGGATGTGATCCATAGTCACAAGATCAGATTATGGTATCAGTAATACATAAAGCACACAACACTACAATCAAGAGCAAGAAATAGTCAGTTCATCAATTAATTAGAATAATAATGTCCAAAATCCCAAAATGAATACCAAAGGAAAATAAAAAAAATAGAGTATGTAAGCAAAAGCAAATCAAGGTTTACATTCATTCTATCCCAAACCATTCCATAAGTTTAGCAACCAACCTAACTTGGCAAACAAACGAGTACATAATCTCAATCAATGCTACTATGCTCTCATAAGTAATCTCTCGATGCTTAGAAGGATTGGACTATGTAGAAGTAGTCCATACAAGAGCACGAGTCTCCATGTCTAGCATTAAAAGGATTCGTCATTAACTCATGGGTATCGTTGTCACACCCCACCCAACAATGTTGGATCTACTCCGACAACCCATGGATGCGATCCATAGTCACAAATCAGATTACAATATCAGTAATAAATAAAGCACACAACACCACAATCAAGAGCAAGAAATAGTCAATTCATCAATTAATTAGAATAATAGTATCCAAAATTCCAAAATGAATACCAAAGCAATATAAAAAATAGAGTATGTAACGGAAGCAAATAAAATAGTATAATGAAGGTTTACATTCATTCTATCCCAAACTATTCCATAAGTATAGCAACCAGCCTAACTTGGCAAAAAAACATGTACATAATCTCAATCAATGCTACTATGCTCTCATAAGTAATCTCTCGATGCTAAAAAGGACTGGACTACGTAGAAGTTGTAAAACAAACGGAACAAGAGATCATAGAATGGAAGTAGGAACTTCTAGGCGCGTTACAACGTCGCTTTCCTTAAGACGTAATTCTCCCTCACATCAAGGTGCTATGAGGTACTGCGAACCGTCTCCCAGGATACAAAGAAGCCCAACTTTGAGTTGAATCACTCAAGTTCTGCTAAGCACTTGCAAAACTCAAAAACAAAGAAGACTTCGGGATTTTCGTATATCTTGCTGTTGTGAAGCTAGAAGGTTTTTATAGGCATTGAGGTGCCTCTACTGAACAATTCATGACTTTGTTCGTATGGGTGCACCTCTCTGTAGGGATACAAATGCTGACGTTCAAATATGAGCCGTCAAATCGTTCAGCCGCACGATCTAATGGTCCATATTGAACCATCAAAACAATATTTATGGATCTACTTCCATCGCCCTAGATCTGCCGTTGATCAAAACACACGGTTCATATCTGATCTCGCTCGAAGCGATGCAAGCGTGCAAAGTGCAAAGTGCAAAGTGCATGTGCCACAAACGCCTAAACAACCCACGCCGCGTGTGCGCAGCGCGCTCGGACAGTATACCGTCCTCGCTCATACACTGCACACACACTGGCGTGTCTCATTATTATAAATTAAAGTTAATAGGTGGTACCTATTAATTAACCTAGATTCCGACTCCTCGGTTTCCAATGTGGGACTATATAATAAAACACTTTCCTAAAATAAATTAAGGAAAGTTTTCCGCACTTACAAATCCAATAAAATGAAACATATATTATTTTATTATAATAAAAATAATACATCAGAAGCAGTCCATACAGGAGCACAAGTCTCTGTGTGCCTTGGGTACCCCCCTTAAGGGTTCATCACTTGGTTCTGCAGGCGTCGAACTCTCTAGGAGAAAGGTTCAGTCATGACCTACAAAGTAATCTAAAGAAAACAAGGAAATCCACAAGGAATGAGTTCTATAAAACTCAGTAAAGCAAAAATCCACATATATACCACAATAGCATAAATACAAGAAAGTGAAGGATGCAATGACATGCTAAGTACGCAGCTAATAAACTAAGGCATGCTAGACTCTACCTAGGAAAACATGCATTAAGATGAACACCAACCCTTCTCTAGGAAGTCTCATCACTCTAATCCCTCACAAACTGGCTACCTCTATTGAGATCTTGGGTATAGGGGTATGGTCCACATTACACCTTGTTGGGGTTATAAGGTCATAATCTCTCAGCACAACCATTGGTTCAAGTACTAGAGCATGTCAAAGAATCAAAACCCAATGCAAGGTCATACAATAGCACACTAATGTGGTCCAAACACCTTTCATCATGCCTAGTGCCTTTTTAGTTCAGTATCCTTCTCCATCTAGGAATGTTATTTCTGACAAAATGGCTACCTCTGTTGGATCAATATTCCGGAACCCTATGGTTGTGAAACGCAGCCCTAACCTTGACCCGGAAACCCTGTTGTTTGTAGGTCCGACAACCCAAAGTAAGGCAAGAAGTCAACTATGGGCCATCTTAGTGGAAGACTTGGTGTTTGTCTTAGAATCCATGAGTGTTGATGACAGTGTTCCATTTATGGAAATTGCACCCTAATGAAGAAGGAATTAGTTGATGGACTTGGAGTACTCTCTGACTTGGTTCGAAGGCATTTCTATCTACTAGGTAAGACACTTGGTGTGTGCAAAACCCCTTCATGTTTGGATTTGATCTGAGCCTTCATTTCCTTGTTTTGGACTTGCTGTCCTGCTTGGTCAACTACTTGGTCGACTGGGCCAGTCAACCAATCAATCGACCAATGGGTCCTGTTTTGTTGAATTAGGTCTTGGCTTCTCTATTTAAGCCCAACTTTGAATCTAATTCGTCTTTTGTGCCTTCAAACTCTTTGGAACAAACCAGAGCTCTCCTCAAGTCATCCCCTCTGCATCCTTGGTGATTTTCTTGAGGGATCTTCGTCAAATCTCTTGCATTTACACAAAAAGGTATGTGATCATCCTCTTCTATGCTTCATCTTTGATTCTCCATTGTTTTTCTTTCCTTTTCTGTTTGAGGACAGTAGAGATGATGTTGCATCTCTGTTGCAACCATCACTCTACTCATCTTCTCTCTTTTCCTAAGGATCTAAAGCTTGGTGGATGATCTTCATCAAGATCATCACTCGCTTTTGAAGGAAACCATGTATTCATCCTCTTTCCTTTTTTAGATTGATGTTCTTCATTCTTAGATCTATTTTTCTAGAAGATCTATGCATGCTTTTCATGGATCCTTTATTAGATTAGTAATCCATCATCCTATAGTTTCTCATCCATGATTTTGCTATGATTTCTTCAAGAACCATGATTGATCTAATTATGGTAAGTTTTTGTTTCCTAATTTGTAACTTGAAGACTTGATATTATTAGGGTTTTGAAGTCCTCTATATACCAACATACTATCCTTGCATATTCGCTCTTGTTTGAAGTTCTTTTGAATCACCAAATTCGGATTTGTAATCAGAAATCTCTGATTTTTATCAGTCACTGTCTTTGTTGGTCGACTGAGGCAGTAGACTAATCAATCGACCAATGATGACAGCAACCTCATATTTGGTCTGTTTTGGATGATTTGATCTCTTTCCTTCTAGGTGTCTTTCCTAATATGTTATATATACTTGTTTAGGACTTTCTTTCCAAGTTTAGACAAGATCTTACTTGATCCCCAAGATCCTTTGCGAAGTAATTAAGGTAAGGATAGTTATTTCCTTAATTACATAGATTGCATGATTTAATTTCCATATTTGAATCTCTTTGATTTACTTCTATAAATATATTCTTATATTGGCTGAATACTGATGCAACTACTTTGATTACAGTAGCATTACTTGTTTATGCTAATTAGTTCATGTATGATTTACTTACCAATTATATACAAGTTAGATGTTGTTATTGATTTCTTTCCATATAAGAAGTTACCATATATGTGATATGATGGATTTATGGTTTTGAATGATTAGGTATGGTTTGGAAAGGGGAGGTGTCCTTTTGACACTTCTGTCCTTGGACACCTACGGGAATATTATGGGATGTTTCCGGAGATGCCCTTTGGACACCTTCCTAAACTGTTGGTTGACATATCTAGGGCTGTCTAGTAGTGTTTGGCTAGGATGTCCCATTATGTCAGACCCTAATCGGAGGGGTATTGAGACCGAACGACCCGTGGTAGCAATGGGGATTCATGGGCGCTCAAGACCGGTAACCAACCTGTGAGAGGACAGGAATCACATTGTGGGGGCCATTTATTGGTAGGGTTGCATATGGATAGACTTGGGCTCACGGGCGCTCAAGACCGGTATTTGAATCTCTTTGATTTACTTCTATAAATATATTCTTATATGGGAACCCGTGAGGGGACTTTGATTACGAGAGCATTCTTGTTTATGCTAATTAGTTCATGTATGATTTACTTACCAATTATATACAAGTTAGATGTTGTTATTGATTTCTTTCCAAAAAAAAATTACCAAAAATAAAAAGAGTTTGAAAGTTCAACTTGTTTACAATATGATGCTCCGGGTGGGGGGTTGGGTGGATAACCAATAGGGTTGATGAGTCCGTAGTCAAGGACTATGAGGACTCTAGTGTGAAGGATACCGGAAAGGATCACCAGGGGCGAGGAATGGACGTATCCGGAGCTGAGTTGATGTAGACTAAGTAGGAGACTTGCATTTGGCTAGGCTTTGACCTTGACATGCGTCAGTACTTAGACCAATGGTGATGTGAGAGAGCAGTGACATAAACCCCAGCCATGGAATGTCCCGAGGGATGCCAAACCCACTACCAAAAGGCGTTGCGTGATGAGACCTTCCTAAAGAAGTATGGTGCTATGACTTAAAGCATGTTTGCCAATAGAGACCAGCATACATAGAGTTAGAATCATAATGTATCATATGTTTCATATCATATTGCATCTTACTTTGCTTTGAAATCTTGTTATTTATGTTATTATGGATTAACTGCCTTACTGGGTTTCTTTTGAAACTCACTCCTTTTGTGCTATGTATTGTTAGATTTCTCTACAGGTTCTGAGTATCATGATTGCTCGTATGAAGAAGTGCAAGGAGAAGAGACATATCTCTAGGAAGGTGATTGCGGTTACAACAATTACACTGAAGATTCCGCGGGTGGTTATGCTGCGTACGATGCTTAGTCCGACCATAGAGTGGAAAAGCCTTTGTGCCATTTTTGAGATTTATACTTATAGAGATGTCGTCTATAAGATTGAGAACAATTTAGTTACTCATTGTACTTGCTACTGGGATTAGTTTACATCCTTTTTCCTTTTCTTTTTGGAATTACTTTTCCGTTGTTAGTAGAGTGAGATTTCCGCCTCACTTTACTTTATGATTTTGACATTTTGATTGTCTTTCTTCTGTGATATTATATGATTTATTTCTTCCTTATTTGGATCTCTTATTTATACTTTGCACATTGATTATTTATGTTCATGATTATGTTATTGTCTATGTGGGAGGTTGATTACCTCGATACTTGATCTTCGGGGTTGTGGATCACACACTCGGGTATGCCAGGTAGGGTATCGGCTGGGTGGATGTGACAATGGTCATCTACATATGCTAGGGTGGATGCCTCTCATGTCTCCTTACAACACCCAAGCTGTCTTTTGGACGCCCATGAGCCCAACTCTCAACATATGAAACCGTACAATTGCATGATAACAGTGAGTTTGTGTCTCCTCACGGACTAGTTACCTCTTTTGGACTCCCACAAGACCCAGCCACTAACTTGGCTTCAATTCCCTTGCCAAAAGGGTTGTAGAATGTAAATGGGTGACCTAACTATGCATCTAAACTTCCTAAACATGCATAACAACAACTAAGGAATGCACTAAGGGCACCAAGGACAATTTCCTAGACCATAGCCCCTGGTGTTTAAGGCTAGGAATACCAACCTAGGTATTCCTCTTGTCAAAACCACACAAATCATCATATCACACGAGTAATTAAGTAAAAACTAATAAAAAAATAATCATGATTCACATACTGCAAATAATCATGCATAAATAGTAATTACAACATACTATCATATCATAGACATGCTTAGAATATAAAAATAAAAATAAAACAACATATCAAATAATCCATTATAAATGTATACATCCAATCCTCTTCCAGCAAAGCTTTTGCAAGAATAACCACTCTCAAAACAATAGAATAATGGAGGCAAAGAGAGTTAGTTAATCCACTTACTTGAAAATCGATGAAAATCTACAAGAATCTCCACAAGAATGGGTTTTCTCTCCACCAACACATGCTCTTTGACCTTGCAAGAGTCCACAACTATCTTTGCATTAAAATAATGCAAAAGTAGGGTTTAGAAAGCTTTAAATAAGGTGTCGATGGAAAAGAGGCAAAATTAATCATACTAGTCCAATCAACTGCCTAGATTGGTTGTTGCTTGGTCAATCAACCACCCTAAGCAACCACCCCCTAGTGCTTTGTTGTACTCCCCTAGTGCTTTGTTGTACTTGTGTGGTTTGCCCTCTCAGCTGATCCCAAACACTGGTACAGGCCTAAGGTTCATGTAAAAAGGCTCTTACCTAGCTCAATGGCATCTCCCAACTCTATCTCCCTTGAGCTGGATATCCACCTACCCAATCCATCTGGAGTTTGGTTGGATCTTCTTCCGATTCCCAATAAGGCAAGTGTAGCACCATCTTCTTCAACTAGGTCCATGGGTTATGAGGCCAAATCATGGGGTTCAGTTTGGATGGCTTATAGTTTCTTCCTATTGGATGCTCGGGTTCTTAGACCTACAATTTGGGTTTCAAGTTAGGATCAAGGAGGTTATCACAATCATTACTAGAGGTCTACTTCTGCACAAATACTCGGACTTCAAATTATTTGCCTTCTCAAAGACAGATTGGGCTACCTACCCTGATAATTGCAAATCAATGGGTGGGTTTGCTATTTACTTGGACCGAACTGATTTCTTTGAGTTCCAAAACAAGCCACGGTGACCTTGTCCAATTTCGAATCTGAGTACAAGGCCCTAGTGAATGCCACTGCCGAAGTCACCTGGCTTCAATCATTGCTTCAGGAATTGCGCATCTTTCTGCCCGCTGCCCTAGTCTTGTGGTGTGATAATGTGGAGGCCACATACCTAACAAACCTTTTTTTGGTGGGAAATGAGGACTTTATTTATTCACTTAAAACCATGCGGGATCTTACACATTAAGAGTCAAAGGGTAGAATCCAAGATAAAAAATAAAAAAAAAGTGGAGTGGGAAGTGGTGGTACACAAACCAAGAGAGGGCCGCTGATTTGGCTAGCTTGTTGGCTACAAAGTTCGCTTCACGGGGGATGTGTGAGAATGAACACTCCATGAAGGATGCCATGAGCCTGAGGATATCTGTAAGTAGGTGAGAGATTTTCCAGCTTTGATAGGATGTTGGATGTGTAATAGAGAGCACTAGCATTTGATTGTCACTTTCCACGTGGACATGGGAGATTTGTAAGTCGAGGGCAAGACCGAGTCCATGTCGAATAGCTTGTGCTTCAGTGATAAGAGAGTCCTAGCAGCCCATTCCTTTTTCAAAAGCAAACACCACCTGGTGATTAGAGTCGCATGCTAGATCACCAATCCCTGAACATTTTGGATCCGAAAAGGAGGATCCATCCACGTTGAGTTTGATCTGGCCTAGTAGTGGAGGTTCCCACTTGATGAGTATTGGTTCTTTGCTATGGGGTGTAATTGGAGGGAGGGGAGAACTCAATTATCACCTAATGTAAGTGCTATGCAGCTTACTGTTGCATTGGGGGTTGCGGTGAGTGGGTATTATAAGAGCCCAGACTGCAATAAGGGTGTGGAGGTTATGTTGCCTATGAGGGGATGATTGAGCGGACTGGGTGACAAGGGCTTGAAGTTGGGGGCAGAAAGGGTGTGAGGGATCCCACCAATGGAGGTGAAGGGTGTGCCATAGGTGGAGGGTAAAAAGGCATATAGTAAAGAGGTGGTGTGCCAAAAAATTAGGGTGACCATAGGAACAACATTGGGGTGGGACATTACAGCCTCTTGCTAGCAACAATTCTGCTGTAGGTAATTTTCCCTGAATAGTCTTCCATAAGAAAAAGAGTATCCCAGGTGGGAGCAAGAAGAGAAATTTTGCTCCATATTGCCAGTTCACTAGCCGAAATGGCAAAATCTCGCTGATATTTTGGAGATATTTTGCCTAAATATCGGAGGACTTGCCCCCCCCCCCCCAATTTCAGGGGGTATTTTTGGTCATTTTGGGCTGAAACTTGAGGTCTACCCTAATTTGATGACAATAAACACAATGGAATGCCTAGTTTTACCTAAAACCTCAACCAAATTGTTATTCTCAATCAGCACATACCCGACTATGTATGGTAAAACTAGAATTCTATAACATTATTTTAAACAATTAAACCAACATAAATATGCACAATGACAATAGAGTGATAAACATCATTAAAAAAAATTACTACTATACTAGTATACAAATACAAGTATACAACTAAGTATATGTCAATACTCAATACCAAGTACTTTGCCTCGGTGGATCCATCATCTCTGTGTTCTGTGATACCGTGGTACAAGGCCCAAAGGCTAAAACTTCAAGCTTATGCTCCATTATTATTTGCAGTCATTCCATGTCATCTCATGCTGATGGTTGTTGATGTACAAAGAAACCAAAGCTCTGTAATTGGCATCATCCATGGATGCAAATCTACTCCCATCATGGGGTACTGTGAACGGAGATATGGAATAAAGTCACGAAACCTTGGTGGGTGTCATGGTGCTGGTGGTAGGATCATATGATTGAAAGGATATTGGTATGTTGTCTCCTACATAGCAGTTGTATCAGAGACAAATGGAGGCATAATCGGGAAACTCTGATGATGATGACCCCAACCATCAAAACCCCCATAAGTAGATGTGTTGCCATTCTGGGAACCAAAGCTTATGGAAGATCCATCATTATACCCATAGTAGTGCAAACTCCTAGAAGACGAGTATATACCATCGTGTCCGTAAGCATAAGGGACACCATAACCATAAGCCCCATAGCCATATGCAAATGTGGAGCCTATAGACTCCTCCAAGCTCATGGACCCCATCACTTCTGACAAGCTGTCCATCTGATCGAAATGGTTGTATGAGCCATAAGATCAAGTCTCATCATTAACCATAGCCATAGCCATACAGTCCATACCCATGCATGTGCTACTGCTCCCCCCCCCCCCCATTAGCCTCCCCTCTCCCTAGCCGAGTGTAGCTTGTGTGACTACCACGATAAAGCTCACCACCATGATCGTCATCCTGGGTGGCATGCGTGTACTGAGTCTCTCCAGTGTATCTCTCTGGGGGATATTGTGTCTCTGGTAATGGAACATGCAATCGCTCATGTATTCCTCCACCACCACCACCACCACCAAGACCATCCTCGTCATCATCCCTCTGAGTTTGACTAGGACTGGGAACAAGGGTGTCATTTGGATCATTCACGTGCATGCCAGGTTTCACCGTCCAATCCTCATTCACAGTGGTGGCAGCCTCCTCTACATGTACCTGCCCCTCTCGAGATGCCATGTACTCATCTACATCAACTCTTGCAGCTTGAGCAATAACTGGGTATGGCCTACCTCCAAGCTGGTCTAACACCGGCTCACCCCTGTCCAACAACCAATCAGTTAAGGGATGCTTCTCATCTGCAGTGACCTCAAAGATATCATCGAGTTGGATGTCCTTGTCCATCTCACAATTAGCATTTAACCTGGCATGCTCGAACCTCAGCCTCATGTTGTATTGGCAATACACAAGGTCATTCAGGCATTGACTTCCCAACCTGTTCCTCCTCTTGGAGTGAATCATGCCAAATGTACTCTAGTTCCTCTCGCACCCAAAGGCAGAGCAAGTCTGGGAGAGGATCTACATTGCACTCTCCAGAGGTTCTCTACATCGCCTCCATACAAAACCCACCACTCAACTGCATTATCACAAATAAATTAAGTTAATACTTTAATGCTTAAATTATATGTAAAATGTAATAATAATAGTAGTAATCATGCATCTAACAATTCTAACCTGGGTTATAATTTTGTCGGTTATGTACCGCAACATCTAAATCGAAGGCCCCCAGTGCATCCCTAAACATTTTGATCTACAATCATTTGTATTGATGGTGAGATAAATTTTTTCACAAATAAAAAGCAAGTACTAAGTTCTAACCTCCATGTGGCAATTTGACTGGACCACTGGGTTTGGCTCCAACTTTGAGATAACCTGCATAATGGCATTGAGCAGCTCTGACCTCAACCCCAAATTTTCACTATACTGATATTTGGGATTGAGATAATAGGCTGCACAATTCATAGACTCATAGTTCTTAATATCTACTACAAGTTACAAATTAATAACCCACACTAATTACTTACCCGCCCTATGCATCGGATGCATTAGATGAGTGGTCCATCTAGTGTGAAACCTCTGGGGTTAGCTCTTTGGATTGCTATCTTCATTCACTCAAGGGTAGCATAAATGTGGGGCATAGTGGGCCCCCTTAGGGAGGAATCAACCATACATAAGACCTTGATTATGGAATATAAGGTCTCCAGCACAATTGTCACATTCCCCCAAAACTCATCAGACGAGATCGTCATCAGTGTGGTGCGCCCACTACTTCTATTGAATTATCATAAACACAATTAAGTTAGTAATAAATAATACATTAGATATTCATAGTATAGATGTATAAGAAGTTAAGAACTTGTTAAATCAAATAGTAAAGAGAAAAAAAAAATACTTACTTGGATCCAACTCATGAGAACCACTCCTATGATGCAAACATAGATCTCAGGCCTGACTTTTGCTCCTGAATATTGTTGAGGGCGAAGAAATTCGTGGTGAATTCATTGGACTAGGTTGCACTAAACTCATGCTTGCCTCATCATGTCTAGAGCAGTGATAAGATTATAGATGAAATTAGTTACTTGTCTAGCCCTCTCCACTGTGCTTTGAATAATATCGATCTTACCGATGTCCTTTAACATGAGGTCAATATAGTGAGCTGCGCAGGGTGTCCAATATAGATTATATTCAGGTGTATTCATTAGTATCTCACTTGCCTTCTTGAAGTTGGAGCCATTGTCGGTGAAAATCAGCACCACATTATTCTTCCCAACCTCATCAATAACATCCTACAAGAGTCTAAGTATATACATGTGGTATTTTGTTTGCCAAGTAGCATCCAAAGATTTCAAAAAAAAAGGGTCCTTCTATCACAATACACCATAAAGGTGATGATAGACTTTCTTGTCAGACCAATCCATCCATCACACGTGGTGAATCCATATCCTCCTCAATCAGTAAGGTAGTCATCACCTCTTTAGGGGTGGGACCAACATATCTAGGACCTGCCTTTGCAATAGTGTCAATCATATTTGTTGGGAAATGCCATGTCAGCATTGCCACATCAACCTCCATTAGTTTTGATGATAACAAACATGAATTACTAATGGTTATACTGAGTTTTGTTTGTCTAATTCAATATGAGAGCAAGTGGACCAAATCCAACTCAATTCCAAATGCCTAAGCCCAAGTCAAGGCCAAGACATAGCCAAGATGGACATGAAATCTAAGTCAAGATGAGCATGAAGAATGAAGTACAAGAAGACTCAAAGAACATCAATGATCATCAACTCAAGCTCAAGCAAGAAGACTAAGAAAATTAGGACTTAAGTCACTTCATGTACACTCATATGTAATTGTACTCAATTATACACATATCATGTCATTATACTAATCTAGGACATGTTAGGAGAGTGTATGAGGCTTAGAATTGGCTAGAAATCCCTAAAACCCCTTTAAGTCCATGTTTTTCCCTATAATAGGCTTTCTGTGTTTCAGACGGAGCTCCGTCTGACCCAGACAAACATCCGTCTAATCAGAGAAGCTCAGACGGAATTTTCATTTGATCAAACGAAAATCCTTCTGGTCTTTCTGATCAAATGGACATCCGTCTGGTTTAAAAATCTGCAACGGCTATATTTTCAAATAGACGTCCGTCTGGACTGAAATTTGGACTAAAGTCTGTCCGTTTTCTATCCATTGGGAGTCGAGCTAAGGCACTCAAAGGCCATATATATAAACCCAATTCATCCCATTTGAGACCTTGAACCTTGCTAATTAATCAACTACTCCCCAAGTACTCTCAAGCTCTCAAATTACAAGGAATCAATTGGGTTTTACCTATCATCCTCACTCAACCTTAAAGAACATACCAAGGTATTAAGCAAGCTTGTGGAAACCAAGCTTGAGGTGATTGAAGGCGTTGGTGGTGCATTCATTTCCATTTGAGCTTACACTCTTATTGCATCACAGTTACACGAGAGGTAAAGTGTCACACCTCTTGTTGGTAACATCCTTCTCTTGTATATTGCTTCTCTTCAATTCTAAGTCTAGGTAGACTAGAATAAGTTTCGGGTGCTCTTTCCTGTGAACAAAGATTGAAGAGGGTGCTCTTGCCCTAAGATAAACAAAGATTGTAAAGGGTGCTCATGCCCCGTAACAAAGATTGTAAAGGGTTTGATCTTTACCCATTGTATTGAAAGAAAATCACTAGTGGAATACTCTCTTGAGGCCAAGAGAGGAGTGGACGTAGACTTGCAATGTCGAACCACCATAAAATACTTCTCTTGTGGTTGATTGTTATTGTTTAATTCATTGAAGTTTAAAATTTTAAATTGAAAATTTGGGACAATCCACTAGCTGTAACCAATTCACCCCCCCCCTCTAGGTTGCACCAACAATATTCTTGTAATAAGGACCCTGTGTTGTGTTTGTTGGAACCGAACTGTAGTACATCCACTTCGTCACTACCTTCTTTACTTTCTTAGACATCCCTTTCCATGCACCTATAATCTTGGGCTGCTTGGTCCCTTTCCTTCTGAAAATATTAGGATCCTACTATAGGATAGGATCCCTCGCTGTGGATAGCCACTTGGTCCCCATAGATCTGTTGTAGAAGTGACCCTCTAACTCTGTGATTAGTTGAACATACTATGTATACCACCCATGTCCCTTGATCCAGATGCTCTAGCCCCTAATCCAGATGATCCAGCCCCTACAACACTAGAGGGACTAGCTCCTGTAAATCTAGTTCTGGCCCTCTCCCGTTCCTGGTACTACATCTCCTTGCTCTCAGCCATCGCCTGTCTGATGTCCCTCTCCTCCTACTCTCTAATATAAATGGGATCAACATCCTGATCAAAATTTGAATCAACTCTATAAGATGATGGTGCTCACACCGCCTTGTCCAATGCAACATTCACCCTCCTCTTCTCTTGTTTCTTCTTCCCCTTTTCTTTCTCCAGCTCTCTAACTGCCTTCACTATATCAGCATTCACCTCAATGCACATGGCCACATCCTTTGAACTGCCAGTGATGTGAGCCTTAAACCTACTTATGCCACCTGAGATCAACTCCTTACCACAGAAGTTGCATTTTGTTCTACTCTTGTTGCCATCAATAGCAACACAATACTGCCATGCAGGATCGACCCTCCCCCCGCTGCAACTCCTTGTGGCTGTCCTTGTGGTCGTGGTTGTCCCTATCCCTGGCCCTATTGTCCTCCCTGTGAACCCACTCCTCTCCTACTACTAGACATGATAATTGTTGCATCGAAAATGATTGCATAAGCAATTAAAAATTATCAAAATAATATTTTATACAAAATGAATATTTAAATTTTTTTTGACAAAAGAAAAGGCAGTCATATCAAAACTGACAATTAAAACCACACGAGCAGTGCTTGAAAATAATTATATAGCTATTCCATAATTTTCTCTAATTTTCAAAATCATTTCCCTTATTTGTTCCTAATTTTTTCTCTTTTTTCATAATTATTTATATTTTATATTAATATTTAATCATTTTCAAAAAATAAAATAATTATTTAAAATATTCCGACTCCATGAGTTTGTAGATCAGCCCATGGAGATCCACATATATTTTTTCAAACACAATACAATACATATATCATGCAAAAAATAAGCATTTGCAATGTAGAAAACTACAATTTTTTATGCCCGAAAATAAATAAATAAATTACTTACACATAAAAAAATCCCGACTGTGTGAGTTTGTAGATTAGCCTACTGTATTCAACATATATTAATTCCATACCCATCCAACAACATTATGGCATGCATTTTGGAAAGAAAAAAAACAGTTTAGAGAATAATAGTTGCCTCTCAGATGAAAAACTCCACAAAACACCCAGATCTATGTGAAATCTCGCTTGATCATCATGAACATGCTATACCCGTCAATAATGAAGTGAGACCTAAGGTTTTATGTCAAAGATCGAGCAAAAATATGCCAAAAATGCCAAGAAGTAGGAGAGAGAAGCTTTGAGGGAGGTTTGGAGAGGAGAAAGAAAATAATAAAAAAAACCAGGTTGATAATTCGACCAAAATTTGGCAAAATCAGGTATATATCACCTAATTCTTGAGAATTTCGGTGTTGTATCGCAAAAAATTGCAAACCGGCGATATATTTCCAATTCGGTGATAAATAGTGAGATATCGCCGAGAATATTGGTGATATCTCGCAATATCACTTTTCGCTTGTCATTTCAGTTCGCCTTTCACTGAAACAACCAAATTTTAGCCGAAATTCGGCGAAAGGTTGTACCTTGGGTGGGAGGGGGAGATGCCAAAGTTGAAGCCAATTAAAGGTGGGTAAAGGGGAGGGGGGAGAAGGAGATGATGTTGCCAACTTGTAAGCCGAACTAATAGTGAACTTGCCAATTGAAGTGGGTTTCCAAATGAGACGATCCGCTGTAGGGTAAAGGTGGAGGGGGATGCTGAAAATGTTGGCAACGACGTCAGCAGGCCACCAATTAAGAACTGTGTCCCTATGCCAGAAAGTTGTCTTAGAGTTGATGAATTCTGAAACTTCAAAAGGAAGATAAACTGCCGAAAAGCATCCCAGATCCTAGGGGTGATTCGAGACCCATTTGAGGTTCCAAGGACTCACTTGTAAACCATCCCCAATCTGGAGAAAAAGGCCCTGATGTAAGAGGTCCCTTGCTTTAATCAGCGATTTCCATTCCCATGAAGCAGATGTCGGGGAGGGAGCGTCCAGAAAGGAACCATGCTTGAAATACTTGTGTTTCATCTATCTTCCTCATATGGAGTTAGTGGAGTTAATGAGCTCCCATGCCTTTTGAGTCAAAAGAGCGAGGTTAAATGCAGCAATTTTTTTAAGGTTGAGGCCACCTTCTCTAGTCGGGCAACAAATTGAGTCCCAAGATATGGTGTGTGCATACCTTTGAGTACCATTTGAACAGAAGAATTCATGTGAGAGCTTGTCAAGAGTGTGTGTAATTGAGGCTCATAGGTGAAAGCATGACATAAAATTAGTGGGCATGCCAACTAAAGTGGATTGGATGAGTACCTTTTTCCCTGTGTAGGAGAGGTATTTAGCCCGCCAGTGTTGAAGTCTATTATTTACCCTAGACAACAATGAGTCGTAGTGCTTTTTCTTGAGCTTACCAAAAATAAGAGGAATCCCGAGATAGATGTCAAGCTCCATTATGGGGGTGATGTGAAAGTGAGATGAAAGTGTACGCTTCATGCTTGATGTGGTGCTTGGACTATGGTGTGCCCATGTTTTTTAGATGTTGAGTTCTTGACCTGAATATAGACAATATTCCTCTAGGAGCCGGTGGAAGGTTTTGGCTTCTAATTTAGTAGCCTAACCAAACAGAATTAAGTCATCAATGAAAGCAAGATGTGACAATCTATCCCCACCTCGCGAAAGCTGTATTCCTCTGAGTTTGTTATGTTGCAAGGCCACTTCTACATGGGAGGTTAGAACTTTCGCACAAAGTACAAATAGATATGATGATAAGGGATCTCCTTGTCGGAGGCCCCGTGATGGGGTGAAGGGTGGCATGGGTGACCCGTGAACTAAAACCGAGAGCTGAGTGGAGGTAATCCACTTCATGACCCAATCAATCCACCGAGGGGGGAAACCAAAGCTTCTTAAAGAAGATGACAAAATTCCATTCCAGGAAGTCATATGCTTTGCTCATATCCAACTTGACTGCCATTAGACCTTTCTTCTGCTTCTTATGTGAGTGGATTTTATGCAATAGTTTGTGTGCAATAAGAATATTGTCCTAAATATGCCAACCTTTGACAAAGCCATTCTACTGGAAGGAAATAAGGTGTGGCATGATCTGTTTCAACTTGTTCGCCAGAATTTTTGAGATAACTTTGTATGTCGTGTTACACAAACTGATAGGACAGAAATCTACTACTGTATCTGGAGTATCAACTTTCGGGATCAAGGCAATGAATGTATGGTTAACCTTGGGATGGAGATGTGTTCTAGTGAATAATTCATTAACCATATGGCAAACCTCAGCAGAAATGTGCTCCCATGAATGTTGGTAGAAAAAACCTGGAAAATCATCCTGTCTTAGGGATATGTTCCCCTTTGATCCAAAGATAGCCTCTTTAATCTCTGCTTTTGTAAATGGTTGAAGTAAGAAAAATTGATCCACAATGGAAACCTGATCTTTAACTGGGGAAAAGTAATTGTCAGGACATGTTGTGTGATTCGTTGTGAATATCTGTTGATAGTGCTGCTAGAAGGCATGAGAGATGTGTTGTGGATCATTGAGATGTAGACCTTGATGTGTAAGCGTACGGATGCAGTTCCTAGATCTACACTTCAAAGTAGACAGATGGAAGAACCGAGTATTGCGGTCACCGCATGTGTTCCGCTAAATGAGAGATTTTTGTTCCCATTTGAGTTGAATTTGGTTGAGGATTTTCTTATGGGTTTCCAGAAGAAGTTTTCAGTGGAGTACCATTCAAGGGGTCTAGAGGAGAGTGGCAAACCATAATGACATTGTATGTCCTGTCTGAGCTGTCATTCTTGAGATTCTAAGCGCAGCACCACTCATTTATTCTAGGTAACAAGAGTAGGTCTTAAGGTGTTGAGGTTATCAATTACTTGTGAGGCTTTGGTAGAGGGAAGTGTAGCATGCCAATGTGTTCCACAAGACTATGATATGAGGGCTCCTGAATCCAAAAGGGCTCAAATCTAAAAGGTTTAGACCCAACAGGAGAAGGTGGATCAGAGTGCGTTACTATTAGTGTTGTCTGAGTGAGAGAAGGAGAGTTGTTGAACATTTGCTTCAAGGAAGAGCGTCAGCCAATAATCATTAGATATGAAGCGATCAAGTGTCCCTTCAACTCTGTGGTTCCTTGATTGTTTGTTGGACCACGTATATTGTAGACCATAAGTGGGAACCTTGTGAAGATTGAAATTTGACATGAAGGTTGAGAAGGGTTCAATATCATTCCATAAGAGAGGGACACCGCCTTGTTGGTTAGTGACCAATGTATAACAGTTCCAATCACCATTTAGAAGCCAAGGCATATTAACAAAGGATCCCAATTGGAGGAGAGTCTCCCATTGTTGTCGTTGCTTGGAATGTGAAGGTTGTAAATAGACAAATGTCTGTTGCTAGTGCTTAAATGAGTAAGACATAATTACTTGCATACACCAGGGGGACTGCCACACTACATCAACTACTGCAGATGAGTCCCAAAGCCAAAGCAAACCACCAGCCCACCTTGGGGGGGAACATGAAACTAGAAAAGCCCCATTTTTTACACAAAAGGTGGAGTTGGACTCTGGATGACCTAACTTCACACAGAAATAACAAAGATGGTCTGAATTTATGGATAAGACCTTGAAGCTCTAATTGGGTCGAAGGGTGACCAAGCCCTCAATAGTTAAGACTAAATTGTATCATGGCTCCTGGTATGGCTATAAACGGTCAGCCATCTTAGCCTCAGCATGGAAGTTTGAAGCAAACATCTCATTTATCTTCAGCTTCTTGAAAGCTATTTTCTCCAATGATTCATTGCATCTCATATCGATATGATCCATCTCTGTGAGCACCAATTTCTATTTATAGGGAATGAGGGTGGGGAGAGAGGGTAGCATGGAAAGGGGCGGGAGGGGTTCTTGTGCGAGGTTGACAGTACGTGGAAGATGAATAGATATAGAGGAGACAACAATTATTGGTACTTGTCAGTGGTCTGGGTGGCAGAGAGGGCAGCTTGAGTGTCTAATGTGGTGACCTTGTGGGTTTCTTGTAGAGATATGATGTGTTGTGTAGTGGAGTGCAAAGCCCCCAGAGGTGAGGGATGGGTGGAGTTTGTTACATCCTTCATTTCATCACCATCCATGCCCAAAATACTATTATTATCAGTTGGATCTTCCTCGCCCACGTTGGAACTTGTGAGTCTCATAATGCTATCCTGTGGGAGATAACGGTCTTCCAATTCTCTGGGAATCTGTAGCTGGTAAATGTATGCTAGCATAAAGAAATTGCGAATGAGTTCCATATCCCTCTATTGTGATGAAGCGAAGGTTGAGGCTATGTGTTCTAGAGTGAGACCCTTGAGAAACACATCTTTATACAACCGAGCCACATCATGTAAGGTACCATGTGTTTTGATAGGAGTTGCTAGCCTGGGTAGATATGAAGGGTCAGCCACATTCCGGAATGCCATCATCAAGATCACCTGTGAATATTAGGGATTTTTATGCAATGGACAATTCATGCCGCGATGCCCTTTGCAAAATAGTATGGGCAAATTGCAGCAGGTCTATCTATATTCATATGCGTAATGAATGAGTACTAATGGATTGAATGCAGCATCAATCTTGATTGAAGTAGGAAGATCCAAACAAAGATCTATGGCCACACTGGCTGCCGGAGAGAAACCTATCAGCGACCCCAAAGGGCATTCAATTTCTAGCACATGTCCTACCTGTGAGAACACTGATTGCAGAATTTCATAGTCCAAATAGAGCCAATTCATATTCACGATTGGCACCCACATAATGCCATAGTGAAAAGGGACATTGGTTGCTAGATGTGCCGGATCCCAAGGTTGCATAAAGATAAGATGTTGGCCCTTGTACTGCCAAGGCTGAGAAAAGATAAGGCAATGAACATCCCTGTCTGAATTGAGCTTAAGTATGAATATGTCTGGGGCTCCTTCAATTACATAGTAACCCTCCACTTTGATGGCTTTTGATTTCCAAGCCTTACTGGCTAAAAGCTGCAATTCATCTGTGTTAACAGCAGATACATCAGAAACCCAGCCTATTATAGAGTAACGAAATACATGATGAATATTTGCAAGTTTCCTAGGTGTGATGGTTGTGGTAGAGGGCTGTCGAACAAGGAGCTTGAGCTTCTGTGAATCTGTGGATAGTGAATCAGCAGAGGGAGCCATGGTTGCAGAGCCTATTGAGAGATGAGTTGAAGCCATACTAGGTTTCGTAGCATGCCACAAGAGGAAGACAGAGGACCAGAACACCCTGTTAACGCACAAAGTTCCACTCTAGATTTCCAAGTCAAACGATAAAAGAGCCACAACATAGTGAAGGTGGTTTTTAAAGAGAGAAAAAAAATAGTGATGAGTGCATAGCTCCTAATCCAGCGACGAACACAGTTGTGATTCCACAGAAGCTCAGGCATATGTGTAAATGCTCTCGGATAGTTGCAGTGTTGAATAGGCAGAGCTACAAGTCTAGGAGCATATGTCTTGGAACTTAAGTTGGACTTTGTTGTTAGTCGCCCTTCTTGAGAGAAAGAGGGAAGCCCAACTAGTAATAAGGAGCAAATGTGTTGCTTACGGTTCTTTCCACCGCAAAACCCAGTTAAGCGGTGAGAAGTTTGCTGTGAAAGTAGTCATCGGTGAAGAAGAACAGCCCAGCTAAATTTGAGTAAAGTGAGGTGAATTCGTAACTCTTGGAACTGGTATTGTCGAATATGGCAAGCTTCGTGTAACAACCCCCATATTCCTAACCCGGGATCCGTATTGCAGGTCCGAGTACCTGAAGATCCAGTCAGAATAAGTTGTGGAATATTCAAATTGAAGACCATGATCCATACCCTAAGTCCATGGATCTAGATTCTATTGATGAAGAACCTGCCTTACTGGGAATCCGAAGAAGAACCCATAGAAACCCTGATGGATTGGAAAAGTGGATCACCAGTCGAGGTCAAGATGTGATTGAAGATGTCCGGGATCAAGATAAGACCCCCCCCCCCACATGTTGGTTACAGTTAGGTTTGAGTTGGGGATCAACCCCTTGTGCAAAGCACCCAAGTACTGAAAAGTACTAAGGGGCAATTTCTTAAGGCAGTTGATTGACCAATCAACTGCCCCAAGCGACCGCCCATGTCTACTTGCGGGAATTAAACCCTATTTTTCTCCAGTCCACTATAAATAAGTGATTTCAACCTTTTCTCTCATTATTATATTTGGGATTACTGTTGGAGACGGTTAAGAGTTAGAGATCACGTGGTGGAAGGCAAAGGAAGCGTGAATTGCGAGGAAGATCCAATCCTTTGTCAGTTTATTGAACCAATCGAAGGTAAGTTGATCTCACAACCTCTATATCCTTTCCTCATCTCTTCGAATGGTGTGAATCCATCCACATTGATTTGGTGGAAGTTTTATTTATGATGGTTCTATTCTCCCATCAATGATCTTGATTAAATCATGTCCGAAAACAGATCCTTGCATCCGAATAAAGGATTGATTTGATTAAAGGAGAAGATGTGAATATTGAATCATTAGAATTTTAGGGTTTTGGTTTGTGCTTGTGTTGTAGGCTTCTTAAGGACATAATTCGGATTTAGATCATCCAAAAATTGGATTAAAATTAGGAGATCAAAAGTCAGAATTTCGGACTTAGTAGTCTACAACTAGGGAGGTCACTTAGGGCGGTCACTTGCCCAAACAACCGCCCCAAGCGACCAACTTGGTCACAAAACCCCAGTCAGTCCAGTTGTTGCTCTATTTTGACTCTAGTTTTTAATGTAACTTTGTAACCTTATTTTAGGTAGTCTCGGAGGTTCTCTGGACATTCTAATTATAAGGTTCGACTACTCGAACACTTTAGTAAGCTTTTACAATTCTACAGGTAAGGACACATTCTTATATATATGATGAGGATATGATCTATGATGAACTGTCTGATTAATTGTATGCATCATTATTTGTATAACTTGTTGTAATAGTATGATGCAATGATTAGTAGTTGAACGTATATTGTGGATCATGTTTAGATGTAATTCAATTACTTTATGATGTTGAATGACTGATTATGTAATGATGAGTTATGATGTGTTGTAACTATGATGGAGGGTATCCATACTGGGTACCCATTGCTTGGGATATCAGGGGTTGTGGTATGGGGAATTGAAGCCGAATGACCTGTGGTAGTAGTGACTTGACTATGTTTCATCCTACAGCAGTAGCCAGTATGCAGAGATTCAGTGGTCCACTGTTGATCATGCATTGGTAGGGTTGCATATGTTAGGGTTGGGCTCATGGACATCCAAGGAGCGGTCGGGAGTCGTGAGGGGTCATAAGAGAATTCGCCCCAATAAAATGTGGAGGACCATAGGGTTAGGGGATTGAGTCCAACAGAGGTAGCCAGTCTATAAGGATTCTCATTCCTAGGTAGAGGAGGATACTGAACCGAGTTGGTTGGTGCCATAGGGGAAGTATCTGGACTACAGGTAGTATGTCACCGCATGACCTTGCATTGGATTAGAAACCCTAACATGCACTCATGCCAATGGTCATGGTGAGAGAGTGTTATACATATATACACACATCAATTACATTATCAATAAGAAAACTACAGGAGTTTCTATCATCCATGGACATAGGTTAAACACCGAACCACAAACTCTCTTGTCTTTTTCTTCTTCTTCACTTTCAATCACATAAAATAATAGTTTCATTTAGCCTGAACTATTTTGACTTCTACCCCTTAAAACTGTTACAATTTAACAACTCTCATTTAAGTAGATGTGCCAAGGAGTACTAAAAACTACAAAGTGGCTTGATCATCTCTGAACTTTGTGGCCAAATTCATATTACCATCTAGTTTTACAAGCCACAAAATATATATGCCATGTACCAAAAAATAAAAACATATGAAAGTCCAATAATGGGCAAAAATGAAAAATAATATTTGGCTTACACACTTTTAGTAAATTGTTAAGGATATTTCTGGCAACCCACATGCAACCATGGCAAAACCAAGAGTTTCCCTAGCCACCACCTTACTTCCACCAATCAAGGGTATTTTTGGAAGACCGTCTACAGTGCTAACCAAACTTGGAAGTCTCTCCACAGTCCTAGCCAAATCAAACAAGACTCATAATCCCACATCATCTCAAATACCTCAAGGTCTTCAAAAGGCTGCATTATCTCAACAGTTGATGCACAAACACACAAGACAAAGATGATGTAAAACCCTAAACCATGTGTAAATAAAACTCTAGAGTGTAACAGTCCTAGACTTGTGGTGAACAAGGACTCTTGTTTATATATTTAATCTAGTAACTCAATCATTAGTAGTGAAGAAAAAATTATCATTCCCGTGGACGTAGGTTGCACTAATCAACCAAACCACGTAAACCTTGCCCTTCCCTCCCTCTCTCTCTCTCTCTCTCTCTCTCTCTCTCTCTCTCTCTCTCTCTCTCTCTCTCTCTCTCTCTCTCTCTCTCTCTCTCTCTCTCTCTCTCTCTCTCTCTCTCTCTCTCTCTCCAAATGATTTGCGTTAGATATCTCAAGGCTCAGGTTCCCAACCCAAGTGTTTCTCCCTCAGTGGCTTCCTCTCAACGAAACTCAATGAATCAAATTATTTTCTATGGAGATCTCCCCCTTCGGAAGACTCATGAACTTTTTAATTTTGTAGATGGACCTTCCCTTTGCCCAACCACAACCATCCCTGTCAAAGATGATCCTGTTATTTTTTGACCAAATCTTAATTTTCAAAAGTGGAACCATCAGGACCAACTCTTGATGTGTTGGATTATTGCATCACTCACTGAACTTGTTAATGCTATTCGGCCTCCAAGATAGCCTTGTACGGGACATTTTCCTCACAGGGGTGGATCTAGTCGAGGATGCTTCATTCCTGATCATTCCTCTCAAAAAAATAAGTCTTCTTCTATGCTTGGTGTCACCTCCACCTAGTTGGTATCATCTACCCGAATACCCGAGGGAGTGATCCACAACCCAATGATCAGGTTTCAAGCAAATCGACACACCATTCCACACAATAGTAAAATCATGAGCAAGAATTAATCAAAGTCAAATACTATTAAAGAAAGATATCATAAATTAACAGATCTTAGAAGGATCTCAAAACCAAAACCAATGCGGAAGTGAAGTTAAATCATAATAATCAAACTAGAAAGAAGGTTAAGTCAAAATTCCTTAAGGTTACATCAAGTAGGTATCCTTAATCAAATGATAAATGAGTATTTCAAATGTCTCTGTGTCACAAAAGACTTCGATCTTCTCATGTGTCAAGACTAACTCTAATATGCACAATCATGACAAGTACACTTGTCAACATGTAAGTCGTTATTCCCGTAATCTTGTACATCGTACCTATCGGTCGCATGCGCTTCGTAACCTTGATACACAGCATTAGGATTTGCAACAAAATCTAAAGAAAACAGCATCCACAAAGAATGAGTTCTTCAGTAGTTTACATACATTTATCCATCATTCAATTCACAATGCATATAAATTTGCCATGATATAGCATGAAATGCAATGCAAGGAGGCTCCTATACCCTAACTGATGCAAGTCAATATAAGGTGGACACACATTAAGATAAGACACTAGCCTCCTCTGGGTAAGTCTCGTCACTCTGATCTCTCACGGGTTGGTTACCGGTCTTGAGATCCTGGGAAAGGGTAAGGTCATCTGTCACATCCCTCCAGCCAATATCCTATCTAGAATACCCGAAGGTGTGATCCACAACCCCAAAGATCAAGTTTAGGAATGATCATATCCACTTAGAACAATAACACAATCAAAAGCACAAACAAATAATTGTATTCAAGTGAATTACTAATAAAATCAAGGAAGGATCTCAGAAGGATCACAAAAGAACATCAGAGTGCGATACCAAACAAATGATAACTATTTTGAGTATAGCGGAAATATACTCCACAAACAAACGCGGAAGGTAGATCGAAATCTAAAGCTATCAGAATTAAAATATAAGTCTAGAAGAACAAAGTAAACTAGTCAAAATCTTCTGTCGGCTCCCTTCTTCTTTAGTCTTCATCTTCTTCACCATAGGTTGTGCTCTTGTAGCTTCAGGTCAGCATCTAGCTCACGATCCCATCGGCAAATAAGACGATGCCAATTGCCATCAATAGGAGCAATCAATGTAGTCCAAACCTGAGTACTAGTCACACCATTGGTCTTGACTTTCTCCATTGACTTCCGAAGCTGAACCAAGTAAAGAAGGGTCCTCCATACAATAGCATGGGTTCTCTTCCGTTCCTGCAAAACCATCTAAAAACATGTCCCCCGAAGGGTAAGCTCAAAAAGAACTTAGCAAGTAGTCCAATCACAACAAACATCTTCACACACAATCAAAGGCAAACATAAATGCAATGATATGAAGCAATAAATGCAAGTATGCTTCTAACTCTATATATGTATGTTGGTCTCTATTGGCAAACACGCTTTAAGTCATAGCATCATACTCCTTTGGGTGGGTCTCAAATCACTCTCCCTCAACCTTCCCGGCATCTTGGGTTCTCCGTTTGGTAATTGGGTCTTGAAACCTTCCCGGACATACCTTGGCTGGGGTTTAGGTCAACACTCTCTCACATCACCATTGGGCTGAGTATTAGCGCTTGTACAGGGTTAATCTTAGCCCAATGCAAATCATCTACTAAGTCACATCTACTTAGGGTTAAATATGTCCATTCCTTGCTACTTAAGGTTAGATATGTCCATTCCTTGCTTCCCGCGATCCTTTCTGGTACCTTTCCCACTAGAGTCACCATCTCCTTCCCGGTTACGTAGACTCCTAACCCTATTGGTCATCCACAAATAGTAAACGGGAAGCTCTAATGTCCTCTCACGGGTTGGCTACCGGTCTTGAGCGCCCATGAGCCCAAGTCTATTACTACAACCCTATAGATGAATGGCCCCCACAATGTGATTCATGTCCTCTCACGGGTTGGCTACCGATCTTGAGCACCCACAAATCCCCATTGTTGCCACGGGTTACTCAATCTCAATTCCCCTTCCAATGGGGTCAGATATGACAAAGGTTTCCTAGCCAAACACTTCTAAATATGCCCTAGGTATATCAACTAGTAGTCAAGGAAAGAGTCAAAGGGCACCATAGAAAAGCGTCCCATACCACTTCCATTGGTGTCCAAAGACAAAAACGCCAAAAGGGCATTCCCCATTCCACAACTACAACCTAGGCATTCACATCATATCATGATTCCATACATATCACATTCACATCATAGTCCAAATCACATTCTCATTACTCAATAATCAATTTCAATATTTAAATCTTAATATGAACATGTTATATTGTAGTTGTAGAAGTAATACAATGTAAAGAAAGTAAAACAACAGTAGCAAACTCATGCATTCGAATCATATCATAACAAGGTATTTAAATATGCAAATTGTGAGTGGAATACTCACCTCGTATTCTGAATTTATAATCTTCAAGTAAGAGATCAAAGAACAATTCCAAAATCACCTAAACAAGCTTGAGAAAACATATATAGGTCATAAGAAGTAATTCCAAAAGATTGGAGTCAAAACGGAGACAAAACAGGGAAAATGTTGTCAGCAACCATTTAGTTGATGGTCCTTGGTTGATGGAATCGACCAAAGCTTCGACCAAGCAGATATTGTATGGATAGAATACACTAAATTGGTCATAACTTCTTTGTTTGAAGTCCGATTACTCCGAAATTAAAGGGAGTTTCCCAAAAACTTACTAAGACTATCTATGAAGGTATAAGCATCAAACATGGTGAATGGAAAAGAGTTCTAATTGAACCATAACAATTAGGGTTTTACCGAAGAGAGTCTGTGTATCTCACGGGAAGACAAGAGAGAAAGGGGTTTTCACTCTAGGAAATAAAGAATAGTATTTCAAAATCAAGAATTGGCATTGGGAAAGGTCTAACAAGAAAAGAAAACAAGGTCTTCAAATAGATACCCCTTCTTGAAGGTTACCCTAAAATTTCCTTCAAAATAAACCCAAAGTAGATTCACAAAGGGAAAAAGGAAAAAGGGATTTACCCAAAAATTATGGGGATAAAAGGAGAGGTCAATAGCAATGTCATGAGACCTTCCTCACAATCACAGAGATAGATAGAAGACAAAGAGAGAGTAACTCATGGTCTTATAGAAGATCAAAATATAGGAAACTCACCATATGGCTTCAAGGAAACATAAAGTGAATGGGGATTCACTCTAAGACAATGAGGATCAGAGAATAGGCCATTACAATAGTGTAACACCTTCCTCACAATCAAAACAATTAGAAGAAATAGAAGAGAGGGTAGATCGAGAGAGAAACAGATCGATTACTAACCTTGAAGAAGAAGATTCGACGGAGAAACTCTAACGGATGCTTGGGGATCTTCCTTGGCTTCAAAGAGGAGGTTCTAAGGTTCTTCCCATGTTCTCCAGAGGCTTAGGAACATAATGGGGCTGATCACCACGAAATTCTAATAAATAGAACTTCAAAAACCCTAAAAATTCATAAGTTACACATAAGCCCTTGTCACTGGGTAGCTTGCTGGGTAGCTTGGTCCAATTGACCTAGGCTGGCAGCAAGCCCAGAAATAGGGATTTCAAGCTCCAATCCTCAAAATTTTTGATGGGGCTTCTCCCAACTCAACAAGCAACTTACCTAGCATTGAGGGACCTTCTAAAACATGTCCAACTAGGCCTCAAGTCCATCAACCAAGCTCTTCAACATTAAGATGCAGTTCATCTCCAAAACAAAAAAGGTTTCCAAGTAGGGAACTCCATCATCAATCTCCATGGGTTTTGGGTCAAACACCATGTCTTCAACTGAGATGGCCCACAAAGTCTTCCTCCTTCACTTCAGGTCTTCGGATCTACACTAAGGGAGAGGTCTGACTTGACTTTCTAAAACCTTCCAAAGATATCAACACTGTACTCAAGGTCCAACTTCAAGGTCAAACATCAATTAAGCTCTTCTTCATCCAAAACAGATAGGGTGTCAAGGTTAGGGTTTGAGCTGGATTTCACATTCTCTCTCAGATCATCACCATGGTTGGGGTTTAGGTCACCACTCTCTCACCACACCATTGGTTTGAGTATTGGCGTGTGTCAAGGTATTACCTAACCCAATGCATAGTCATCTACTTTAACATATTACCCAAGGTCTAGATACTTCACATCATGCCTCTTGCCTTCTTGTTAGTATCCTCCCAAGTCTAGACCAGTTATTGATGGCACCAACCAACTTGGACTATGCTCCCATAACCCTATTGGTCACCCACATATAATGGGCGGAAAGCTCTAGTGTCCCCTTATGCCTCTTACAATCTTGGGCACCCACAAACCCAAGTCTATTATATGCAATCCTAACAATGAATGGCCCCCATGGCAATGTTGTGTGTTTGCTCGTGCCTCTCGCAATCTTGGTAGCCCACCAACCATATACCGCTGCTAGGAGTCACACGGCTTCAATTCCCATGCCGTTAGGTTTGTAACCATGCAAATAGACGTCCTAATATGCAAATAAAGTTATATGTTTTCAATTCTAAGGTTCCTAGGATAATGGTAGAGCCACAACCCCAGTTCAAGTCCAAATTCACATAAGACTATCCAACTTACATGTATCATAATCAAACAATAACATTCTATAATTTTCATAGCATTATGATAAAGGTAAAGTCCTTAAACACAACATACAAATCCATATGCAAGTTCTACATTATTCAAGAACTTAATGAAGATTATATGCATGTGAACATTCTTACCTTATAATTAAGTTTGCACCTTCCAAAGAGAGCCGTCGGATGATTTCACACTTCCCAAAATAGTCCTAATTACATGTTGGCAAAAAGTTAGAAATAACCCAAAAAGTCTCATGTCGGATTTAGGATAAAAAACTAACATTGTCGGAGATGAGTTGATTGAACAGTAACTAGGTGGCTCAATTGGGGACACCAATCCAATCGACCAAGGGGTGGTCGGTTGAAGAGTACCAAGCATGGGTTGCCCCAGGAGACCAGGCCAATCAACCCATACTCAAGCACTGATAGAATCATTTTCGATCATCAAACAGCTACATAATTGGGTTCTACACTACTTCTAAAGCATATAGGAAATTCTAAAATTAATAGACAATGTGACCTAACATTGATAGGCATTCAAAAACTCAAGAGGAACAAGAAACCTAATAAATCAATAATAGGTCTTTTCCAAAATCAATCCAAAAAGAATACAAATGAAAGAGTGAGTGAGGATTCACTCAAAAATACAAGGAACAATGGAATAAGGTTTTCCAGTAATAGGAAACACTCTACAACGTCTAACAGTAGCAAAGAAAACATGCACAAGAAATGATTAGATCAATGGAGAACAGTACTCACCTTAAAATAACACAAACATTGCACGGAAAGCCTCACAAATGATCTCCAAGTTATCCTTCACCTTCGCAAAGCACTCCCTAACTCGTACTAACATCCTCTAATGGCTACAGAGCATAATGACATGTTTAGGGTTGAAATACATATTCAAAGGAGTCCGAAAATCAATATACCAAAAATGCCTTTTTTTTCACTGCACCAGGTGGGTTGCTTGGGCTGGTTGATTGGGGTGACCAGGCCAATCATCCCCCCACCCCATGTAAATTCCATTCCATGAGTAGTTTCGAGTGGGTTTAGCCCCTTGGCTCTGCTCTAGCTCCTAATCCTCATTCTAGTAGGGTCTTACCTAATCTTTGGAACCTTCCAAACATACTGTCAATGAACTCTTGATCCAACTTTCTAAATCCAACAACTTCCGAGTCAAATATCCTTCCAAATACCAACAACACTCCAATTCCCACATCGCTACTATCACTTCCATTAGTTTAGACTCCAACCCAATGGTCTCTATCTGGATAACACATAGTTGCCTTCTACTAGCACTTTGGGTTCTTAGACCTACAACATAGATTTTTGGGTTAGGATTCTAAGGAATTTCACACTTGGTGGTTTTGAACCAAAATTATATGTCTAATATGTGATCATCCTAGTCATTGAGCCAAGGATTGTTATTAATTCTTTAACCATACAATTCAAGGTACCGATCCCACTCCTCCTTCTATAAATATTTCTGAAATTTCTAGTGCACCCATTCTAGTACCCTAATTCTAGCGCTACTCACCACATTACTAATGCTCTTAAGAACCTTCATGTCACTCAACTGTACACTAAATCAGATCATGTTCAAGTTGGGAATGGTGTTGGCCTGCCTATTGGTAACACTGATAACATCTCTATTGGTACTTCTTCCTCCCCGGTATATCTAAACTCAGTTCTTCATGTGCCATCTATATGAAAGAATTTATTTTTGGCATCACAATTCACATACTGTTGGTATGTACCGAATGCCATATCAAATTTGACACCCTTAATCTAGGTTGGGTTGTGCCTAATTTAAGGCCCAGGCCATCTTCACATTATTCCTAGGTTGGTCCCAATTTAAGGCCCAATCCATCTTGATATTATTCTTGAAAAATACAAATCTAGTGTAGCCCATGAGCTGAAAACCGTATTTCAACTACAAAATGTTATTTCATACCAACAGAAAGAAAGAATGTCTCCGGCCACCACTTTCCTCTCTTACCAGATTTTTGTAGTTGTTGGTTCTTGGGAATGAAAAAAATGGTTTTAGGAAAGAACAGGAAGCCGAAAGAAAAGGGAATTGGAAAATATAACATTAATATGCTTTAGTCAATATGTTAGCTTATTATGGCAACATTACAAAATTAAAAGATTAGAAGAATGAGTTTTTTCATACCAAAATTATATCATACCATAAATCAAACTATGCCATTTTTCTCATACCAATTTTATACTGAAACCGTATGTGAAATCCCTCGGATTTCTACCCCTTTAACCCATGGTTTCAAGACCGAGAACCAGGGCCTCGAGTCGGCGACAACTGTGGGCCATTCAAGTCAAGCTCGAAGGATTGGAAATGGACCCAATGTTGGTAGATGACCCTTGTAATGACTCAACAACTCTCCTAGAGTTTAAGAGAAGAGAGAAAATTAATCACGATGGTGTAAAAATGGTGATTTTGGAATGTCCATAGATCGGCGATAGAGAATCTGATTGACGCAAATAAGGTAAATCGAAGATCGTTAAAAGACCTTTCCAACAAGACAAAAATCACCAAAATCAGAGTTCGGATGAGGGTCCAACAATGGACCGGTTGGGTGAACCAACCCCCCCCACCCAGTTTTTAGTTATGAGACAGAATCGGAATTTCGGGTTTTCAACCCTATTTTAAGTTGTAACTCACCCGTAAATGCACTTTTTATGCTAGAACAAGGCAGAGGCTTTGGGAAGAGGAGAAACCAAGGAGAAGAGTATTTCCCATCCAATCAAAGGTGCTCTACGACTCGGATCATTGCGGGAACGTTGAAGGAAGTGAGAATTCTTAAACCCTTCTCTTTAAACATAGATCTGTGAGTATTTTCTCTTCTCTTCTTTTGAGGGATCTAGAAAGGGAAGCATGTTAGGTTCATTTCTCATTCTTGAATTCTCTTGCTGAGGTTATTCTTTTGTATAAGAGTTAGTGGTGCGTCCCCTTGCGAAAGATTTTGCATTTTGACTCTCCGAGTTGCCACAAGCAATTTAGGAGAGTCAATTTGGGGCTTTTTTATCTAGATTGAATTAGATCAAATTGAAGGTACCCATAGGATCCTTTTACTATCAATTAGACTTTCCCAAAGTTTCGTTTCGATTAGACTTCGAATCAGTGGCAAATTAGAGACCATTCACTAGTGAGGTTGAGAACTACCTTTTTTAAACTAGTGGTCAGGATTATGTTTTCGGGGGAAGATTTTGAGATATCCTTTGAAACCCAAATTGACTCTAATTTGTGATGATTAATCCTCTTGCATGAATAGGTTTATGTATATTTAGTCACCAAACTTGTGGGAGTGAATTCTTGGACTTTGGAAAAAAAATCAAGTAAAAGGTGAGAATAACTAACCATGTTATATTTAATTAATTGTTGTTATTTTATTTTATTTTGTTAATATAAATTGCTGTAATTTCTATGTATCATATTATGCTTGTGGTGACTTTGCATGAAAGGAAGGTAAAGCTATTTGTTCTGATGTTACTCTTTGCCTTTAAATCTATTACTATTGTTATGAGGATGGAATGGAAATGTATGTGAAGGGAGAGGAGGAATATTATTATTCTCTCTACCTTGTATTTTCTACTAGGGTTGTGGGTTCACCCATTGCCCTAGTGACCTTATGTAATTGCTTAGGTTGTGATTGGGGAATGGGGAATGCCTTTTTGGCATTTCTGTTATAGGACACTAGAGGAGGCGATATGGGATGCATTCCTATGGTGCCCTTGGCACTTTCCCTGATTACTGGTTGACATACTTAGGGCATGTCTAAAAATGTTTGGCTAGGTGACCTCATGAGTACTACTACCCTTCCGGTAGGGGTATTGAAACCGGTTAACTCGTGATGTCAGTGGCTAGGTCCTGTGAGCATCAAGCAGACCCACTGTCATCATGAGATGATAGGGTTGTATATAATAGATAAGGGCTCATGGGAGCTCAAGAAACCAACCCGTGAGAGAACATGGAAAGCATCTTGTCCATTATATGTGGATGACCATCGGGTTAGAGGTCAACATAATTCGAGTTGGTTGGTGCCATAGAATACGTTGACTCTAGATGGGAAAAGATACTGAACCGAGTTGGTTGGAGCCATAGAAGAAGTATCTGGACCATATGTAATACGAGACCGTATGACTCTACATTGGGCTTAGAGTAATCCTTAACACGCACCAGTTCTCATGCCAAATGGTGATGTGAGAGAGTAGTGGCTTATACCCCAGCTACAGATTGATGTGACTTGACCCAACAACCGCGGAGAACCCCAACAGATGTGCTTTGGTGTCGTGAAGGAAGAGTGACTGAGACTTCCCAGAGGAGACTGGTGTTTTCATTTAATGTGTATCTACCTTAGAGACTACATTATATAGTTAGGAACCTCATATCATCACCATGCATCTGTTTGTTTATATTATTAATTACATGATTTTCTTATGAATGATAACATGGAAATTGGATGAATATATGACATGAATGTTAGTTACCTCACTGAGTTCTATGAACTCATTCCTTTATTTTTGTTTGTTCTTTTGACTGTTCTACAAGTTATGAGGACCCCTCCTACGTTGAGGATCCTTTGATGAATGGCTACCAGGAGGGCGTAGTCGAGGAAGAAGTGGAAGCACATGATACTTCATGTTCATGCCAAGACTGCTCTTATGGAGTTTCTTTTCCTTAGAGTTTCCTTAAATGATTTTCAGCTGCAACTTTAAACATTCTTTCTTTTCTTAGAACTCTGATGTTTAGCTTTTGTTTTGAAATAATGGATGATTGTAATCATTATTTCAGAATTGACACTTTATATTTGAAACTTGATTTATTCTTGTCCATTTGATTTTACTATATCATATGATGTATGGAATTGTCACTGAACCTAGGTCTTGTAGTGTATCACCCCCACGGGTATTTAGGTATGACCGGATCCAGCTGGGTGGGGTGTGACACCATACCAAACCATTTTTTTAAATAATGTTTTCATATCGTACCGTATAAATTCAGTTCAGTACTGTACGGTTTCGGTATGAGGTTTTGAAATTCAGTAGGGTACCCATCCGTACTGAATTGACATCCTTACCCCCAACAAACCCCCACTCAACGCTCATCCTATGCTCACTCGATCCAAGGCAAACCCAAAGGCTTTCCTCACCTCAAATATCTCTCCTCATTATACATAAGTTGAGCCTACCTCCTTTACCACTGCCAATAAGTTCCCTCACTGGCGAAAACCTATGGACGAAGAGTTCACTGCTCTGTTGAAGAATGGCACTTGGTCTCTTATTCCCGCTTCACCATCTCATACTCTCATTGGATGTAAATGGGTTTTCCAGATCAAGCACAAGGTAGATGGCTCTCTTGAACGATACAAAGCTAGATTAGTTGCTAAGGGTTTTAATTAATAGGATGGCTTGGACTACAATGAAACTTTCAGTCTGATAGCGAAACCCACTACCATTCGATTGGTTATGGCCCTTATCGTATCTCGTTCCTAGCCCATCGGACAATTAAATATTCAAATTCCTTTATGGTTTTCTAAATGAGACTATATGTATGAAAAAACCTCCAAGCTTTACTAATCCTCTTCATCCCGATTGTGTGTGCAGATTTCATCAACCACTTTATGGTCTAAACAAGCTCCCCGTGCGTGGTTTGATAGGCTTCACACCTTTCTTCTTAAATATGGCTTTATTGGTTCCAAGATGACACCTCTTTATTCATCTAACATGGATTTAGTGGGAGTATTTATATTTTGCTTTATGTTGATGACATTATACTAATCCAGTAGTTCTAACTCTCTATTGGCTGCCTTCTTATTGGATTTATTTTTGCTCTCAGGGATTTAGCGTAATAACTCCCATAATCCTAACCTAAAACCCGAATTGCAGGTTTGAGTACCCAAGCCTCTAGATGAAGTTGGTGAAGAAGCTGCCTTATTGGGAATCAGAAGAAGATTCAACCGAAACCCGAATGGTTTGGCCAGGTGGATATCCAGTGCAACAGAGTCAAGGTTGGAAAATGTGAATGAGCGAGGTAAGAGCCTCCAACATAATGTTTAACGCTTGCAGCAGTGTTAGGGATCAACCAGGAGTGCAAAGCGCTCAAGTACTGAAAAGTATTAGGGTCAGTTTCTTAAGGCGGTTGATTGGCCAAACAACTGCCACCTTGGGCGGTCACCTAGAATAGTATGGCGGGCAGAACGCCTGTTTGCCCCCCCCTAACACCCTATTTAAGCCCCCTAAACCCCATTTTTGCATTATTTTAACGTTGTAGACTATTAAGGACAGCTGCAACATCAAAGAACAAGTGCTGGAGAAGGAAGACCTTGTTTCACAGAGAATCTCTCAGAGACTTTGTCGACTTTTGGATTCTAGAAGAAGGTAAGCTAACTACTCTCTTATTCTATTAATTCTCTTCTCTTTAGAGAGTGATTTTCTTAAAGATCTTCACTAGAAGATGACTTGAAGATAGGGAATAATTATTTTCTTTCAATTTCAATCAAATCACCAAGAGAATAGATCTCATATCTATTTTAATGGCAGTCACTTTTAGAGAGAATGTTATTAAATTCCAAATCCATGTTGAGTTTAGTTCTTTTGTTTCTCATTATTGAAGAGGTTTGTGTGGTGATTTGGAAACGTAATTTAGGATTAAGATCACCCCAAAAATGTGTCAAAGATGGGTGATCAAAAGTCTGAATTTCAACTTGGAAAACTTCCAAAAAAATATGGCAGTTGCTTAAGGAGGTCACTTGGACCAACCACCCCAAGCAACCGGCCCAAACTACCGGTTGGTAAACGAGCCTGTTTTGAGGTTATTCCTGCCTAGTTTGATTCCTAAACCTAAATGAAACTTTAGGATCATAACTTCAAGGTTTACTAGGATCTACTGAAGTGTTTGGTATGAAGTTTTTGGTCATTTATTAGGATTTTTCCTTTAAGTCAAGTAAGGACACAATTACATAATATGTTTCAATGTTTGATGTATTGATTTGTTGATTATTCTAAGCATGTCTATATTCCCTTAGTATACTATAACTACTGTTTATACATTATTACTTATTCATTGTGGAACATGAATAATATTTATTATGCTTACTTTAATATGTAATGAAAGATGTTAAATGGTGTGACTTTGACTTGGGGAATACCTAGATTGGTATTCTTATCCTTGAACACCAGGGATTGTGGTATAGACCATTGTCCTTGGCACTTCCTACAATTTCCTTAGTTGATGTCCTTCATGACTATGTTGTCTAGATGTATGGTTAGGTTACCCATTACATGCTACTACCCTTTCAGCAAGGGTATTGAAGCCGAGTGACCCATGATGGCAATGATGTGGTCCTGCGGGCATCCAACAAAAGTAAAGTCAGTGAGGAGACATTTGTCCATTGTTTATCATGCAATAATAAGGTTGCATATGTTGAGAGTTAGGCTCATGGGCGTCCAAAACACGAGTAGGTGTCGTGATGAGACATGAGAGGCATCCGCCCTAACATATGTGGATGACTATAGGGTTAAGGAATGTTGTCCAACAAAGGCAACCAATCTGTGAGGATTAACATTCCTAGGTGGAGAAAGATACTGGACCAACAAGGTACTAAGAAAAGGTATTTGAACCACATGTAGTGTGTTAGCGTATGACCTTGCATTGGGTTTAGAATCCTCGACATGTGCCAGTACTTAGACCAATGGTTGTAGTGGGAGAGTGTGGACCTACACCCCAGTCATGGTGGATGATGTGGACCATATCCCTTGCCCTGGGATCCCAACATCGGTAGCTAGTCCATAAGGGATCACAAGTGATGAGACATACCTAGAGGAGGGCTAGTGTATATCTTAATGCATGTCTATCTAGATAGAGACTTGCACAGTTAGATTTTTTTTTTAAACGCACATGTAGCATATCATTCCATTATTCATCTCTTTAATTTCATTTGATCGTGCTATATGTATGTGATTGTTGCCTTATAGAGTTCTTTAGAACTCATTCCTTGTGGTTTCTTGTTTTCTTCAGATGGTTATACAAGAATAGAAGAAGCCTCATATCTATGGGAGAACCCCACTAAAGAGATACTGGAGATGCTAGTGGGAACTGGTTAGGATGAACACGAAGCTTCTTGTGAATGCCTGGAGTGCTCTTACGGCACCCATTGACAAGAAAGATCTTTGGTTGTTCATCGTTGGGATAAAGGGATGAAAGAGGGACTTATGACCCCATTCTTAGAACAATTGGAAGAGAAAACCTAGAAAATGCTTAAAGAGAATTGTAAACAATAATGAGACATTTTCAATTTTGCTTCCACTTGCACATTCTTATTTTAGATACTCTTAGCCATCATTTTGAAATTTTGAAACCTCTTTATTATTATTAATATTGTTCATTTCTTGCTCTTGATTATGGGATTGTGTGTCTTATTTATTACTAATAGCATAACCTGATCTTATAGTTGTGGATCACACCCACAAGTTGTTGAGGCGGGTTGGATACCGTCGAGTGGGGTGTGACATTTAAGGCCTCTCGATTACTTTCTTGGAATGACTATCTCCAGAACAAATGATGGTATTCATCAGGATTTGCTTAAACAGGCAAATATGTCTAACTACAAACCAATGCCTATCACAAAGAAATTGAGTAAATTCACCTCAAATTATGGATGATCCTACTCTCTATCGTAGCATTGTTGGGGCTCCTTAGTATGCTACTATGACTAAGGCAGATATTTAGTTTGCTATTAACAAGTTGCCAATTTATGTACTCTCCCACTCTTGATCATCGGTCTGCAGTGAAAAGAATTTTGAGATATTGAAAGGGACTTCTTCTTATGGCATTTTATTAATCATCAGTCTCCAACAAGTTTGTCAACCTTTTCGGATGCTAACTAGGCTGGTTACCTTGATGATTGAAAATTCACTAGTGGCTATGCAATTTTTTGGGTTGTAATCTTTGGAGTTCTTGGAAACAACACACTATGGCTTGATCTAGTATTGAGGCTCAATATCGAGCACTCGCTAATGCATCTGTTGAACTCACTTGGCTACAGTCTCTACTTAAGGAGTTACATGTCTTTCTTCCTTCTGCACCTCTACTTTGTTGTGACAATATTGGTGCCACTTACCTCACTGCCAATCCGGTCTTCCATGCCAGAACTAAACATGTCAAAATTGACTTCTATTTTGTTCACGATAAAGTTGCAAGGAGTGATCTTTAGGTTCAATATTTATCCACTATGGATCAGCTAGCTAATATCCTCACCAAGCCTCTATCACATCAACAGTTCAACACTCTACTGTCCAACCACAAGGTCTCATCTCCGCCCTTGAGTTTGAGGGGGGGTGTTAAGGATATTTCTGGCAACACAAATGCAACCATGACCAAATCAAGAGCTGCCCTAGCCACCACCTTACTTCCACCAATCAAGGGTATTTTTGGAAGACCCTCTACAGCCCTAACCAAACTTGGAAGTCCCTCCACAGTCCTAGCCAAATCAAACAAGAGTCATGATCCCACATCATCTCAAATACCTCAAGGTCTACAGAAGGTTGCATGAGCACGAAAACTAATGGACACTCAAAGTTGTATTCTATATCAAACACACAAGAGATAAAAACAATGTAAAACCCTAACAAGGACTCTTGTTTATATATGTAATCTTGTAACCTAGTTAGTAGTAGTGAGGCAACAATTATCATTCCTGTGGATGCAGGTTGCACTGATCAACTAAACCACATAAATCTTGGCTTCCCCCTCTCTCTAAATGTCTCTGTCTCACTTTCTCTCCAAACAATTCTCACCTTCAATCTCTCAACCCTAATTCGATGGCCTCTAACATTAATAAATCATATAGGAAGATTTAGTGAGAAAAATTTTGGCGCATAATGTTGCACCATTGTTATTCAGCAGAAATTCTATTGTGGAAACAAGAAAATTTTTTTGTCTTTTTAAGTTTTCTTTGGAAAAAAATAATAATTTGAATTTTTTTGGCAATTTTAACCTTATAATTAAATATACAGAAAATGGTCTGAGGTTAGCCATATATATAAATTTTTAATCCTATGTCCAAGTATTCAGCCTTCCATGTATTATATTCACTTGTATTTTCAGTTGCATGTTTCATCCCAAAAAATTGTAATTTTTAAAGCTTCACTTGTCAATTGATCAACTCCATTTTCGTGATACTTGACATCTGAACGAGCAACCCAGGTTCTACATGTCCATAAATTTCAAGTCATCCAATGTATCTTATGGTTAATATTGTTGTAGCTTGGAGACACTATCAGGCTACTAACATGCACCTCTCCCAACGTTCTTAGTATGAGAAAAAATTTCCTTTTTCCCCCCCTTCAACTTGTATTCTACCTCCAATACTTGAGCTGAATGCCAATATATCTAAAGCTTAAATGATTACATGCAATCTTAATATCTATTCTGACTTCGTCTACCAAAAAAAATCGTTCTGCTAAGAAAAAAAATTCCATCTTAGTCTTGGGTAAACTACTTACATTTCACCAATCCTTTAGCCTGTCAGAAACTAGGAGCTATATCGATCTTTGAGTATACTCCTTAACAAGTTTAGCAAATGACGAGGATTTGATCTCTAACAATTTTGCCGGTGAACCATACTCCAATACAAGACCTGCTTAATAAAATAAAATATATCAATCCCATTAGACAAATTCTATAGATGGCAAAATGAAATGCTACCAAACTCAACTAAACTTAATCTGTGACATAGAATATATTGCTAGCTACTTACCATTATCAAGAACGAGAACCATATCAACATTGAGAACTGATGTTATCCTATGTGCAATAGTAATGATGGTAGAACTTGAGAACTGTTGTGAAAGAATTTGCTGAATTAGATAGTCAGTCATAGCATCCACTGATGCAGTAGCTTCATCAAGTACTAAGACTTTGCTCCTCTTAAGTAATACTCGTCCTAAACAAATTAGCTGCCTTTGACCCATGCTCCAATTCTCTCCATTCTCAGTCACTATGACAGCCATCACATGAGAAGAATTCGTTATTTAGGGACTTATTTTTATTTTACTTTTTCTAATTGATATTCTTTTTCTTTCTTTTATATATATATATACTAGGAAAAACGGGTTGAGGGTGGCTGGCTGTGCATAAGAAGTTAGATATATATTAGACAATAGTAATCTGATTTTGCATATGCCATGCCCTTGTTCATGAGAATACTGATACTAGCAAACTTCTGTATACCATAGCTAAATTGATGTTGCTTGATTTTCAAAAAAGAGTGAACATGCGAAGAAGCTAACCTGTAGAATCAAGCTTCTTTTCCTTTTTTCTGACTACATCACCAAGCTGGCATCTATCCAAAGCCTATGACAACCAAAAGTAGATGCTAACTTACCACATTGATTGATTATGCAAGATAAAATTAATTTTATACTTAAATGGGTTTAATAGATAACGGAGTGCGACATGGAAATAGGAAACATGATAACAAAAACAGAAAACCTCTGAAGTCAAATTTGGCCCAAAGATGATACAATGCTTATAATGAAATGATGTACAAAATTGATCAAATTTTTTTTCCAAGAAAAAACTAAGAGAAAAGATTTTATGAATGTATGCTCCTAACTGATTGGTTGCATTGTATTCAAAAACCAATAGCAAGAACAGAATATGTCGATCTAATCTCTATCGCTAACTAAATATTATTCATCAAATGGGAAAAATCAGAAAAGAAAAAATTGCCTACCTCCCAAAGTTGTTCATCGGTGTACTCTTCAAGTGGATCAAGATTACTTCTTAGAGTCCCCTCAAACATTGTTGGGTCTTGTGGAATAATGCTCAATCTTGACCGTAAGTCATGAAGACCAATCTTAAATATGTTGATGCCATCTATTGAAATTTCACCAGCTGTAGGTTCGAGCATATGAAAGAGAGTTTGTACAAGTGTTGATTTACCACTACCTGTTCGACCAACAACACCAATCTTCATTCCTCCAGGGAAGGTGCATGTAAGACCTCGTAATATAAAAGGAAGATGTGGGGCATATCGAGCCTATACAAACATTAAGTAATTGAATCATGAAGCTAATAGAGTTACATAAAATGAAAAGAAAGTCCCAAAGACATTAGTCTTCAAAGTGTAATTTGTTCCACATGATGAAGAAGGAAGGAAATAAATACTTAAGAAACCTAGAGTCGGGAAATTACATGTAGATCAACGATACGAACTTCCCCTTGGGAGGGCCATTCGTGGCTTGGCCTATTTTCTTCTATCGTCAAAGGAGGTTCGCTAGGGATACTAGTGTATTGCAATATTCTTTCGATAGATATGATTTTGCTCTCTAGACCACAAAGATCCCATATGATTCCATGCATACTGAAACTAAGTCCATATGTGACTGCTAAACTTGTAACACCTTCAAAAGAGAAACAGAAGCAAACTCAGGTGAAAAATAAAACATGCTTTTATATGAGAAACCAACCATAATGCCCCCACACAATGAATTTTAAGATCTTGGGTTCAACATTTTACCAGGATTGAGTACTCCCTTTGGCAATGAGACTAAGAAAACCAAAAGTATAGCATAGGTGATGCATGCCAATATATCCATACGGAAACATAACCACTCTATTGTGCCAGAGAAATGAAACTTAGGGCTTAAATAGGCATCCACCAGCTTGAGGTTTGTGGCTATAAATTTCTCTTCTTGACCAAAACACCTGATTGTGCTTGAACCTAAACTAGATTCAGTAAAATATTGTATAAGTGGAGCCTGGCATACACCAACAAGTCGTGACAGTTCTCGTGCTGCAAACATGTAGTATTGCTACAAACAGTTCATAAAATAGAAAATTAAGAACAATATAAGAATAAGAAATACAAATAACATATAATTCATAAGAGAAGGTAACAGCCATGACTCTAGAGGTTAGAACTTGAGACAACCTAATGAAGATGGCTTTAAGAGCATCAAAGCTTACGAATTTTATGCTAATTATGTATCATTCAAAAAATCATCTTTGTTCAAATCAGTCTATGTCTGTCTTTAAAAATTAGCCTGAATTTATTAAGAATCCAGCTTGCACAACTTTAAGCAACTCCAATTCAATAATGAAAATAAAGAGCTAGAAGTTTAAACATGGTAGGTCATATAATGCAATTGAGCTTAACTCTTGAAATATATCACTAATTTAATTGAGATCAACTATCCAACAATCAATTAGAATAAATTAGTCTCCACATTAGCCAAATAGGCAAACTACTAGTATGGAAGAGTTTGCAGGAATATCTAACGAAAATCTAATGGAATTATGGAAGCTCTCCCACTAATCTAGAGAAGTAAACAAATTGTTGATTGATTGGCAACATAAGCAACAAAGAAACACCATTACTTGCAGATACAATTTGGAATTCAAGGATCATTGTTGAGATGGAACTAAATGCAACACCATTGCTCAGATAAAGGGTACAATTTTAAAATTAATTTGCATAAGAGTGTGTAGTTTGAGAATGTATATCCTTCATAAACCCAAGAAGAATACTTAGGCTTAAATCATTAATTTTACACTCAAGCATATACATCATTCATCAAAAGATTTTGGTGTGAAGTAAATTTACTCATTAAGTAAAAAAAATAAAAAGTTTAAGCTAGAAAGTTTAATGGAAGTAATTACAGAATTACCTGATACCAAATGCAAGCGACAGTCATTGGAATGAAAACTATCAACATTTTCCATGCAACCTGTGACATTACTGCAATAGTCCCCAATAATCCTACTATTGAAATAAGAACCTCTTCAAATTTATGTGGAATGGAAGTGTCAACTGCACTTTGATCTGTGGATACCTATTTACAAAAGTAGAGTTTGTCTAAAACTTAGAACTTTATGAACTTTTACAGTAATTCCATAAAAAATTTAGGTCCCAAGAAAATTAAAATATATTTACTAACCCGATTTAAAATCCTCCCACTCGGAGTAGAATCGAAAAATGACATAGGAGCACTAAAAAGACTCAAATGCATTTTGTTAAAGAATGAAGTGGCTGTCTTGTATCCAACAGTTGCAATGAGCATAGATCTTGTAAGTGTACAAAGAGAGCTTCCAAGCGTCAAAACAATATAAATAAAGATGAGAGTGAATCCGCTAAAGTTTGACGTTAGATCCTCCGAAACAGGAGTAGCTAATACCAACCAATAGCTACTAACTATTTGGAGAAGCTCAAAAAGAATTTGTGCAAACAATATCAGTGGTACAAAAATCCCCTTATAAGCATCTGTAATATATCTCCAATAGACTAAAGAGCTTACTCCACCTTTTTCTCTCTTTTCTTCTTGGACAAGCTGCTCTTTTGCGCCAACTGTTTTTTGTGTTTTATTGTTTTTTGGTTCTCTTACTTCATCATTTTCTTCATCATTTTCAATAGAACTTTTGCTACACATGTCAATAATTTCCTTGTCATCGGTTACACTATCTAGTGCATTCTCATTTGTTATGGAATTAAATTCTTCCAGTGATTTCTTGTGTACATCCACCAACTCCATAAAATCATTTTGTGTATTAAGAATATCTTCATATTTTCCTGCTTGAGTAATTTTGCCATCTCTCATCACCTGTCAAATAAAAGAAGATAATAATCATTCTTACGTATGGTCAAGATATTTAAATAAAAAAATAAAGATAACATATTCTCACCAATATAAGATCTGCAAAAGGAAAAAACTCTACTTGGTGTGTAACATAAATTACTGTCTTTGAATCCAAAATTCCCAATAAACACTCCTGTACAAAGTTTAGATGTTCACATTTAGATAGTCAAAAATATTTACTACCATTCAACAAATTAATGTAAATTAGTATTCATAGCAATAAGTAACATCAAACTAATTTCCATGGCTATATATATGGATTCATCTTCATGTCATAGTAGATAAGCCAATTCCTTGACGTCCTCATTTTTTCACATTAAAGCAATGCATCACAGCGTAATGTTTATCAAATTCTTTAAGTTGATGTTTTAAGAGAGAGAGATAGAGTTTTTTTATCGAAAAAGGAGTTGGAGAGATGAGTAAGGAGAGAGAAGTCTGGAGAATTCAGGAATTTGTGTTCCTTTGCCTAAAGCCACCAGAGGTGGAGAGGGTTGTGGAGGAAGGATTTGATGGTTAGCATTGTCAAGGGGTTGGAAGGGAAGAAGTCATATGCCAGTGCCGTGGCAATCTGAAAATGCCAAAGATTGATTCCTTACCTAGTCCAATGCAGGCTAGATCTTATCGAAGAATTTTGATTCCCCAGCAAGAGTTCAATTTTTGTTTTGCATTAATTAGTAGGGCTATTTCCACTTTACCTCCATGGATGAGTAACCAGAATTTGCAAGGAAATCCTGAAATCCAAGCCAGGGAGTGGTGTTGCATTGACAAGGTCATGGTTTCATTATTTTCCCATTCAAAAGTGAGGGGGATATGATAGAGTTTGGCATCAAGGATGGTGGAAGGTCGGTTCTCAGATCATTCAAGCTCATAGATATCGCCCAAATTTCATTATTCACTTCCCTCAATGGGTGTCAAAGCTTGTGTGGGTTTGTTTTCCTAACTTTCTGTTCAAGTACTAGCACGAAAAAGTTCTTCTAACGATTGCAAAGATGGTGGGTAGGTCAGTACCTTTGGATAGATGAACTCGAATTGGGTCTCTAAGTCACTATGTTTGTATATTGGTGCATAAAATTGGAAGATGGTGTTGAGCATGTGGAGGAGGTGCAGGTAGAACGTCTTGAACCTAGCTCTTCTTATGTCTTCTACAAAAAATGGTCTGAACATAGGGTTAAAACATGCTCGTGCACTCGTGACGGGCACTTAGCTCATCAATCAAGGGCGGAGCTACGTGGGGCCGCGGGGGCCATGCCCCCCCTCGATTTTTTAAAAATTTTGCTTAGCTTCCTTTTATTTTTCTTTTTATTCCCTTTTTCACATTTGAAGTGTCGTTATTTGCCCTCCCCGCACCTGCCCATGTTAGAAATAATTTTTAAAGGTAAAGATAGCGGATGTAAATGTCATTCTCAATAATTATCCAACAGTTACAATTAAAACACTATTCTTAAGGAAGAAACAGTTAAATCAAAATTAGAAACTAGAAACAATTAAATGACAAGTAGATACTAACTATAATCCCTACATTTCTCCCTATTTATTCTTTATTCTCTCCTTTTTCCACTTCTATTTATTCTCTCATCTTTCTTCACACCTCACACGTGGCTTAGGAAAAACTCGAAAACTGAAGGTTGGAATTTATTCCTAAATCTTCTCTATAACTCATCATCCCTAAATTTCTCCCTATTTATTCTTTCCTCTTTCCTCACACCTCACAAGCGGCTTAAGAAAACATGGAAAAGCTAAGGCTTGGAGTTTATTCCTAAATCTTCTCTCTCTCTCTCTCTCTCTCTCTCTCTCTCTCTTTTTGTTATCTATTTTATTTGATTTTATATTGCCTCTCTTTCTCCCTTTTTTTTTTTTTTTTTTTTTTTGTTATTCTTTTTTTTTATTATTATTATATGAATGGAATATATAAAATTTGTAAAGTAACTAACTTCATGATATGTTTGGTTTGCATCTAGTCCTTTACTATTGAAATCATGTGCCTTTTTCTTTCCTTTTTTGGTAATGTTCATTTTGTAAGATATTTTTTTGTTAGTAATCCTCATGTTTAATTTACATATATTTTGTAAGGGTAAAATGTCATTCTCAATAGTTTATCTATATTTTTAATGTGCGGGGCCACATCTGATATGATAAAAATAATTTACAAGTACATGGGCTTTGTGGTGAAAAAGCATCAGTGCTCCCTGACAGGGAGGTGATCCAAACTCTCATTATTCCCCCCCCCCCCACTAGCAATCCCAGCTCTACCATGTCAGCAATGTAAAGGGAAAATTACAAGCGATTATTGCGAAAAATAGTTGAAAACAACCAACTATCATTAAGAATTTCGTCTTTGGACCAAAAACAAGCAAGAGGCGGAATACCACAAAGAGAAAGTGGCGAACCTAATAAAAAATTCGTTTTTGTAATTTGGACATATTTTGTTAAACCGCCCATATTCGACCGGAAATCTTCAGTTTTGACCAGCGGAAAACAGAAGTCGTCCGTATCAAGTGATACGTGAATTGCTTAGTTGACTAAGGTTACTTAGTAAGAAAATGAATCTATTCGCAACATGCCTTCTGGTTCTTTGGCTGGACCCTCCCCTTCTTTAGACATGAAGCTTTACTGCAAGGTAGAGCTAACAACTAACATGTCAAATCACACAGCCATGTCAAGGACAAGCAATCCTAACAATGACGGGATGCTAGGTTCATGATAGGTGAGAAGGAGAACCTAGAGATATTGGATGACAATGGGTCTCTTGTTGCATTAGAGAGGCCCAAGGGTATCCCAAGTGGCTACAAATGATGGGAGTCATGAAGTGATGAAGGTCGAATCTCTAGTTCCATTTTAAATTCCGGGTGTGTTGCGTAAGGACTCTAAATTTCAAATTCAACTTCAAGATGAAGTTGATGAGGTGAAAATTTTGAATGATGATGAGGTGGCTAGAATCGAGCTTGAGAAGGGGCAGGAGTGAAGACTAATATTATTATTTTTCGGTACAAGGGCTCTTTTTTTATATGCATAGGGGATGGGGAAATTGTATGTGACATTAACAAGAGTCGAACCCATGATCTCCTCACTAAAAAGTGTTGATTTTACCAATCAAGTAACTTTATGTTGACAAATCTCAATGCAATAAGGGGAAAGCCTTTTTTTTCCCGAATTGATAGCTTTCTATTAAGGGTAGGAGTGAAGACTAATATTGCATCCTTAAGATGACATTCATATAGGCTTTTCAAGTTCTTAATTTATTCTTAAGCTTGCAAATTACCTTTAAGGTCTTCAAAGTTGAAACAATCTAGAGATAAGATGATGAGGCTCTAACTTTGCTAGAATTCAAGGCAAAATGTGAATTGCAAGCAAGAAAAAAGAAGGCATTTGTGTCCTTCTACCCTCTAAAGTGTAGACTGGTCATGTAAGCACCCAAAACATGTCAATGTAGCAACTAATTCCCAAATTAATTGAGTGAATTTTTATTTTATTTTTTTCTCTAAAGATCTAAAAAGGGATGTGGATGCTATTTCGAAAAATGTGATACTATACATTTTAATAAAACTCAGGAGTCCATGTGAACAAAAAAAACAAATAAACCATATTTTTAAATTAGTCTTATAATCTGGTAGACAAAATTGTGATATGTGCAATAAGATTAAAACATTTGAGATAATTTAAACAAAGAAAGATTTGAAAATAGAGCTCAACATATAATTTTTTACCTTAAATAGATGAGTTCCTGTGTGAACATCTACAGCACTGAAAGGATCATCAAGTAGATAAATATCAGCATCATGGTATAAAGCACGTGCAATCTGGATTCTTTGCTTTTGTCCCCCGCTCAAGTTGATCCCCCTTTCTCCTATGATGGTTTGATCCCCAAAGGGACATAGTTCAAGGTCTTTTTTCAATGAACATGCTTCAAGGATCATCTCATATTTTTCCCTATCCATCTCCTTACCAAATAATATATTGTCTACTATCATGCCACTCTGTATCCAAGGTAACTGTGCAACATAAGCCTTTGTTCCCTTCAAATTTATTACTCCAGATACTTTTGGCACTTCCCCCAATAAACATGAAAGTAGACTTGACTTTCCGGACCCAACAGAACCACAAACAACCACTTTCATACCATGAAATATACGAAAATTAATATCTTTTAATGTGAAATCAGGGGATTCGAGGTCCCAAGAAAAATTCCCATTGACTATCTCAATTGCAACCTCATCACTATCACTTGAAAGTTTATGTACTATATTTTGTTGAAGATCATCTAGGCAAAGGAATGATGTTACTCTATCAAGAGAGACTTTAATTTGAACTACCATTGTGATTGTGTCTGGAAGACTATAAATGGGCTCTTGTAACATTTCAAATGTTACTAGTGCAGATAGTATTTTTCCTGAGTCTAGCTGGATTCCTATAAGCACACAAAACCCAAAAGTAATCGCTGATATAAACATGGGAGCAGCTGAGAAGAGAAAGGCAGTCATAGCTGTTGTATAAAGTAACATCTTTAACCATTTTGTTTCAGAATTCCTAAGCTCAATTATCCTATCCAAGAATTTCATCTCCCAACCTTGGAGCTTGAGAATCCTCATATTCCTCAACGTCTCAGATGTTACTTTCATCCTTCGATCCTTTGAATCCATCAATTCTTCTTGAACTTTCTCTTGTAACTTTCCCAATGGAATATTTGCTAAAACCAAAAAAACCGTAGCAGCAAAAGCCACAACTGAAGCATAGCCTATGCTCTTATATAGAATCAACAATGCTAAAACAATCTGAAGAGGCACCCTCCATATATCATGCAAGTACCAACTTAAAAGACCAATCCTTTCAACATCAACACTCATCAAATTAATGTTTTCCCCACTTGTGTTGCCTTGTTTTGATTGGCTTGAAAGCGTAAGATTCTTCTTATAAATTATTGCAAACAAGGCAGAACGGATTCGGTTTCCCATCTTTCTCAATTGAAAAAATAAATGCCTTTGTGAAAGGCACTTTATGAGCTTTGAGAGAAAGAAAATAAATACTAATGCACAACCCTTAGGTTCGAGTTGGTGGGGGCTATTCAAATATTGAAAGAATGCACCAATAAGGTACGGTCCAACATAAGAAGCAAATATGTAAGCAATAAACAACAGAAATGTCCATAGAATTTCTTTCCACACTAAAAGAATCAATGCCTTCACCAGCTTGAATGTGCTTGCTTTACCACTATCACCTCTGATATTACCATCTGATTCAAGTTTATTCATAAAACAATTAGAGACCACATCTGCCCTATCACAACTTGCAAGTTGAGGAATATCTTTAAGGTCCAGCGTTTTGTTATATCCAAGTGCAACCAAAGGGCTTATCCAAGAGAAAGTAAAAAAACTAAGAAGATTCGAATTCGCATAAGGTGTTACACTCTCTTCACCAACACTTGATCCATGTCTGTCACTACCATCATCCTGATAAGAATTGTTCTTCAAAAGAGAATCCAAAAGATAAAAGTCTTCTTCTTCTCGCCTCTTATCAAACACCCAAACACAAAAAATGGGCAAACTGATGATAATAGAGATGGCATCAGAGACCCATAGCAAGATTGGTAAGTGAAAATCTTTCCAATACAAACCAATATGTATAACAAGATAGGAACTTGACATTAGGAAGTAGAAGGCCCACCAAATCCTTAATAAAATAGGGAATCTGCGGTCACTTGAATGAGAAAATTGGATATGTAAATAAGCAGAAATCACAAACCAAGTGAGCGATTGGGATGCAAAATCCAATTGGGCAACAATCTTTAAATTAGACCAACCATGTCTAAACCCAGAAAAATAGTTTAACACAGATAGGAGAAGATCACTGAAAGATAGAGCCATGCAAGATATAAAGGCCAACCAATAGTTGAAAAAGTACGTATTCCTCAGCATTGGTTTTGAATTTTCTAGGGTATGAATTGTGCGTCTCTTGCAGGTCCAAAAAATGGATAGAACTAATAACAAAATGAGGTGTGAAAGAGCAGAAAATCCTTGCAGGAAAATGGTTGTTGAAAACTGTGAAAATGGTATCCAAGTATCCATATCATTCTTTGATGTTTGCCAAATTCTTTTCCCAAGTTCTTTAAGAATCCTTATCAATTATACCACATTCAGAATTGATGCAGCACCATTTGTAAAAATGCTGTGGAAACCATCATATAAAAATACCGACCATTTCCAACTAATATGTTCCACAAGACTTAAGACGGATTTTGTAATATCAATACTTCCCTCAGGTGTAGTTGAACCTGTCAGCAAACAGACATAAAATAAATTGTTGAAAATATATAACGAATGACAGAATTTGGTAGTTCATTCATGGAAAATTCAGGAACGGAAAATTTTGTAATGATATGCAATTTAAACCATGCTCAATTAAGAACAAGAATAGAGAGAATAGAGATGATTACCAGATGAAATTTACCAAATAAATATTTCTAAGAGATATCATTGCAATAGATTATTATACCAAAATAAGAAAATTGAACATCTGAAATCCAAATCCATGCATGCAACATCAGCAAATAATCAACTTGGGAATAGAACGTTCAGTCGACAACTGAATTAAGCCAAACCGCTTTGTTTTTCTACCATCCAAACGTAGCCCTATGTTTTCTTAGGAATTGTTTGCCATTAGAGAAGAAACCTTGTCTTACACCTTACACCTACTTGGTCAAAGAAAAAGATAAAACTTGATCTTGCTTAACAAAACAAGGGGAATACAGGGATACCATAGAGAGATGCACCTTCATTAAGAAGCTTCAGATTATCTTTTTTCTTACTTTGGTTGTGTTTGTGTATGTCGAGTGCTTAACTTCTTTGTGGCATTTCTTCAACAACCATGGCCTCTGCTTCTGGATGGGAAGCACGTAGATGTTAAACTGTGAGACGAGGAACCATTTATAGCTTAAGAAAGCAAATCAACCTTCCGTATGCTTAGGAACTCGTGTAGTTCCTGAAGATTATGAAACCGTTCCAACGATTGCGCTGGGTGTTTAATTACACGATTAGTAGCTAAAAATCTGCAGAAAAAGGTTCATTGATGGACACGAAGATGTGTTTAGGCAACAGGAAGGAATGGATGACTTACGTTTTCACGATTTTTTTTTTTTTTTTTTTCCTTTTTTTTCCTTGTGAAAGAAACAAAATATAAGGTTGATAACATACTTCACCCTGAAAAATCATAGATTTTTTTCTTACAATCTCTTGTTGGTTATAACTTTAGAAGCCTTTTAATGTTATTTTCAAGAAATTGTCCCTTGGACTTTGCTTGTGTGAAAATCTTTAACATGGGATTTGAGATGTTATTTTTCAAAGTAAAAAACTTAAGGAAAAAAGAATTTGATGAGACTTTTCATGGGTTCTACATTAACAAAAAAATTGTGTGGTCCCAATGACACATGAGGTTCTTCTACGAAGGTCAATGCAAGTGGAGGTTGGATAGGAGCGAAGGCCAAAGTAGAAAAATGCCCATTAAAGAAGATTTGAAGGTGACCAACTGCACCAAACCAAAGAAATCATTAATTGGAAGAGGATACCATGCATAGATTTAGGCTCTTTTTGTATCAATTCTCATTTTCTATGATAAAAGATAAGTACAAGAATTCTTTATTCGTCAATAATGAAAAATGATTTGGTGAACTTTGTCGAAAATAAATTATGAAATGATAAAAAAGTTTGGTGTTAAAATAAAAAATTGTTAGAAAATGATAGTGAACAAGTGAGAAAAGAGAGAAAAATTATGATTTTTATAAAAGAATGTGTATTGACTATTTTACCCACATCTAGACTATAAAATTTTAAGTGAACTTGTACATGAATAAAGAGAATGAAATCCACATCATAATCCATAATAAACAAAAAGTCTATTGTGGATTTTGGAGGTTTTTTTATTATTTTAAATAAAAATAAAACTGATAATAGATGTCAAACCATTTAAAATAATGAAAATTTCTCACAATAACAATGATAATTGATACCAAAAAGAGCCTTAGTGACATATTTGATTAGATATTTGGTTCAGGAACAGGATACAGACACCCGTTTGTACTAATAGTATTCAAGAAATATTTCTTGACAAGCTTATAAAACATTCATTTTAAACAAGAATGATCTTTTAATATAGAAACATATAAAAATGTGCTTTCACAAGAGTAGCTTCATGAAGTGAGAACATTACCAAACAGCATTCTAAGAGAGCTAGACCAAGTAGCATGATTACAACTCACTTTGGAGGCCACAGGCTGCAAAGGTGGAGCTGTTAAATCCTCTCTAAATTGCTCCCTAGCATACTAGTGGTGCACTCACTAGGCATCCCAGATTCTGGAATGGAAGATTTGGAACCCATGGTCTAACAATGAGAGGGCTATGCAAACTTCAAGGCCCCACTTCAAAACCTGCAACTTGCCAAATTCATTGTCAAACAAATGTAAGGTCGACATGCAATGCCCAGGTATCATCCATAACTGAGTAGGGCATATTTGATCAACTTGATTGAAGCCCCATGACCGACCAAAATTTTCACAACTACCACATAAACAGTATCAGCACTCAATAATTCTGGCAGTGTAAAGTCCATGGTTGCTGGTGGCTTTAAAACACTGTCCAATTTATACGAATTGAGGAGAAGATGCATTATCATTATTATCTTTCAAAGATTCAATTAAGGTGGAAGTGGATATGATTTGCCATGGAATGGATATGAAAAGAACCTCCTTCCTGATACTGAAACCCATTCCAGAAACAGTACTGGATAGCAGCAATAGCACTGTTTCCAATGGTATCCCAACTGCCTTGAAAAGAAATTGTGAGCGGCAACTATCATGCCCAGGGGTTCTGAAAAGCACCAGTGGCAAATTTAATTCAACAGCTGAAACTGATTCACCTGGAGCTTTGCAAAGCCATTAAACTGAAACTGATATACCTGGACCTCTGAAAGCCTATTCAGAATAACTATTTTGATGGCAATATCGCACATTCCTATCATTGAAGAGTTTGTTAACCCTTGGCAATTTATACAAGTTCCAAGTACATGAATTAAAAAGTGTAAAACAAACAGCTCACTTCGGAGTGCCTCTGCAACTTTCATTTTTCACACCTTACAATTCGGGTTATGAATTGACTGCATTGAGAACTTTCTGCATGTCAGTCGGGTAGATCGACAGAACCAGTGCTTAGATATGGTCTAAATCTGAAATTCTTTAGGTATCAAAGAGGTCACCCCAGCCCAGATTATATGCATTTGAATGTTGCTATGAGTGTGACATGAAGTGTAGGATACAAAACCAGAAATTGCAACTGTTACAATCCTGAGTAGGGGTAGGGCCTAGGAGAAAGTAAGGCTCGGGTAAAAGGTTATTGTGGGAATTAGATCATGGTTAGTATATGTTAAGGGGTAGAATGGTCATGACGATAGGAAAGTAGCCCAGTTATAAATGTAAGCGTGGCAAGTAATTGAGGTTAATGAAGAATACTGTTCTCTTATCTCTCAACTCTCTTTAACTCTCTCTTCTCTGTGTTCTTCGTGTCCAATCCTGTTTCTTCTAAAAATCTGTAAGAGTGGCAAGTACTTGAGGTTAATGAAGAATATTGTTCTCTTCTCTGTGTTCTTCGTTTCCAATCCTGTTTCTTCTAAAATCTGTCTCTAGCTCTCTTGAATTTCTTCTTCTTCTCTGATCAATAAGTCAAGAAACGGGTTCGTATTAGCATCCCACTCTTTCTTCTTTTTTCTTTTTTCTTTTTTCTTTTTGTTGGTAAGATCAGCAACCCACTTCACCTGTTGTATGACTGTATCTTTATGAGAGGGCTTTGTTTTTATTTTGAAGCACATTTATAGTTTGAGATCTCCAGTTGGTACAATCCACATGGGAAGCCAAACAATTAGCAGTTCTACTAAAGAAGGTTTCAAAATTTGCAGCACCATGACTGAGTGATCTTGGTAATTGAATTCTATTCTACATAAACATGTTACATTGTGTATCAGACTATCAAGGGACAAAGAAAAAGCTCAGCTACTGAGCCCATGGGAAAATGATTATGGGTGCTGACTCCTGATTCATAATATACTAAATACAGACGTGCTAGCCAATCTTTGCCAACTAGAGTAGGTAAAAGATCTCCTTATTCATCTGAGCTATCTTCACTGGTGTCTGGGAGCATGGGCATTGCAGCACAGCAGAATGACTCCCTGTCCTTGAGGAGAAGACAGCTTCCATCTGAATTCCATTTCAGATCTGTTACAGTAAACTGTGGCAATGGAATACTCACACAGAAGGCACCAGATGGGCTCCACATATACACGTTGGAACTACCAGTGCAAAGAACAACGCGTGGGCACGATGGATCCCAGGCAGCTGCACGAATTGGTTCTTTCTGCACCAGTATAGCCGCAAGTTCAAGGTGGCGGATGTCCCATATCCATAGAATAGTTGGCATGCTATCATTGCGGGTGAACAGATACTGGCTATCGTTGCTCCATGACAATAGACCTGTTAATTTTGCCAAGTTAATTGATCAGGGTTCAGGGTTCATGCTGTTGCAGAGGGCTTTCAAGGAGTGTTTTGAAGTTCATATCAGAAGATAACAGAACCTCAAATTTTCATCACTTAAATACTGGTGTAAATTAAAGCATGAAGAGAAGGACCAAAACAAAATTTGTGAGGAATACTACTCACAGAGTTACTGTTCACATAGACCCGGTCCTATCTGAAATAGCAAGAGAATGAAGATTTATTTGCTGGTTTAGTTTAGTTGCTATTACATAAGTTCTCTATTTCTGTAACAATTGCTAAGTAGGAATTCCTTTCTTGTAATCAGATCTTACTTGGGTTTTGTTTTTGTTTTTGTTTTTGCTTTAAAGTGATTTAGGCTAGATCTTACCAGTTAGAGCTAAAACATGTTCCCTTTTTACAAAAACAAATGCAGGCTCGGGCATCTACTAGAACCACTTCTTCCAATACTGTTTCTAGAAGAGGCTCTGCAAAAGGAGTGGTTTCTATTCTGAAGTTTCCAAGTTTGTAATAGTTGCATTCCTATTTGATACATGGTTCTATTTCTTGAGTTTCCAATTTGTAATAGTAGCTTTACTATTTAATAAAGAGGAGCTCAACAAAGACCACAATATGAATAATGAAAGAAAGGGTTTATGCTATTTTTCTGTGCGATTCAGCTATTGTGTGAACAGCCTTGGGTGCAAACCCTTCTGGAGATGGGCAGGAAATCTTCTGCACAGTAGGTAAGATATCTTCATATCCTTCTTAATACCTATTCTTCTCAACCATTTTTTCCATTGTTTCTACTTTATTTCCCACGACTGGTTCAGTTTTACTGCTAGTTTATTACCATGAATTGAGGTGTGGGTCCCTCATTTTTGTGCATGTGGCAGTTAATGGTCCATACAAGGAAGATCTTCTGCAAATTAAATTGGAAGTTTGACTTCAGATGACTGCCCAAAAAAAATTATTATATTCATAATATGCAGTTTTTTTCCAGTCCACAAGCATTGCATAAATCAGACAATTGTCATTACTCAATCTAACCAACTCTGATATGACCCCATAGGACAAACCCAACAGGATAAGGGCTTCATCCCACCAACCAAGCACATATATTGTCATGCAGTTTCAATCCAACTGGTCTATTGATGAGGAACCGCACTCTGTATTTGGTTTTAGAATTCTAACAACTGAAAGTATAATGCAGAAGCAACAAAGTTTGTTTCCCTTTGGTGGTTTTAACAATTGAAGATCAGGAGCTCACCAATGCCTTGTTTGGGGTTTGGTTTGTCTGCAGGAGGCTTCTGCGATGGTAGTGTAATGGGAACTTCCATTATCTTGTACCTGACTCTGAAGTGTCCTTCTGGAGTATTTTCTGGAGAATGATTTATTGCACAATTAGAATAATAAGAGGCTCAGCTTGTCTACTGGGAGATGAAGGTTATGTATATGAAGTACATCACAGACGTACATCAGAAAAAAGAAAAAATAAAGCCACCAACAAACAACAGTAAAGTCGCTTTTTTTTTTTTTTTTTGGGGGGGCGGGGGAGGGGGGAAGAACTACTTTTGGGGCTAGTTGATATCATTCAGGACATTCACATAGAAGTACAGTTTCTTACCAGAGAGCAAGAATAGTAACACAAATTTATTTAGCATGTCATGAGGACACTTAGAAGCTCAGCAATCATCACAAAGAAAGCATATAGTGTTAATACCTGTATCCAAGGTAAAGCATATAATGACAATATCATTGGACATCATTCCTGAAATTTTTGTTATTCAATTTCCATACAAATGCAAATGAATAAGAACAGTTCTCACCACTACCACAAGAACCAGTTTGGATTCCTTTGAAGAAATTTGGGTTCCATTTGTATTTGGTTTGATTTGTATATATTCTCTTCATGAGATTCCTATTCAGAGTAGTAGGACCAGGAATCCTTCTTTGTACTTGTAATTAGCATTATACAAATAAAGGGTAGGGGATGGGGCCTGAGAAGTTCAATCCCTCAATTTAGTCCTCCTTGCTCTCTTCTCCACAGCTTCCTCGTGGGTTTTCAAGGGTGTCACATGGTATCAGAGCACAGATATTATCTGGTTGTTCCACTGTGATTCTTGTTTGAAGATCTTTTAGATCTCTTCAAGGCACTATGCTGCATATTACTACAAGTTAAATCCCTGATGAAGTATTCAATAGAAAGTTAGGATTCCATTAATTAACTATGGTACAAGATCGATTGAAGATTCTTCATTAAAGTTCTGGATTTCTCTGTTGACTATTGCTGCATTTTCTCATGAAGATTGTTCATTGCTTATCCAGACAATGGATCATTACTTAAGACAGCAGACACTATCAACAACCTGAAGTTCTTTTATCCTCTGCAGCTTGCAATTTTTGGTTGTCTACTGCTATTTCCAATGTAGAGGTAAGGCTAGGAATAGGCTAGGAATAGTATAGCCCAATTAACCCACAAATCAGAGAATCAGAAATAGGGACATAAATTAGCAACTTAACGTCTGAAACAAACCACACATTATGACCAGCCTTGGTGACAAAGGGAGCTTGTTTGGTGGTGAGGAATTGCTTCAAGTTTCATTTGATTTCATCCATGGATGGAAGATTTTGGCACAAATCACCGAAATAGAAACTAGTCACACAAAATAGGAACTTATTGTCCTAGGGCAAACCAGCCAACTGATTTGGCTCCCAAGTTGGACCAACATGCAGTTCCAAGTGATGGGATAATATGCTACAAATCTGAGGTTAATGAGATGGTTTGATTCTCAGATACAAAGTGGACAGAAAATTGTAAGTTTAGGTTTGACAGAGGAACAAAGTGATGGATGGCTGGATAAATGATGGGGAATGTGAGATGAGATGGAAAGCCAATAAACCCAACAGGGATTGCAAGATGGAGGAAGAACAAGGGGAGGGTTTTATCAGTCCAAATATATCAGCTCTACACCTGGGTTGAAATGGTAGGTTCCAGCAGATGATGATCAAAATACTTGTTGATTCTCTTCAAGCAGCAGCAGCAACAGAGGGGCAGTAACAGCAGACTTCGATCAAGAGAAAGGAGGATAGCATAGATGGATTTAGCCCCTCTTAGAAAGGTTCCTTCAGCTGTAGGATTTAGCAGTGAACAAGAAGGTTTCCTAGACCTAGCTATTTATCCCTCACAGCAAGGCCCAAGCCCTTCTATCACTCAAATTGGACAACAGAATAAAATACTCAAAGCAAAGCTTCATAAATCAATATCCAAATCATTATTTGTTGGCAGGAGGCTGATTACAGCCTTATATGTTTATAGAGCTGTGGTACTTGCTCTCCAAGTCACGTGGAAAAGTAGAAAATACTAATTCTAAGACTAGGAACTAACTTTGTTGAGAACTAAACCTAATTCGCAGCTCAGAAAAAAGAAAACTTAATAGCAACTAAGACTCAATAAAAAGTAGAAACAGATAAATTCCTAACTTCCCCATGCATTGACAAAATCAATCCTTCTAAAAATCTTCAAATGAGCTGACTTGGACCCCACAAAATCTTCAGGTGATATTTCACCAAGACCAAAAGGGCTGTGACACAGTTCACATGAACAGTGTTTTGGCCTATTTTTCTTCATATGTTGTCATACTCACCACATCAATTTCCTTTTCTCTAATTGATCCCAGAGTGTTTAAAGGATTGTTTTCTTGCATCAGTTCAATTTAGATAAGGTGCTAGTTGCCCTTATTCTTTGATTTGGGTTATTAAATCCTAATTGAGTATATCTGATTTGGGATGTTATTACCAATAAAACACAAAAGGATTTTTCAAGAATTGGTCAGTATTAGTAATTACTGCAGCTTTTGGGTTCTAAAACCTAACTGGGCTTCAATATTTTTTACCTCTCTTCATTTAATTTCTGAATCCAAAACCCTTACTGGGGTCTGACTTTAGAGTTCTCTTCACTTGGTTTGTGATTAGGCCTCAATTTACAGATCTATTGACCATTTGATTGTGGAATTAGTTTACATCTTCATGACTAAGGTGGCAACACAATGTGATGTCATCACATTTAACTATCCCCCCATTATCTTCATCCGAAAAGCATATTAGTACCCCCCCCCCCCTTTATCTTCATCAAAAAAGCACATTGTAATGCAATTTCTATTACGATTTCAATTGCTTGCTTGCAAATTTTTGGTCCAGAAAAGAATTGCTTCAACCAGCTGAGATAGCTGTGGATGAGAGGTCCATTGCTGAGATAGCCTACCATCCCTCTTTCCCTTTATTATGTGTGTGTGTGTGTGTGTGTGTGTTTGGGGTTTGGGGGGGTGGGGCCAAAAATTACAGTTATGTTTCAATTTGTTCATCCTTATGGTGTTGATCCAGGGCTTTAATCAATCACCAGATGGTTTCTCTGGTTCAAGATAAATCAATTATGACCTCAAATAGAATTGGAGGGACACATGTAGGCAACCCAATTTAATTAGGATAAGGCTGAGTTGTTGTTCGTGTTGTTACACAGCTTGTATAATGATAAATGAAAATGGATGTTTATAAGAAGAGGGAAATACTCACCAGGACTGCCTTGTATAAAACCATCACTTAAATGTAATCCTGACATATCAAGTTGCAAAGGCTCATCCACCTCCTAGAAATGTTTAAGAAATGTAACTCAAGATCTCAGGTGAGTATAACTCCTCAAAACATAATAATACCTAAATAACATGAATTATAAAATCAAAAACAAAAACAGAAATACCTTGAAAATAGCAGCACTGCAAGGAGCACGAACAGAAGACAGGTGCATAAATTCAGCAAATATTTTCCATGTCAGGTGATTCAAAACTCGTAACATCTGATCATAACTGCCCACTGCCAGAAATTGGCCACAAGGGGAGCATGCAACACTTTTTACACCCAACCCACTTTCGTATGCTTGGTATTTAAATAGACATCTCCCATCTGGAGAATAGATCAAAACCTGTACAAAATAATGCTGACTATAAGAATTTCTTGCACTCAATCTAAGCCATGTTTTCTACACCTTGAAAAAACAATCATAATATTATTAACACCCGAGAGAGGGTAAAGAAAATCTTCTTTTTTTTCTTTTTTGGGGTAAAAGAAGGGAAAGAAAATCTAATGCACAAATATGGGAAGAAAAGAGATTAATATTTTCCAAAGTGATCAATTGTGTTATTTTTAAGACACGAGCTCCTCTAGTCCTAAATTTTCAGAGATGAATCACAATTGGGAATAAGAATAATCCATTCAATGGGTACAAAACAAGAGAGCTGAAACAATTTTTTTATATAAGTTTAAGCACTTGAAGGTTTTTTAGGAACAAAATTCTAGTTTTCCTATTGCAACAAAATATATTAAAATGTTAGAATCATCTGACGGAAGGAATGTTTCATCTAGGAGATGACTTACTTTTGAGACCATAGAAATGAAGTTTGCAATTTCTTGCAAGTAACCCAGCCTCTGCAGTAAATAGCAAAGCTAGGGGAGTTCTGTGTTCTACACAAACAACCTAATTTAAGTGCAGAAATAAGAGATATTGCAGCAGAGGTGGTATTGCCTATGTAGGATGAGTGATGGTACAACTACATATTGACAGAGGAAAAACACAATTTGGTACTAATTGAGCTTTATCTTGAGAACCGACTGTTGTTAATGAAAGTTCAAATCAAGATGAATTGGAATTAAGTCTGTCTAAAATTTCATATATGCAAATAGGAGGACTAAGAAGCAAATGACAGACCTTATAGTCAAGAGGTGAGTCCCAGATTACTATAGCACTATCATCTGGTGACCATTCAATATCTGCTAAATCTAGAGTGTCAATGGCAAAAATACCCATGACTTCCCATGAATGACAAGACAGTAGATTTATGTAGTCTTTGCAATCACGTCTAGTGCAAATAGCAGCAAACTTTCCATCTTTGGTGAAAGAAACACCCTTTGAACCATGCTTAGGCCATTGGACATGTACACAGGCTGTGTTCACCAATGACCAAACTGTTAGACGCAACTGGAAATCCGATGTGGTAAGTATGTGGCGACTATCGGGACTCCACCTTGCATATGCAATCCCAGCAGCACCTTCATCTATTTTGCAAGTCCATTCAGGCTGGGTTAATGACCATGCCTGTATCATTGGTCTCTTGTAGAGACCACAGAGTATATACTCTGAATCAAGAGCCCATTCAACATAGCTTATCTTATCCAAGCATGAAAACAATTGCACCACCTGTCGATAAATAGAGAATAAAAATAAGTGAACAACAATCATAGAGACATCAAATTTATCAATCCAAATACTCTTAATACAATTAGCATTAACAAGTTGTATCATTTAAAGGGTAGATAAGAAGGTTGAAAACATGGAACTCATTCACCACAAAAAAAATTGAACTGGAATGAGGATTCAGCATTAAATATTGGCCTGTAATAGGTAAAGTTAATGTTGCTTCATACTAACAGCATACAGGTACCTCCACCATAAAGTTCATTTTAAAACCAAACATTTACATCCAAGGCCACATATACATTAAGTCCAACAAAAAGCTGATATGTTGGAGTTCCCGGATGCCAGTTGAATTTGGCCATCAAGAATGGCTCCTTAAATGTGTCGGGGACTCAGGGTATTTGCCATAAAAACAATAGAGTATTGTTAGGATTACCTTAAAATTCACAAAGGCAAATACTTCAATGGGGTGAACTAAATTGTACCCATCATTGCCCAGTGGAATAAGCTCCTTCCATAGCAAAACCTATATGGAGAAAGGACTCTCTCTTCTGCTCTCTATCTTAAATCCTCAGCCAGTTATGAACTCTTAACTCATTAAGTAATTAGGATTTGTTATTTCCATAATAGTCATAACAGAGCCTATTTTAGACAAACGGTTGTGCTTGAAAGTTGAAACAAGTGGCACAATCCAAAACTAGGCATCTCACAACTTGTCCATCATCACACAGAAGGACAGCCCACATGAGATGGAACAATTTAACCCCCAAGTGAGAAATTTCTACTATGTTTTAGTCCCTCCACTTAACATCACATAACAGACTCTTGAGTATGCAGGCATATGCCACTTGAAACCCCACATCCTAAAAAAGGACTATGTCAAACAGTCTTAACCAGAATTGAACATAAACATCCATGAAACCATTTTTATTGTAATTATATTTCCTTTATAATAATAATAATTTAAAACCCTCTGCAAACAATACATAAAAACTGCCACTGTTTATGAAATTTCTCATCTGATCATTTCAGAGTTTTAAAAACTGCCACTGTTTTTGGAATTTCCATCTAATCACTTTGGCAACTTTTCCAAGAATACCATTAGGAAATGAATACTCTATTGAATAACTCATCAATCCACAGTGGAATATTAGATGCAAAGCACAGAGTATGTAGCTAATGTGGGCATTAACCTCTGGTACATCATTGAGAACTAATTTGCAACTGCTACGGTAAAGACCTCTAAGGTATAGGGACAAAAGAACAACTTGCAGTATTTCATACAGGAATCTCCAATGATCACTCTCAACAGACATATCACATGAATTCTCACAATTATATTCTGCAATCACAATGCAATAATATACAGTATGACAACTATAGGAACAGAATGCCCGAATTTGTCCCTAGTTGTAAGCATTTTATAGTCAAACCCACTAGGCCAGGATGTATATAAGATATCAATCCACAGTAATAAACTCAATCCTTTTAGAATTGAATTTGATGCACATATATACAAATAAAAATAGGGAAAATGTTGAAATGGGGGAGACCCCCACCTGTCCCCCTGACCATCCTCCCCTTTGGAAGACCCACCTAATCAGCAGAGCAGAGTGCACTTGGGCAAGGTGCCTAACACTTCCATAAATAAATAAATATAACTAATCTTCATTCTATATGCCTATTTTAATTGGAGACAGGATCAATGAAAGTTTAAAGTGGAATGCAGCTCACTTGAGACTCAGGGAATCAAGTGCATAAACCTTGACTGAAAATCTGGAACAAATGATCAGAAATACATGATTGGAAAATATGCAGGAGTTGAGACTACGTTAAATTGCCATTGAATCCATTGAGAAATGGGCCACAGATAACATTGTAGATTTTAACCGAAGATAGTTTTTCTTTCGGTCCTCTATACTGAATTTACCTACCTAGTAATTCATTTTTTATTTTTTTCGGATTTAAGTCGCGAAGTCCTACAAGCTAACAGCAGTAATCCTACTATACTTTTGATTAAATACTTGGTTGATAGCAGAAACATTTGAAACACTGAGAGAGCATGAACCCCGTTAGATGTATGGTTATGGTAAATTTAGTGGCAACTGAGAAGGAGATGAGGGGAAGAGTGGGAATACCTTGAGGGAAAGAACATCACGAATCACCAGGCGATAGTCGACTGCAACAGCTAAATAACGAGCATTTGGCGAGAAACAACAGGGACCCGTTTGCTTAAAGGCCTCCGTGAACTCCATTAGCGCCCAAGAGGGGTAATGGAGGATTTTATCAGCAAATCAAGCAGCAACTAGATCTGGAAAGTCCCTGCGACGAGTGTATTCGACTCACATTTCTCCTTTAGAAAATGCAGGAAATGGAAAACCGTGAAACCCGTAAATCACCCTCCACTTCTTTCGAAACTTGGTTTCTTTACCTCAGGCGTCAATGTTATATCTTTTTGGGCTAATAGCTCAGGTTTTTTACGTTCTTTCCTATCCCGGAGCACGAATAAGCCCCAGAACTCCTCCAGACAAGAGATCTATCTTTCGAATTAGACGGAGATCGTTTGATCCTGACTATTCAGACGATCGAATGAACTCGGGAGTCGGGAGTCGGGAGTCGGGAGTCGGGAGTCCGGACTACGATTCGATTTGTTGTCTGCAACTATTTCGAAATGAGTTCTTAATTTGAATGTCGCAAATCTAATTCTGGGGACCCGCAATTTGGCACCCAAAATTTTCATTTTCACTCAAAAAGTGAAAGCGAACTAGCGAAGGACCCAACGGCACTCGGATCGATTTGAACTATTGTGGAAGAAACTCCGAACTGGTTCCACGATGGCCCGCCTCGTTAAGGCAGCGTTTGGTGGCCAAGAAACGTAAAGAAAATTTGTACGATATTTTTAAAGACAAAGAAAGAGAGAGCCACACAATCATTACGTTTATATCATCATTACTTGTGTTATTTGTTCTACCAAAAAAAAAAATTCAAAGCCTTTTCTTTCTTAGCTACCAAACAGAGCCTAAAATTTATTAGTGGACATGGCGTCAACCGTTTGGTTCTGGTGTGGTGCGATGCAAAGCATCTAAAAGAATTCGGATCATCACCCCGTCAGGCCCGACGACTTTACCATCACAAATTCGGTGAGATCCACAAGTAAAAAAAAAAAAAAAAAAATAACCCATCATCACCCAACCCCTGGTCCCTTGTATTTATGGTGGTAAAGCTATTTGTGCTGCCCGGGTAGCTAATCCAGAATCCATCTAAAAACACCACTTGTACGGGGTTTACGGTGCAAATCTTTAACCTCCAAACAATCTACCCAAGTAATGATGATCACCATGAGGAACTTATTTGTCACCACTTGTACAGGGGTTTATCCAGCGGCCACCGTGGATGATCACCACATGATGACAAATAAATTCCAGCCGTTGAATCTTTGAAAGTTATATCTCTTGTGATACCGGTCCAATTAAAGCAATTAAAGATCCAACCAATGCTCTACCCTCGGCTCGCTTAGTAAAATAAAGTAAAACAACAAAATATGGATCTTGATGCATTCTTTCACGATTATTTTTGGACCAAGCGAATAGTCTAGGGATTGGTCCTTGAACGACTAAGGGGGTTCAGGCCAACTCGTCATCTCCAGCGGGGAGTGAGCAATCTATGTGACATATGGTCCACGCGCTTAAGCCGGATACTCATATGGAGAATTGACTATATCGAGGAGATAATGTGATCAGAGATATCCTCGAGCCTTGGGGCGACAGGATCTCAGTAAACTTTAGCTCGCCACTGAATAGGGACGGTCTGATGGGACCCGTTGGCTGTTAGATTGGGTGGCACCAGGAACTCACAAACGGCTGAAAGGACCACTGTCTCGCAAGACGGCAGGTAAGCCATCACCGAGAGGAGGAGCCTGATATATAATCTCTCATCGCATTGGAACAAGGTAAGCTCTACACAGACTCCAGCCTTCAATCCTTCAAGAGGATGATCTTCATCATCTCTTGGGTCTACACTCCTCTATGGAGTCCCTTATTTGCTAGTCAGACCTAACTCGATTGAGGTGGCTTCCCAGTCCTTAGAGGCCGCCCACTTTCACCTTGTTTTGGTCTTAAGAGCTGGAGCTGGATCGAGAGCGAACTATGTGGTTAAGATTACATTTCTTGCACCAACACAATCTTATCACCTCTCCCATTTTAGACATTTTTGTGGTTACAAAATTTGGCCGGAGAGATGGAGAGAGATTAAACCATAAAATTGGAAACCAGGAAAAGTGAGATGGGATGAGAGATGAAGGGGGAGGCGTTCTATAAGGTAGCAATACGAGGTAATCATAAGCTGATAAGCACTGCCAATACCCTTTTTTTTGCATTTGAAACGACTGAAATTTACTAGGATTTATTCCTTTGGATCCCATTATTAAGTCGAGTTCTAAAAGAGCTCTCTCATTCATGTTTTTTTTGGGTGATTTTGATGTAGCATGTGAATCAAATCCATCTAGCTTAATTACATTGTTTTCGCTGTGAAATTGACGGAAGACATATTGGTATAGAGTACAAAGCCACTTGGTTTGAACATGACAAGGAGAAAAGCGAAAGTTCTCTGAGCATGTTCTCAAAATAAGACGAGAGAATGATCCAACAACTGAACGTGAAGGCGACGACAATTCTGGGAAAATTAATGCAACGGCAAGGATGACTAATAAGAATTGCTGTCCTAAAAAAAAAAAAAGAATATGGAAGGTATTCCCCCATGTATTCAGTAGAATTGCTGTCCTAACATTAGCTAACGGACCATCATACCTCTGCTGCCATATAATATCTGAACTTATACTAAGTCAGAATTAATATCAGCCACGAAGTGAATCTTGGATTGCTTTGCATCTTACTCTCTACCTCTCCAGGTAGCATAGATTTCATGGTGTTTCAAAATATCAAATTTTAATTAATTTATTTATTTATTTATTTTAAAATTGATTAAAATTTGAAAAGCCAAGATGGTCATCTAGGCAATGCCTTGACTATGCTGATGTAAATATTGAAGCAGGGAGACTAGGCTGGATCAAAATGTTTTGTCCAGTTGATGGACCAAGTGGATCATCTGGTCCAGGAAAAATATTTTCTATTCTACAGATGTGTAGGGACCATTAACTCGCATTCACTGGTTTAGGTTTGAAGAAAAGTTTAACCAGGGGTGCCCAAGCTTGGTTCCTCCCAACTGGTGAAATATGGGGCACTAGTTGGGTCAACCTATTGAATCTCGATTTCTTTTTATCAACTCACAAGGGGCCGATTCAAGGTTTTCCTATTATGGGCCAGGCGTGTATTGGTTTTGGATGATTGGTAAAAGCAAGGATGGGGAGGATAGAAAATAATATAGGAAAATGAATGGGAGTGGGAAATTTTGAAACTGCAAGGACCTTTCCTTTAAAAAATCCATCAAATATATGAACTACTATAAAATTCTTGTAACATTTAATATAGTGTATTGTATTAATATATTTAATACAGTGTACTATATTAATATATTGTAGTTAGGAGAAGGCTGAGTTGTTTATTGTTGTTATGTATTATGTGGTAAATTCTCTCTGAATGTATTTGATAATAGGTATATTCTTTAACTTCTCACTCTTAGAGAAAGGTTTTCTTTATCCTCTTAAAATTAATGCTTTTTGACTTGTCTAGTAAACATTAATCAACTTCATTTTGTTGCATGTGCTATCTTGTTCTATGCTTTCTTTTTGTTGTTTATTACCACTTAAGAGGGTATGCCCATGATAATGATTCTCAATTAACCTAGCCAGTTGAAATTGTAGATTTTCTAGCTGAAACTTGCTTGTCATCTGTGTTGTAGCAAACTGGTTCTTTGCCACCAACATCATTTTATTGCATGTGCTATCTTGTTCTATGCTTTCTTTTGTTGTTTATTACCACTTAAATGGATATGCCCATGATGATGATTCTCAATTAACCTAGTATGTTGAAGTGTGTAGCTTTTCTAGCTGAAACTTGCTTTTCATCTGTGTTGTAGCAGACTGGTTCTTTGCCACCCAAATTGTCAGTGGAACCACCAACGCCATTTGCGTCTAATGAATCTCCAAAGGTTAGTGTGTACTTGCCATAAGAAAAAGGACTAAGAGAAATAGACAAGAACAGGATGAAGATATACCGCCAATCTTATTTGCATGACTTGCTTGCGGCATGTGCAAAAATGATTTCCATAAAATAGTGTGCCCACCCACATAGAGATCCCTAGTGTAGTTGCAATTTTCTGTAGAAAGGCGTATCTTATCGATTGAATGATCTACATATACTTTCTGTAGTTTGATTTATAGCCATCTGAGAATTTCCTGGGTTTTCTTGAAATTGCAAACAATTTCCCCCCTTTTCCATCCCAGATATGATCAGAAGCTGACTGTTTTTGTGTGTGTGTGTGTGTGTGTTCTTCTTCTTCTTCCTTTTTCCCCCTTTTTTTTGGGGGGAGGGGGAAGGGGGGGGGGGGGGGAGAAGAAAGAGCTTAACTGGTTCTAAAGGGTGAAATCAAGTATTCACAATACGTGTGGACTGTCTTGCGGGAGCACAATCACCACAGAGTGCAGTCTCAGCCGCAAGCCTTAAGGTTAACCCAGTTTATGTGCTTTTGGTTTCATTTGATTCTTTTATTGTAGTATTGTACCATTGGTTAATTATTCAAATTCTTGACTTTATTTCAAGAGCTTCAAGGTATGGCAAAAGCTTCTGTTGAGGTATCAACTAGTTCTCAAGTTAATAATGGGGTCCAAGATTCAGAAGATGTGAACAACAATAGATCTTCAAGTTCCAATCGCACTGGGTGGAGAATTCCCGGACTAGGTGGATCTATTCTTACAAGAACGCGCAATGCAAATTACTCCTTCAATTAGTAACTTTTGGGCCTACTCTCCTTTTCATTGACAAGTATATGTACATTTAGAGTTCATTATGTTGTATATGGAATTCATTTAATGCCCCTCAGAAAGGACAGGCTTACTATTTTTACATGAAAACAAGACCAAGCATGAAATTTTGTAGATCATGAATTGATTATTAGTGCCAAGAACTTTTCTTCCATAATAACAATAAATTAAGGATTGGTGGCGTGAGGAGGAAAAACGTTTACATCTTTGTCAATTTCTTTGAATTATGTGGTTTGGTTACCATTTAAATTATCCTGTTTATTTTTTGGAGCAATTTTATGGTATGGCACCTCAGAAGCTCTGTTGAATCCTAGGGATGGTTAAAAAGAATAATACCACATGGCTGAGTAAATTGTAAACGGGGGATGAAATTTCATGGGATTTGAAGACCCAGGTTACGTTTCATGTTCCTATCAAAATGGAAAAAATGAACCCTTGCAAATCTAGTGGAATAAAAGCTTGTTGAAATCTAAAAGGTGCTTTCATTGGATGATTCTGAAACTTAACATTGGTTGCTCATAATTAGATTGAAATGGATTGTTCTTTCAGAGCTGATGGAATCTTGGGTAGGCTTTCCCATCCACGAAGAGAGAATGTTATTGAGTTTGGCACAAATTTGGAGATGCATTGGTCCACTCAAATTCACTCCTTCTCTACCAAGTCTGAGCATGCACAACAAGAGAAACTAAAGCGAATTAATTGTATTTCTGGAGAAGGATGATATGGGTGTCCGGATCTTGTTAGGCGGTGTGTCTAACCTGGTAGTACTTGTGGATTTCATTAAATTTCAGTTGTGCCAAAGAGCATGTGCATATTATGCCAACTTAGTGAAATGATGGGTTTTTTTTTCTTGATCTAAGCCAACCATTTTTTTTGTGTGATTGAGATTTGATGGAATCTATGTGGCATTCATCCAATGTTGAGCACCATAGACACCATCAAGTGAGAAGCACCAGCCTAACAAGATCTGTTTGGGTGGTGTCTGTGGTGCCCACCATTGGATGTCCATCACATGGATTTCATTAAACCCGACTGCATAGAACACCATGTACATATATAATTAACTTAAGTGAAAAGATGAATTGTTTTTTTTTTTCTTTCTTTCTTTCCTAAATTTTAATAGAATGAATACAAAATAACTATTTTGCCTTTATTATGTAAATGTCTTTAATGCCCCTGCCCCTTCACTCTAACTCAAACCTTCAACACAAAAGCGACTTCAGCTCTGCAACATTACTTCCCTTCTCTCTACCTCTTCAACTGTAGAAAGAGTCGAAGAAAGTTTACAGCTTGACCGTCAAACGCTCATGCCATTTATGTTGGTTACCCTCTTGAATTTCTGAAGAATTTTGGCTGAACTGGTCAAACACAAAAACCTATAAGGAGTTCAAATGACAAATTTTCACCTCCTCCTTCACTACTGTGCCCGTTCTTCTAGTCGACCAAATTTTATCTATTTCGCTTTAACAACAATCCCGAAGCGTCTTGATTGGAAATTTTATTGATTCGTTTTTTTTCTGTCATCAACAACAACAATACTGTGATATTCTTCGCCCCGTATGACTCTAGATCCTTTATAACATGTTGAATGACAGATTCAAGTGGTGAAAAAGCATCATTTACGGCATCAAAGGAAGCAAGGAAAGGATCACTAGCAGACATCATCCCTGACATTGCAAATCAAACAATACTTGCATTAATATTGTTTGTCACGAGATTGATTACTTTGAGAATAACTTCTTGGATCTTAAATTCAAGAAGAAAAAAATATTTGAGGTTATGTTATGCGTGGATTTTTGAATGACATATTCATGTTTATGAGTTTGGATCCTCTCTAGGGAGGATGTCGCCCATAGAGTGCCTAGTGAGCCTTCAGAGAATGTCACAATTCCAATCCGAAAGCTATGATAAACTATTGTTCTTCTTTTTTTTCGTTTTTTTTTTAAAGAAGAAACGAAGAAGAAGAGGTTGCATTCTTTCAGAAATTTTAGATTCATCTCTCAGAGAGTGTTCAGATCTAATGGAGAAGATGAAGACGAAATCTGCGAACACGAGAAGTAGGGTGAAGAAGTGGAAGGAAACTTGAAAACTAAATGAATATTAGTTGGATTTTACAGTAATGTGGGTTTCAAGTTAGAAAGAAAAAAAAAATGAGTTGTTTTATATAGTCTTTAGATTGGAATTGGACACGTGACATTCTCTAAGGGCTCATTGGACACTCTATGGGCGATATCCTCTCTAGTGAGGATCCAAGCTCTCACTCCATGCCCATTCAGATTTCTTTTCTTCTTTTTGTCTCAAGATCAAATTTACTTTTTTAGTTCAATGGATTGAACATCTCTTGATTTTGTGTCCACCGTGTTGATTTTGTGTCCACCGTGTTGATCTCCTGGCATTTATTTATATTGGAGGTTGGGCGGCAAATCGTTTACTATATAGTTTCTCTGCTTCTTATGGGAAGATGTTATGAATTTGTTGAGCAGTGCAACTATTGTTTGATTTGCAATGTCAATGATGATGTTTGCTACACTGCTAGTGATCCCTTCCTCACTTACTTTGATGCGGTTAAGGATGCTTTGGTATTCGACGTGTTACAAAGAATGTAGAGTCATGCGGGTGAATAATCTCGACGTTATTGTTGTTGTTGATGATGACCGAAAGAAAAACAATCGATAAAATTACCAATCAAGGCTTTCATTTTCAAGCTTCGATATATTATTTGATTTAAGAACCAAAATGCAACACATTATCGCGGTAATAAACAAAATGATAAAGAAACAACAAAAATAAAGCATAGAACAAAATAGCACATGCAACAAAATGATGTTGCATTGTGTTTACTGGACAAGTCAAAAGCATTAATTTTAAGAGGATAAAGAAAACCTTTCACCTAAAACCAATACATGCTTTACCAAAAAAAACAACCAATAAATGCCTAATCCAGAATAGGAAAACCTTGAATCGGCCCCTTGTGGGTTGATAAAAAAACCAAGATTCAACAAGTTGACCCAACTAGTGCACCATATTTCACCAGATGGGAGGAACCAAGCCTTAATAGGCCCAAGTGGGTCTCGCTGAAGATCCACCCTGACTATCCCCAAGAAAGGAGATTACTGATAGATTTGAATATGGTTTTGAAACATGAAAATAAATAAGGACTTCGAGCTAGAAAATTGCATTAATATGATATCCTTCCCTTCAATTTCGACTATACTAATTGGAGACCTAGAGTCAGTGGGAGGGTAAACTACCCTATATACCCCTACTTGGGTTGCCTCAATATCTAAAACGTTGATAACCTGGAATTGGGTACTGAAAACGGAAGGTAGACTTAGGATAGATTTGAACATGGTTCTGTAATTTGAAAATTAGTTGTTCCTTACGTATTCAAAAATTACCTGATGGCAAAATTTAATGGACCACACCAGGATTGCTCGATTGATAAAATCAACATTTCTTAGTAAAGAGATCATGAGTTCAACTCTTGCTGATTACATATTTAAAATATATATATATATATATATATATATATATATATATATATATATATGTATATATTTGGATTTCTAGCTCTAGATCTATCTATATATGTAGTAATTTGGGATTTCTAGCTCAAGATTTTCTAAATTTAGAATTAGTTTTGAATTTGGTAAGACCACACACTTATGATTGTTGAAACTTTTACATTCCACTTAAATTTTTCATAATTACCATGATGGAAGTTTTACAAACAAATTAGCATCTAAGATGTAATTGATAGAAAATTTGGTAACATACATAATGGTCAACATATATTAGGTGATTTTCAATTTTCGCTTTGAATTAAATTTGATATTTCTTAATATTTTAGTTTCTATTTAATTACATCTTTCCTTTATTTGGTGATTTATTTTTAGAGAAAAAAATCACATCTTTCCTTTATTTGGTGGTTTCTTTTTAAAAAAGAAAAGTGAAATTAAAGTTAATTTTTTCCTATTAAGGGTAGTATTATAACTTGAAAAAAAGAGCAAATAAATAAAAAGATAATCCAAGGGTTATTTTTGGGATTTTGAAAAAATATATAGATGCCACATCATCTCTAATTGGATTAACGGTAGGGGGCATTAGCAATTCTTGACAAAGTTAAAGGATGGAATAGTAATTGTAAAAAGTACAGGGGATAAAGTAATAATAAAATCAAAATACAAGGGGGTAACAGTAATTATCCCAAAAAAAAAGTTTACTTGAAATTTTTTTCTTTTAAGTCTGTTATATTTCAATTGCCTCCCATATATCAAGCATATTCTTTAGAAAGAGATAAAAGATAAATTGGAAATCATTGTGTTAATGTATAACTAAATACATAAAATAACTAGAGAAAATGATGGTAACTACGGACATTTTGATTATCCATGATTATTTGTTATCATCAATCATGCATAATATATTTATAAAAATAAAAATGTCATGCATAATATATGAACAAAGTAGTTCTAAGTCACTAAGAACATGCATCACGTGATTAGCTTTAACAAGATAATTTTAAACATTTTTTTAATTATATTTCACTTTATTTCACTCCTATTCACTATTTCACATTATAGTTCGAAATATTATTTGTCTTTATTAATACATCCTAAAACCTTATAACTAATGGCTTCCTAAGAGTATAACTTTCAAACTCTATAGATAGAGTATTATGAATTACTTAGTATTTTTGTATGCAAATATGAAAATTAATTCATTACTATGTCATATATATGAGATACATTATTTGGCTCTTCGTCTGTCTGATATTTTTCTACACCCTCATATATGGCTACAAATATGCACATGCACTTAAAAATTTACTAGTATAATATGAAAACCAATTAGCTTCCTTCTCTACAACTCATGAGGCCATCTTCATCTATAAAGGTGTTATGGATAATGCATAATGGCGGAGTCACGTTGGGGCCGGGGTCATGCCCCCCGGATTTTTTAAAATTTATAACATCCCTATACTTTTTTCCTTATTTCTCTCACTTTACATGTGAAAGTAGCACTATTTGTCCAATTGTCCCCCTCCAAAACTTAAAAATAAAAATCTAAGATAAAGATGATGGGTATATATTTTCCTAAATCTTCTCTACAGTTATTAAGTATTCACTCTCTCTTTCTCAAATTATTCCTCTCTCTCCCTCACATTCACGATTTTCCTAGTATCATTTTCATAAACATAATTAATTTTTTTTATTTTGTTGTTCTTTTTTTCTCTTAAAATTTTTAATTCTACTAATAGCAATTTAAATCTCCTTAGAATTCAACCATTGATTTTATCAGATCTAATCATAATCATTGATTTTTTTTTTTAATCCTTAAACTTTTTCCTAAAATTTTCATTTCCTAATAATGGAAATTTAAATCTCGTTTATAATTTCAACCATCAATTTTATCATATATAATCGTAATCATTTAATTTAATTTTTGAATCCCTAAAGTTTCTCATAAAGTTTTGATTCCTACTAATAGCAATTTAAATTTTAAGTTTTATTTGTTGGGATGTTTAAATTTCTGCCATTAATATTATTAGATCTTATTGTAATCATTGAATTTTGTTTTTACTTAATTTATGATAAATTGAGTGTTTAATTATCGCATATTTAGTTAACATACTTCAAATCCTTTTTTTTTTTTTTTTAGTTAACCTACTAATAGCAATTTAAATATCAACCTTTTTCTTTCATGATTTTTTAGAGTTTTTCTCCCAAAATTTTTAGCCCTTATACTTTATTTTAATACATTTTTTATGGTTTACTTATAAATGTATAATTGTGTTATCTATATTTTAGTCCTCCTATTAATTTACCTAAATTTTTTTTGTGGACCCCACGTTGGAATATAACAAAATATTCTCAGATGGGACCCACAATGGATCCTGCATTGGCTCACGTAATGTGTATGGTGAAAAGACATTAGTATTCGTTCGACAAAGAGGTGATCCAGACTCATTATTCGGCCCCCAATATCCCATCATGGCTCCAGCCCCTGGTAATGGGTTTGAGGGATTTGCAGAGAAGTAGCAGCAGACCAAGTTCATATATTTAAGTATTGAACCTTGTACTTCAGAAATTACTATTATCTCCTTCACTTATGTTAAGTGACAGTTAGATGTTAGTGTACAATGATCATTTTTATACTTTTTTAAACTCAAGCATTAATGTAAAACGTCTATCTAATCATCATTGAGATTAGTTATATTACCAAAAAATGAAAACAAAAAAAAAAGTGAGCTCCATAAGATTATCACTTTGTTTTCATTGTCGTGTCATGGATGGACTATTAGCTCTGGACTTTAATTTGGGGGGTGATTGATAAGTTTTTACTTAGTATTTATTAAAGGTTAGAAAAAAAGTAATTACACTAAAAAATAAATCAATATTAAGGTTCAAGGTTATTTTGAATATTTTGAAATCTTAAAGGATGTCATGTGATCAAGAGTAATTTAGGGTTTTGACCACTAAGGTAATTGAGGGTATTGTTGGGTTTTGGCAATAATATTAATTAAGGATAATTTAGAATGTTAACTACTAGAGCAATTGAGGGTAATTTGAGGTTTTTATTAGACCAACTTTTCATCAGGGTTAAGTTTTACAGTAATTTAGAGCATAATAATGGGTGGTCACTAGTTTCACCCCAATAAGCAATAATGTTGGATGTTGTGTAAAGAAACTCAATTTTCTATTTTGGGATTTTAAAATTGATTTTTCAGTTTCAGTATTTTAAAATTTATTTTTTAATTATATTTTTATTTACCCTCTCGAGCTTGGGTAGAGTGTGATATCATCCTATAAAGAGAATCATGATTTTCACGAATCATGTGTAAAAATGGAATCGGACTGATTTATCTAAGAATTGGATTTTTGAAAACCAGGTGGTTTTAATTGAAGAACCGTTCTGAAAAATCGTGTATAGATTTAGACTAAGTATTCTGAGTACCCTCTAAACGTAACAACAGTAAACCAGATCTAGAATTTGAAACAATTCAATAGTAGTTCTTAGCATGGCTCTCGTTCTTTCGAGTAGAGTTCTATTCATCCGCTCCGCTACTCCATTCTGTTGAGGAGTGTAAGCCACCGTGAATTGTCTCTTGATGCCTTCTTGATTATAAAAATCAACGAAGTCATCCCCTGTATATTCTCCACCATTGTCCGTCCTGAGGCACTTGATTTTCTTCTCAATTTCTCGTTCAATTTGCGCTTTAAATGTTTTGAAAACTGAAAACACATCTGACTTCTTCTTGATAGGAAACACCCAACAGTGGTATCAGAGCAAGGTTTTTTTTTCATCCTACGGAGGTGCTGTAGAAATTTTTTGAAGTCATTATTCACGTGTTTGTTTTCTTTTCGGGTATCCTGGAAAGGTATATTGGGTGATTAAGTGCATGTCTAGGAAAATTTTGTCTAAGGAGTCTGGTATTTAAGCGGACCGGTTGTGTCCCTCCAATCTTTCCTAAAAATTTTCCTGGTGTACTTTGGTTCAACAATATACCAGTTAGAAGTAACCTGAGGAGATACTTTTCACGTGAAATAGTGAGAATTATTCTGTAATCAAAAACAGTTCGTGATAGAAGCAATGGCAGCAAAGATCGACATCGGCAAGTTTGACGGCATGAAATTCTCATTATGGAAAATGAAGATGAAGGCATTATGATAAAAGATAACTGCTTGGAAGCCATCAGTGTTCGGCCAGCGGAGATCACAGATAACGAAAACTGGAACAAAATAGATGCAATGGCCCTTTTCAATTTGCATCTGGCATTATCTGATAATATTTTAGCAGGTGTAGAAGAGAAGAAAACTGCTAAGGAGGTTTGGGATCACCTCATCAAATTATATGAAGCCAAATCACTTCACAACAAAATCTTCTTGAAGAGAAAGTTGTATACCTTACGAATGGCAGAATCTACATCAGTTACAGAGCACTTACATACTTTGATTTCATTATGTTCTCAACTTTCAATGTTGGGACATAATGTTTCACCACAGGAACGTGCTGAAATTCTACTCCAAAGTCTTCCAGATTCATATGACCCAGTCATCATCAATTTAACCAGTAATATTCTCTCTGATTATCTGGTATTTGATGATGTCACTGCTACAATTCTTGAAGAAGAAAGTAGATGAAAAGGCAGGGAAGATAGACAGGCAAGCTCACAACAAGCAGAAGCTCTGTCTATGACTCGAGGAATGTCAACAGAACGTGATTCCAGTGGGAGTCACGATCAATGGAGGTCAAAATCTAGGGGTAAGAAGAATTTCAAGTGCTATAATTGTGGTAGAAGGGGACAATTAAAAAATGAGTGTCGATTCAAAAATGGTGTAGATAAGGTAGAAACATCTCATGGGTGCATTGCTGAAGGAGATATTCTTTACTGCGAAGCAGCAACGGTATCCAAGGATAGATTGGAGCTCATTGATGCTTGGATCTTGGATTCGAGAGCAACATGGCACATGACCTCTCGCAGAGATTGGTTTCACACTTATGAACCTATCTCTACAGGGTCTGTGTACATGGAAAATGATCATGCCTTGGAGATTGTTGGAATTGGCACTATCAAATTGAAAATATATGATGGTATGATACGCACTATTCAAAATGTGCGGCATGTGAAGGGCCTAAAGAAGAATCTATTGTCTTTGGGACAGTTAGATGAAATTGGGTGCAAGACCCGCATCCAAAATGGAATGATGAGGATCTTCAAAGGAGCGCTAGTTGTAATGAAGGCTGAAAGGGGCGCTGCAAATTTGTACAAATTAATGGGAGAAATGTGTCTGGAGGCAGAAGCATCAGTTGCATTAACCGGTACTACGGAAGAGATGACAAAAGTGTGGCATCAAAAATTGGGCCACATGTCAAAGCAAGGGTTGATGGTTCTTGCCAAAAGGAAATTACTCCCGGGCCTCACAAAGGTTTCATTACCCTTTTGTGAGCACTATGTTACAAGTAAGCAGCATAGATTGAAGTTCAATGCATCTGCTTCTAGGAGTAAAAGTTTCTAGAATTAGTTCATTTTGATGTTTGGCAAGCACATGTTACATCTCTGGGAGGAGCAAGGTACTTTGTATCTTTTATTGATGATTATTCCAAAAGATGTTGGGTGTTTCCTATCAAGAAGAAGTCATATGTGTTTTCAGTTTTCAAAACATTTAAAACGCAAATTGAACTAGAAACTAAGAAGAAAATCAAGTGCCTCAGGACGGACAATGGTGGAGAATATACAGGGGATGACTTCGTTGATTTTTGTAATCAAGAAGGCATCAAGAGACAATTCACGGTGGCTTACACTCCTCAACAGAATGGAGTAGCGGAGCGGATGAATAGAACTCTACTCGAAAGAACGAGAGCCATGCTAAGAACTGCAAGTATGGCTAAGTCCTTTTGGGCAGAAGCAGTAAACGTTGCCTGCTATGTGATTAATCGATCACCATCAAGATCGATTGATCTGAAGACACCAATGGAGATGTGGACTGGCAAGCCAGTTGATTATTCACGCCTACACACATTTGGGAGTCCTGTGTACGTGATGTATCATTCCCAAGAAATTTCAAAATTTCGAAATTAGATCCAAAATCCAGAAAATGCAGATTCTTGGGATATGCTGATGGAGTCAAGGGGTATCAACTGTGGGATCCCACTGCCCACAAAGTCATCATCAGCAGAGACGTTATTTTTGCAGAAGATAAGCTGCAAAAGGAAGATGTGAGTAGCACTTCAATAGAAATTCAGAGAGAACAACAGTTCAGGAGGAAGAGAAGTCCAATCCAGAAAATTCTTCTGGAGCAGAATCAGAAAACGAGGAACAAGTACCAGTTGAGTCTACAACTATGGAAGTTCGATGGTCAACTCGTGAAAGACATACCCCAACCTGACAGTCTGATTATATTATGGAGAGCAATGTTGCATATTGTCTTCTAACAGAAGATGGAGAGCCATCAACATTCAAAGAAGCGATTGATAGCTCAGAAGCGTCACTTTGGATGGCAGCAATGCAGGAAGAACTAGAAGCTCTTCATAAAAATAAGACGTGGGAGCTTGTATCTTTACCGCATGGAAGGAAGCCCATTGGTAACAAATGGGTTTACAAGATCAAACAAAATAGTGATGATCAAGTAGAGCGTTATCGTGCAAGATTGGTGATCAAAGGATATGCTCAGAAAGAAGGTGTCGATTTCACAGAAATCTTTTCTCCAGTGGTTCGACTTACTACTGTCCGGATAGTTCTAGCACTTTGTGCTACGTTTGATCTACATCTTGAGCAGTTAGATGTAAAAGTTGCATTTCTTCATGGAGATCTTGAAGAAGAAATCTATATGCTCTAACCAGAAGGTTTTCAAGAACCAGAAAAGGGGAATTTGGTTTGCAGGTTGAATAAATCTCTATACGGCTTAAAACAGGCGCTAAGATGTTGGTGTAAGAGATTTGATTCCTTCATATTGAGCCTTGGATACAACAGACTTGCTTCAGACCCTTATGCGTATTACAAGAGGTTTGGTGATGATGATTTCATCATTTTACTATTTGTATGTCGATGATATGTTGGTGTCAGGCCCCAACAAAGATAGGATCGTAGAATTAAAGGCTCAGTTGGCTAGGGAATTTGAAATGAAGGAGCTGGGACCCGCAAACAAGATTCTAGGGATGCAAATTCATCGAGACAGAAATAACAAGAAGATTTGGCTATCTCAGAAGAGTTACTTAAGGAAAGTCTTGCGCTGTTTCAATATGCAAGACTGGAAGCCAATTTCTACTCCTCTTCCTGTTAATTTCAAGTTATCCTCAAGTATGTGTCCTAGCAATGAAGCAGAGAGGATGGAGATGTCTCAAGTACCGTATGCATCAACAGTGGGAAGTCTGATGTTCGCTATGATATGTACAAGACCGGACATTGCACATGCAGTGGGAGTAATTAGTCGGCATATGGCGAATCTAGGACAAGAGCATTGGATTATAGTGAAGAGGATCCTAAGATACATTAAAGGAACCTTGGATGCTGCTCTATGTTATGGAGGATTTGAATTTACTGTCAGAGGATATGTTGATTCTGATTTTGCAGGTGATCTTGATAAAAGGAGATCCACTACTGGTTACGTGTTGACAATTGCAGGAGGAGCTGTGAGCTGGGTATCTAAACTACAAACAATTGTAGCACTGTCTACAACAAAGGCTGAGTATATGGCAGCTAGGGTGTCAAGTTTGTACAAGAAGCAATCTAGATAACGAAGATTCGGTATGGAAGAACTTGGGCACAAACACGAGAAGCTTACTGGGCCGTAATTGGGCCGAGGGTGCCTGACATTGGAAGGCCAATCCACCTTTCATTCCGAGACAGAACACCATAGAAGTTACAATATCATTTTGTTAAGTGTGACATTGGAAATAATATTTGAATATGTTAAAATACCATTAGGAAGTTAGAACCTAGACAAATGCAATAACAAAGGCAATTCAAAGATCAAATAGTTCATTTTGCTGCTGGATCCATCTATGGTTCTTGATTTCTATAAAATGGGTGGTTTTTTAATGGAATTGGCCAGATAGCAACTTTGCTTTTCTATAATTTTGCTTTTGTTGTAGGATACTCAATTGTTTCTTCTTGTTAATTTTATCAATCTAATCTCCAAGTGGGAGAAATTGTTGTATAGACTTAGTCCCACATCTAGTAGAAGTAGGAGTTGTTATCCCACATCATAGAAGAAGTGGGAATATGTTGAGGAGATTTTAGTCTCCAGGCTTCGAGTAGATGTGGGGAGAAGGCTATCAAGGGAAGAACACAAGAAGCCAAAGAAGGGAGTGTTGGGAGTCGGGGGACAAAGGATGCCTCCCCCTCCATATGTAATTCATCCCAAAATCTTCCCTCTTATATATTTCTTTATCTATAGTGGAGTTTTCTCTCTTGCCCGTGGTTTTTTCCCTTTAAGGGTTTTCCACGTAAATTCTTGTGTTCTTCTTTTATCTTATTTGTTGATTGTTCTATTCGGTGGGGTTTTTATAACCCAACAATTGACGAGCAAAACTTATCTACATTGATAGGCTGGAGTTTCAGAGTTTGACCTTCATAGGAAAATAAGGTTTTTATAACAAGTGAATTAAATGCCAGGAGATCAACATGGTGGACACAATATCAAGAGATGTTCAATCCATTGAACTCATAAAGTAGTTCTGATCTTGAGCTAGAAAGAAGAAAAGTAATCTGAATGGGCATGGTGAGGGGGCTTGGATCCTCTCCGGGGAGGATATCACGCATATAGAGTGCCCTTAGAGAATGTCACGTGTCCAATTCCAATCTAAAGGCTATGATAAAATAGCTTTTATTTTTACCTAACTTGAAACACACATTTCTTTCAATATCGTCGTCTTCTTCTTTTTCAATTTTTTAGTTGAATTTTATTTGAATTTCAGTGAAAGCGTAAAAAAATCCGCGCACAACATAAACTCAATCATTTTTTCTTGAATTTAAGATCAAGAAATTATTCTAAAGTAATTAATTTCGTGACAAAAAATATTAATGCAGACCTAAAAAATATACATACATGTTGAAGATTACACCATAAAGAACTTCTTTATTTATATTTTTGAATTATTGAACCTAAGTTTTACCAAAAAAAAAGGAAAAGTACTGAACCAAAACAATTCACAAAAAAAAAATTCTCTGGCAAAACATCAGAATTTGAATAGACCAGGATCGAGGAAAAATCAACCTAGAAATTGAGGTGGTGGTTCGAGGATATGATGGTTATGTAGGGATCAATCTATCAAATGCTTGAACATCTCCAAATCCTTCAAATATTTTCAATAAAATGATGCCCAAAATAAATAATAGAATAAAAAGAGTCAGGTAGTAACCCATATCTCTTCTCCAAAAATGTTTTTTCTTACCCACAAGGGCCACACTTATTGTAACCAGTGGGTCACTCTTCATGCTTGGAAACAAGGAGGAGGAGAACAAGACTCAATTTGAATTGGAAAAACTTTTCTTTATTAGCAGAACAAGAAATAAATCGTTCAGAAAATCAAGTTAAATTTTTTGATTTTTATTTGATACTATTAGAATTGATCTCAAAAAAATCAAAGAAAAAAAAAAAAATGGATTGGAATAAAAGAAATCTTTAAAAGGATTCCTCGATGGTCATACAAATTAATCGAGGATTTTGACCAAGAGATGGGTCGGGAAGAAGCATTATAGGATTCTATTTGTTCAAGGAAAACTAAATGTATACTCATTTTTACTGAAAACGATACCAACACGAATACCAATACTTCTAATAGTCTAAATTATGATCAAATGGACGAAGTGTCTTTAATGCATTATTCACAACAACGTAAAACAACTATATGGGAACTGTTTCAAGCAAATGTACATTCGCCGCTCTTTTTGGACAGAATAGAAAAACCCTCTTTTTTTGATATCTCCGGACATGTGAAGTTCATTTTTAGGAATTGGATAGGAAGAAATACGAAAATCCAGGTGGTTATCATGGTTGAATACTTGGTCGTCTTCATTCCTCTGAATCAAAACAGAGGAATGGCGACTGCTCTTCTCCTCTACTCCGTTGGAACTGTACAAGGTCAGAAATCCAGCTGGAAGAGACTTCTGCTTTTCAACTTACCACTTTGGATGGCCGCCCTCCTCTCCCTGGTTATCTCTTCCATAGTTAAATCATTGGTCCTCAATTTCCACACTTCATTACTAGAAATGGTTGTGGCCATGGGGTCTGACGTCTAGAGTCTTGAGAGTTCTCAGTTTTGAACTTTATTGTGATCGCCTATTGGTGTTAGACCATGTATTTTACCTAATCTAAGCAAGAAGAAGACAAGAGAGATTGATTACGGAGTTCAGTTCTTTTGAACCTACATCTCCGGGACTCTAGATAGAATCCGATCCACTATGATTGTAAACGATTACAGATATCAAGGGAAAAAGAAATGTGCAGGAATAACCGTATATGGCAACCATTTGAGCTCAAACCTCCATCGAGTCTCCCTCTTCTCGTGATGAACACACGCCCTTCAGAAGCTCCTCAAAGAACCTTCAAGATCGAAGAACTGAAGCAAAACCAGAGAGTTCGAAGTAGCCATGAGCGAATCACCAGAGAGCTCAGAAATCCTCAAATCATAAACCCCAATTCGTGTAATGCGACCAACTGATTTGAACCAGCCCAAAAGCATAATATACAAACAAGTGAACCAGCCGGTTCAATAGAAAACCAACTTAACACACATGTAAAATACCCAGATTACCCTTACAAATCTCCCCCTTAATCTGTAAGTCTAAACAACAACCATAGTAGACCGGGCTTCAACCATAATCGTCCAAGTGTACCTGCAAATACAAAACCAAAGAGACCAAAGTACAAAGCAAACACAATATGCAAAATACCTAGACATGCACTAACCATGCAACACTAAAGGACTCATTGTAGGCACACCATGCAACAAATGCACCAGGTAGAGAAATCCATAAACAACAACCCATGGTTCACAACTCAACCACATAAACATGGAGAGTACACATGCACATACTAGGCATATATCTCACAAAAGAGATAAACAGAACAAGAGTCATAAAAAATTGGGCAACATCTCCCCTAAAACTGCAACATATGCAAACCTGATAAAACATAAAAATACCACAAGACACACCACAACTGATAAGTTGATTTCATGCATATTATTTTATACGATTAATTTACTATGTTTCCATGTGTTTACAATTGTTTTATATCAATTTACCCTTAATATGATATGAAAATGAATATGTTGCACCCTTTCCTTTTATTTCTATAATTTTGGTGATTTTATATATTTCCTAACAAATTCTAATTAAGATTTATTACTTTTATGTGTAGAAAATTATCAATCAAATATGGGTATTATTGCAAGAATCCTAATGGAACTCAACTGGATTTTATTCCACTCCAGAAAGGAAAGTCTTGATCATCAAGTTACAGTGCACTCTAGAAGTTTCTTCAAGTCAAAAATATAAAGAGAATGAGTCCTTGGATGATTCTATATTTTATTACCTAATTAGGATTTGATCAAAGAAGGGAAAAGAGGAAAAAGAATCCAATTCAAATAAAGAAGACTCAAAAATCCCGTTTTTGAGTGTCTCTGTCTAGTTTTGATCAAGCCCTTCATCGGTGCTCATCCGGTGTCAGATTGAGCCGAATTTTGGAGGAGAGCTTCACGACTTCTTGATATTCAAATCCAACGGTGGGATTGTTCATTGGAGGTCTCTAAGTTAGTCCGATTTGTACGTCAAAACACTCGTTGGTTAAGTCAAATAGGAACTCTGAGTTTGATTCAAACTCTGAGTTTAATTAATCTACAAAATGAGAGCAAACTCCAGCAGGGGGAATGACGTTTTTGGGAGCTTGGAACACCAAAGAGAACCTTCTTGGAGCTTTGGAGGAGCGGAGAGGTCGAACCAAGAGACGTTGGTGGGCTTTGGAGATCTGAAGTTTGGGAGTAAGTTTTTCTTCATCTTTTTTCAATGTTCACAAACTCTTCTGTAATGTTTTTAATTTCTAGTATGAACTAATTTAATTTTACTAGGGATCAGATGTAGCCTATCTTTGAATTCCCACTCTTGAATTCATCAATATAATTTTGAATATTGTTTCCTTTGATTGAGTTTTTACTTCTATTCTTCATGCTTTTGATTAATTGGCCACTAATCAACTGATTTGTTAATCATAATGAATTGAGAGGGGATTTATGTGTTTAGTTCATTGGAGTAAAAGCCATGAATTACATGTAGGATAGAGATATACTTACATGGTTTGTGTAGTTGTTGCATGGGAATCCATAGAATTTAATGATTTCTCAGTTGTTGTAACCCACATATAAATATAGTGGGTTAGCAATTGAAGGAATTTCTATTAGTACTCGAGATAGACTAGTAGATAGGGAAGGAATCTCGACTATCAATCAAAAAAATATTTCTCAAATTATAAAGATGGATCAAAGGGTGGGAATGCTTAGTTATGGTGAAATTTGACCCCTAGGTCTTTAGCAATTAATAATCTCAATTTAAATCTCAATTTGCATTATAGTCTATAATAATTCTCCTCCTTATTAATTTTTCAAATAAAATTGGTTTAATTAATTTGGTACTTAATCCATAGTCCTCGAGGGAACGATCTTTTATCATTATATTACTTGTTACGACAGCGTACACTTGCGTTGTTATTTTTCACAACAACAACCTAAAAGAACAAGTAATATACAACTCAAGACTACATAGAATAAATAAACTAAGAAACAACATCACTAATTCCCAACAAATCAAGACAATGTAAGAATTTGGAAAGAGGTAATGACTTAGTACCACAATCTGCAGGATTATGCTCAGTACTCACATTTTCAATCAAAAATACACCATCAGTTATCTTTTCTCTAAGGAAGAAGTACTTAATATCAATGCGTTTGGTCCTATCATGATAAACATGGTTTTTACACAAGAAAATAGCACTTTGATTATCAACAAATACAATAGGCTTAATCTTTAAAATACCCAATTCACATAGTAAGCCATTTAACCATATGCACTCCTTCACACTCAGATGCAACAACAAGCTCAGCCTTTGTAGTAGACAAGGCAACTACAGGCTATTGTTGCACCTTCCAACTGATGCAATTACCAGATAACATAAAGAAATAAGAAGATAATGATTTCCTATTATCTTTATTACTAGGATAATCAGAGTTAATATATCCTTCAAGAATTAGATCACCAGGTGTGAACTTGAACACAAGACCTTTATGAACAGTACCTCTCAAATATCTCAAGAGCCACTTGAGAGCAAGCCAGTGCAACTTACCAGGATTGGACATAAATCTACTCAATACACTAACAGCATGAGCAATATTAGGTCTAATACATATCATGAGATACATAAGAGAACCTAAAAGACTAGAATAAGAGATTTTTGACATTTCATTCTTTTCAAAGCTATTTTTAGGGCAATGATCATTAGAAAGTTTAAATGTGCAGCTAAAGGAACATTCACAGGTTTACAATTTAACATATTAAATTTCTCAAGAACCTTTAACAAATGAACATTGTATCCTCCCCCTTACTCCTATAAATTTCAATCCCTAGAACTTTCTTGGTTGTCCCAAGTTCTTTCGTTTCAAATTCAGACTTCAACTTGTCTTTAACATCTTGAATAAGATTAGAATCAACACAAGCAATCAATATATCATCAACATAAAGTATTAGATACAAAACAATAGAGTCTGAAATGAGAAAATATAGGCAACTGTCATAAACACTTTTCCTAAAACCTACACTCAACACAAATGAGTCAAATCGTTTGTTCCATTGCCTAGGGTCTTGTTTGAGACCATAGAGGAATTTCTTCAACAAGCAAGCTTGAGATCCATCTCCAGCTGCCGAGATGCCTAAAGGAAGTTGCATATATATATCCTTTCTTCTAAATTACCATGAAGAAAGGCAGTTTTGACGTCCATTTGCTCTATTGTCATTTTTGTCTGAGCAACTAAGGACAACAACAACCTTATAGTCTTATACATGGTAATAGGAGAAAAATTTTCATCATAATCCACCCCTTCTCTCTGGACAAAACATTTTACAACTAGTCAAGCCTTATATCTTTTAGAGTTGTCCACTCCATCATCCTTGATTTTAAATATCCACTTGCAAGGCAATAGCCCTTGGTCCTTAGACTTATCAACTAATTCCCAAACCTAGTTTTTATTCAATGATTCCAAGTCCTCATTTATGGCTTGAACCCATAAGTCATTATCCTTGATATCTAAAGCTTCCTCATAGGAACTAGGTTCATTAGACCCAAACTCAGAAACTGAAACATCAGTCTCAAGGGCAAAGTTGGCTAAATACCTTTTAGGTGGCCTAACCTCTCTCCTCACTCTATCTCTTGCTAGCTGATAACTACTCAAATCAGGAGCCTCACCCACCTCTTTAGTGGAAGTCATAGAAGATGGCATTGGCCCACTATCAACATCAGGAACTACAACCACAGGCTCATTATCACTAGAGCAGGGTTGAGGGGAAGTCAAGGGTTCTTCAGGTATACTACAATCAATAGTCTGAACAGGATTAAAGGAAACATCAACCTGCTCTAAGTCAAATTGAGTAAAATCAGTCATTCTTTGATCAAGTGGATTAAGATTAGTATTGTCAGTTCTTAAAGTCTTAACTTTCTTTCCACTTAAATTATCTACCAAAGCAACCCATTCCTTAAACTTACCAAAAATTTCATCCTTGGACTTCAACAAGAAAATCCAAGTTCTCCTAGAGTAGTCATCAACAAGAGATAGAAAATAGGAATTTCTACCATAAGACAAGACAGATGCTGGCCCCCACAAATCAGCATGTACATATTCTAATATAGCACTGGATAAGTGGGACCCAATCCCAAAGCTCAACCTGTGTTGCTTACCCATGATGCAGAACTCACAAAACTCTAAATTTTCAATTTTATCCTTGCCAAATAGGCCTTGTTTCTTTAGAGCTTGCATACCTTTATTATTAATGTGTCCCAACCTAGCATGCCACACACTTGTACTGGTTGACTCACTTGACAAACAACATATATTAGAGACACCATCTAGGTATGTACTACCATCAAACACATACAAACCAGACTGAGAATTGCCTTTCAAACATGCATGAGAACCTTTAGAAACAGAAAGAATACCACCAAAGATACTAGTTTCAAACCCAGCACTATCAAGGCTACTTATTGAAATTAAGTTTCTCTTCAAGTCAGGTATATATCTAACATCATGCAAAGTGAAAATAGATTTATTGTGAGTAAGCAATTTAACAGGACCAATTCCAATCACATCACATAAATCATTATTTTCCATCATTACCTTGGCATTTTCTATCTTAGACAGGTGTGTAAACCAATGCAAGTGAGGATACATATGGTAAGTACACTCTGAATCTAAAATCCATCCATCTTACCTATCACTATCAGATATGGTCAACACTTCACAAATGTCTTCATATACATTAGCTTGACAATTTCTAGATCCAAGCATATCAGAATGAGTTGTCTCAATTTCTTTCATTTTCTTTTTATATGCAAAACAATTTTTCTTAAAATGACCCACTTTCTTACAGTAAAAGCATCTCTTGGTGCTAGCATCAGACTTATTATTCCCATTATTGTTCTTGTTGTTATTTTCATGATTGTCATACACTTTACCCTTTCCCTTGGGCTTCCCTTATTTGTAAGTGCCCTTACCCTTAACAAACAAATTTTCCCCACTCCCTTTAATCTTTCCAAAAGCCAACAACTCTGACTCACTATTTTTTAGAGCATCAATACATTGCTCCAGGTAATGTTTTGACAAGCATACTTAATTGAATTCTTAACAACAAGATAGTCATTATGAAGGGAATTTAACAGGATAATAGAAAGGTCTTGGTCATCCAATTTGTTCTTCTCCCCAGTACTGGCTAAATCTTGAACTAATTTCTTAAACACATCTAGGTTCTTATCAAGACTGATAGCAGAGTCCATTTTAAACCCATACAATCTATCTTTTAAATGATCCTATTACCTATATTCTTTTTCTGGTAAATTTGTTCAAGCTTATTCCACACCTTGACAGGTGTATTGTTCTCTTCATCTAAACACCAGATTACACCATCAGTGATGTTCCAGAGCATGCAACCTATCAGTATATACAAGAAAATCAATTCACAATACTGATATCCAATTCTGAAAAGAAAAGAAAAAAAAGATTATACTAATCAAGCATTAATTAATCAATCACACTTTGTTTGCTAATAACATACAATATTCAGCAGCATTTATTCAAGCAATTGTTAACACAATAAGCCAATACAAACCAAATAAAGTGCCAATTGTTAACAACCGAATATAATAATGCAATTTATATATGAATTTCTAGCAATAATTATAAACAATGATTAACTAAGCATTAACCATATCAGAACTGCTTCTCATATATAGGTTAACCTAATTACAATATAAAAATCAGGTCATTCATCATAAGAGCCAAATGCATATAGATAAGTGATAAGGCAACAATATGCATGATATGAAACTTAAATTGCAACAACCTATATACCGTATGAGATCAAAGCATCGAATTATATGTAAAGAACATACATAAACCTAATTTGATATCATCTAAACACCTCTCACATGGCTCTAATGCCAATCTATGATCGTCGATTGGTGTTAGACCATGTGTTTTACCTAATCTAAGCAAGAAGAAGACAAGAGAGATTGATTACGGAGTTCAGTTCTTTCGAACCTACATCTCCGGGACTCTAGATAAAATCCGATCCACTATGATTGTAAACGATTACAGATATCAAGGGAAAAAGAAATGTACAGGAATAACCGTATATGGCAACCATTTGAGCTCAAACCTCCATCGAGTCTCCCTCTTCTCGTGATGAACACACGCCCTTCAGAAGCTCCTCAAAGAACCTTCAAGATCGAAGAACTGAAGCAAAACCAGAGAGTTCGAAGCAGCCATGAACAAATCGCCAGAGAGCTCAGAAATCCCCAATTCGTGTAATGCGACCAACTGATTTGAACCAGCCCAAAAGCATAATATACAAACAAGTGAACCAGCCGGTTCAATAGAAAACCAACTTAAAACACATGTAAAATACCCAGATTACCCTTATATTTACTACAAGTGGTTGATTTTGGGACAACTCTTTGCAACATAATTCTACGGTTCTACCTTGATAGGCACAATTGGGTCGCACTGAAGATCCACCCAGTTTATCCACAAGAAAGGAGATTACCGATAGATTTGAATATGGTTTTGAAACATGAAATTAAATAAGGACTAGCTAGGAAAATTGCATTAATATGATATCCTTCCCGTCCCTTTCGACTATACTAATTAGAGACTTAGAGTCCGTGGGAGGAGTAAACTACCCAATATACCCCTACTTGGGTACCCTCAATATCTAAAACATTGGTAACCTAGAAATGGGTACTAAAAACGGAAGGTAGATTTAGGATAGATTTGAACATGGTTCTAAAATTTGAAAAATAGTTGTTCCCTACGTATTCAAAAATTACCTGATGGCAGAATTTAATGGACCACACCAGGGTTGCTCGATTGATAAGATCAACATTTCTTAGTAAAGAGATCATGGGTTTGACTCTTGCTAATAACATATTTAAAAAAATATAAAAAAGAAAAAGCATCATAGGTTGTAATTTGGGATTTCTAGCTCTAAATTTTCTAAACTGAGTAGGATTGAAATTATAATTTTCTTTAAATAATCCGAAAAATTCTTTGCCAATCTTGATTCATGTTGAATAAGATTTGGCTTTTCTGGCTTCTATAGTTATTTTGTGATTTACAACATTCTAGCCCTTAATGTGGTGATCTGCTTTGTTGATTGGTGGTGATTCCATGGTTGTATCCCCCTTTCTTATCTTCTTTATTTTCAGCCTTTATTGTGCATTGTTATTATGTACTTCTAGTCTGTTTTGCTTTATTATAAATTATTCTCACTTTTTCCCAACTTCATAATTTTATGTTCATTCTGTATTCAAGTTCTAATTGAATTCTCTAGTTAGAGCCGTCATCTATCCCTCAAGTTTTCAGAATGTTACATTCTTGTGTTCTAGTTCTTGCTTTCTAAGTCTAATTTTTAGTTTTCTATTTTCTAGTTTTTTGAAGCTACTTTTACTCCACTATGTTAGTCTTTGAAGTTCACACACATGCTCTTTGGATAAAAAACGATAATACGAATCAGAGAGTGTCAAATAGTATTCTTTCAAACTGACCAATCTTAATTGAAATTCTTGTAATTGAAGTATTTGGATAATCATTCAACTTATTAAAAATAAATAGTCTAATTTAGTCCATATTGTTATAAAATTAAAAAGAAAAGTTTACCTGAGATTTTTCTTATAAGTTTGTAATACTTCAATTGCCTCCAGTATATCAAGCTTATTCTTTAGAGAGAAAAAAAGATAAATTGAAAATCATTGTATTAAGCTATAACTAAATACATAAAATAACCACAGAAAATGACAATAACTACGAACATTTTGATTATCCATGATTATTTGTTATCATAAATCATGCATAATATATTTATAAAAATAAAAAATGTCATGCATAATATATGAACAAAATAGTTCTAAGTCACCAAGAACATGCCTCACGTGATTCGCATTTTAATTAACATCATAATTTTAAACATTTCTTTAATTATGTTTCACTTTATTTCACTCCTATTCACTATTTCACATTATAGTTTGAAATATTATTTGTCTTTATTAATACATCCTAAAACCTTATAACTAATGGCCACCAACGAGTATAACTTGTGATAGATTTATTTGGTTGAGAGCTGGCCCAACCTAATTTTGATAAGTTTTACCAAATTTTCGAAGTCCATAGATAGAGTATTATGAGTTCGCTTAGTATTTTTGTATGCAAATATGAAAATTAATTCATTACTATGTCATATATATGAGATACATTATTCGTCTCCCTAGTTTGATATTTTTCTACATCCTCATATATGGCTACAAATACACGTGCACCTAAAAGTTTACTAGTAAAATATGAAAACCAATTAGCTTCCTTCTCTACAACTCCTAAGGTCATCTTCATCTATAAAGGTGATAGGGATAATGGATTTGATGGAATTGCAGAGAAGCAACAGTGGACCATCTTCATATGTTGAAGTATTGAACCTTGTACTTCAGAAATTACTATTGTCTCCTTCATTTTTGTTAAGTGACAGCTAGATGTTAGTATACAATGATCCTTTTTTATATTTTTTTAAACTCAACCATTAATGAAACATCTATTTGATCATCATTGAGATGAATTATATTAACAAAAAAAGAAAACACAAAAAGTGAGCTCCATAAGATTATCACTTTGTTCTCATTGTTCCTTCATATCCCTATCACAAAAAGTGTTTTAAGGCCTCCATTTTGGGGTGCCAGTACAATTTGCTAAAAAAAAAAGGTGAATCAAAATGAAACCCCTCCACAATGCGAAGTGATGAACCATTTGTTCATTGCCTCATCTAATTGTGTAATTCCATGCATAAATTATAGTGGAACCATCTTTAACCTCGATATCTGGAATTGCATGGATGGTGGTATCTTATCACCCGCGACAATCCAGATCCTCTCTACCCAAGCAGGGTGTTTATCCACCCCTCGGGGTTTGGTTGCTTGTGTATCAGAGGTAGGGGGAATGGGTAAAAGCCCTGCCCGGGTGGAGAAGATCTGGACTCCACCCGCGCTTCATTTGGTTCTCTTGCCACTAGTTGAAATATCGTTGTTAGTAAACGATGGCCCCTTCACCGATGCATACCAATTGCTAATATCATTAGAAACTTCCTTACGTAAAAAAAATATATATAAACTTTTTGGTTTTGTTTACTGGAATCAGAAAGATAATGCAGATTCATTTTTTAAAGGGTAATTTTAATCTAGACCCCCTAAGATTTGGTTCATGTCACTTTTAGTCCAGAAAATGTTCCCCTTTGCATATGGCTCCCTTGAGGTTTTTAAAAATGACTAATTAAGGACAGATCATATTTTGATGACTAAAATACCCTTATGATGCAATGGTCAAGATTGTACCAAATATCCATTTCGATGTAACAATTTATGTTAAAAAGACAAATTATAATTACAATTTTAATATTTTTATCTTATATTCAAAGGCTCTTAACATTTCAAATTTACAGACTTATACCCTTGATTGAAAGAAACTAAATGAAATCCCATTCCCATTACGCAAGAAGAAAAAAAAACCCTACTTCTATGAATACTGAGATCTACAACTAGGATCTGAAACTATCCTATCAGCTTATGTCGTCTTTAATGGAGGAAAGCTTAGCAAGGAATCCATGGCGGTGCTCTAAAACTTTTGTTAGATCTCAGCAATGAGTAGAAGTAGGGTTGTGGATACGATAGTTTAGAATAGGTAGAGGAAATCCATGGCGGTGCTCTAAAATCCCATTACCATTCCGCAAAAAAAGAAAACCACACTTTTGAGATCTACAAAAAGTTTCAGAGGAGCAATCGAGAAGATCTCGCTGCCGTGAGAAGCCCTAACAATGCGCAGGAGCAAAACCATTCTTCTATGAGTGCGATGATATCGGTTGTTTGTTTCTACTAGCTTATTCTGTGATGAACTTCAGATTGCAGAGGCCACCGATGAAAACAAATCAAATAGTTATTGCATAGGACGTCTGGAATGCACTCACAGCTCCTGAAGCTAATCCGGATAATGGTCTGGGCTCTTCATCCCTAAAATCTAGCGAAATACCCACTCTTAGATGCAGAACCATATGCATTCAATTAATAATTAATACAATGGAAAATTAAGAGATCAATGTATATACCCCAAAAGAAAATCCTTTGCCACCAATGTGGGTTGTGGGTTGGATCAAGACCCAGAACAGAGTAATAGCAGAGGAAATCAAACAAAGAAGAACAATGGATGAAATAGCATCAATAGATACAGATTAGAAAACGTTCAAACTTCAAAATGTACATTTTCATAAGCTTGAACCCAGTTTTTTTTGACACTGATGATAGATCACTCAATGCAAAATATGGGAGCTTAACCCCGTCATGGGTCACAACAGAATCCAATCCATATCTTGTATCTTTGTTCGATTTTACCACTGCTACGTCCCTACAACCCAACTTAACTGTCAGACACTGAAACTGAAGAATCAATAGAACATCAAATTCTACCATTACTGTGATATAAAATGGCAGGCAATGGGCTTGATACTCTTAAAATTCCGAAACACCCTATAAAATTTTCTTTTTACTTGCGGAATGGGAATGGGATTTCAGAGAACGGCCATTTCAGGTCTCAGCAATGAGTAGAATAGGTATTTCCTCCATTAAAGAGGACATAAGCTGATACGGTAGTTTCAAATCCTGGTTGTCAATCTCAGTATTCGTTTTCTTTTCTTGCGTAATGGTAATGGGAATGATATTTCAGTTATAAGTTTGTACATTTGAAATGTTAAGAGCCTTTTAAAATGCAATTATAATTTGTCTTTTTAACATAAACCGTTAGATCGAAATGGATATATGGTACAATATTGACCATTGCATCATAAGTATTTTAGTCATCAAAATATGGTGGATTAGTAGAGCGGTTAATAGCCCAACTTCCCATGGGAGGTCCTGGGTTCGCACCCATCCGGTGGCACCTATATTAGTAATATTCCCCCACCCTATATATAAACTCTTCGGATTCAAAAAAAAAAAAAATGATCTGTCCTTAATTAGTCATTTTTAGAAACCTCAGGAGAGCCATATGCGAAGAGGAATATTTTTTGGACTAAAAGTGAAATGAACCAAACCTTAAGGGTCCAGATGACTAAAATTACCTTTTTTTTAAATAACGTGAGCAAAAAGGTAAACAATTTCGAGTATCTAAGTCATTTTTTCTTTTCTTTTAATAAATGAGAGTTTACAGATTACGATAATTAAGGCTCTTATTGGTATCAATTCTCATTCTCTATTATGAAATTTTTTCATTATTGTAAATTGTTTGGGATTCTATTGTAATTTTTATTTTTATTTAAAATAATAGAAAAACCTCCAAAATCTACAATGGATTTTTTTTTGTCCATTATGGAATATAGGTGAGAATCCGTTCTACTCATTTATGCGGTGATATACCTAAAATTTTAAGATTAAGATGGGGTACAATAAGAAATACACACTATTTTATAAAAACTCATTTCAAACTCTCTCAAACAATAACGCTACCCTAGTATCGATACCTGCAAAAATTCTTCTCATCTTCGAAAAACCTCCATGTCTCCGAGCTTCGGGGTCAAATTCATCTGTTTATGGTTTGCGAGATTTTAGCTCCGGTGGCAGATCGGTCGGTTTGTTGTTTACCAACTTTTTCTTTTTTCATTCCATTTCAACTAGTGTTTGCAGTCGATTCATAACTTTCGGATTTGAAGATGTAATGAGTTCGTTTTTTGCACTCGTCTTCCTTTTTTTAAACTTTTCAACCAAACGATTCCGTTGAGAGATTTGATTTTTTTTATGAAGATTGATTCCGTCTTTTTGGCCAGCTATGCTCCATTATTTTAATCCCAGACAGTTCTTAATTAAAGACAGTAAAGTCCCTCCAGTGGGGTAAATGAGTTTGATTAAATGCTCCTATATGTAGAATCATTTTAGGTCAAACCTTCTATCAAACTATACTAGTGATACCCCCAAGTTGATTCTCTTTAAGCCAATCCCGCTGATCTTTAAGAGATGCTATGAGATTTTGCATCTCAGCGTCAGATGGTCCAACTCTTAACTCTCATTTTTCTGCCGAAGCTCTGGGAATGTTTATTATTGTTTGGTGGGCAGATAAATCCAATATTTCCATGAAAACTGTTGTTTTAACTTTTAGGCCTAATGCATGGAATTTTTTTTTATTATTTTAAAACTCCACATATGAATCTTGTAATTGCTGCACTCAATTGTGTCTCCTCGACCCTACAGTAGTGGGAGCCTTGTGACTGGGATGTGCTTTTTTTTTTCTTTTTTTATTAACTATATATTTGTGTTATATTTATTTATTTATTTTTATTTTGATAATATTATCACTTGCAATTTAGATCAAATAAAAGACAACATATCAAACATGTAAATATAGTGCGAGATTATCACTTGTAACATAAATCAAAATGAAGCAGAATCATTCAAACTTGTAAATAGCATGTAGGATTCTCACTTATGATACATATTAAGATAAAACACAATATTTCAAACTATAGATAATATAAAGAGTTATTACTTGCAATTTATATTAAATAAAATGCAATATATTAAATACACATTTATTCAAACAAGTGGATGTACAATTATTTTTGTTGGAAAACAGAATATAATATCATGGGCAATCATATAAGACAAATGAAGACATACAATCATAAGAATCGAAAACTTATCTTATTTTGAATAACATGAATGATCTCCTTGTTGAAAGCATCGTAGTATACATCCATCTAATGATGCACAAACAAAGTTAGCGGAGTTGAGACGTGTCGGTGGTGGCCGGCACTTTCTTTAAGGTATTTAAACGCCCCGAATAGTGCACACGGGTTCTAAGTGCGTTTTCACCCCCAAGATCAAACAACCCCTCCATCGCAGACGATGCACCCGTTGCGATGAACTAAGGATCCAAAAGCACATCACCAATCCATAACTTTAAAACAACTTCAAAAAAAACTCATTGAATAAACAACCCCGCACCTTTATAAAGAAAGTAAAGGACACCATAAGGGTTGTTCCAAAAAACATCCCTTCCCAAGGCTTGTTTGTTAGCTACCAAACAGCCTCTCAAAGAAACACCTATTGGTAATTTAGGTGTCCATTAGGAAAAGATACAATTGATTAATCAAAACGAGATTTTTTGAATTTTTAAATAAATAAAATTACAACAATCCCCCACAAAATTCAAAATTTCAAAAAAACAAAACTTCAAATGGTGAACATAGACACGCGTTATAGGTGTCTTTCGGACTTGAACCACACTAGGTCTAATGAACCTCGCACGAGTACGAGTGAAGTCGACTTCTTGAACCTTCCTCGGGGTAGGGCAAGCTCATCAACCATATCCATCGGCCGACTTTACATGATAAGCCCTTTTATAAAATTTATTCTTTTGGACATTTTTCCTCTAAAAGAGAACAGGCCATGTCCAGATCTCGACCTCATGGATGTCTAGAGAATTTGCCTATAAATTCTCATCGAAAAACGACCTTATTTTCTACATCCACTTAGGTTAGCGGTGTGCACCACAATTAACACACCCCCACATTTTGTAGGCTTCACTAATTAAGAACATCTTGTTCAACCTCTTTCCTTGTGATGGTACTACTTTACCATAATATTGGAATGAATTTAGTAGTACTCCTCAAGTCATCCCATGACTTCGTTGTTTACCCTTTGAACCTAATTCAGGATTATAACCTCTTCACATAGGTTGGGTGTCCATCACATGACCTTGGATAGGCTTTCACGATTCATTCCTCCAAACACATCACATTAGTGATTTTGCGGCTTTACACAACTTTTAGTCAAACTATTTTATTGACTACACATAGCGCTATTTTATTAGCCTCACTCAACATATGTATTTAGGACATAATGTCCCTAGCTTCCATGAAGGTATATGTTTAAGACACAATTAATGTCTTCCTTTTCCTATTGATCATGCCATTTTACTATGTTACATGATCATTTACTGCCATATCTTCCATTGTTCATGATAAATATAAACCCCCACAATTTAGGTTACCATGCATAAGATTCAATGGGCATTATGACCACACACACATAATACTGATATAGTTTTGATTTCACATACCATATTATGTCATTGGCAGGCACTTAGGTTTGACCAACTTTCACTCTAACATGACCGAAATAAATTAAGGTCACTTTGAAGATTTGCAAGCCATAACCTCTCTCTCTTTCCTTTTTTTTTTTTTTCTTTGCCAAGTGCATGACATAACTTCACATGCATGATTGCAATGACAGTATAACACACTAGTGCCAAGTTCTCATAATGTAGATCATTAGCCTCATTATTTCTAATCTACCTTCATTATGCATGTACTTGGTGGAACTCAACATATAGTAACACAAAGGTATGCCATTCCTCATAATGCATCTGGAATATAATATTACCAATGTTTGGTTGTTGCCCCTCATTGTTTTATTTTATTGTAACAACAGTGGCCCTATTTGTTAAAAGTTTCTTGAAAACCTACATTTTCCTCCTTTTAACAGTGGTCTATAATTTACCATCGAGGACAAACCTCCTTCTAACAATGGTGAAAACATGGAATTATGATTCCCTTCATTTGTCCAAAGATTCCCATCATCATGGATTTTCCTGCCTTCATTTTAATTACAAGCTGATGCACATGCTTGTAAAGCACCACTCATGATAACTGCATGGGGTTCAAAAACCCCTCAATATCATCTTTTTAAAGGCAATAGTAACCTTAGAAATCTACTTACTTTGATAGTTTCCATGTTGGGATGCAACAAGCAAAGCAATGCTTACATTAGGATTAATACCATATATTTCAATCATAATATCCTCAACTGAATATCAAGTATTGGCTTGATCCTTATGCCTAACACAGACTATCATCCCGTGCTCAAGGTTGACCTCATCGTCCTACAAAGAGCAGAGTGTTGCCGGCACTGCCATTAATACTTGTTCCTCCACAGGCTTCCTCCAACATGGAAGCTTCATGAGAATAAGTAGGAAATGCTACAGTTGAGTTGACAACCACTAACTGAGTGGCCACACTTTGGGCATCTTTTGAAGAGCCAAACAGCCAACCCATTAATACTTGTAGTCCCTTTCAAACCATCCACCATTGTTGCACTTCTATTTGAACATTCCAAAATAGAAGAGACAACTTAAGGTTGTTCACCTAGAACTGAAGTAGATGATGACACAACAAGAAATATCAGACGCTAATATTTCATTGTTTTAGATGGATGACTTATACACCACCCATAAGAGACTCATTTTCCCTAGTGGGCATGCAAAAGATGTTAGCCCAGGATTCTCACCATTAAGCAAAAAGAGCATTCTGATGTTTCCACATTGTTTTTTTTTTTTCATCTGATTCTTCGTTTGTTTCCTTAGCCTTCTGTCTTTGACTTCAGCCATCTTACTAAGTAATAAACGGGTTACTAATAATGTTAGAACTTCAAACAAAGAGTGTGTTTCAGGTTTATCATGTTTATATTATAAATGTGAATATAGTAAATTCTCCTTGAAGATATTGCTAGTAAGAGTATGAAATAGTCGAAAATTGACTCCTGCATCAGCACACATTTCATCTCTAGTCATTGATGTACTAATGCACCCAGCGTCCATCTTTAGTTCTATGAAGTGATAGACATCTGCAACATGTTTTTTAAAAACCATGCGGAACTCTATTCTGAGCTATACTTATGGCAGCCACAAGCATAATCTCATCCAACCAGCAACTTTAGCCTAATGCAGATTATAGAATAAGTCTGTGTTGCAGCGTATGCAAGTCCCAGCCACAAAACATGATAGATTCTAAGCAATAGAGGGTCAATCGGATGCAGAGAGACCACCTGTATTATAAAGATCTCCAGACTAGCAAGCATTAGAGGGTCAAATAAGATGCATAGAGACCACCTAGATAATAAAGCTCTTCCTTAGACTTTATTTCTTTTTCACCAGAATAGGTAAAAACCATTTATCTAGAAGTACTAAGAAAGTAACTACGGGACTTTCAATAGTAAACCTTACAAAGAAAATAGCAATGCAGGAGAATTTGCATGGGATAACAACAGAGATGAAATCCAGAACACACATATTGTAATGAACAGGTTAAAGAAGGCATTACCGTCCTCTATCAGCAAGATGACACAATTCTGATTCAGTCCTTGATACATCACTATCAGATCCATAGATCCATAGCTAAACCTTGAAGGTAACTCCTTGGGGACCCATCAAGGGCCAGGTTCTACTTCAAAGGTGAAGAGGAGTTGCCATTCAATTCGGAAACCACCCATTGTCCATTGACGCCAGGCTTCTTAACCTTACCAAAGATCAATGGACACTCGCTTGTTGAGTAAAGACGCTGCAAAATAATTCCAATACATAACAGCAAAGCACGAATTCAAACCCTCCAATAAAGCAGACAGATTTGTACAGATTCATGAAATGGTGGTAGAAGACAAATAATATCTATTCAATGGTTATAACCTATCTCGGAACACCACAACCCTTGATAGAGTATGAAGGGGTACGAACCCATAACCAGTGCTTCATAAGAAAATAAAGGGGTACGAACGGACCATGGCGAACTCTCTATATTCATCAACCAACAACAAAGATACACCTGATGAAGAACGACCCTATCAATGATGATCTTTCTCACACCATTTGAAGATAGGCTTCTTTCGCCATAGATCCATTCTTACTGTTTTAGTGACCAAACAACCACACGCACATGGCAAAGCAGAGTTAAACCAAACACAACCAAAGGTAATCGTGTTCTATAAGCACCATCTCTGTAACACATTCATGGCCTCTCAACCTATTGTTGTTGGCCAAGTTATTTTAGACATGATTATTCCTACAGCCACTCCATACAATCCAAGTGCACAATGAAGATCTCCATAAGCAGAATTTATTTTTTTGAAAAATAAGGAGTCCAAGACATTAATGAAGATACCAAATCAGACAAGAAACAGATTATGGAATACATCAGAGAATCTGGCAATACCAGTTTGTAGTGAACAATAGGAAGCCAAACGGCTAATATGATTTGAAAACCATGTCGCGTAAAACCCAATTGACGAATGTTAATCCAAGTCTTATATGACGTTTAAATACCTTCAAACTGTTGGAAAACAGAATATAATATCATGGGCAATCATATAAGACAAATGAAGACATACAATCATAAGAATCGAAAACTTATCTTATTTTGAATAACATGAATGATCTCCTTGTTGAAAGCATCGTAGTATACATCCATCTAATGATGCACAAACAAAGTTAGCGGAGTTGAGACGTGTTGGTGGTGGCCGGCACTTTCTTTAAGGTATTTAAACGCCCCGAATAGTGCACACGGGTTCTAAGTGCGTTTTCACCTCCAAGATCAAACAACCCCTCCATCGCAGACGATGCACTCCGTTGCGATGAACTAAGGGATCCAAAAGCTACATTCACCAATCCATTGTTGACACGGTTTTAAAACAACTTCAAAAAAAAAACTCATTCGAATAAACAACCCCTTGCACCTTTATATAAGAAAGTAAAGGACACCATTAAGGGTTGTCTCCAAGAAACACATCCCTTCCCTTAAGGCTTGTTTGTTAGCTACCAAACTAGCCTCTCAAGAGAAACACCTATTGGTAATTTAGGTGTCCATTAGGAAAAGATACAATTGATTAATCAAAACGAGATTTTTTGAATTTTTAAATAAATAAAATTACAACAATTTTTTATTATTATTTTTTTTTTGTACAAAGGCGCTTTTTTTTTATATACAGGGGATAGAGATATTACATATGCCGCCAGTAGGAGTTGAACCCATGACCTCTCCACTGAGAAGTGAGGTTCCTAACCATCCTACTACTCCTCCATTGGCAGGATGTACAATTATTATTCCCCGGTAAGGTGAATCCCTCCCCCTATTTATATGCAAGAATTCATAATAACAATTAAGTAAATTAATAAAACTCAATGTATGATAAATTCTTAAGGGATTAAGTATTTTTAATATAAAAATTAATTTATTATATTATATTTTAACTATTAATGTACTTTGTTTCTTAAGTTTACAAAAAAAAAAAAAAGAAGTGTTAATTTTCTTAAAGTATAAAAATGTTTACGATTTATTAAGCTAACAATCATAATAAATATTTAACTGATATATTATTTATTAATTTAATATTTCAGTTTATTCAAGTAAATTGACTAAAAACGATTCACTTATTTGGTTTCGTTAATTAATTAATTTTTCATTATTTTATTATTTTCTAAAGAAATGGTAATTACTATATAGCAATATATTACAACTAAATAATATAATTAATAATTATTTAATGACAAAAATACTCTTAGTATAATCTAGGGGTATTACAGTTATCATGTATACAACCTTACCCAAGCTTTTGCAAAGAGGCTATTGTTGTTCCAAGAACATCACCAAAAATAAAACCACAAGATAAACAAACTTTAGATTAAAAACACCATTGTATTAATCCTGAATAGCCTATCAGACATTGCTGAGAAATTGTTGGGTGGCAACAAACACCATATGAGATGCTCTGTAACTATTGAGTCCTAAAATTGCAAATATAGAGAAATCCACAATTTATTAATGGGACTCTGCAATTGAACTAGATACAAATATAGAATCCTATCCAAGTATCCACCTCAAAATTGTTGTGTATCCCTATCAAAAACGATCAGCTTTCAGTGGTTGGGGTTGATATGTCCTCAATAATGCCTTTCCCATCAATGGCATCAAAGAAGAAGAAATTCTTGAAAAGAACACCTTTACCCGATATTGCTTTAATGACCTCCTATTATGTTCACATGCAACAAAATCAACTTACAACAAAAATAAATAAATAGGAGTAAAGATTTGCATATTTCTTCACTATACACTCTATGGGCGATATCCTCCCATGCGAGGATCCAATCTCATAAATATGAATATGTCATCCCAAAATCTGTGCACAACATAACTTCAAATATATTATCTTGAATTTAAGATCCAAGAAATTATTCTCAAAATAATTAATCTTGTGACAAACAATATTAATGCCGAACTCATAAAGTATACATAAATGTTGAAGATTACACCATAAAAAACTTCTTTATTTATATTTTTGAAGTACTCCCCTGCAGTTGTTTTCCTTTTGAATCATTTGGTGAAATATAACCTGTCACAAACCAGAGCTCCAGAAATTTCTAGGTCAACTTCTCCTGGTAAAGCTGATTTACAGAAATTTTGTCCTGTTATATCCACCGCCTCCTCCCTTCGGTTGGACCATCAAATGCAAATTGTCCAAGCTTCTAATGGGCTGCCCATTACTCAAACAGTTACCCATCTAAGCCCACCTGGGTTTATTCCCATATCACCCACTTCTATTGTCTCTGCCATCGATAGCCCAAGCCAGCCCATGGCGAATCACAAGAACCCATCTAATTTGAAAATAAGCAGAAGCCTCTCCTCCCAATCCAGTTCCAGAAAAAGAAATATCTTGAACATGGCTGAGCCCTCTAGAACTGTCTTTAAGGGTAGAAGGGGACGCCCAAGGAAGAGAGTGGTGGATATCTCTGAATCATCTCAGTTTCAGTTGGAGGAAATTGATCATTTTTTAGAGTCTGGACTCGTGGAGACTGGGGTTTATCAGTCCCATGGGCCCATATGAGAATTATTAGCTGGAATTGCCAAGGTTTGGGGAGTACCAGGGCAATTCGGGCTATTAAAAACCTCTCCAACTCGAAACTTCCGGACATCTTGTTTTTAGCTGAAACAAAAAGCCAGCAGGGTAAAATTGCGGAGTTGAATAGAAAGCTTAAATTTGAGGATTTTCTATGTGTTAATGCTGAGGGCACGGCTGGTGGTTTGGCTTTATTTTGGAGAAATGGGATTCATATCAACATCATTTCAGCTGATAAGAATATAGTGGATGTGGAAGTTAAGGGTGAAGGTAATCTTTTATTATGACATGTGTTTATGGGGCTCCTTTAAGACAACAGACAAAGTGTGTGGGATCAAATCATGAGAAAAAGCAACCATAGAGCTGGTGCATGACTTTGTTTGGGAGATTTTAACAGTTTTTTAAGTTGGCATGAAAAGGACGATGGCAATAGAGTTGGAAGCAGGGATATCAAGCGTTTTTAGGATATGGTTTCTCATTGTGGTCTAATGGACCTGGGGTCCCATGGGCCTTGTTTTATGTGGAATAATAGGCGTAGAGGAAATGCAAACATCCGGATCAAGCTTGATAGAGTTCTTGCCAATGTTGAGTGGAACTTATTGTTTGAAGATGCAGCCGTTACTATTAAGCCTACCTTTTGTTTGGATCATAATCCAGTGCTCTTGGATTCGGTAGGAGGCAAGATTAGAGGGCCTCATCCGTTTCGTTTTGAAGCCATGTGGATGAGACATCCTAGATGCAAAGAGGTGGCGGTCCGAGGGTGGAGGGCGAATAGTATTAGGGATGGTAGGCACCCCTTTTGCCAAAAGGCTGAAAATTGTAAAAAAGAATATAAGCGGTGGAACAAGGAGGATTTTGGCATTGTTCAGGAGAAAATTAAGGAGCTGAAACTGCAGATTGAGGTGATTCAAAGAAAGGCTGATTATAAAGAATTTATGGAGGAGGAGGAGAGGCTGAAAGACCTACTTGATGAGGAACTTGCAAGAGAAGAGATGATTTGGCATCAAAAATCTAGAATTGAGTGGATCAAATTGGGTGATAAGAACTCTGCCTTCTTTCATGCTTCTACAATCCAAAGGAGAACAAAGAATAGAATCTTAAAACTAAAGAAAGAAGATGGGGGCTTGGACTGCCAATGAAAGTCAACTTCATGATTTATTATTAGATCATTTTAGCGGGGCAGTAACATCTAAAGGCATCTCCCAAGTGGCTCTTGCTCAAGCTCTAGATAAGGTTCATCCAATGGTTGAGGATGATGTGAATGTGTTTTTGTGTAGGACCCCTGAAGATTATGAGATTCTCTCCACTTTGAAATCATTGGGGCCTTCAAAATCCCCTGGGCCTGATGGGTTTCCTCCATTATTTTATCAGAAATACTGGGATATCACTAATGAGGAGGTGTGTCGAAGCGTGAAGGAGTTCTTCAATAGTGGAACAATGTCGAAGGAATTGAATAGAACTTTTGTGTGCTTAATTCCCAAATCTCCTAATCCTGAGATTGCTGATCAGTTTAGGCCTATCAGTCTTTGCGGGGTGGTGGTGAAGCTCATATCTAAAATCTTTGCGGACAGGCTCAAAAACTCTCTTACATGTATTATATCCCCATCTCAATTGGCCTTTGTTCCAGGTAGGCTCATTTTTGACAATATCTACATGGCTCATGAAATTTTTCAGTATGTGAAACATCGGAAAAAAAAGGGAGAAAAAAATTTCTTGTCATGATCATGAAAATGGATATGCGGAAGGCCTATGATAGGCTCGAGTGGCCTTTTATTAAAGCCACTTTTCTAAAACTAGGGTTCTCATTGAGATGGGTGGATATGGTTATGGAGTGCATCACTTCGGATGTCTTATTCTCTTTTATTAAATGGGGTGGAGAAAGGGTCTTTTTGCCCCTCTCGAGGCATTCGGCAAGGTGATTCCCTTTCTCCTTTCATTTTCATTCTTGGTTCCCAGGTACTAAGTTCTCTTATGTAAGAGGAGGAAGACCTTAATTTAATCAAAGGAATCAAGGTGAAAAACAGAGCTCCTCGGATTTCACATCTTCTGTTTGCTGATGATTGTCTAATGTTTTCTGAAGTTAATCTCCAACATATCAACCACCTCAAGGCAAATTTGGACCTTTGTTGCCAAGCCAGTGGGCAAGCGATCAATGAAAACAAGTCTTCTTGCACTTTCAACCCCAATACTTATCTTCGGTTTAGAAGGTGGATTGCGAGAAGTCTGAAGATCAAATATGGGGATGGGCCAGTGAAGTACCTTGGGCTACCATACGAATTTGGAGTAAAGAAATTTGCTTTGTTCAAAGAAGTGGGGGAGAGAATCAGTAAGAAGACCCATGGTTGGAAAGCTAAATTATTATCTCAAGCGGGGCAAGAAATTCTTATAAAGTCGGTTGCATCGGCTATGTCTTCTTATGCAGGATCTCATTTTCTTCTGCCAGCTTCGTTACATAATGAGACAAGGAAGACTATTTCAAATTTCTATTGGGGCCAGAAGGATGAGGAAATTGAAAGATCCATTGGATGTCGTGGTCGAGGCTGTGCAAATCTAAAAGCAAGGGAGGCCTAGGGTTTCGGGACCCCATTTTACACAACTTGGACCTGCTCTCTAAGGTGGCATGGCATCTTTGGGTTTAGCCCGAGTCTACTTGGGCAAAATTTATGAAAGCCGTGTATTTTCCCAACTGTAATTTCCTGGAGGCTCATAAGGGAGCGTGCCCATCGTGGGCATGGCAAAGTATCCTGGAGGGTAGAGAGGTTCTTAAGGCAGGATTAATCTCTATAATTGGTAATGGGCTGAACACCTCAATATGGGGACTCAAATTGGATCCCAAGTCTCCCAAATTTCAGGTTATTCTCATAAAAACCTAGTTGGTGTTCTTTCCAGTGGGTATCCGATCTTATTGATCCCACTTCAGGTTTTTGGAATAGGCCATTATTACATCAATTGTTTACAAATCAAGAGGTCTTGGCAATACAAAAAATTTAGATTGGGAGATTACCAGCTGAGGATAAAGTTATGTGGGGAGCCGCTGCTAATGGTGTGTTTTCGGTGAAGAGTGCATATCACCTGTTATGCAACAACAGGGAGTCCCAAGCTCTTTCATCTCCATCAACATCTCGAAAGCACAAATGGGAAGAAGTCTCTACAAAGGCATGGAAGCTAATCTGGAAAGCTAAATGTTATCCCAAAATACAAACATTTGTCTGGAAAGCGATGAATCAAGCTGTGGCTACAATGGAGAACTTACAAATTAGACAGGTGAAGATCGATCCTACTTGTGGAAGATGCTGCAAAGGGATTGAGTCTATAGATCATATTTTGTTCAAATGTGAGTCCTCAAGGGCCATCTGGTTTGGAATGGGCCTTTCAAACATCGCTGAAGATCAAAATCATGGGTCCTTGATTCAGATTTTAAATAAATGGGATACTCTGCAATTTCTGAATAAAGAAACGAACAGGGAGGTTCTCAGTTTGTTCCTTTTTACCTGCTGGTTTGCTTGGTTGGCAATAAATGATCTCAGCTTTAAAGGTTCACTATGGAGCCCTGATCAGATTGTGGAAAGAGCGTGGAAAGCTTATCAGGAATTCTGGAGTTCTTCTGTGCAGGTGTGCGCTCCCTCTGTGTGTGTGCCTAGAACTTGGATCCCTCCGATAGAAGGCATGATGAAGATGAACTTTGACTTCTCGATGGCGGATGGTGAAACTGCTGCAGGGATGGGTTTTGTTCTGAGAGACCCAAAGGGTTTCTGCATCTCTGCTGTTTCAATCCCGGTTGATTGTTCAAATGTCTTCACGGGTGAAGCCCTGGCGTTAAGGGAGGCGATCCAGTGGAGCCTGAATTTAGGGATAAGACATGTGGTGTTCGAATGTGATTCGCAGAGGCTTGCTCACTGTTTTGTGGACCCTTTTATCCCTGTGGAGTCTGATGCTTATCGGGTGGTGGAGGATATTCGCCAACTTCTAAATTTTGAACCCTCTTGGTCGGTTCAATTTATCTCTAGATGGGCTAATTCGGTAGCCGACTATCTAGCTAGGAAGGCCCTGTCCTATGGAAGTAGGACGGTTTGGCCTAATTCCACTCATTGGCTTCTTGAAGCGTGTACTCAGGATGTCTTGGCTTTTTCTTGCCACTCTTCTAATTAAAGCTTCATTTACCAAAAAATAAAAAAAAAAGAACCAACGTTTACCCAAAAAAGGAAAAGTACTGAACCAAAACAATTCACACCCAAAAAACTTTCTTTGGTATAACACCAGAAGTTGAATAGATCAAAAGCAGAGTAAAGAACCAACCTAGAAATTTGGGGGGGGGGGGGTTCAAGGATATGATGGTTATGTAGGGATCAATCCATCAAAGGCTTGAAAATCTTAAAATCCTTAAATCTTTTCAATGAAAGGATGGCCAAAATAAATAATGGAATAACAATAGCCAGGTAGTAACCGATCATCACTACCATACGCATCTTTTCACCCATATCTTTTCTCCAAAGATGTCTTTTCTTATCCACAAGGCCCACACTTGTTGTAACTAGTGGGTCATTCTCCATCTTGGAAACAAATGGAGGAGGAGATGAAGAAGTACAAAAATATTTGTGGGTATCATGGTCGAATACTTGGTCGTCTTCATTCCTCTGAATCAAAACAGAGGAATGGCGACTGCTTCTCTCCTCTTCCTTGTTGTAACCGTCCAAGGAATCTTTCGACTTCGAAGAGACATCTCCCTTTCAACTTACAACTCTGGATGGATGCTCTCCTCTCCCTGGCTATCTCTTCTATAGCTAAATCATTGGTTCTCACCTTCCACACTTCACCACTAGACATGGTCATGGGTGTGGCCGTGGGCAAAGAATGCTGAAGTTGGACTCGCCTCGGATTAGATTGCATTAAGGTGTTCAAATCCTCCTCTAGAAACTTTAGTTTCTTCGGTAGTTCATCTTCTTTTTATTCTTCTTGTGATGATTTCTCCATTGACCCGTTTCTCTTTTTGCCTTTATTTTCCTTTCAATGGATCTTCATTATATAAGACGTGAGAGGAGAGGGACTTTGAAGTGTAGTGAGATGCAATTTTGTACCCTAGAGGATAAAAAAGAGGAAGAAACTACCCGAGTCTTGAGAATTCTCAGTTTTGAACTTTGCTACAAGTGGTTGATTTTTTGACAACTCTCTGGGTCATGAACTCTAGTGGATAATCATGGTAGAACTTCGGTGGGACCCACGTGGGCCTATCAAGGCTTGGGCTCCTCCAAGTCCCAACTGGTGAAATATGGTGCACTAGTTGGATCAACCTATTGAATCTTGGTTTCCATTTATCAACCCACAAGGGGTGGATTCAAGGTTTCCTGTTCTGGGCCAAAAGCAAAAAGTGGGTTAAATGCAGACCGGGTGAGACTGCACTCTAGTGATTGTGTTACATGCATGACAGTCCACACGTATTGTGAATACTAGATTTCACCCTTCATAACCAATTAGCTTCTGGCCATATTTGGGATAGGAAGGGGGGAAGTTGCTTGCCATTTCAAGAAAACCCAGGAAATTCTCAGATGGCTATAAATCAAACTACAGCAAATATATGTAAATCATTCAATCGATAAGATAAGCCTTTCTACAGAAAATTGCAACTACACTAGGGATCTCTATGTGGCTAGGCATACTATTTTATGGAAATCATTTTTGCACATGCCATAAGCAATTCATGCAAATAAGATTCGCAGTATAACTTCATCCTGTTTCTTGTCTATTTCTCTTAGTCCTTCAAGTAGTATCTTCTGAGCCTACTCTCCCTTTCATTGATGAGTATATGTATGTTTAGAGTTCGTTATGCTGTATATGGAAATCAATAAATGCTCCTCAGGAAAGGACAACTCTATTTTTACATGAAACCAAGGCCAAGCATTAAATTTTGTAGATCATGAATTGATTATTAGTGCCAAGAACTTTTCTTCCATAATAGCAATAAAAGGATTGGTGGCTTGAGGTGGAAAAACATTTACATCCCCCGTCGATTTCTTTCAATTGTATGGTTTGGTTACCATTTAAATTATCTTGTTTATTTTTGGGAGCAATTTTATTGTATGGCACCTTGGTAGCTCTGTCAAATCCTAGGGATGGTTTAAAAGAATAAATACCACATGGCTAGATAAGTTGTAAATGGGGATGAAATTTCATGGGATCTGAAGACCCAGGTTGCATTTCATGTTCCCATCAAAATGGAAAAAATGAAGCCTTGGAGATCTAGTGGAATAATAGTTGTTGAAATCTAAACGGTGCTTTCATTGGAATATTCTGAAACTTAACATTGGTTGCTTACAATTAGATCGAAATAGATTGTTCTTTCATAGTTGATGAAATCTTGGGTAGGCTTCTCCATCCACGACGGGAGAGTGTTCATTGAGTTTGGCACAAATTTGGAGATGTGTAGGTCCACTCAAGTTCACTCATTTTCTACAAGTCTGAGCCATGCACAACAAAAGAAACTAAAGCGAATAAATTTATTTTCCTGAGAAGGAAGATATAGGTTTCTGGATGGATCTCGCTAGGATGGTGTGTGAGTGTGTCTCACGTGATGATGTATCAAAGAGCACATGCAAATGATGACAACTTAAGTGAAATACAACATTTTTTTCTTGAACTAAGCGAACCAGAGCTGCAGCAGTAGCAACTCAAAAGCACCAGCCTAACAAGATCTGTTTGGGTAGTGTGTCTGAAGAGGTGGTGTCTGTGGTGTCCACCATTGGACGCACATCACATGGATTTCATTAAACCCGACTGCATAGAACACCATGTACACTTATAATCAACTTAAGTGAAAAGATGACTGATTCTTTTTTTTTACTCCTTAAATCTTAATAGAATGAATACAAAATAATTATTTTGCCCTTATTATGTAAATGTCTTTAATGCCCCTGCCCCTTCACTCTAACTCAAATTTTCGTCACAAACTCTACTTCAACTCTGCAACTCTCCTTCCCCTTCTCTCTACCTCTGCAGGAAGAGTCAAAGAAAGTTTACAGTTTGACCGTCAAACTCTTATGGCGTTATGTTGGTTACCCTGTTCGAATTTCTGAAGATTTTGGCTGAACTGGTCAAACACAAAACCTATAAGGAGTTTAAATGACAAATTTTCACCTCCTTCTCCATTACCCCCTTCTTCTAGTCGACCAAATTTTATCTGCTTCGCTTTAGCTGCAATCCCGAAGCTAGAAAATGGAAGTCTTGATCGGCAATTCTGTCGATGCGTTTTTCCTTCTATAAGACGTGAATGCAAGATTCAAGTGGTGGAAAAGCATCCTTAACTACGTGGAAGGAAGCAAGGAAATGATCACTAGCAGAAATCATCACTGACATTGCAAATCAAATAATACTTGCATTGCTCAACAGATTCATAAAATCTTCTAACGAAGCCAGAACAACTATAGTAAACAATTCGACCGCCCAACCTCCAATATAAATAAATAACTAAGCGCAACAACACTACAATAGTAGACCAGATCCAGAATTTAAAAAAATTCAAAAGTAGTTGACGAGCAAACTCATCTACATTGATCCGGTTGGAGTTTCAGATTTTGATCTTCACGAGGAAATAAGGTTTTCATAACAAGTGAATTAAATGTTAGGAGATCAACATGGTGGACACAAAATCAAGAGATGTTCAATCCATTGAACTCAAAAAGTAGTTCTGATCTTGAGCCAAAAAGAATAAAACTAATATGAATGGACATGGAGTGAGGGTTTGGATCCTCTCCCAGGGAGGATATCTCAGGGTTTTGTCTACATCTTCCCCATTAGATCTGAACACTCTCCGAGAGATAAATCTAAATTTTTTGAAATAATGACTTCTTTTTCTTTTTCTTCGTTTCTTCTTTAAAAAGGAAAAAAAAATGGTAAAAAAACTCCGAAGGACAATTTTTACCAAAGTACTTAATCTCGGACAAACAATATTAATGTAGTACCCAAAAACTATACATAAATGTTGAAGATTACACCATAAAAAACGTCTTTATTTATATTTTTGAAGTACTGAAACAAGGTTTACCGGAAAAAAAATACCGAATCAAAACTATTCACCCAAAATTTTTTTCTCTCGAGCCAACTTATAGAAATTGAGGTGGTTGTTCAAGGATATCATGGTTATGTAGGGATCAATCTATCAATGCTTGAACATCTCCAAATCCTTCAAATCTTTTGAATGAAAGGATGCCTAAAATAAATAATGGAATAACAATAGCTAGGTAGTAACCCATCATCACTACCATATTCATCTTTCCACCCGTATCTTTTCATGTCTTTTCTTACCCACAAGGGCCACGCTTGTTGTAACTAGTTGGTCACTCTCCATCTTGGAAGCAGATGGAGGAGATGAAAAAATACGAAAATATTGGTGGGTATCAATTCTCCATCTTGGAAGCAGATGGAGGAGTAGATGAAGAAGTACGAAAATACAGGTGGGTATCATGGTCTTCTTCATTCCTCTGTTTTGAAACAGAGGAATGGCCACTGCTCCTCTCCTCTTCTTTCCTATTCGAACCATCCAAGGTGTAGATTTCGAAGAGACGTCTCCCTTTCAACTTACCACTCTGGATGGCTGCCTTCCTCTTCATGCTTATCTCTTCCATCGCTAAATCATTGGTCCTCACCTTCCACACCTCACCACTAGACACAGCCGTGGTCGTGGGCAAAGATTGTTGGAGTTGGACTCGCCCTGGATTGGATTGCGTTAAAGTGTTCCAGTCCTCTTCTAGAAGTTTCTTCTGCAGTTCATCTCCTTTTTCTTCTTCTTGTGATGATTTCTCCATTGACCCTTTCTCTTTTTACCTTTCTTTTCTAGGTTCTTCAGATAAAAAAGAAACAGAAAATGGCGCCCTTATATAAGATGTGAGAGGTGAGAGGAGATCGAGGGAGTTTGAACTGGTTGATTTTAGCCATGGAGAATCAGGGCTGGATCTTAGGTGGGACCCACGTGGGCCTATAGGTAGAAGCATGTATGTGTATTTCTTTATAACACAAATAAAAGTGGGGCCACCTTTGAATATTAATAAATGAATTCATGTGGACCGCACGCTTCGGGGGACTATTCACCCTTTGATCATCAGTCGGGATGATAACTTGGTACCCCTTGGGAATACTAAAGCTTGACTTAAACCTATCTAAGTCATCAGAAGAAAGAGAGAAAATGTAGAACTCAGGTCCCGAAGAAGATTGAACGAAATCGATGTGCCAAGGAGTTAAAGGCTGGGATTTCGCTAACGCCAGGGCATCCCGATCAAAGTTTCTCTTATCAAGCTTACGAGTAATGGTTCCCCGAAAACCACTAGGACGCCGGAATGGCGGACGGGGTGGGGCTTTCCTAGAAGAAAAAGAAACTCGGGACGAGGTCAAAGCTTCAGGAATCAAGAAAACTTGGGGAGAAGAGGTTGAGGGATCATGAGAGGTGGTCGTAGATTCAGGCCTTAAGGCACTCTGGGTAGAAGGGGTAGTAGAATCAGAAGCAGCAGAAGACTCGGGATCATCTCGATGTTCCTCATCCCTAGATTCAACACTAGGAACTTCATGAACTTGAGCCTGAGCAGCTTGAGCCCGAGCGGCTTGATATTCCCTATCCTTACGGTTCATCTCCCTTATCTCCTCAAGAATCCTAGGGTCATCATCAAGAGGACTATCACTAGAAGTACGAGAGCTTTCATCGTCCAAGGACTGCTCATGAAGGTCCTTTAGGCGATTCCCGGTCAAGTTAAACCTCCTTGTTTGATCGCTATCACCTTCACTCGCATATCCTTCGGCCCGACGATGCTTCTTTTCCCGATAGATAGGGATGGGAACCTTAGGCTGATGCCTAAAACCTCTCAAACTCACTCTAGGTTTCTTCGGAGTCATGAAGGAAAGAAACTTATTGCTTAAAGACTTGAAGGATCTCGGGAGCTTAGTCGGAGCAATTCTTAGTCGAGAGCAAAGGAAACTGTAAATCAAAACGAAGATGAAAAGGTCCTATTTATACTGCCAGAAGAAGCGTTACACTTCCTGATCGAACGGTTACGACGTTTCACAATCGACGGTTCAGGAAGAGAGATGATGTAACTCCCCGAGGCAGTCATTATGACTCTAGGCATAGCCATTTGATGTTGCAAGGCCATAATGGACGGGGACTTCGAGGAAAACCATTACAAAAATGGCTAGTCACTTCATACCAGGCATTTAATGTGCCCGACGGCAAAACTCCCTCATTTTCCCGAATAAAGTAGAACAACATTCGGGACAAGATGTTTTTATCCTCTCCTTGGTCGGGACGAACGATGAGACGACATATGATTGCCAAACATAAACAGATATTTCTCTCGCTCTTAACCTAACTTTCTCTACATTACATAGAGCGATCCTCGGGACAATCACCAACGGCTCCCTCGATCATGGATAACCAGTATTCTCTCAAAAGCTTGAGATTGAAGTGATCTTGTATGAAGAGGACCCATTAAGATTAGGAGTCGGGAATGATAAATGCACCCGACAGCTTAACTTCCTTACTATCCCACACGTTGTAAACAATGATCGGGATAGGGGGCTTATGATACGGAAGTTTCCTACCCGACCGGGTCAGACCGGCTGGGGCTCCACACTCAATTAGGATAAGAGTCGACTGGCTTGATCAAGGCACGATGTATGCTCGACTAATATGGCAACCATTCTCAAGGAGGAAAGTCAACTCCGTCGTTGATCGAGCGGGATCGACAACGGGAAGGCATGATCTCAGGAGAAATGATAGCCACCGTCGGGTAGACTTACCAAATACATAAAAGGTAACATTAACGGTATAAGAAGAGGGACATACCCCTCCGGTAAGCATCCAATACATTTTGAGCATCCTCTTGTGTAATCTTTGCACGAGATCTTAGATTGTTCATTGTTTGACTTAGCCATCGGAGGCAGTTGCCCGGTAATCTAGCCGGCCCGCGTCTAACTCTTTTTGCAAGACTCATCGTCTTTAGCTTGAAGGGGGCTCAGTCGGGTGCAGCATCAACATAATTGATACGCATCACTTCCTTATCTCAAAGGATGGCTTCTCAGTTAAGTCTTTAGTTCTCATCCAATTCCCAAAAACCACATCACCAATCTGTAACTCTAGATTAATAGGAAGTCCTTTGAATCTCGGGTACCCTGTATGTTCATATGAGATTTAGTCATACATTGTATGGAGTCATGCTCTATCACTCTACAAAAGAAGCATAAATTTGGAAGTTTCAAATAATTCAATTCCACCCCAGCTGGCAAGATTCCAACCTAATTGATTAGTATACAAGGCCGAAATTGGGGGATAATTCTTCTCTCTATTTTTATTATATTGGGTTTCTTAAATCCCTTAGCTTGTTGGATACCTTCCATTCCTTGAATCTACCAAGTTGACATCCAATCTACTTTGCCATTTCTATATTTCTAAGTTTTAAAGGAAGATTGGACACCTAAACCTCGATTTTAAATCGATCAAAGATGACTTCTGTCAAAGGAATGTGGGATTTCCAAATTTTAAAAACCATCAAATGGCCTTCAATCAGCCTATGACCATGATTCAGAGCCATTGCAACTTCTCAAATATACTGCTTAAACTAAGAAAAAGTTGCTGCCCACTTGTTGAACCTCCAGATCCCTATTTAGTCTCCAGACCGCTATCAAACTATGAGTCATTGTAGATTGCATAAATTTTTTCCTCAAAATTTGTTTTCCTATTAGCACCAGTGACTAGTTGATGTTTGAATTTCTTGGCTCCTCCATGGTCATCCTATTACTCTCCTCTGTTAACATTATTTTAGGCGATTGAGGAGGAGAAAATTCCCCCATCTTTATGTTGCTTGACATTTCAGTTGAAAAAACACCACTTTCCAAGAACATGTTTAGAGCAACGAGATGCTTATTTAATAGATCTATTGTTTTTTGTTATCCTCTTTAGTGCTCCACTCACCTGGACAAAACCATATCAAGAGATTTTAAAAAGTTGTTTGTGCATTAGAGAGTTGACGGGTACGGACTTCTCAAAACGAAGAGAGATTTTAAATCCTCATGGTGTCGTTTACCAAAGGGAAAGTATTTAAGGGCCCATCCATGCCACCTATTCACACCAAACTATGTCGATCGTAAAAAGCAACAAAAAAGTTACAGTGAAAGCCCTAGTTCAATGGTGGACATACCAATGGCAACAAGGAAAAGGAAAGCCCTAATGTAAGGGAAAGTAATCAATATAACAAATTATTATTATTATTATTATTTTAAAATCTTTTCATTAGACTCAACATCATTAATAGGTTTCTCCCATTTTTATCTTTTTTTTTTGTCTGAAAAATTAAAAAGGAAATGTTGTACTTCGTGCATGAGGTTCACACATGTAGCAGAGTTATGACGTTGCTCTAATGTTCACAATCTTGTCTCTTTAATATAAATTTAATTCAAAACAATTCATAATCTTTTTAATGTAATAGTTTAAAAGAAACCCATAAAAAGAGAGTCCGGATGACCTCCTTGTGTGGAAAACATATTGCTTCCTAAACGCTTTATTGCCACAAAATTGAATGGAACCACATCTAAATTAAAAAATAAAAATTAGAGGTGGAATCCCCTTAAGATCTTACATAGGCCCCACCTAATTTCGTGGTGACAGTAGTATGTGGCAGTGTGCTTCCCCCATGGAGAGGTGATCCATACTTGTCAAAAGAATCACAACCATCCAACTCCAATCGGCCGGATCTCTGATCTGAAAAAGAAAACCAACCGGACCAAACCAACGAATTAGAACGCAAAATGACAGTTAAGCCCAGGATCGAGCCAACGAATTTGAACATGACCGTTAAGCCCTTTTAAATTTCTCGAATAATGTTTATTTTCCAGTTTTTTCATAAACCTCGAATATTTCACTTTCATATATAAAAATAGTGACGCCAAAACCCAAACCCTAAAAGTCTCCATCCCCCGCCCAGATTCGAAGTCGGTCGTCGAGTCGTCGTACTAAAGAAGTGTGCGCTCGCTGAACACCGCGCGGAAATATTTATTCCCACCGTCTCCTGTAAAGGGGTTCAGGGGTTTAGGAAAAATAAAGAGGATTTCTGATTTTGTTGCAGAAGCCGAGCTTGGAGCTCTTAATAACTGCTTCAAGGTATCTCTTTTTGGCTGCAAACATGGCTACGTCAATCTCATCCCAGTTGCAGGCATTGGTAAGCAAATCCTTGATAATAGACGATGCCGAGCCAACCAAAAGACCCTTTGCTCGACCATCCATCATCTTCGACCCCAAAGAAGCTGCCGACATCGATTTAGATACACTTCTCTCCATTGCCCTCTCAGGTAACTTCGATTTTACTGATGTTTCTACCTTTACTGTCTCATTTTTGTCTTCAAAGTTTTGTTTTTTAAAGTTTGTCTGTGCTGGTTCTGGGTTACAGGTTTGGAGGCTCTCATCAACACGAATGAGCGTTTTACCAATTATAAGAACGTCCTATTTAGTCACAAGAGTAGAGAGGTAGATAGAGAGTTGATGGGCATAGAAGAGAACAAAAGCATCAATTCATCTATTAGTTCGTACCTTCGGTTACTTTCTGGTCATCTTCACTTGCATTCTGCCCTGCAGACGCTGGAGTATTTGATACGTAGATACAAGTAAGCGCCACATATTTTACCATCTAATGTGGAGGTAGTTGTTGAGTTTTCTGTGTATATCTTTGAAAGTTTGAATTTTAGTTTGAATTGGATGTTTAATTGGATATTTCAGGGTTCATGTGTACAACACCGAGGAGCTGATACTCTGTGCATTGCCTTACCATGACACCCACGCTTTTGTTAAGATTGTCAAGTTATTGGACTTTGGGTGAGGAAATTTTATATTCCAAGACTGGTTGGACATAATTCCCATTTGTTATGAGGTCTGGAGATTCTTATTTCATACTTTTATGATGTAGATATAGAAATAGTAAGTGGAGATTTCTTGAAGGTGTCAAAAACTCTGGTGCACCACCACCGAGAAAGGTTATAGTGCAGCAATGCATCCGTGATATGGGGGTATTGGTGGCAATTTGTGACTATGTGAGACTCAATATCTGTCTGTCTATATTCTTTATTTGCACTGCAAATCAGTGAAATGCTATTTTATTCAAGTAACTACTTGTCCTTTTGTAGGCAATGCCATTGAAGAAGCATCAACCTTCTAGACCTGTGGTTGGCTTTGGTACTGCAGTTGTGATTGAGGTGCTTGGTTCCTTGCAAACCATTAATACTGATGTGGTACAGAAAATCCTCCCTTTTGTCCTATCTGGCCTCCGACCTGCCACAGAATGTGGACCAGATCATAAGGTGAAGTATGATGATGTATTTATACAAAGTGTAGGATAGTTTCAGCTGCATACTCTGTGGCTTTACTGCTTTTCAGCTGTATACTCTGTGGCTTTACTGCCTTGTTGCTATTAAAAAAATCCAGGCTTTTTGGTGGTTTCTTGTAGTGTTTACCAAAAGGAAGTTAGAAAAAGGACAAATATATATGATTTTGCATATGTGAGCTTTTTGTAGTATCACAAATAGATAACTGAGTAATCTCATCCAATGTGCTGTTTTCCATATTGGATATAGAACAGCTGGTAATCATATGCATATGTGAACTTATGTCTTCCTAAATCAATGATTTAAAATTCTGATTGATATTTTTCCCCCTTTTAAGTTTATACTGTTGTTGTCCAAATTGACCATTTACACTGTAAATCTGTATGTGTGAAGACCTCTGTTGTGTTCACCTGGATCCACAAGGTGCGCTGAAAAAAAACAATTGAGTTGGGTCTATTGGATGGGATTTTTTCTGTAGTAGGTATGACTGGTGGATAGGAAATGTAACAATTAGTGGGCTTCGGTTTGTTGAGTAATTTTGTTCCAGCTAGCACACGAGGTTCTTAGTCCTATTTGTTTCTACTATTCCTTTCTTCCTTTTTCGATGTTGTTTAGCCTCAAGTTTGCTTGAGTTTATGGTTTGCTGGAGCCATGGAGATGGCTTTAGTGGATTCCCTTGTATAGATAGGGTTAAAAAAAAGGAAAGGAGACTCATCTGGTTGGCTCAAAAGGGCCTAGCTGGTGGTTGGGTTGGGTTCTGGTGCTTCTGTGATTGTTCTTGCAGAATCCCAATTACAGGGGTTATTTGGGGGATTTATTGAAATATCCCTAGAGCTCTCTCTCCAATGTGAACCAGGATCCAGGGTTTAACTGATTGTTGCCATCCCTAGGTCTAGTTCCACCTTAGTATCCTCTTCAAGTGAATGGGCAATCTTCTAGGGTTTGTAATACCCTATGGTTGTAGAAATTGGGTTGTTTTGGAAGATTGAGGGTTGGGAGTGTGGTATTTGACTAGTGTTTTATAGCCTTTAGAAGAAATTCACATTAAGACTCAATTTTAGAAGACAAATGAAACTAAAAGTGATGTAACCGGGCCCAGCCGCCACTCCCTTGACCCCCACAACCCCCCCCCCAAAAAAAAAAAAAAAAAAAAGAAAAAGAAAAAAGAAAAAGGAAAAAAACCCTCAAAGATGGACCCTAGAACCAAGGGCTGGCTGAATCATATCCGGGGGTATTTTGGTGCTTTTACCTCCTCTTATGGAGCCCTAGTAGGGCTAGTCAGATGCAGGCCATTGTCAGGGGTCCATATCTACTTTTATTCTTGAGTTTGGTTGGTTTGATTTGGTTTTGGTCAAGTTATTAAAGAGTCCTTGTCCGTGTGGGGGTTGACCCCCTGGTCAAAACCCTAAAGTGGTCCATTTAGGGCTGGCTGAAGCCTAAAAAGGGGAAATTTGGTCACATTCAGCCCTACTTATCTGTTGGGATTTAATTTCTGAATTTTGGATATAATTTTAGGCATCCAATCTTATCTAGAAGTCTTAGTTGATTTGTTAGTTGAGTTCTTGAGTACTTGGGAGGACTGTTATAGATAAGTTAAGTCTTTTAATTCAACAGGAGTTCTTGAGTCTTGGGACTGTTCTTTTAAGATAAGACACTCAACAGTCTTTAATTACAAGAAGAGTTCCTTTAGTGTTCAAGTCTTAGAGGGAATTTATTTTCAAGCAGATTCCATTCAATCTTTTATTATTTATTTGGATGGTTGTGATTAAATGTAACGGGATCCTAATCTATAAAGGAGTCTCTCTTTGGTTTAGAGTCTTTAATAGGTTATAAATAGCCTATTCTTTCTTTGTAAAAGTTAAGTCTTCTTCAAGTTTTGCATCTTCCCACAGCGTTCAACAATTTCCAGCAGTAGCCACCATCTTTAAGTAAGTACAGCCCCTACCCTGCTATCCAACCAAGAACACCCCCCACCAGCAGCACCAAGAACAAAACCCACCCCTCCAAAACCCTGTGGAACCCACGTGAGCCCCTTCTAGACCTTGCGACACATTCCCTCCCCCTTTCTTTCCATTCGACCCTCTCTCTGTCCGTTATCTTCCTTGTGGCAGAATCAGAAAAAACAGAAAAAGAGAAAGAGAAAGAAAAGAAAAGAATAGAAAGAAGAAAGGAAAAAGAAAGACAAAAAAAGAAAAAGAAAAGGAAGATCAAGGAAGAAATAGAAGAGATCCTTTTCTTCTTCCAAACATCCAACCTCCATCCATCATAGGATCTCTTCTCAAACCCCATTCTATTTTGAAGCCCCAATTTTATCCTTTCCCCCAATTGATGCCTACTCGTTAACTATTCAGGTTTTACCTTCTACCAAAAAAAAAAAAACTATTTAGGTTTTCTCAACATCTCAAAGGAACCCATCTAGTATTCCCAAGTGTTCCCATCCATCCCTATCTGTTTTAGAGCAGCACTTAGGTTCCTGTATTATTATTGGTTTATTTGCTCGGAGATTCTAGGCATCCCTAAATTTTGGGGGACATTCCGAGAAAATCCTAACCCTAAAATCGGCTTTACATTGCCTAGTTATTTTTCCTTCAACGTAAGAAATTAAAGAGAGCCACACACTCATGTAAAGCCAGACTTGATGAATGCAAAAACTGAATTGAAGGAAGACTTGAGAGTAGTCGTGGTTTTCCCTAAGCTGAAGGGTGCTACTGTTTCTGCAATTTCCAACAACTTAGGCTTCTCTCGCCCTCTCTTACACTTGGTGGTAGCTCTGAAAGTCAGGTTATTCTGCAGTTCTTCAAGAGACCCTCTCCCATGAAGTAAGTAGACATCTGCAGCCCTTCTAACCCCTACCTACCCTAACACAAGACACCCCACACCTCTCTTTCCCTCGCAACTGCAGCACTCCACCCTTCCCAATTCTTCCCTCTTATCCGCAAACCTTCCCCAACCCTTCCCCCTTTAGTTTCCTTCTTCTTTTTCCCTTCTTGATCTTGTGGCAACTTGGGAAGTCAATTAAAGGGGGGAAAAAAAAGGAAAAGAAAGAAAAAGAAAGAAAGAAAGAAAAGAAAGAAGAAAAAGAAAGAAAAAGCAGAAAGAAAGATCAAGAAAGAAGAAAAAATAACTCAAGAATCATTTAAGAATCACTGTAGAATCCAAGAATCATTTAAGAATAATTCAAAGATCAGTTAAGAACATTAGAACAGCCCCCTACCTTCACCAGTTCATTCGTAAACCTATCCTGGACCTAATTGCAATCATGGTAGAAAATCTCGCTCTTGAGCGAGATCTCACTACCATGAAAAACCGAGATCTCGACCATCTCGGCGAGATCTCGGTCGAGATATGTCATTTTGGGCGAGATCTCCGAGATATGCCATTTTTTGAGTGTCAACTTGGTAGCCCATCTTAGTGGGTTTTAGGGTTCCAGTTGGGCTAAAACTTGGTATTTAGCTTGTTTAAGGCCTTTTGAACTCACTAGTGGCCTTGGATTTGTGAGAAAACAGCCTTAAGTATGATTTCTAAGTCTACCCATAGTGTGAAACCGAAATGCTGTAGGATTAGAGAATGCAAGGTTCTATAACATGTATAAATGAAAGCAAGTGTGTCAAATACATCAAATAACTTAAATTTCATCAAGATTCCATCCATATGAGTATTACCATCTTGGCTTTCGAGAATAGAATGATAAAATTATACAACCGTTTGAAGTTCTATATAAGTTATTAACGCATAAGTTCATAAGACAAGTAGAGAATGATTGAGCTTCCTCCGATGTTGTAGATGTGCCAAGAGTAGTTGTAAGTGAAAATTTGGCTGAAACCGCAAAAAATTGGGCAAAAATTGAGAGTTCCAGCTAGATATGGTGAGATCTAGGGCAAGATATGGCGAGATATAGTTGCTTAATAGTTTATGTGTGAAGTTGTTAGTCAAGTCAGAGTCCTAATTAGAATTAGGGAGTCAATTTGAAGTTAATTAGGTTTCTTAGTTTGAGTCTTATTTTGTTTCTTATTTTCAGGCTTTAAATAAAAGCTCCTTACTCTGTAATTAACAGGTTGAATTGAATAAAATTGAGTGTTGCAGACAACTAACTCTTGGCTTCCTTGGGAGGGCCACGACAGATGTGAGAGTGCAAGTTCAGCCCTATCTTCTTCAAGTCCAGCTTTCTTCTTCAAGTGCAGCAGCCAATCCCCCCAACTGCAAGTACAGCCCCTTCTTGGGAGAGCTAAGGCTGATGTTAATTAGGTTCGGATTGGAAGAGATCTAAGGTTTTGAAAATTCTAGTGTTAGAAATTCCTAATGAAGAATATGAATTGCTGAATTTCTAGGGTTTAGAGGTCAAGGGTGGGCTGAAATTTGGGTCGAAGGTAGGGTCAAAGGAGAGGAGTCTAAGTCCTGAAGGGGTAGGTCTAGCTCATAGGGGTTAAGGGAATCTAAGGTTAGATTGTTGCTGCAGCTCTGGTTTTGCAGTTTCTGGAAATTCCAGAACTGCCACAGGTTATAGAGGAAGGAGGAGGAGGAAAAGAGAGGGGAAGGGGCTTGGATTAGTATTGTAGGGTTGGGGAAGGTAGTGGGAGGAATGATGGTGATGCTGCAGTCTTTGGGAGGGGAATGGGATGATTCTCACAGAGAGAGAGAGGGGGCGTGGGGGGAAGGGGCTGTAATGGCAGAACCTATGGTTTTAGGGATGGGGATGGCTTGCGGATGAGGGATAGGATGGTGCTGTGATTGGTTTGTACTTGAAGATGAATAAGGCTGCTGTACTTGAAGGTGGTTGCTGTAACCTCAGAAAAGCTGCTGAATAACACTCTTTGAAGTAGGCGCAGGCTCCCCTAGGAACCCTCAACCTCCTTCGGTTGCCTCCAAAACTCATTCATAATTTTATTCATCAAATTAAGTTTGCTGTTTACAAGGTTTGAAGGCTTATTTATAGCCTACTGAAAGAAGTTGGACTAGGACTCAACTTTAGAAAAGAAATGAGACTTGGATTCTAACTTGCAATTCAAATCATACTAAAACTCTTAAGGCTTCAACCTGTGCAAGGAAACTTCATAACTCTCTCTAGAGAGTTCCAATATGATTTCTAAGAGTAAATGTTTGTTCCTTGCAGGGACTAGGAAATCCCTAGTGGAGTAATGGACTCCTTCACAATCTAGGAATTCAACACTAACGAGGACTCTTCAATAACTTTCAAAGTAAGGACTCAAATTCAAAAATAAAAGTATATCCAGGGTCCTACACAAATGCTGGACCTAATGGAACCCTAGGTGGGGAACCCTAGGTTGGACTCAACATAAGTTTGCAAAAATACCCAAATACCCATGCTGTTGGCAGAAATTCTTTGGGATGCTGGTGGGAGCCATATTACACTGGCCCCTTGGGCCCTCATTAGGCGGTCCTGGATTTGGTTTACATCTCATTTTTATGAGTCAGATTAGCAATTTTAGGAGGTCCATATATGTGTAATACATCCCCCCACTAGTTAGAGACGATTTGTTTGAATGATATGAGCATTTTATTTGAGTTTCGGTACTGTTGAGCCATGATTACGGGATTGGCATCCCAAGAATGACTTCTTTTTCCTCCTTTGAAGAACACCTGCTACAGTTCTGCCAATCAAGCTGCTGTCCAAGAAGATCTTCAACAACTGAGTTATCCCCGACCTCAACTCTTTTGATTCAAATCTTTTAATTTCCCGAACCTTACTTCCTCTTTTTCCTCTTTTTCTTTTTCTCTATACCCCATGCATTAAATCGTATCTTCAGTCCAAAATTACCTCTAAAGTCCATTGGAGATATGTCTCAAAGCCTATACACATGATATCCTTCACCCTATCAAGAGTACGCATCAAATTACCAATCCAAGTCCAAGGTTTCCATCTTTCTTGTGTTTTTGGGTTCCCTAAGAAGCCTAATTTTATTTTATCTTATTTTTTTTACACTAGTCTTACTTTTAGATCTGTCCCAAACTGTTGGGATCATCCTCATAATTCATTACCTTATCCAAGTTAGATCATCGTCCGATGACTAAAATTTTAGTTTAGTTTCATCATCATTAGCTAGAAATTTTAGTTTCGGTATTTCCAGATAGGAATTGGGCATTCTCAGAAAAAAGATGTCTATAGGATTGCTGTTGGCTCTGGGTTTTGGATGGGGTAGTAATGAATGGCTAAAGAGGTTGTATGCCAAATTAAGGATCAAAGAGATCTATGTAGACATTGTAGAGAAGGTTTTCACAGAGATGTTAACAGAGTTGTAGGGTACGGCTCTAAAGATCCTAGTCAGATGGGGATGAAACTTAGGAGAAGTGGAGATGATCATGTAAGGGGATGGTCCCTAAAGTTTGATGATGTTCTAACTGGCAACTTGAGCTAGATCTAGGTTGTTCTCTTCAGGATTTTAGGCAGTACGAGAATTCAAGAACCTTGCTGCTTTTTAGGGTCAGGGTTGTCAGGATGGTTGAAGGATCACACATATCTTGACAAGGACCAACTTAAATAAGAAAATAAGATTACGACCAGAATCCCAACAAGATTCTGGCTTTTCTTGGATCAACTTAGGTTGGACCAGGGCACCCAAAATAATGCCCCTAATCTGGCCAAATTTTCTTAGCTGCTGGGAGGGCCGCTGGTTACTGGCAACCTCCCTAGGCCTTCTTTGGAATGGTCCTGGGTCCAGTTCACTTCAATCCATCAACATAAGCTTGAGGCCAGGTCAGACCCCACGGCAATCTGACCGTTGGATTAGTCCAAAGTTTAGAACCTCATCCCCTCAACCCAAGTGATCTTCCCTCTCAATTTTAGCCCTATTGGACCATCCAAACTCTAGTATAAGCCCTAATTCCTTTGCTGCTCTGATTCCCTAAAACCCTTGAAACCCTAGCCTTCTTTCTTCAACATCTGTCAAATCCTTTGCCTGAATACAATTTACTTTTAGGATTGTCTTGCCCTCTTTACTCCTTGTACTTGATCCCAATTAGGAACCCTAACTACCCCTAGGAGGCCTAATTTCTAACAAACCCTAATCTTCCTAAACCGTTGACTTGAAGTTTCAATTCAGAATTTTAAATTACAGGAAGGTATAAGTTTGAATGTCAATAAATCAAGCCAAAATCCAAAACCCAAAACCCTAATTTACTGCTGATTCAATTGAGCGACCCTGAAGAGTAGCCCTTGATTTGGGGTTTACATCATGGTCAAGGCTGGCTTGTATGAGGCTGTGGAAGAGCTGGAGTGGACCAATGTAGGTTGAGTCCTCGACCAAAACAAGATTATCTTCACGAAGAACCCCAAATAATTCCCATGTAGTGGTTCCTTACCAAGCTAACACTAATTGCTACTTCGATTAGAAAAACATCATAAATATGCAGCAGCAAAAGCTGATGAAGCCAATATCAATAAGCATCCTGCATTCCTGCCTATTGATGGAGATGTTTATATATAGCTTTGCATATGAAATCCTATTGGAATTAGGACATGAAAACTGACTTAAACGAGGACTTAAACTTGGGAACTAACTTGGACTTCTAACTACAATAGTACCTGGACACTTGAACTCAAATAAGAGAATAAATCCAAATAGCTAATTAATATATAAAAAGACCTATCTACCTTCAACAACTTAAATCAGACCAGAAAATATAACACTTGAACCATGGTTCAGTCAATATTATAAAAAGGGACTAAACTAAAACTGAGTATGGGGAATCACGTAGTCAACTCATTTATTATTGTGTTAGGTCCATTAAGCTAGCTGATTTACATTGATAACCCATAGAGTGAAGGCCCAATATTTGTATGACCTACTCGGGCCAATTCCTTAGAAAAGGACATAATTCGGTTTTGGATCGGCATTAGTTAGTTGAGAGTGCTAAGTTCAGTGCCTATAATTTTATTTGATTGATGGCATTATAGAGTTATAAATTGAACTTATTTATATTTGTTTTGCTTCTGAGAAAACTCAACTTCTTTTATAGGCTGGGACGTTGATGATAGTTGGTTTACTGGCAAGTAAAGTAATCTTAAGTCCTGAGCTCATAAAAAAATTGATTGTATCCATAGCTAAGGCAGCTCAAGAGGATGCAAAAGGATCAGCCGACTTGGCATGGCTTCGTATGTCTCTCATGGCTATTATCAACATTGCTCAGGTACTCCTGTAATTGTTACACATGCATTTCTTGCAATAATCAGTACTGAATTTTTGATATCCAAGTTCTGCACATTCTTACCTTAATACTAAAAATTTCATATCTTTTGGCTTGAAAATCAGAATATTTTATCTCATTAGCCCAAAAGTTTCTTTTTGAACAGAACCATACCAAACCAAACCAAACACTGGTCAAAAGAAATTTGTAATGCAAGAGGTCTGGTATTTTACATTCATTCTTCAAGAAGGCACCTAATTGATCCTTACAAGTGATTCCCAAAGTAAACAAACACTTGCTGCATGCAAAAATGAGAATCTGGTTCATGGGAATTAGGAGCTACCTTTTTTGTTTTTAAATTTAAGATCGTCAGTGGGAAAGAATAAAAATATCATGGAATTACTCTAGTTAGTCAATTCTATATTCAATGCAATAGTCAGTAAAATCTCTTGAGTATTAAGAAGCCCTTGGGCCCCCTTTTGAGAAATGATATGAAGTATTCCCTAGGTTTTCTCAGGGTACATGGTTTAGGTAGTCCTATCGCAATATGCTTCGCTAGGTATTCCAAAAGTTCTTAAAGCCATTGTGGCTTAGAAAGAGTTCATTCAGTTGTTTATATCAAGGAAATTGAGATAGAACCGATTTTTATTTGGACCATACTCCTATCATGGATCTCTCGATGCTGTTATACTTCATTTGATAATCTTGGATGAATATAGGACCATCAATTCCTATGATACACTCTTGGTGAGCCTTCTAGTGTTTTACCAGTAAAAGAGGCTCAAGATTAGTGCTTCAAGTTTCTTCAATAGCGAACAGGCTACACCAATTGCAGATAGTGCTAGAGAGATTTAAATTAGCAAATAATTAATCTCATGAATTCTGCAAAACTAGTGTCACCTTTTTAAGCATGTTTTAGGTGTGTTCCAGTAAAATGATTTTATAGAATCTGTTGGCAGTTATTTGTTTGGTTAATAATAGGATATTGTATGAAGTGTTCTTAGCATAGGTTTTCTATCATTTGGGAGGTGTCAAAAGCCATCATAATTTGGGACACGGAGATACAAATTAACAAAACTAGAGTAGCATCACCATAAGACCTAGAATAGTTTTGTAGGCAAATCCCCTTAAAATAGTTTTTTAAACTTTGGGACCTAAAATTATTTATATGAAAATGACTTTGATTAAGCGGGTAACTCAAATCTGAAGAAGCTAATTGGATATTCTATGGGGACTCTTGATGCAGACCAGCTGTCTAATTGCAGCCTTGGGTTTAATGATACCTCTCTGCATGAAAAGTAAAAATCATCACATTCTTGGCTGTAGTATAGAGTATTTATATTTTGTAATATTGTTTTAATTTGTTCATCTTTGATGTTGTAAATTCCAATATGATTTCTAAAGTGACTGTTCAACAGAAAAGTAATCCTAGTTTGAGTTTGAAAGCTGTGTCAGCCATAGTGGCTATAACATGTAAGTAATTCTGATGGTTCCATTATTTAATAAAGAAATTTTTTATTTTGACCATTGCTTTGACTTGTGAGAGCTATTTAGCTCTCCATCTCCTCCATCGTCTTTTTATCTACCCAATGTGCCATATGCAATTCGCTTGAAGCTTCCTTCCTATAGCTGGAAAATTTCTGTAAGCTGAAAGATATCTTCAAGTATTCAACTGGCTGTTCATCAATAATCAATTAGCTGAATCATTTCCTGACTTGGTCTTCTAATCCTCTATCCTCCTAACATTAACCCTAATTCTAGTATTCTACCCCTTTGGTTTCGTCAAATTTTTTTCATAAAATCCTGTTTCCATCTGTGAAACCCCAATGTTGACTAAAACATTCACCTGCGAAAGTTGGGTTCTAATCCAATTTGTAGCTGCTGTTATCCATTAAGACTCAAGTAAACTCCTGATCCTGTGTAGACCTAACCAGCCATTAGAAAGCTCCTGTATTTGGTTCTGATCACCCTTGTTGCCTGTTGTAGCTTCCTAGAGTTGAGGCCAGAGGCCAATGGCCAAGGTCTTATGACAGAACCTGCTCAAATTGGGGATATGGATGCAAATGAGATGATCTCAAATGGGTATTGGGTAGTTTTTTTAGGATGAATCGGGGTAATTGGGGGTGTGATGGGTATCATTAAAGATGAGATAAGGGGGTTTTGGTGTCAGAAATTTGAGATGGGGCAATGAGCTTTTGCAGGGTGATTTTTACTGATGGGATGGGGGTACAACTAGGATCTGGCCTAGTGTTTGGTAGTTTTTGAATGGTTGACCTGGATTGTTGACTTTAGTCTAAACTTGATTTCCAAGAAATTGATGGATCTAGGTTTAGACTGGGAAGAAGGGGCAGCGAGTGGGATTGAAGGTCTGGAGGCTTTTTTCATGGTTTTTTTTTTTTTTTTGGGGGGGGGGGGGGGCAATGTGCGTTTGCTTATGAAGTTTGGTCAAAAACTAATAGAAGAATTGGGAGAAACAGGGGTTCTTGGAAGAAGAATTCTGCGGCCAGGAGGGGGGGTCCTTCGGGTTGTGACTTGGAGCTCTCTAATCTCTATATAACCATGCTTCTTCAACAACTGCTGCAAGCAAAGGCCTGAGGTTGGATGGCATTAAATGCTGTTTGTGTTTAGGACTTGAAGGTGTGACTGGAGCAAGATGTGATCCAATGTGATCCAAAAGCTCTAAAAGCATAAGAGAAGTAGGAACACACATCAATTGTGTGCTTCTCTGGCGGAAGGCCTATTTCCCTTCATTATTTCCCTTCATCCCATAAAAGTTCTGTTGAAAAAGTGAAGATTTGGGATCATGTTGATATCCCATTGATGCACGGCGGATTCTTTTTGTTTATTTATTTTTAAATTTTTAAAGAAAGGTTTAAACTTGGGGAAGACAAGGTAAAAGTTCTGAAAGGGGGCTGTCTGTTGTTCAATAGAGGCCTTTTACTATGTGTTTTGGGGGTCCAGATGGTGTGTTGGAGAAGACTTATTTTTGCACTGTACCTATATGGGTTGTTTTTGCCAAAGCTTCTCTTAAACTATTAGATGATACGTGCTTGTAAGTTTGTTAGGAAGTGTGGTGGGGAGGCGATTAATTACGGATAAAATGACAAAATCTGTGGAATATTTGCTTTATGCCAGATTATGCATTATTCTGGTATTTGATGGTCATGGTTTGACTTTCAACCAAACAGTGGTGTATGAGTGGCAGCCTCCTTTATGTATAATGTGCAAAGTGTTTGGTCATTCTGAGGCAGAACATGGGCAAGGAGAAGTGCAAAGTTGCGGGCGGCTGAAATCCATGCAGAACAACCTCGAGTCGAGAGGAAGCAGGTATGAAGCAGGTTTGCTTCAAGGAGAGACAATCTACAGGGGAGGGGAGCAGAAGCTGGGTTGACAGTGGGTCAACACATGGCTAATGGTAATAGGATTTACAGAAAGGCATATCAACAGTAGGGAGAATCAGTTTGAAGTTCATTAGAGGCTGGAATCTGAGGAGGTATGAAGAGATGGATGCTTAATGGGTTCCTGGAAACCTGATGAGGAAGGGAGCGTGGAGTCCCAGCCGCCTTGGAGATGGTCAACCGTGGAACCGAGGTTAATTCAAATTTTGAGGGAGAATGGAATGAGGAGGCATCAGAAAGTAGGGTATCTGCTCCATATATCCTACATGGGATGGAGGTTGTTGAGTAGATATTGGTAGGGGATGCTTCCCATAAGGAGAATGGGAGGGTTGACCAGAGTAAGGACTCTGATATTTCTGTGGGGAATGAAGGAGTTTCTAATCATTAGGATAGTGTGACCTGTTGATAGAAGTGGAGGTGGAAGAGATGGAAACAAGGTAGCGTTCGACCTGGAATTTGACACTGATTTAGAAGTTATAATCCTTAAGGATGATTAGATCCACAATGATTGTGCCTAATCAGTAAAAGTCTGGGGAAGAGGGCAACCAGGAGAAGGAACTTAGCATCATGCATGTAGTTTCCGATGGGACCCATATTGAGTTGGGTCTAGTGGGTCCATGCTTTAAAGACTCGGGCTGAATTACTTCCAGTATCGGAAATTAAAGAGGATGAAGTTGTAGAACTGCCAGATGGTCCTCTGGGGATGGATTCCAGAAAGATGAACGAGATAGCTAGAAAGTGCTTTGGGAGTCCCTGAGGCACAACAGCTGGGGCCCCCAAGGAAGGATATCAGAAGAATGAGAAGTCTGAGTGGAGTTTTCTAAGGACAGAGGACTGAGATTGTAGGTCGTGGGTGCCTACAAGAGCTGGACAGAATGGAATCCAGCAGCATGGTTATGACCATGGTCAACCCTTTGCCCCCCTCATTCAGACAAATGCCAAGAAGAAACTTAATCCAGGTTGGAGATCTGCCAATAATTGTACATCAAATGTTTATCCTAGAATTTGGGTTGGGTAGGTCCCAAGTTATTTAAACTATGGAAGTGCTTCATGTTAGACCATAGATTAGACTTGTAAGGTGCAATTGTTGGGAACTTCAACAAGGTTTCTTTGTTCTGTTGTGCATGCTATCAACTTGTTAGAGCGGAGAGAAAGCTTGTTGAGGGATGCGAAAGACTTTGCGGAAACTATGAGAAACCTTTGGAGTGTATTGGGTGATTTCAATATTGTTCATCAACAGAGTGAAAAGATAGGGAGGATCTGGTTGATTTGCGACCACAATAGGATTCAATGACTATTTTTGAAGCTAGACCTGAAATGAAAATGGGTGATCTTCACTTGGACAAACAATGAAAGTAGTGTATAGGGTGTTTTGTAAACTGGATAGAGTGCTCTGCTGAACAATGAGTGGCTTGATAAACTCACAATGTCTGAAGTGGTGTTCTTATTCTCTGGGTTGTCTGACTATAGTCAAATTCTTCTGCAGACCCTTGAGGACCATAATCAAGTCCCAAACCATTCAAGCTCTTCAAGGCTTGGACTCCCAGCTAGACTATCAAGGTGTTGTAAAGAGAGGATGGTGCATGTCTGTGAAATTACTATCAAAAGATTTGGGTTAGAATAAGGTATAATGCAAGTTCTTAGTCTATGGATTTGGTGATCAAAAGGTTTGGGTTATAATAAGGTACAATGCAAGTTCTTGGTGTATGGAATTTGTAGGAAGGTTTGGGAATGGAAAAAAGATCCAGATGTGTCGATAGATTTGCCGAAAGTGGAAAGATTAATTCCTTCTTGAAGTGATTTGCTGGTTTGGAAAGTGAATGCTACATGCCTCTTAACAACCAATTCAGCTTTGCTCTAACATAAATCTTAGGAGGTGGATTGATGAAGTGATTTGCTGGTTTGGAAAGTGAATGCTACATACTGGGACGCTTATGAGTTTAAAATTGATTAAAACTGATCTTAGGACTTAGATATCCACCCGAATTAAAAATCTAATTACATAATTATCCCAATAAATAAATAACAAAATCTTAAATTATCTCTAAAACTCCTGTGAAACAGTTCCTATTTTATCTCGTTGCAAGCTGGACTTTGGGCCCACCAAATTTGAATCTATCTCCACACAAGCTGGACTTGGGGTCCACCAAATATGTAAATTATCATCTAGAGTACTGTTCAAGTTACTGTAGTGTGAACAGTAACTTTTGGTTGTTCTGCATCAGTTTGGGTACTTGATGGGGCTTTCAGGGTTCAAGAAAAAGGAAAAAAAGAGGAAAGAATGTGGGTGGTAGTGGGAAGGGCCTGGTCTGCAATTTTCCTGGTGTGGGTTTTGTTCTTCAATGGATGTAGTGGATAATGGCATGGCAGACTGGACGACAGTCACCGCTAGGATCTTGGACATGAAACAGCAGGAAACTTCAACCACCTTGGACTTTAAACACCAAGGATCCCAGACTTGTTGACTTCAACCATCAACTAACGAGATCTAGGTTAGAACATTTAGATCAGTAAGTCTCAGATAAAAGACAGCAAATGAAAGCAATTAAACAATAATCGGTAACTCTCCTGTACAATGGGGTTATTTATAAAGGGGCATTCAGCATTACAGGATGTCCTAATTGGGTACTTGGGGTAGGACCTGGATAAATTAACGTAATTAAAACATGATTTTGCCCTCCTTTTAAGTGCACGAGTCTACTAAATAATAAATAGCCTAGAACTCTGTTAAACAAATAATGGAAGGACTATTCTATCCTTTAAGTTGGAGCAGGAGTCACACATATTGACTAATGAGCCAAACAAACCAATTAGACTGTGGTCCAATCGAACTAAGAGAAAAAAGAAAGGAGCTATATTGCTACTACTAGTACCCAACTATGTTGCTGGGCGGCAACTTCAAGGGTCCTATTTGGGCTACTTCTTGCAGATGTAAGTCTTCAAGCCTTCTTTATGGCTCTAGGATTGCTTGATCTGATTTGCAGCCTCATCCGATTGTCATGAACCCTAAATTTTCTCAGGTTTTTCTGACCCAAAATCTGGAAACCGAACTCTGATTTTCTGTTAATCCAATTTCAGCAGCACTCAAGCATCAACGAGACACCAAACTGTCATTGATAGACTTCCCTTCATCATAACCTAACCCTACCATCAGGCCCAAACCCCAGATTTTGTCCTATGTGAGCTTACTAGTTCATCTTAGATCCTGGATTTTGGTTCCTAATTGGATCCTATCCAATGTATTGGCTCTTTATGATTATATATGTATACCAGTTGATGTTTCAAGCATGAAAAGGGTTAAAGGCCAGTTCTGTATCTAACCTACTCAGCATGACCAAGAAGCACATTCTTGGGTCATCCTCTGCATGTCCCAAAGAAATACTTGATGCTGATAATGGATGGATGACTACTAGTGGCTTGACTAGTTTCAACTAGCTGACTGGGAGCTTGATGAAGTCTCATGTATCAAATTGGGAACGGGAGTGGTTTTTCTCCCCTTCTCTTTCTAAAGAAAAGCCTAGCTCTGTCAAAGTCTTAAATATCATGCGGATTAGTTTAGTGCAGCCTTCATACATGTGAGCATGGGGGAAAGTAACTGTCCATTTGTTTTTTCACTTTAGTCAAGTTGGAGGACTTAATAGTCAATGGTTTGATGAGTTTAATAAAGATGTGATAATTTTTTTTTTGGGGGGGGGGGGGGTGCTGTTGGGGACGGATGCACAACCACGAAGAAGAGGAAAAGTAAAACAAACTCACAACTGTTAGCAATTCAATGTGGCTCAGCAAGATTGCCTACATCCACCCGAGAGAAAAGGATTTCACTGTTACCTGAAAACCTCACCACTCTTAACACCTTATAAAGTGCTACCCTTTGCTTGCACTTCATGTTACCTAGGTTAGCCCACAGAGGCTATTTATAGGGAAATCCAAAACCCTAGTACCAATATAATTACAATTTTATTCCTGTACAAGTAATTGCCCCAAAACCCATTCCAATTACAAATACAACCAAACTATAGTTATATGGACACACAAAATACTAGACATTTGAAACCAACATGTTTGGGGCAGGGTGTGGTTTGCACTCGAAGACTGTGTTTTGGTGGATTTCAATTTCATGGATTGTGGAAACCTGTGCAGACAGATTTCGATACTGAACCATTGGTCGGATAATTTTACTGAGGCAGAGAATTGAACCCTGAGATGGTATAGCCCTTTTTTTCTATTCTATGATTTATGTGTGCCTATGTTTGCTACCTAAAATCATTACTTGAGGAGGGCTTATTGTATGGGAAACTCTGCATTACTGTAGGTTGATCACCAGCTAGGGCTAACTTTTAGAAATAAAATGATATCAGAATTCAGAAGACATCACTATCTTTTGTCATAGTCTTGTGAGGAAAGTGACCCAGGAGAATGTAGAATGCTGTTTTCAATTTTGAAGGTGTAGAAGACTCCTATGTTCAGTAATTGAAGAAACCATTTGGACAATCATGATACAAGCTTCATAGATCCTAGTCATTTATATATGGGTTACATCTTGCATTCTTGTTTATACTTAATACTTTTTGGATGCCTTCTCATTTTTTATTTAGATTATTGTTTCATGCTGTTTATTTTCAACATACAAATAATCTGCGCAAATGATACTAATGATGTGCTATAATGTATTTTCTTTGTTCTTGTTAGTTGTTACTGTGGCTGATTGATGTAACTTTTTTTCAGTTGCAATCTGTGCAAATGGTTCCCAAGAAGGCTTTGGAGATTCTTAATGATATTCGGTAATTATTCTAGCCTGTGCTCTAAGTTAATAGTTTTTCTTTGATGGATGTGCGTATTTATGAGCTATCTGCATTGGCCTTTCTCTTGCTTAAGTGACTTGCCTGGAGTGCTTAAGGAGTTCTTGAAGGAGTTTAATGTTGATAAATTTCTGTCTGTGTACTTGAAATCCTTGGCTGAGTACAGGTATTTTACCTTCTACCTTTTGTCTGTTTTCTTCAAAATTTCTTTTTCTTCACTTATGGAACTGGTTTTAAGTCTTTGTCAGCTATTTGGATGATACCTCCCGTGCCGCTTTAGTAACTTTCATAGAGACTGCCCCATTGAAGGGCTTTATAGATAGCATTGTATCAAATCTGCTTACTTCCTGTATGAAGCTATCAAAGAAAGTGGATAACTCATCACTAGCTGATTCAGGTATCTGCAATTTTCTTGGTTTTTGTTGTCACTGTTTTTCGTTTGTTGTAGTGCTGTGTACGGTTCATTTTAACTGACCTTTTAGATTCTGCCCCCAAGTCTGTTTATTTAAGTTATCATTGGGTTTTATTTTCTTATATTTGTGTTTTCTGATTCTAAAATAATCAACAGGTACCTTGGCAAAACAAATATTTTTTGTTATTAATAAGAATTATCCATCTGAACTGCGGGATGCTATTCGCAAGTTCCTAGAGGTCTGCTTTTTAATTGTTTTCTCAATTCATCATCCAGCCACTCCTGGGACCCTTAATTGTTATCCGACTCTGATTTTGATGCATCCACATGTTTCCAATTTGCAGTCCAACAAAGAAAGTTCAGTTTTGGAGACTTTGTGCATGATGCTGGATGAAAGTTTTGATCTTTCGACTGGGATCTCTGTTTCCAAAATTTGGTTCTCTCTGGAACATCCCAAGGTTTCATTTGATGTTATTTTGATATTCTCAAATGTAGTTATCATAGATGTCATGGTGCCTAGGGTATCCAAGGTGTCAGTGAGAGCAAAAGTATAGCTGACACTAACAAGGTGACGAAGTTGACTATGTGCTGGAACACCTTGGGAACTATGTTAATAATAGTTCTGATTAGCTATGCACATTCCCTTGTGCCCCTCAAAAAAGGCTTGTAAAATGTATTCATTGTTACTAAAATTGTCATTATGCTGTCTGATAATTCTTGTTAATGTTATCTAGGCGGAGATTCGACGAGCTACACTTTCTAGTTTGGGCACATCTGGTATTTTAAAAGCTAAAGATGTTGATTCCCGGGTTAGTTTATTGCACTTCCTCATAATGTATTTATACTTGTTATTTTTTTAACTTCTCAATTTGTTTCTTAATTTTTGAATGTGGTTTTCTGTATGGATTTTCCTGTAATGCTTTTTTAACTTGTATATCCCCCCACCCTCATGTCTCCAAAAAAGAACTCTTTCAAAATTTTGGTCTAATTTTCATGAATCATGACTTTGGATTGTTTCTTGACAATTTTCTTTTTTAATTTTTGACTTCTTTTTTTCATGGGAGTATTACAGAAGCTTGCAACTATACAAGAAGCACTGTTACGGCGACTTCATGATGATGATGATCTCAGTGTTGTTGAGGCGGCTCTTGCTGTCAGTGGATTGTGTGATGTCATTGAGACTCCTCATCTTCTTGAAGCTTTTCGAGATATACTCCAAAGGTGCCGTCACATTGTATTTAATGGTGAGTATTGCCCTTTCTGGACAGCTTGGCCCGATATTTGGTAGTTAATCTTGTCTCTTAGTGTTCTGTTTAGTACTTCTTGTGTGTAGATAAGGGAAGGAGCCACATGATGCTAGTTAGCCAACTTGCTTTTGATTATTTCTGGGGGGGTTTGAATTCTCTTGTATGCTATGTGAGTGATGAGTTACTGTTTTGTACTAAAAGAACAAGGAAAAGCCTGCTTCTGGTTCATGCCTTTCAGGATCCCTGCAAAATTGGGTCTTGTACAGAATTTTGTTCCCTTCTTTTTACAGCCCTTCAATAATGATCAGCTGATGTGCCATGAAGAAGTTGAATTGCATTACACAATAGCAAAACCATCTTCTTCTTCTTCCTTCTTTTTTTTTTGGTTTTGGTTTTGTTTTGTGGTGGAGGGGGGGGGGGCTCTTTTGAGTTATGACACGTTGATTCACTAAATAATCCACTATCTTGTTCATCGAGCTTAGCATGATCTCACCACTGGACGGTTATGATATTTCCTATTTCAAGCACCTTGAGTTTGCTTTCTTAACTATAGTCATGTTTATTGTCTCACCTCACCTTTGGGTTATGATATATTTGTGCAGTCTGTCTGTTGTTCGCTAGCAATTTGTGGAAATTTTCTTTTCACACATTGATCACTTAATAAACCTTAGATGATTACTCACTGTCATCAAGTCAGCTTAACTTGGATGCATGGTTTACTCTCTGTTACATGAGCAGGAATGGCTGGAAACATACCAAATTTTTTACTTGGTCCTTCCTGCTCATTTACTTGATGTTGCTGGAAGGAGAAAGAAGATGTTGGAGGTTACAGCCTTGCAGTTTCAGGTGTGTCACTGCAGTATAGAGGAGAAGAGGATTGAAAAAATAAACTGCTAAACAGTGGAAAAAAAGAAGTGAAGGGGGGGGGGGGTTGTGGAACACTACCTGAGGTTGCCAGTAGGAGAAAACACTGAAGGTTGGAGTCTTGAAGTTGCAACTTGCAAGTATGTTGTGGGAAGCCAGATCCTCGGGTGAAGAAGGTGAAATGAGAGGAAAAATGCAGGAAGGAGGAGCAGAGGAAGTTGGGAAATGATATGAGGTCCAGCAGCCTAGGTTACTGCTCTGCAGCATTAGAAGCGTAATTTGATTCAGGGGTATTTTGGTCATTTTGACAGCCCTACTCAAACCCAACTGAGCATCATTATAATTAGGAGTTTGTTTGGAGTCCAAATCTGTTTTTAAATTATTATTTGAGTCAGTCTAGGTTGAGATAAGTACGAGACTTATTTGAAGTATGAGCCCATTTAAAATAGAAGTTCTATTTAAATTCTGTTTCTGATGTTAGGGTTAAAACCTGTTAGGAGTCAATAATAAAGGTTATACAGCCTATGCTTGTAACAAATACATTTTTGAGGAACATAATTATTGAATGAGAGTTACAGCAAAGATCAAGGGATTGAGTAGGATTCTAGGGTTTTCAAGTGCAGGGATTCCTGCGGCAGCTTGTTCTTTGCATTCTTCCAATCAATATTCATCTACATTTCATCTGGTAAGCCATCATTCCCTAGCCTTCCCTCTTTTGTCCCCCTCCATTGCGCCTAGCCAAATCCTCTCTAACACCATTCGGCCCTTCTTTCACCCCAAAACCCTAATTTCTATAACTCCCAATCCCCCCAACTGAATTCCCTGCTCTTTTGGAATCACCACCCTCTCACTCCCCCCAGGGCTCTACTCTTAAGTAGCAGCCTGTTTACCCCCTAGAAACCATAGAAATTGAAACCTTAACTTTCCAAAACCCTAGAACCTTTGGAACTTGAATCTGAAACCAAAACAGCAAGGTTCAGATTTGTGTTTCAACAACCCTAAGCCCATAAGTTCTAACCAAATCTAGTACAATCCTCCTACAAACCCTAAAAACCCTAAACAGCCTGTAATCCCCTAGCCACAAGGTTTAATAAACCCTAATTTGCTTGCTATTATCAAGGATTCTTGGTTTAGTGGCCCTCATCCTGTGAGGCTACATCATGATAAAACACAAAAACTCACTGGAGGAGGAAAGCCTGGACTCAGGAGGATGAAGTGCCGTTCACTGGAGTTGCTGGAGGGTAAAAGGGGATTTCGAGTTAGTTTAATTGTAGGAGTCGCTGGCTCTTGAACACTCTTAGTTTCAATTCTTTCATGGGGTTTTCCCATTTTGTTTTACATTCCCCACTTTTGCGCACTTGCGCAATGATTATTGTTGTTAGAGTTTTTTATGTGACACCCACTATTATTAGGGTGAAACTAGTGACTACCCACTACTATGCTCCAAATTACATGGCACCCACCTTCAACATTACAAGTTACCCACAGTTAAGATTTTCTGGTAAGTGATGGTAAAATGACCTAAAAGCCCTTGCCCCCGCTCAACTCATTTGAAATGCAAAATACCCAAATGCCCTATGGGCAGTAAAATGACATTATTGCCTCCAATTTGACTCACTAAATGACCTAAATGCCCTTATCCCCATTTAACTCATTCAGTGGGTGGAGGAAGAATCCCTTCACCCAACTTCTTCCTACCCCTTGCCTGCTGGAAGACACTTGCCACGGCAGGCTCCCTGCCGGAAATCATTGTCCCTTTCTCTCTCTCATGAAGAAACCATTGCTTTCGTCTATGAACTCACCATGAAAGCTCCAATGAAGAAACATAACTCACCATTCATCTGTGAACATCCATCGCTAACCCATCACTTCCTTCCCTCTTTCATTTTGTTTTCTTCTTCTTCTTCTTCTTCTTCTCTCTGGTTCTCTGCTTTCTAGGTTTCAGCATCTCTCCTCTCCTAGGTATGGGCTCCACCTAAAACAAAACGATTCAAGAACCATTTTTTAAAAATTTAAAAATTTCACAATGTAAATGGCTGTTGCGATTTCCTGGATTTAGTATAGGTCCCACACTCGAACTCAAATTATTGAAAACCAAACTCTGCAAATTTGTTCTCAGCTAATTTAATGAGGGGACATATCATCTTGAATCATTCACATGGATCCAACTTGCCATGCTGGATTGGAAAAATCTCCATTTCACAAGAATCTAGGTTGGAGATAACAAATTCATTCTTTAATGGCCAGCAAGGTCAGTAACGTTTTAAGTCCCCAAATTTCAATTCTATTTTTCCACGTTCAGTGCTACCAATTGAACATCCCAAGCTCAGTTAACTTCACTCTTCCGAAGCCGAACAAACCCTCTGCTTCCGCCATTCCTTCTAGCATTATTTGCGACAATCTCAGTTTACGATTGTACACGGCAGCCACCCGAAGGATTCACCGGCATCAGACTTTAGTTGCAGTATCTATGTTGCCGGAAAATCCAAGAGAGAAGACAAGATAGGTTAAAGCGGTGAGAGCACAAACCAACCATGGTTAAGAATTGGAAAATCCAAACCGTAGGATTAGAATAATGACGTGTGTACACCATCTGACGATGATCTGGATAGAACAAGAGCAGGGTTTAAATGGGGGTAAGGGCATTTATGTCATTTAGAGAGTTAATTTGGGGGCAATAATGTCATTTTACTTCCTAAAGGGCATTCATTTGAGTAATTTGCATTTCAAATTTTAAATGAGTTAAATGGGTGGTAAGGGCTTTTAGGTCATTTTACCCATCACTTAATAGAAAATCTTAACTTTGGGTAACTTGTAATTTTGACAGTGGGTGCCATGTGATTTAGAGCATAATAGTGGGTGGTCACTAGTTCTCCCCAATAGTAGTGGGTGCCGGGTAAAAAAATCTTGTTATTGTTCTTATTTTTTTTTGGGGGGTGACTAAGATTGATATGATCCCAAGCATCAAACTTGTATTATAACCTCTACAATTCCAGTTTCAGTGTTAGATTAGATATCTATAGATAGCCAAATATGACCCCATTCCCCTTCCTCAATAATACATATGTGTGACCAGGTAAACCCAATTCCCCTTCCTCAATAATACATATGTGTGACCAGGTATAGAAGGCATCTGAAGACTCAAGAGAGGCCTTGTTCATCTAGTCAATGCCTTTCGAGTTGTCCAAAAAATGTCACGCACTCAGCCTCTTCGGAAACCATCAGGAAGTGACGCAGATCTAACATGGGATTGGACTGTTTTCCTTTGGATCGACCTAGGGTTTACACTCATGTGTGTTGGTAGTTTTGGCCAATTAAGAAAATAGTTCAATTATGTAAAATTTGCTCAATTTAAGTTGTAAGGGAAGAATAGTCTTTTCATATGTTCCATGTTTTAAATCCCGTAGGAGTCCTAGGTTTAGTAGATTTGACTTCCATTTTGTTGGGATTTTTTTTGCATTTCTATTATGAGTTGTTAGGTTGTCTAGCCTATTTATGCTCCCTAGAGGGAAGAATAAGCACAGTTGATGAATGGATAATTTTATTTTCAAACTTGGGTCCTTTTATGTTTGATTGTGCTTTCGCTGCTATTTATGTCAATCTTGGTAAAAGTAACTCCATGCCCATGGATTGATAAAACATAGGGTTCTTGGTGACATCAAGCCAATTTCTTACTGTGGCTGAACTGACAGCCTTCAAGAAGATACTCCATTTGGTCCAAAGCTTTGCAAGCCTATCCCATCTAGGTACTTGGTGGTGTGCATCACATCCACCTTCTCTTTATCACCCTTTTTTTTTTTGGGGGGGGGGGTTATGGACTTCTCATGACACCAAAAATTCAAGGTCAGGTTTGTCCAAAACTTTAGGCACGTCATCCCACAACCCTAGTGGCTTTAGATCCTTGTTTGACCCATTTTGGACAGGTGAATAGCAAGGTTTAAATATTTTCTTGAATTTTCATACTTCTTAAACTACGGAAATAAGGTACCCCATATCTTCTAATTTAGCCATCTAAATCCAACCAAAGTTGGAGGATCATATACATATATCATTTCCTACATTCCCACCAAATTTGAGCCCAATCTGACACCTGAAAGCTCCCATCTGCACCATTTAGAGAGTTCTTAGTTTCACCCGCATTTCAAGAAATCTCCCTTTTGCCTTGACATCTAGTGTAACCTTTTTGAAACCAAACCTAAGCATCCCATTTGAATTCAGTAAGCTTAATTATGTCAAACATCTCCATCTTTAGCAATGAAATCATCCCATCATCCTCTTGATAAAGCCATAACTCATACCTACCTAGATCTAACCTAACTCGTCCCATAATTTGGTTCTGTTCCAGATCTGGGAAGAACTAGCTTGTAGTTGTTGATCATCTAACAATCTAGGACTACATCAGGACGCCTAAGCGTGCCTTGACACCTATGGTTGTGAGGGTATTAGATTCTAATATGGTAATGATAGGGTTTGTTGATAGCTTCCACAGATGAGGAAAGCTAGGGTTTATGGTTTAGAGGCTATGAAGAAGAAAAAATGAAATTGGGATGATTTAATTTACTATTGTTGAAGATATGATTAAAAAAAAGGCTTGAATTATTGAAGATGTTCTTCATAGGAAGAACAGATAAATGAGAGAATAATGGGAAGAGAAATCAGGTCTGGGATTTCAAGTCCAATATGGCCATATGCAGATCGTTCAACAACACTGAAACCTCTACAAAAGTAATATTCTTCACTTCTTCTTCTCTTCTTTCTTTTTTCCCCCCTTTTCCTCGAGGGTGTTTAGGGAAAGTGGGTTGTGGGGTTGGGATGTATCTTTTATTTGTTGATCGTCTAAAATTCCTAATTGGGTCATAGAAGGACTCTTGATCACCCTAGGATAATCAATAAAGTAAATAAACTCCAGAATTCTATCTATCTACTAAATATCCTTGTCTAATTGAAGGACTCAATTTAACTACAAATCCCATGCATTGATATTACCCCAAGGGCTGCAAGTGGGCCAGGTTGGGCCGGGCTTTTGCAATCCCAAGCCCATCCCTATATGTTCTAATCTGAGCCCATTCTCGCCTTGACCCTAATTCAGGGCCAAGGATTATTGTCCTTGGCCCTAAGCCCTACAGGGACAAGCCAAGCCCATTCCCGCCCTAATTGGCCCTAATTGGGCCGGGTCGAGATGGATTGGCCCTAATTGGCCTTAGCCTTGACCTTGATTGGCCCTGATTGACCTTGATCCTGATTGGCCCTATCCCTGGCCCTGACCCTGATTAGCCTTGTCCCTGGCCCTGATTGACCCTATCTTGGCCCAAGCCTTAATTGATCCTCTCCTTGGACCTAAAATATCAAATGTAAATTCATAAAAAAAATATAATAATAATAAAAATAAAAGTATCATGAGTAAACTAAAAATAAAATTCATAGAAATATAAGATGATTTAAGCTCATACAAAATGATAAAATAATCAATAAGTTGATAATGTTGCTTTAAACATAAATAAATTCATACTCCATAATTCTATATTGATCTCTGAAAGTCTCTCGTTGCTTTGACAATGGAAATTGAAAACCTCTCCCATTACTTTGGTGGTGGAAATTGAAAACCCTTCCCATTGATATCCTTAATCACCCCAAAAAAAAAAAAAAAAAATCATATTCAAAACTTTGTTAACAAGTAAAGCAACGATAATTTAGTATTGATATTTTTTTCGTAGTTAAAGAAAATTATATTTTAGTTACAAACATAGCTATCTGTCCTTAATATTTTTTCCCCCTTCTTCTAAAATATCACATTGGAGGCAAAAGAAAGATGTCAATATTCATGATGAGAAGTTAGGGTATAGTTTGTTAGATATTAATTCTCTATATACTAGCTTTTATTATTTATAATATATTATCTCGCCTTAGTCCCAAAAAAAAAATCAATGATTTTTTTGAACTAAAAATGACTTAGTTCGAAAAATAAAAATTATCTTAAAAATAATATAAAAAGTGAACTCATAGTCTAATATGATCAAAATGACTGAAGGTCAAAGTGGAGACTTATAGTTATATCAATGTTAATGTGAATATAGGGTAAAAATCAAATACATGATTAGGGTCAAATTAACATTAAGACTATAGCCAAAATTAGGGTCAGGATCGGGCCAAAATCAGGTGGATGCTTACTACATTGGTAATGAATATATAATTTATTTTTATTAATTTTTTACAAAACATGATCATGTTTTTAAAATTTGACATGTGTCAAATATTCACCCATATGGATTATAATTAATTTATCTCCATATGGGTGGAGGGTGCAGGCTCAAATCAGGGCCAAAATCATGGGCCTAGATCAAGGCCAAGTTTAGGGCCAATATCAAGGTAAGGATCAGGGCCAAAATCAAGGTCAAAATTAGGGCCAGAATCAGGGCCAAGATCAGTGTCAAAATCAGGATCAGAATCAGGGTCAGAATCAATGCCAAGATCAGGGTCGAGATCAGGGTCAAGATCAGGGCCAAGATCAGGTCGAGATCAGGGTCAGAATCAGGGTCAGAATCAGGGCCAAAATCAGGGATGGGCCGGGATGGGTTGGGCTGGCCAGAGAGTAATCCCAGGCCCACCCTTGGCCCTAGTTCAGGGCCAGAATATTTTGGCCCTAACCCGCCCTTAGGGCCAAAATCTTTAGCCCAACTTGCACCCCTAATTACCCCGACTGTATGGGCTTATATATTTGGGCCCTTTACACCAGTGAACCCAAAATAAGCAGCATAAGGCCTCTGTGTAAGGCCTCTGGTACCTAATCATGGAAGAAAAATTATGTTTGTGAGGTAAAATTGACTCAAATGGAGCATACTTAGTGCGTAGGTCAATTCTTATGCATGCGGGTTGCGTTTTTCCTGTTTCTCTCCAGTTGTTGTTCTACTTGTTAGCCTCTAGAAATATTCTTTCTGGTGTCAAGTAGGCTATAACCCCACCAGCAACTCAAGCCCATTGAAATTAAACTCTATTTGTAGTTCTGCTGCTGTACTGAAGTACTGTTAGAACAGGGCTTCCCGTTGTTTCTATTATCTACTAGTTACTAGTGCTTGGATACTCTAGCTATTTCTGTTCACTTGAGTTTCCTAATCTGATTTCTTATTCTACTTTGGGGCATGTTTTGCCAACTTTTGTCTCTGGTATCTATTTGTGGTGGTCGGAAATCTGGACTTCCTATTTGAGCATCATCTATTTTTAAAACTTCTTCATAGCTTGATATCTAATCCTTCGATTTGTGCCAGAATTTGCTAACCCAAAATTTACCTTTGCTAGGTAATGTTGTCTAGGTTAGGGTCATGTCTGACTTCATGGACCATGCTTTGGCTGTGATTGTAGGTTCTCTCTTGTTTTTTGATCCCCAAACTATCCAACACCGTATGATTAGAAAATCTCAGTTTTATATTACAGCCTTCTATGCTCTGAGGATATAATTGCTCAATGTGTTCAATCATTAGAATCGCTTCACTTGGTTTGAGGTTACTTACATTCTTAAATATGACCACTTTTATGTCTTGTTCTTTTGGGATTATGATCAACTAGCTGAGATTGCTCACCAGTGGCTGGAATAAAGATGGTGGGTCAGTCTGAGTGTTTCCTTCATTCAATGTTTAGTTTCATTTGCATATTGGTTGACACTTGCACTTTGTCCTCTCTGCATTCCTCGGAAATTGTGTCCCTCTATTGAACTCCAAATTTTACTTTTTTCATTCCATCAATCGACTTCTGAGATTACGTTAATCTTCCCTTTGATATGTTTGTTTTCTAAACATGATAATGTGAGATGTTTAATCAGCTGTGATGTACGAGTAAATGTCTGCTGCTTTCTGTATTGATTATTTTTCAAATGATGGAGATGTCTTGCTTGTGCTTTGCATATCTTGACTCATGGTGTTTTATCTTGGGAGAAGTAAAATCTTGGCCATATTTACTTTTTTTAGACTTAGATGCTTTGTGAGGGCTATTTGTTAGTATCTGGACTATCTAGTAAAGGCCGTGGTGGGCACAAGAAGCTCGAGACACTGTTGCGGCTCTGTGTGTTACTTCCATATTCTAATGTCTTATTTGTCTGGTGTAATTGACTGATAGATGCTTTTATTATGCAACTCTAAAACTGATTCTGATGAATCATTAGCGATCATGGTCTTTAGTTCAAACACCAGAAAATGTAGTGGGATATTTCATATATTTTTCTGTCGTACTTTTTTCATTCTTGGTTCCTGTTGCAGGCAAGCCAATTGAAACATCTCGAGCCTGTGATGTCGCTATCTCATGCATTCAGTCTGCAGCTTCCATGTTAAGTGATCGGCCTGAATGTTTGAAGTTCGTTGCTACCTTGATCTTTCCCTCACTTTTGATTCTACCAAAGGTATTTACATTAGATTCTGTGAATAGAAATTTGTTGCTTTTGGAATCGAGACTATAAATTCCTCAAAAATTCACTTAAGTGTTCCTGATGATCTTTTCCTTCATGCACAGACATCGAGATTAAATGTGAAAGCTGTGAATTTAGCCAGTGGAATAGGTTGGCCGTTTTACCAGAATCTTTCTGGGACCTGTGACAAAATCTTCAGAGAAGAGAAGGTAAACATATGTTGTTTCTGTTAAAAAAATGAGGGAGGGGGAAGAAGATACAGATGAATTATAAGAAGATACTATGGTGATAACATGACATTGCTCTGGAGTAGGGAAGGCATGAATATATGTTAGATTACAGTGGTGGAATTTATGAAAATGGAATATTGATAAAATATTTGAAGAACATTAGATATCTATTAAACTGTAAACCTAGAATGGTTTAGGCAAATATTTTTTTGGATGTTTATCATTAAGAACAATGATGTATCAAACAGATCCAGCTGCCCTGATGGATGGTTTAGTTTCATCTGAGCTAATTATTGTTCTATGTTCATCTTGTTACTATTTCACTTTCTACTTTATCTTAGGTTTCTATTTTGGTTACTTTCTATTTGGATGACTTTTTAATTTTCTTATTGCTTGGTTGACCGGTAATCTCCTTGGAATAGTTTCCGTTTTAGTAGATTTGAGATATTCTATGCAATATATAATTTTCCTTTTTGCTGTAATTCACTTTAGGAAAGCTTTTTTGAAGTGAGATTTGATTTTTTGTTATAAATAAAATACTAGGGAGAGCCTCAACACACACATGAGCTCTCTCTTCTCTTCTTCATTCTTCTTCTTCTTCTTTCTCTCTTAATTCTTGGGCTTGTTATAGGATCCTAAAATTCTAACATGTGATTGCTTCTTCTCTCTTGATTGCTCAGTTTTACTCCTCTCTTCTTCTTCTTCTTCTTTCTTTCTTTTGTTTTTTGTTTTTGTTTTTGTTTTTGTTTTCTTTCTTTCTTTCTTTCTTTTGTTTTTTCTTTTTCTTTTTGTTTTTGTTTTCTTTCTTTCTTTCTTTCTTTCTTTCTTTCTTTCTTTATTCTTTACTTTATTCTTTAAGAAAAAAGAAACTTTACCTGGTGTGCAGCCACCCTATCGCTGTCTCATCCATGTAACTGAGAAATTTTTTTTTGGGGGGGGGGGGGGGAGGGGAGGGATAGCTTATGAAGAGATCTCTACCTATCTGATACTACTACCAGAGGATGGAAATTTTTTTAGGCCTTGTTAAGGAAAGCTCAGGTTACAAAATCGCTTAGCTGTTAATTAATTAAGTAGTGGACTAGTAGTGAGGCGTCGGTATGGAGTTGCGTCAGTTGTGGATATAGACTAGGCTGAGGGACAGACTTCATCTCTTCTTTTCTCTTCACTGCATCTGTCCATGGTGCTCCAACTCACTCCAAAGCCTAAAATGCTGCCCCTTAACCATCAATGAGTATGGATCCCACTTTTCGACTGGAGTAATGTAAAGTACTGATGGGTCCTGATCATCCATTGTCTCCAGTTTGTGATCTGCTGATGTCACAAATAAATCAATGCAACCCTACTCCTATTTCCTAAGATTTGTCAGCCTCATTGTGATCGATCTGCTGAGGTCACGAATAAATCAATGCAACTCAACTCCTATTTCTCGAGATCTATCAGCCTCATTGTGATCCTCTAGGATGTTTGTTTTCTGGTGTATAAGTTTGTTTAGTCTATAAACAATACAGCCTACTGCCCTTGTGTTGGTGGTCTTTTCTTTCTTTTTATTGGCAAATACTGCGAACCAATGCTAAAGTATTACGATCTACTACTAGTGCTATCACTTCTATTGCCGTTACTGCTATGGTGTTTTGCATATGTTAAGATGCTACAACGGTCCTATTTATCATAATTTACTATAGTTGTTATTCCTCTTCCCTAATTACCGATTGAGTGCTGCATTCTGTTGACTTGTCACTACTGTTCTGCACTTTTTGGGTATTTGTTTGACACCAGTAATGACTGGAAGTTCTTGTGCCTGGTTTCATCAAGTAACATGGTTCATTCGAGTACCCAAACAATTACAAACTTTGAGATGCTAGTAATTGATTGTTATTAATTGTCCACATGTAATGCTACTCATGAGGGGGAGATTGAAGGTTTGTTCTTTATCAGCTCAAGAATTTAACATTTTTTTTTCTTTTTCTTCAACAATAATTACCTACCTACTTAGTTCGTAGTAACCCATACTACCTTTTACCTACCAACTTGGTCTTCAATAATTCATATTACATTTTGCCTACCTACTTGGTCCGCAATAACCCATACTACGTTTTACATGCTTACTTGGTCCATCGTGACCCATATTGCCTTTTAACTATTTGGTTTGTAGTAACCTTACTGCCTTTTGTCTTCCTACTTGATTCACAATAACCCATACTGCCTTTTTCCTACCTCTTTGGTCCGCAGTAACCCACACTCCATTTTACCCACCCATACTTTTGCCTGCTATTTGCCTTCTTGCAAAGAGCTTATATGTGACTTTGAGTTGCACATTTTATCTTCTTGTGTGGAGATTGCTCCCTACTATTGGCATTTTTTGGATAATGCCCTCGGTGTTTTGTTGTTGCTATTTTTAACTACTTGGTCCGCAAAAACCCCTATTGACTTTGTGTACGTATTTGATCCATAGTAACCCATACGGCTTTTTACCTACCTACGTGGTGCATAGTAACCCATATAGCCGTTTGCCCACCCATACTTGCACCTACTACTTGCCTTCTTATGAAGAGTTTATATGCAGCTTTGTGTTGCACTTTTTTATCTTCTTCTGTGGGGATTCCTCTCTACTACTGGCATTATTTGGAAATGCCCTTAATGTTATTGTTGCTTCTATAATTATGAAATGATTCATCTTCACCATGACCTATTATTCTCGTTGCTGGATGGTTCATTCTACATGAAGATTGTTTACTTAAGTTGCTATTGATTATCTCTTGGGTGAGTTCTTTCGGTGTCTATCGATATCTATTATTGCTACATATGCTCAAGTGTAATGAAGTTTCTTGACATGTTCTTGTTATTCCAAACCGGAGCTTTCGACATGTATACTTGACCTTGAGGGGGAGTGTTAATATTTCATTTACTATTTTAAAGGGGGAGTGTTAATATGTCATTTACTATTGTAGATTAGGTTTCTATTTTGGTGACTTTCCATTTTGGTCACTTTCTAGTTTTCTTATTGCTTGGTTGACAAGTAATCTTCTTAGGATTGTTTCCGCTGTAGATTTGGAGAATTCTATGCAATATGTAATTTTCCCTTTTATTGTAATTCAGATTTGATTTTATGTTATAGATGAAGTACAAGGGGAGAGCCTTAGCGCACACATGAACTCTCTCTTCTTGGGCTGGTTCAGGATCCTGAAATTCTAACACATCTATTTCTTAATGGTTTTTTCTTAGTAATGTCTGTTACTAGGGGGCAGCATCTTCTTCATGCACAATTCTTTGAGTTTACCTTTCAAAAGTCAACACAAATGGATGTGATTTGATTTTTGTCGGTCAGTTAAAGGGATACAAGACGCATCCTGCTTGAAAAGTGTTTAGGCTTTGTATTGACAATGCCGACATAACTTGCCAGATAGAGATAAATTCTGGTTGTTCTGGCAGGTTTCCTTGTCATGCCTGGTTGGGCCTAGTTGATCATCATGGTGAGATCAAGCAGTCAATACTTACGTGAACTATTTATATGGTTGCTGAATGCATGAAGCTGTTCCAACCAAGAACTGTCTCTACTGCTATTCCCGTCCTTGAATTTGGCCCATTGATTTTGAGGTCTAAAGTGAAACTCAGGCCTCTCTGGGCTGACCTTGGTTCATTCAGATCCAGACTTTACGCTGTTTTTATAATCTAATGTTACATGGTCGTAGTTATAACATTTATTTGATTGCGACCTGTATGTAATATTTATTATAACCATATTAATTACAGCCCGTCCCAGACCTGCATTGCTTATGCATCTGGCCACTCCGTTTACTTATTATAATCTTTGTAATTTACAATTAAAATATTGTATTTTTCATCTTCTATTATTAAAATTAATCATTCACACTATAATATGAAAGAATTCACATTAATTGAGCCTGTGAAGTTCAGGTTCTTTGGTGCATTACACAACTGTGGACTTATGCGTCACTTGGTTTCAGTTCAAAGAAACCAGAAATCAATGAGGAGTAGAGAAGAAGAGAAGAAGGTGGGATAGTTGCATGGAATGCCATCTCTTCCCTGCATGGAGGCTGTTATATTAATTAGACCAATCTCAGTTTAGGAACATATTTCTTAAACTGGTTACAAACTTAAAGGAAACTAAATCTCATTAAAATAGCCAGTCACCCGAAGACTAAAGTAAATGGGACAAAAAAATCGGATGTGAACTAAATGTATGTTAGACATCCTTTACTTTTTTGCTGCATTTACCTTAGTCTTCGGTGAGTGGCCTCTGGGCTAGTGTGCTGGCCTTGGTTTATTCAGTTCCTGAAATTCTGCTATTTTTATAATCTAATTTTACATAGTTGTAATTGAAACATTTATTTGATTAAGGTAACATTTATTTGATTAAAACTTGTAGCTAATATTTATTATAGCCATATTAATTAGAGCCCTTTTGAGACTTATTATAAACTTTGTAATTTAATTTACAATAACAGTATTGTATTCTTCATGTGTTATAACTTATTACTAAATATGATCATTCACAGTATAATATAGAAAGAATTCACATTAATTGAGCCTCTGATTTTCAGGTTCTTTGGAGCATTACACAACTGTGGACTTAATGTATTACATAGTGTCAGTTTAAACAAACCAGAAATCAATGAGAAGAAGAGAAGAGGAGGAGGAGAAGAAGTAGGGAAAAAGAGAAGAAGGTGGGATAGTTGTGTGGGATGCCATCTCTGCCCTTCACGCAGGCTGTTATATAAAATTAGACCAATCTCAGTTTAGGAAGATATTTCCTAAACTGTTTACAAACATAAAGGAAACTAAATCTCATTAAAATAGCCAGTCACTGGAGACCAAAGTAAATGGATCTGTTGATGTGGCCTTTACCAGGATACCCCTGGTGCCAAAAATATGGTTGAGTGCTGCTGGTCAGCAGCAGAATGTGAGTGTTTTTACTACCATGGGAGAGGACACAATGCCAAAGACTGTCCTCGAAAGAAAGGAAGTACTATCCTTGACACGAGCCACCAACACCCTAAAGATGACATCATATGTCCACCTCTAGAAGCAGCCCTTTCTTCTATAAAGAAGAATACTTTGACAATAACTATGATGTTAATGAAATAGTAGAAGATAAAGAGCTGCTGCCTGTGTCCTGCGAAGTGATGTTAGAAGAGAATGATATAGACAATGGAGTTAAACAAGAGGACGACCAAGAGTTGACTCAAGCCCTTGATGAAAAAGTCTCCAAAGCTGAGGATGTTGCTACAAAAGCTCGCAAATGCATGGTCGAAGCAGCAACACCAGCTGGAGATGTGATTAAAGAAGATAAAGAGCATGCCCCCTGATTTTGAAATTTGAACATATCGTATTGACTTTTTCATAACCCCCATGGTTCTTGTAAGAGAAAGCTCCCAGAATTGAGGACTTCATCCTTAGTGGTATTGCACGAGTTTTGCCTAAGAATGTTACAAGCTGCAACCCACATGTTACTCCCCCCATGTCCCTAGAAATTCGAGGATGGATTTTTTCAAGATGGGGAGTAGAGATGTGGGATGAGCAGCCCACAACACTAGCCAGCAGCACTGAAGCATATTTTGGGTACTAGGAGGTGTCCTACTAATTATGGGGTAGTCCTACTTGATCCAGCAAGGCCTATAAGGACCGAAAGAAGGCCTAGGGTTGCTGCCTAGAACTTGCAGCACTAGCCAGCAGCATAGGAACTTGCAGCCAGCATGAAGGGCAATTTGGTAAATTCAGGCAGTCCTACCCAAGTCCAGTTAGGTCCAGTTGAATATAAGGCATCTAGTCATACTTATATTTTGTTATTATTGTTTGAGTCAGTCTAGGTTAAGATAACCAACAGTCCTAATTGGAGTAGGAGTCCTATGTAGAATAGAACTCCTCTTTTGTTTCTGTTTCAAAGTTGAATGCTAGTAGGAGTTGTCTAATAAAGGCTATAAATACAGCATGTTGCTTGTAATTAATGAGTTTTTGATGAATAAAATATTGCAGTGAGAGTTACAACAGAAATTGAGTGTTTTAGCCAAGGTTTCTGCAAGCATAGGAAGGGTGGCAGTATTCTTGGTTTTTTTCTTCAGGATTTCTTCATCTTCAACCTCACAGCAGCAGTAAGTACTCACCCCTACCCCTAGCCCACCTCCTAATCCCATCATCATCTTCCTCTCTCCTAGCTTGTGGTACTCTTTCTCTTCTTCCCCAACCCTTAAGTTCTAGATCTTTCAATCCCCTCCAACAAATCTCACCCCCTTCTGGAATCATCACCTCCTCCCCTTTCTTAGCACTTGACCTCAACCCTACCCCAACCCACCCCCCTAAAACCCTAGTTTCCCTAAACCCCAGTCTTCTGAAACTTGAATCTGAAACCACAATATCAAGGTTCAGAATTAGGTTTTCATCCGCACTTAGCCTGCATACCATAATTGAACCCTAATTACCCCTTTTTCCTTCTAGCTGAACCCTGTTACCTCCCCTTCAACCCTAATAACCCTTTAAACCCTATAAATTCTGGCTGCAGGGTTTTAGAAACCCTACTTGCTTGCTGATTTCATTAGTTGATCCTGGTATGTGGCCCTCTTCCTATTGGGCCTACATCAGTACGCTTTGTAGTTGCTGAAATAACCTTAAGAGACATGTCTTCCTGTGAAAACTGTGATATTCTTTCATACAACTCACAGTTACAGGAACTATTTTTAGCCTGAGAATGGCTTTAACGAAAATCGCCAAAATTCCCTTAAGCTAAGGTATGAAGCATTAACTTGGCAGCAATATAGGGTACAACATTATTTCATAACCAGGTTTTCACCGAAGAATTTTTGTGCATCCATTCACTGTAGAATTCACTTTAGGAAGGTCCTTTTTGAGGTATATGATTTTCTATGTGGCATGAACATAGGCCTCATAGAAGATAATTGGGTACACCACTCAGCTTCTGGACATGTAATATATTCGTTGGAGGCTTTGATTCAATCATTGGAAACTCAAAAAAAAAAAAAAAGAAAAAGAAGAAACAGAAGCAAGGTAGCCGACAAACAGAGGCAATAGCAGGAATAGTAGCAATAAATCAGCCCAAAACGGGGGATATTTTTGAGCTATGAAAACTGCAGCAAAAAGATAGTACTAATATAGTGCAGCAAACCCTAACAGAAGAGAACAAATAAAGGTAGCTTGGAGCATTGAAAAAATTTCGAGGGAAACTCTAGTTTCGACTGAGTGAAAATGGGGTACCTAGGTGGGAAACTGGAAAATTTTGAGGAAATTTAGGGCTTTTTCGTGCAAGCTTCGACATCAAGTTTTGATAGGTTTTAGGGAGTATTTTAGGGTGGGATTCTGCATCTAAGCTAATTAGAGTATAAAGAACACATTGACACATGCATTTTGCTAAAAAAAGTCAACGTAGATATGCCATTCAATGTACATAATATCAATGTAGAGTTGTCTTAGAAGTACACTATAAACTTAACTACTTAAGGACATAACTTTCAATATATAACTTCTAAGTACAAAACATCAAATACAAAGTGACTAACAATAAAATGAAAGTAAAACTCAGTGCCAAGAGGAGTGCCTTGGTGGATCCATCCCGTCAGCTAAGTAGTACTATGCTTGTAACATCCTCTCCTTCAACCAACTAACATAGACATCCTATGACATTTTATGCCTATGGTTGTCAAGGTAATTGACAACTGCAACTTTATAAGTCTGGTCATCAACATGCCTAAGATAACCAATTTGAGGGAATACACAATTTGGATAGGGAAGTCCTGATGGATGGGGTATTTGTTGTGGTATTTGGGGAAACATGAAAGAAACAAAAAGATTGAAAATTTGGGAAAACTATGAAACTTGCAGGAAAAAGTCCCCAACTGCTCTAGCTGGGTTGAACCAGGTTTCGACAAGTTTCAAGGTTTCAATGAAATTTTGATGGCTTCAATTGAAACTCGGGATTTTTTTGGTCACCCAAAGTTCCGTTTCGAGGTTCCCAAAGTGATTGAAATTTCACATGTTTCGATTGAATTTTGTACAGTGGCTTGAAGAGTATTCTGCAGCACATGGAAAAGGCCAGAAAACAAGAGTATCAGCAGCAAGGAAGACTCGAGAGAGCAAGATCAGCCAAGAAGAAAACTACCAAATTTGGATCATGCTCTTTGTCTGTAAGGGAAAACCAACATCAAAATCTCAGTTTCATTTGATGGGTAGACATCCTTTATCTTGGCCTAAAATAAACAGGAAAAAAATGGCCCAGAATAAAGCAGTGTAGGTGATAAAGTCAGCATAGATCAGACTGAGAAGATTTAGTTCTTTGTGTGATGGGTTGTCTGATCACATCCTAGCAGAAGACACAGCAAACTGCTGCATTAAGTAGGACCCAAAGTTTCTAAGGACTCTAGATTCCATCTGATGGAAATTGTATTCAATGGAGATTTTAAAGCTTTAACACCGTGTCAGTTCAAGCAAACAAGAACCAACGAGACTAAGGGAAGAGGAGAGGAAGTAGAAGAAGCTGAGGAGAAGAGAATAAGGAAGGAGAGTTGCATGGAATGTGATCCCTCCCCCTCATGCAGGCTGTTAATAAATAGATATCTATCTCGGTTCAGTAGTATATTTCCGAAACTGGTTACGAACTTGGAAATAAATCTGGTTCAAAGAAAAACTATGGTGACTATTGGAGACCAAAGTAAATGGAACAAAAATGCCGAACTCTCTATTTAGGTATACATGACCCCTTATATTGGATTAATACTAAACCCTTCGGATTGAAAAATCTATGCTTCACCAGCATTGCTGATGTGCAGCCTGTACTTTGTTGGTGGCTTCTTGAGCTACAGGGTTAGTTTTGGGGATCTGATCAGGAATTGCACTCTTACTATGCTTCTGTTGTGGTTGTCAAGAATTAATGTCTTATACTTACTATGCTTCTGTTGTGGTTGTCAAGTATTAATGGCTTATATTGTGCAGTGTGTATTTCTTGTTTTTGTATTGAATACATAACTAAAATATTTGGTATCTGAATGATGCAGAAATTGAACTCTAGCTACATAACCTCCACTAATATGGTGACTGTTGAAGCTTTGGCTGAGACATTCTCAGCATGCCCTGTTGATCATATGCCTTGGTTGGTCGAATGTTGTAATGATTCTGAGCTGTCAAAGACATTGTTCTTGTTGGTGTTAGTGCAGTATTTCACGATCCAAAAGGAAGGTACATATTGTATTCTATACAATTTCCTGATGTGTTTTTAATGTCTGTATCTCATTCTATTGCCTTGTTCCTCTTAGTAGATCCTAATTTTGTTTCTCTATTTCGTGTATTTGCTTTTGTAAGAATAGCAGCTTTATTTGGAAACTTTTGTTTATGTAGAAAATCAAATATAAACTAGAATTTTCCCCCCCTAGAATTGAAAGAAAATAGGAAAAAAAGCATTCATTCCCCATTTGTATTAATTAAATTACCAATAAGTATAAATGTGAATTGAAATACAGAATTTTAGTAGTTCTGTCTTTTCAGGATGCATGGATTTGCAAATGTATTCACTAGCTTTTGTCAGCAGCTAATTGTTTTGTCTTCTTCTTTCCAGATGTTCATAGTTCTTTGGTTCTATTTCGAACCTGCTTTCCAGTTGTCAAGCATGAGTGGGATAAAATTGAGTCTGGGGGTGGTGTTATATTCGCAGAGGAGGTACTGCAACAGAAGTCTGCAGTACTTGAGCTTTACATTATATTTTATGCTATAACATTTGTGTAGTTGCTTTTTCTTCCCACTTCCCTTCTTTTCTGTTCCTTTTTAATCTGTCTTTTTCATTTGTGCCATCTGGTGTGCAGTTCAATGCTGGAAAATTGGAGAATGGTTGCAGAGGATTATTGGACCAGTTGTCTGTTTCCAAATTTAAGGAATTAAATACAAACCTTTTGATTCGCTTATTTTGGATGATGCTGACTTGTGTTGGTGCAAGAGATGCCTTGGTCAGTAGACAATTATTTTTCCTCTCAGTTGATGGCGGGAACTTTGTCATATATTAAAGACATAGCCTCTTAATAGTTGGTTATATCGCCATTCAGATGGTTATCCCTGCTGATTATGTACACCTGGTTGACCTGCAGGGTAATGATGGGGAGGGGCTATGTGCACTTCAGGAGATGTTTGTCCTCTTTGCATCATCGAAATTGAAGCATGTCTTTAAGGAACATCTAAAGTTCTTTGTGACAGAATGCAACACCTCTCCTGTTCGTTTCCTATCCAAATTTTTTGATAGAGAAGGTTGTGCATCTTCACTTCCTCTGACTGCATTCTTCGTCATAATCACTGTTACATGTTTCTCTGAAAATTCCTTTTTTTGCTTCCTTCAATTTGCAAAGCATCATTTAGTATCAGGTTTTCTTCTAAAATTATACTGAGCCAGCAACTAATGTGAGTCTGGCTGGGGGGAATGTTGGTATATGCAATTTCTCATTTTTGTGTTTCTTCTCCTCTTAGGTTTTTCTGTTGCTGTCCAACTTGAGAGTCTTCAACAGTTTGCGTCTTATTTTGCTTCCTTGGGTGAGAGTATAAGAAGTAGCAGTTTGCAGATGGAGGATATTCTACTAGGAATTCCTTCTGTTTTTGTTCCACTGTCTAGTGACAACCAGGTTCTGTATGATTGATTTAACTACTGAATACATTTGTATTTTCTTTTGCCTATTTCGTGATGCATATGCATTGCCACTATATTGCACTTTAACCACTAGGAAATTGCACGTTGGTTGCTAAGGATATTTTATCTTGCTGTTCAGGATTTGCGTGTTGCAGCTATGAATTGCATCAAGGAGCTTCACAGAGTGTGGGGCCGTTTAGATGCTTCTAGTGGGAAAAATGGTGCTTCTTTTGTTTTAATAACTAACTTGATAACATATTGTGTTTGGATATCCTTTTCTTCTTTCTCCTGGTTGTCGTCATCTCTGACATAGTGAAATGACAGGGAACGGAACAATGTTAACTCATAGCAAGTTGACGCCTCTCAGGGAGCTATTGGGGTTAATCGTTGAGCAGAGGCATCTGATTTCATCAGAGAGGAGTTTCCTCCCATCATTTTTGACGGCTTTGCTTAGCTCCTGCTGTGACACTCTTTTGGTACCTCAGGATACTGACAAAAGGTCTTTGCGCAATGTTACATTTATACATATTTTTTTATTTGGTTAATCCATTCAGAAGCATTATTATATCTAATTAGTTCAGTTATCTAAAGGAAATATATGTTGGTTCTTTCCCTCCCTCAAATGGTTTTATAGTTTTTGTTCTTTCTTGCATGTCAATGGAATTTGTCATATTAAATGAGGGGAAGAGCAAGAAAGGAAAATGGATAATTGTCTCTTTAGATGAAAAGTGATGCAAGTACCTTGCCTGTTGTATGTGGCTGTCAGATGATTTTCCGTGGACAGTTTCTATTTGAACCTAGCAGAACCTGCACTGTGGACAACTCCTGTGTTGTCCGTCTATTCTATCTGTAGAATCTATTAGGCACTATCAGGAGATGCTGTCCTAGTTTCTTCCCTTCTTAATTAACAGATTGAATGCATATTAGTGAGATACTGTGGTTCTATTATTGATGCCCAGTTGCTCAACGTTTTTGGTTGGCTTTATAGTTCAGGATTTCATACTTCTATCAAGACCATGTTCTTCTTCATAAATCAACATCCTCTTTTCAGGTTTGATCAATGTACAAAAGAAACTATCTTACGCCTCATATTGAGCTCGGCGCTACAACTCCCAGAATATGGAAAGGTCTCCCTGAACCTCTTAATTCTCATTCTATTCTGCTTTAGTTTGTCTTTTTTTTTTTTTTTTTTTTTTTTTTTTTTTTGGGGGGGGGGGGTTGAGTATCTGTTTTAGTTGTAATTGTATGCTGACATGTGTCTATTGCTCATCATCAAGTGATGGTATACTCTAAAGCTTTTCTGATCACTGTAATTTTGCAACAAAACGTCGTTTTGAAATATATAGGTGCTGAATAGAGATTAAATGGATACATTTTTGCAGCTTATGGTTCTATCATTGTTCAAAGGAATGGGCACTTCAATCATGACTATAGAAGCTGTCAATATGTTGCTAGCTGAACTTTTGGAAAGGCGAACTCAGTATCATTTTCGGATTGATAAGTCCAGAAAAAAATTGTCAAAGATTGAAGTTGAGACTCTGTGCCTCCTGCTGGAGGTGAATTTACTGTTTTTTGTTCATTGTTCATAATTGCCTCATTCTATAATGTTCTGTTTTTTGAAGTTCCATATTTAATTATTTTAGGTTTGTGCTACTCTAAATACTTCACTTGGTGATGATATCCATGTAGAGCATCTATTTAAAGCCTTGCAAGTAAGTTGCCAGTAGCTCTTGTATGTTATATTTTGAATTTGATGATCTAAGATGCTGTTATATGAATTCATGTATGCATTCTTTGTCGTGTGTTGTTTGATTTCCCAGGTGGAAGGTGTGTTCACAGAAGACCCTGCAATTATACAGCCTTGTGTCACCGTCTTGCAAAAGCTAACTCAGTCTGTCTACCATATCATGAAGGCTGAGCAACAGGTTATTTTTGTTTGCTCTTAGTTTGAACTTTGAACTGGTGATTCTTTGTTTCCAATACAATAGATAATTATTGTTTGCACATGAGCATGCACTTGCACAAGCTCAAGAATATAGACTCAAGTACTTGGATGTGGCTTGCTTAATGTAATGGTATGAGTTGAACGGTATCTTGGTCATATGTGTAATTTGTTATGTTATGAGGGAGTGATGTTATTATTTAATCAATGATCAACATCAGTTTTGAGGCTTGTTTTGACCAGCCAGAAATGAGATACGGCCAAGACAAGTTTTTGAGTTAGAACCTGACGTTTGATGAGCTGATGAAAACTGGTTGAAACTACCAAAACTTATCAAAATTAGTTGAAACTACTGAAACTGGGTTGCTTGAGATGGGCTAAACTTGATAAAAACTTGTACTGAAAGCTGTCAAAACCAGTACAGTTAAAACTAACCTATGATTTTGTCTTGGTTTCTCGGAAACTGAGGTTTAACTATAAGGATCAGCAACAAACAAGGAACAAGAGCTGATGGGTTGAGAGCAGCTGAAGGAAGAAGTGGAGAGTAATGCAGCCTTTGTTGGGGCAGTCCTAGCAAGGCAGCAATTCACCAGGATCCTCTGAACCGAACCAGATTTTTTAACTGTTGAACAAGGCTGTTGGTGAAGTTTTAGTACTATTTACGGGCTTGTTAGGGTTGTAGCTTTAAGATTAGGCTTAAAAAATTTAGTCCTAGACCTGAATGCTATTTGGGATTTGGAGTACTCCAAAAAATTCGCAGCTGGTTGAGGGGATTTAGGTATTCAAAGTCAGAAACCTAATAGCGGGCAACACTTGGGGAAGACAGGTTGCAGGTTCAATGGTTGCCAACAGGAAAAAAGAAAAACAGAAAGAGGAGGAAAAGGTCCCTAGATGTGAGAGAAGTTGTTGCTTGCCTGCCCTCCCTGTGGAGACCTGCTTGGCCAACAATGATTGTTGTTCAGCAGCTGTGAAGGTCCATTACATGTGGCGATGGAGCCCAACAATTATCGTTTGGTCCTTCCCGTAGATGCTTCATAAACTAGCTGCAGACAGCAATAATTTCTCAAAAATGTATCCTGCTATATTTTTCCATGTGGTATTGTCGTGTCGAATGAATGAGGGTGATTTCTTCCAATATCTTTAGAGAGAACCAACACTAGGAAGGATAAGATAAGGAGGGATCATATTAGAGCTGGTCTAGGAGTAGCTCCGGGAAGTGATAAGCTACAAGAAAGTTGTTAGAGGAGGCACAACCTCATTCAATGGAAGCCTGAAAATGTCCCTGTACGGAGAAGTGATATAATCCAGATTGAAGGAATTTGAGCAAATGGGACCTAAGATAACCTTAAGAGAAGTGGTGGGAAAGGATATGCATAGCTTAGGCTTTTTATCTAGTATGGCATCAAACATAGTTGACTGGAAGGCAAGAATCCATGTAGCCAACCCCATTTAATTGGGACTAGGCTTGTTGTTGTTTTTGTTAGTTGGTAATGTCGCCTCAAATGAACGAGGGCCAGTTCTTTCATGATGTTTGGAGAGAACCAACTCGAATGGGCACCTAGAAGGCTAGAACCACAGCAGCGCTTAGGCATGATGTAAACCCAAGTCTAGGGCTAAGGGTATTATGGTAATTTTCCCTAGATGTAAGGGCTGCTCAGGAATTTTAGCAAAAGGGAGGGTCGATTCAGGGTGTTTAGGGTATTCTAAAACTCTAAAAACCCTGGTGTAGCAGAAAGTCAGATCTCAATTTTACTAAAATAGGAAACTGGGGTTTTGAACGGAATTCTGGGTAGGGTTGGAGTGGGGAATTGTCTGACTGTCCTGCAGTTCAGAATTGATGTTCTTGCTGTTCTGTGACTTTGAACTTGATTCTAAGGTTTGAGAAAGGTCTCAATAATAGGAGTTTAAAGTTTACAGAAGTTGAGGAGAAGTTGCAGAAATTAGGGAAGAAGGTGAAGTGCAGAATTTTCTAAACTAGTTAGGGTTGAGGGTGTAGATGAATCTGAGGGTAGGACTTGTGGCAGGGAAGAATTGCAATTCAAATAGAGGGGAAAGGGGCGGAAAGGGTTGCTGTATCGCAGGGGAGAAGAAGGGGATGGGGGTGACCTACAGTTGCAGGGATAGGGTTGGGGGGGGGGGGGTAAGAAGGGGCTGGGGGTGTCATGGGGCCCAGGGGTGCTGCTGGATTGATGCAGCAGCAGGGACAGGGGGTTCGGGAAGGTTGTGCAGGACATGGGAGGGTGTGGGTGGTCTTTGAGCTTACTTGGGATGCTGTGATTGTTGGAAACACTGTCCTGTGAATGATTGCAGACTACTGATGGAAAACCACCGTGGCCCTCCCAAAGAGAACCACGACCCTGTGTTGCACAAACTATAAACTTTATTCAATCAAAACTGCTGATTACAATGAAATAACAGGCTATTCATTGTCCTTAAAAAAACTTTGACCCAATGTGGGAATCCCTAATAGACAGGGATCCTAATACTTGACCTAGATTCTTTAACTTGGTCTCTTAAGTAATAAAAGACAAATATCAATCAAAAGCAAACTCCTAAAAAATAAGAACCCTCTTTGATAAAGAGTCTTATCTTATCCACAAACTTTCCAATTCCAACATAACTCAAAATTACTAACTTACAATGGACTTGGACTCTTTTGTAACTCAAAAAATACTAACTCAAATATAAAAATAAAATTAGATCCATAACCCTTGGATCGAGGGGGTTCCAACCAGATCCATCTTGAACCTTAAGCTGGAAAAATGACCAAATGCCCTGGGGAAATTTGGCCAGCTTTGGATTGGCTTCTTTGGAGGCCCAATTTTGTGTGTGTGTGTGTGGGGGGGGGGGGGGTTAACCTGGTTCACTTCAAGGTGCTTAGGTGACACTGACAAATAGAAAACATTGATCTCATCAAGCAAGTAGTGGTGTGAGTTGGTCCCAACATTATAGTTCACAATAAAAAGGAGCTATAGATCTATTACCATTGGAAGGATTTGATGAACAATAAATTTTAGCAAAAATGCATGGTTCACACTCAAATTCATGAGAAGATGAAAAATATCTAAACAAGTGAGGTAACTGTTTCCTCATAATGCAAAAGAAAGGTGCCTCACTGGTTGATGCCATAGCATTGAGGACTCCACAGAACAACAATAATTCCTCTGACATAGATAAGACTAATCAATGGATAAATGAGATCACTCCGGCTTAAAAAGATGCACTCCTTTTCTCACGCCATAAGATCATGAAGAAGACAATGAGAAGGGAAAAAGTGACAACAATATGAGGATTTTGTAAGGTGACTAGCAGAAGTTAGTTGAGGAAATTTATGGTCAACATTGACAATTTCCTTACTTAGATTGAGTAGAGAGAACCATCTGCTACTCTAACCTTAGGTTTACTAGAGAGAATGGAAGGGTGTCTAGTTCCCATCAGTCTCCATTCTTACTTAGAGGAGATATAGTACCCATGGGATTATCTGACATTATTTTAGGGAGACCCTGGTTGTATGATAACCATGTAACCATCATGGGTAGAGAACAAGTGTAAGTTCAGGCACTACGGTCAGAAAATTGTACTATTACCCTTGAATCTACCGGCAGTGATCAAAGAGAATTAGACCCTCAAAGCAATTCGAAAGTACTCCAGTACCAAAACACAACACTTTGGTGGATCCTAAACCTGAATGACCTGGTCAAGAGATCAAACAAGGCACTACCATCCACTCCAAGGCTCCACACCCAGATGTTTAATCTTCTTCACCATTCCAACAATTTCTTATAGAGAAGGTGATAGAAGAGCCTGACAAGGTCATAGCAACTAAGGAAAGAGCTAAGGCACTCCAAGGCTCCACACCTAGATTGTCCCACAGTTTCTTATGGAAAAGGTGATGGAAGAGCCTGACAAGGTCATAGCAACCAAGGAAATAGCTAAGGCTCCCATTCCTCTAGGGGTTCTTTACAGTATAGGAAGAGCATTGCTACCCACATACATTAGATCCATTCCAGCACCCATTCCTACAGAGACTGGACCTCTTTGAGTCTCCCACTTCTTGAAGGAAATTCTATAAACCTCCAACAGGCCATAACAACAATGATGATCAAAGTGCAGACAGAAAGGGGCTCCAAAGGCATGACCATCGACTCCAGCCTTCCTCCTACGACTCTAGCACATAGGCCCCAGGATTGAAGACTACATTACCACTAGCCAAGTTCACCATGGTACTGTCAAGGAAAGGTGCAAGCAACAACACACCTAGTGCTTCCTCCTAACTGGAAGATGTGAGGAAGAGTTCACACCAAAGACTTCCAGGGCATTGATCCAAGAGAGCTAGAAATGCGCATTCATCAGGATATGAATGTTTTCAACAAGGGGAAGATTGATGTATCCAGCCCCCAACCAGCCCAAGAGAGCCAAGAAAGGGGCACAAGTCCATTTTTAGAAGTTGGGGCAAACTAAAGGGGGCAAATCCTATCCAGGGTTAAAATGGTCATTTTCTTACCCTGGATTGAGCTTAACTAGTTGACCGAGTCCAATTTTATTTCTGAATTTTTATTCTGTTTTATTTCTTAATTTGGAGTCTTAATAGTTGATTAATTTTGGTATTTGTTTGTTCGTGTGATAGGGTTTTAATTTTAGAAAGTTCAGTTTTGGTAAGTAATTGGATTCCTATTTAGTAGGGACTAGGGAGTTCATGAGTTGAGTCCTAAATAGGTTAGTCTTGGTTACTTGGGAACCAAGCTTCATTGTTTGAGTCTATTTGGGTTAAGTGGCTATAAATAGCCACGATTTCAATGTATTTTAAAGTCTTGAGTTAATGACATCACGAATTGAAGAAAGACTTGGTATAGTCGTGGGATCCTTGGGAGGTGACTTGCAGCTGGGTTTTGAGCTTTTTTCCATTTTCAAGTTGTTTTTTTCTTCAAGTACTCAAGCAATTATTCCAGCATTCATGCAAACTGGCAATCAAGTTTTGAAGCCTCCATCATCAAGTCCAGCAGCATCCTTCAACCTTCCAACGGCCTAAGTAAGTAGAAAGCTCCCACGCAAACCCTAATCCTCTCCCTCACTGTCCGCAGCCATCACTGCCCCCTCTCTTCGATCTTGGAACTTAGAAACAGCCCCAACCCCATTGCAAATCACCCTTTCCCCTTCACCTTCTGGTCCAGCTGCCTCTACCCCATCCCCTAGCATCCGTAAGCCCTCTCCCTTTCTTTCCAGTTTCTGCTATAGCAGCAGCCTGCTCCCTTGATTAAACCTACCACCTCAACCCCTCTTGACCCCTTCCTTCCCCTCCTAGGGTCGCACCTAACCCCTGAACCTATCCCCTAAGTTAATTACCCCATTCAGCCTATTTTAACCTAATCTGAAATTTCTGCAAGGCTTCTTCAACCTTGGGATTTCTGCTGTTCTTTTTTATTTTTTTATTTTGGAAATTCAGAATTGGAGTTTTATTAGGTTCCAACAATTAGAATGTATTCTAGTTGAAGGAATACATTATAATTCAGTTCTGGAAGGCAGAATCAGAAGCCCTAGCCTTCCTTCCCACCCTCGCCAAGACACTATCTTGCCCTAAAACCTTAGCCAAAAAACCAAGACACCCTTATAAAGTGCTGGTCATTTTTGCCCCTTGGATCGAGTCTATTTAGTAGGGTTAAGCTCATAATAATTTCTGATTCTTAATTCTGGTTTTATTTTCTAAACTGGAGTCTTGATAGTTAAGTAAGTATTGTTTCCTTTTGGTTTTGAAGTTTCAGTTGCAAAGAGTCATAGAGTTGTATAAACTAAGGAAAAAATTGTTTTCTTTTTAAGAAGTCCTACTTTTTGGTTAACTTAAATTAGGAAGAATTATTTTCTTTTTGGGTCCAGTTTGTTTGTAATTTAGTTGCTTAGATCTTAAGTTATCTAATTAACATTAGGTGACTTAGAAGTGTTTAAGTGAGATCTCAGATCCAAGGGCTGATATCGCGTAGTAATTAGATTCCTTTTGATAAGTGTTTTAGAGTCAAGTTGTGATGGGGTCCTAACAGTTAGGGTAACCTAGTGTTAGAGTTCTTTGTTTCAGGCTATAAATAGCCTTTCTAGTATAAGTTATTTTTAGATTTGATTGATTGAATGGATTGAGTTTTGAGAAAATAGACTACTGTAGTTGTGGTATCCCTGGGAGGGTGACCTGTGGCTGGTATGGTATTGTGCATTGTCTCTCCGACCTCAAGGTTTTCTTCATTACCTCAACCATTCAAACACGAAGATTTCTGCAGTTCTTCAACTACAAGTAAGTGAAATACCCCACCCAAACCCTAACCATATCTCTCACAGTCTGCAGCCTTCCAAACCCCTCCTTTTAGTTTCAGACCTTAGGAGCAGCCCTGACCCCATCACAAATACCCTTTCATCCTTCCCCTTTGAAATTCCAGCCCTTCTCTAAGCCCTAGAAGCCATCTGCCATCCTCTTCTTCTTCCTTGCATTTGCAGTCCTAACCCTAGTAGGAAAATCATATTCCCAGCCCCAATTGAACCCTTTTCCCTTCCCTTTTGGTCACACTTAAGCCTAGAACACAGTCCTAATCTTATTTCCTCCAATTCAGCCTTTTTTCTGAAGTTCAACAAAAACGTGCAATTCATCTTCTTCCTTGAACTTCCAGAATTTTCGGAAATTTTCAGAAATTAGAATTTTATTGTGTTGACCCCACTCTAGTCGAAGAAACTACAATAGAAGGCTGTCTGATCTGCCAAACCAGCAAGTTTAAACCCCTATTCTACCTTATTCAAGACACCCTAGAAACCCTAATTGTGTGATGGTTCCAAATTTGAGGATCCTATAATCTAACCCTAACCCTGGGTTTACGTCAGTAGGTCTCATCCAAGGATGGAAACGGGTGACTCCTCAAGATTTGCAACCGAATGGGTCCAAATTCCAGATTCATCCAACCAAGTAAATTGAGAACTTGTTCCATATCAGGATCTTATACACCTTAGACTCATCTGCAACATTAGTGACCGGAGATCTCCATAAAGGACACTCTTTCCAGAGTCCAGTGATAGTATTATATACTGATAGATACTCAGATTGCCTTGCTTCCAAGTGACTACTCTGAAAAAGGGGTAGATTTTTGCAGTCATCCACTCTATCACATGTTTTACTAATGCTTCCTATATTTTCTTGACAGTCTCTGTGCTCATGAACCTTCTACCTAGAATCATCAGTTTCCCATTTATGATAAGTGGGATAGCTAGTCCTTTGAGCTTTGATGGAATCAGCGACATAGCCCTGCTTCCCTCTACTGTGTAGGGACAGCTTAATGGAATGTTACCAATAAAAAATAGTTGGTGTTATTCAAATCTACAATAAAAATTTGGGCACTATGGTTTTCGTAAGCAGAACCAGCAGGTTTTGTACCCCCAGGTCATTTGTAGTAAGAGGGGTGTTATCACTAACTTCAGAACCTGCCATGATAGCACACCAAGCAACAAGGAGACCTTAATAGAAGTTGGGGAGAAAACTGAACCCACAAAAAAAAGAGGCAAGCACACCAAACACAGATTCTGTTCTTCAGCCAAAGAACTCAACACAAGACCATTTTGCAACTCTTAAGGTCAGTTTAGAAACATCAAACCACCATATTAGTATAGCAAATCATGAAGTAGTGGTCACTTATTGACTGACTCAAAGAGATTCAGCCAAGGAAGAACAAACAGAGCTTACAGTACCTGTGCTGTGGGGGGATTTAGAGAAGAATAAGCCTATTTGATGCCAAATGACAGAATCAAAGGTCAAACAGAAGATTGGATTGATAATGAAGAAAATTCAGTTCCTCAAAAGTGTCTAACAAGAAGATCAAATATCAGCTGCCTTCAAAAGAAGCGCAAAACTTGATTTTATAGTGCCAAGAAACCCTAAAACGAAAAACACAAAATGACAAAAATGCCCCTGAACACAGAAAAATGCCCAAAATGCCCCAAAATGTGAAAAAACGACTTTGGTCGCTGCACCTAGTGAGTCTTTCTCATGAGCTTCTTTCGGATCTACGTGACGAATTCATACCATTCCTAGTGTGGGACCCTTGGTGTATGCTTGATGATATTGTGTTGATAGATGGGACTCAAGTGGGGATTAATACCAAGTTAGAATCATGGAGAACAACTTTGGAGTCAAGAGGCTTTAAATTAACTAGAACAAACAAAATATCTAGTTTGTAACTTTAGTCATGATTGGGCAAACGATGAGGTGGAGAAACTTGACGATAATGAGATTCCTCAGAGTGATTCTTTTAGGTACCTAGGTTCAATCATAAATAAAAGAGGTGATATAGATGATGATGTTTCCCAAAGAATTAAAATATGGTGGATGAAATAGAGAAGTGCGTCTGGGGTCTTCTGTGATCGACATGTTCCGTTAAAGCTTAAAGGAAAATTCTATAGGACCGTTGTTAGACCAGATATGATGTACGGTGCAGAGTGTTGGCTTGTTAAAAAGAATCATATAGATAAACTCGGTGTAGCAGAAATGATGATGTTAAGATGGATGAGTGGCAAAACTAGGAATGATAAGATAAAGACTGATAATATTAGAGTTAGTCTGGGGGTTGCTCCTATAAGTGATAAGCTTCGGGAAAGTCGTTTGAAGTGGCACGACCATGTTCAACAAAGATCTATAAATGCCCCTATACGGAGAAGTGATATAATCTTGATTGAAGGAACTAGAAGAGGTAGACCTAAGATAACCTTAAGAGAAGTGGTGAGAAAGGATTTGCATAGCTTAGGCCTTGCATCTAGCATGGCCTCAAATAGAACTGATTGGAAGGCAAGAATCCATGTAGCCGGTCCCATTTAGTTGGGACAAGGCTTGTTGTTGTTGTTCTGAGTGTGGGACCTTGAGTTACCCCATGTGCATCAAGGCTGCAGTAGCTTCCGGAAAGCAGGCCGCAGCTGGCAGTAAACAGAGTAATGGGCAGCAATATTGTGGAGAGATTCAGACCCTGATTATTGCTTCAAGCGTTGATTGCGCACTTCGATATGTCTTTACCTGAGGTAATACACCTCAAAGAACACTCCACTGTCTGTACTTAGATAATATGACCTCCAGCAGACCCTGATTGTTGCTTCAAACGTTGATTGCACACTTCGATATGTCATTACCTGACGTAATACACCTCAAAGAACACTCCACTGTGTGTACTTAGATAATATAACCTCCAGTGGTACCCCTTCTCTTCTAGGTTCCATTGAGAGGGGGGAATAAGAGGCTCTTGGTTGACTGTTATACCTAGCTCTGATACCAAGTTTGATACTATTAGGATCAACAAAAAGCCAGTAACAAGAGCAGCTGAAGAAAGGAGTAGAAAGAAGAAGAGGAGAAGGTTTAGAAGAGCACAAATCAAGGGTGAGAGATACACTGTCTTGCCTTATCCATTTCTTGAGATATGTTAGGAATTACAACTACCTCCTGAGGGAGGTTAAAGAGAAAATAAGAATAAAAAGTGACAACTTGTATTGACATAGTATATGACTAAAGTATCCCTATTGCATTCTAACAACTTGAACTGGTGCTCGCAGTTGCTCTCTTTTTCTATGTTAAAATAGAACCGGCATTCTGTCTTCAGTAACAAGTTATTATTTCCCAAATCGTTGTTCCCATTAAGGTATCAGTGCCAGAGCCAATTTAGCGATCCTTGCACGAAAACTTTGCCATAAAAACTATACAACTTCAAGCTGCCACTTGTAGATTTCCTCCACATTTCCAGTCATTGTCCTTGGTTTCGTTTTTCTCTTCCCTTCCACATCTTGTTGATCTTATCCTCTTAATCACATTTCTTTCGATCTTCTTCTCATGCTTCTGCCTCCTTCCTCCCCCTTCAAGGCAGGAAAACTGAAGCAAATCATGGGGAGGGATTTATCATTTATGTACATTTCTAATCGATTTCACAACCTCATCATTAGCTTGGATATATATTTATGTTAGAACTAGTATCCCTCTATGATTCTACTTTTTTATTTCTTAGCTTCCAGTCTGTGTTGTAAACCCTTTCTTCTTTTCCTCCATGTATTTAATGTTTGCATATCAATTTTTATGAATATGAGCCACTTCTTCAGAAATTACCCTTGGTCTGTTGTCGGTCAAAATTTTGCCAGCTTATGACCTCCCTATCCTGAGATATTCATGCAAAAACTTCCTGTCTGTTGTAGGTTTTATCTGCAGGGACACTTAACTGTACAATAGCATGAGCTGAAATCTCAATATGTGTCCTGTAACAGTTCAATTGACATATTTTTTGTTGTTGTTTGTTGGGTGCCTGCTTCATTGTTGATCTTTGATTGATGACTCTTTTTAACATCTCTCTTCTGTTTTGGGCAGGATCGTCTTCTTCATGTTCTTGTTATTCTGTTTCACAATGACCATGGAGATATACGGAATGCAGCTAGAGAAGCTCTGCTGCGTCTAAATGTATGTTAATTCTACTTTTGCAAACCTGTTCACCCCAGTTTAGCATCTTATTTAGATGCTAGGGATCATATTGCTGCTACTCATAGTTTTCTGGCTGATTTATTTTAGCCACCATTGTATTGTGGATGATTGTAGTTGTTGATGATCTGCTAACTTTTTTTAATCTGTCTTTCATCTTTCTTGTTTTCTATTTTCCATATTAAGGTACTGATGAAATAGATTAACAGTACATGATGTCTACCTTCTGATATGCTTCTCGTTCTCAAAATATATCAGAAGAAGAAAGAAGTTATGTGGGGTGAAATAGTTTGAAAAAGCAGGGACAGGAATCAACCTTCTGGAGAAAAAAATTGGAAAAAAAGATAACTAAACCAGCTCTGTTTTATGTGGCTCTAACGTAAACCTGTCAAAAGTGACAGCCAGCCTGCTAGAGGATTAATATTTAAGTCAGTTCTCAGATTTTGCATGGAATTTTAGGAGCAATAAAATACAAGAACTGAAGAAGGAAAAAGAAGTTAGGTAGTGTCTCTCAAAACTCGGCTTTCTCATCCGTGGCCTATCTCTACTTTCTCATGGAGCAAAGTTCCAAACATGTGCTTTGCTTCCCTCTTCTCTTTTTCTTTTCCCTCTTCTTTTTTCATCATTCCCATTAATTCAAGTTTGTGAACAAGGATGTAACCCCATACAAACTTGTATGGAAGCCTGAAACATAACAGATGAAATACTAAAAAAGAAAGACCTAACCAAATCCTTAACCTATAAAGTAATTAAACAAACTGACTCAAACATGATTCTAACTGAACATGTGCATTAAATCATCCCTTTTTCCTGCTTCCTACTCATATTTTGGGCTCATTAAAGTGGTTCATAACCAAAGAGAGCCCTTGGGATCACAGACCCAACACCTATGAAACCCAACCCATGGCTCATTTGCAATAAAATAAGCCTCTGGGAGGCAACTTATCTGCATCACCTTTGCTAGGGGATACAATTTACGTGGAGTTGAATTTTCATCCTGTGTTCCCTTCCCTTCCATTATTTAAGGGCCTCAATTAGAGTGTGCTGACTTTGTCTTCATTATTTATTGGAGCCAATCTTCTTAGTAAGTGGGTGGAGATTCTTTTAATGTTCTGGATTCCTAAGTTATTGCTGAGTGGTACCTAGTGCTGGTTCTTTATATGGAATCTGAAATATGTGATCTGCTATTCTGTAAGATATGTGGTTGCTGGTTTATTTATTTATCTATTTTTTATTTTTTATTTTTTTGGTGTTAAGGGGGGGGTGTTTTTTTTGGTGTTAAGGGGGGGTGTTTGAGGGTCGGAAGAGAGGAGGTATTGGGGATATATTTGTGTCATGGGACTGAGGGAATTAAAGGTTCTGGTTGTCATCATTATATGGTTTGCTTGTTGCTCCTAAAAATCATTTAGAGAGGAATGTGACACATCAGGTTAGTACTCTTCATATAAATATTTCATGCTACATTCACATTTTCTTTCTTCATACTTAATAACCCATAGTATTCCATAAGTTATGGTCTTCTACAATCCATGAGTCAAAAACCACTTCTAACGTATCAAGTTCCTTTGTCAAGTTCCCATATGTTTGTTTTTCCCCCCTATTATTAGGACTTACAAGGCCATAAATTTAATTAATTTCTATCCCCAGTTCCTTAGATATTCTACTGTAACTTTCATTACATTTGTGCATGCTACTCCTAGGTTAAGGTTGTTCCTTTTAAAACCCACATCACTATGAAAGTTCCATAAGCTGGACAATTTTTAATCATATATTACATGTCATCTTGATGAAGAATAGGAAGGAGAATCCCTGATTTACAGAGGTTGTGTTTGTTGATGCAGTTGAAGTACTGTACCTCGATTCAGTGTAATGGAGCTGCCTTAACTCGAATAGCGTAATTACTCTATTTATAAAATAGTATAATTGCTATATTTATATGCATTAAAAGGATGCAACTTCCAGAAGATGACAATTCCTCATGTAATGTGGTTGAATGCTGAGGAAGTCAAGGAGTTTGAACTCTGCAGACCGTTCGTTTGCTGGAATAAAATGGGGTGGAAAAACAGGGGTGGGAAAAGGGTATTGTTTCCAATGAAATTCCATAAGCTCACTTTGTTTGGTTCATTGGGGTTGGAAAATGAGCAGACAAGCTTTCTTCAATTAAGGAATCTGTTTGCTGACAAGTCACACTTATGCTTAGAAGAGTCCTCCCCCCCCCCCCCCCTTTTTTTGGGGGGGGGGGGGACTGTGGATAACTTAAATAAGCTTGTGGGTCCCACCTTTCTATCTTTCCCACCCCTTTTTCTCTTGCAAATAAAATGTTCCCTTGTTTTGATATGGTACAGCATTTTTTTTAGAAGAGCATCATTATATCTGTAAATCTCTTAGAACATGTCAGCACGCACACAACACTCTTAGGATAATGGTTAATAGAAAGTTAAAAATATTAGGAAATTTACATGTACTTCCCCTGAGGTAAGTGTAATTCCACTTTCACCCATGAACATTCATTATGTATATCTACCATCCTTGCTTTCCAAACTAATTGATTACAGATCAACTCCATTAGTTATCCTTGTTGGGTGCACATGTTGATAGTATTTTGATAGTATGACCAAAATATCTTTTCCATCTTCTTCATCGTCTTCTAGCATGATCCAGTGGTTTGATCTCTCTGTAATGCCTTCTACAGGGAAGATGATCAATTAGATCTTGAAACCCTCAATTAGGAAGGGAGCAGTCAAACATTAAAAGAACTTGCTTATGCAGTTCAACTTAACTAGGAGCCTCTTTTCCTTCTTCCCAGCTCCCCAAAAATGCTGTTCTATTTGCATGTGTTAAGGATATCACTCCAAGCAGTGACCCTGAGGGCTATAATGTTCGTCGGGGAAATTGCTTTGCTCCTTCACGAAGACAGATTGCTGTTACTGTGGGGAAGATCGCAGCCATGAATGTGGCGGTTAAATCATGCTGGCCAAGCTTTATTTGCTTAGGTGGTAGAGAAGAGAAAGGAACACGCTTCACCAGATGGAAAATTCAAGTTTCTTAATTTATGGGCTGATCTGCTGTTTGATGGGTACAGAAACCTCAGTCCGGTCAGTCAATGGTATACATTGAGTATCCTCGTATTATCTCTTGAAACTGCTCTCTTGTTTCTTGCAATGAGGGATCGTTGTGAATCTGCATTCTATCACCAGACAATATGTTGCATTTTTTCAAATCTAGATTTCGTTCACCAAACTTTATGCCAATGGCAGGACTCAGTTGCAAGCACTCTCTCAGTTTCAATTGGGTCACCTTCAAGAACAGGGTCAGTGTCAACACCTTCAATTTCAGACCCTAACCTCCTTTGGTAGGGTGTACCAGTGCACTGGATGGAGAAATTAAATTCCAGCAACCCAAGGCGTCAGATCAGTCCCAAAAAAAATGAAAAAAACAGTTTAAAGAACAACCTCAAACTGATTCATAAAAGCTCAAATAATGAACCCAAGCTTAGTTACAGATGAAGATTAATTGATGAAATTGATTGTCCAGAGATTTCGGAAACCAGACACAATAGAATTACAGTTAATTTCCTTTTGTGGTTGATGCTTTAAGCCTAAATCATCAGCCAAATCCTGGTAATAGATGTGGATTAATTGATGAAATTGATTCCCCCAGAGATTTTGGGAATGTGGAACCACAGAACTGCGTGGTTATTGCCTCTTAAGAGTCTCAGGGCAGTCCCCCCTTTCGTGGTGTGACTACATTTTGGCCCCAAAGTGAGATGGGACAATAGAAAGTAGTACTGGAGAGCAATCAGTGATGGAGAAGAGGAAATAACAGTAGATGGTAATTTTAGTAGAGGTCAATTTAGTCTATTTATAGTAAATTCCAGCATTTTCAGTTACATATTAATGGATTGGATTTACTAGTCAATTAGTTTGGAATGTACAGGAGGTGCAAGAAAATGAAAGTTGTCGGGCGAAAGTGGAATTACACCTTACGTTAGGGTAGGTACCTGTAAAATTCTCATATATCACTACCATCAACCATATATTAATAAATTTAGGCTAGAAGTTGCTGTCAGGTTGTGTAGTATCTGCAACAGCTCATAGGTCAAAAGAGCGCATGCAGAAACATTTGACTGATTGGGATTTTTCGGTTCACTGCATGAGGGGGGGAGTTGAGTGGTAATTTTGCATGGTACTGTCTTGAGTGTTGGAACCATGGGACCAGGCAGTGTTCTTTATCTCTGAAAATTTGTTGATGCTGTGAAGGTTTAGTCTTGAAGGATTCAATGCCTTAACTTGAGTAGACTTGATGTTGGGAGGACTTTGCTATGTTCTTCTTGTAGTGGTTTATATATTATTCTAGTTTTCTTTTTTAAGTAACTAATTTATATGTAACGAAGAAGAGAACTTTTGTAAGTAATAAAGTTTCATGTCATAGAGCAACAGCAGGACCTTCCATCCCAGACATCGACTCTAGTGTGTATGTGTTTTTTTTTTTTTTTTTTTTTTGTTGTTGTTGTGGGGGGGGGGGGGGGGGTTGTTTGTCATGTCATGAACACTTGAATGGAGTGAAGTCTTTGTGCCAAACAGTTGAATGCTTTTCTCTAGGGGATGGTGTTTCTTGTCCATACTTGGGTCAAATTTCTGTGTCTGTCGCTCTGAAATAATTCAACAGTTCATTGAAGAAAGTGACGAATGATGGGGATTGACATTTTAATGTCTTACTATATTTTAGGCAATCAGTCTTTCCTTGTCTTGCTTGTTAATAACTGCACCTTCAAAATTTGCAGATTACGTGCTCTGCCATTGGGAGACAGCTTGATTCTATTTTTGCAGAAGAAAGCCGATTAGTTTCTTCCTCAGATGGCAAGAAGAAAAGGAAACCAATAAGATCCGAAGTTTATGAATATCATAATCATTTATTGAAAGGAAAAGACATTGTCTCTTTCCTTAGCTCCTTTCTTGATGTTCTGTTGCTAAAGAAAAATATAGTCAGCAGGTATGCTTCACTTAGCTCTCCTGGCTTTATTACATTATGACTCATTTCTCCAATACATTTGGTTCCTGTCACTTGATGCAGTTTCATACTAACTGGATGTAATTTTGAATTCATAGGGATTCTCTCATTGGGCCCTTATTTAAGCTTCTGAGCAAAATCTTTACTGATGGCTGGCTACTGGGGTTTGTTGCCCAAGATGAAAAACCCCTTGACCCTTTGAATGAGGATTCTCAAAATATTACCAGCACAATTTGTTACATTCAACATAGAGTATTGATAATCCTTGAAGATATTTGTACTTCTCTAGTATCTGATAATTCGCTGAAGGTATGCCTTTCCTTTTTAAGAACTTTGAGAATATCCTGTTCTATTTAGAGTCCAGTATTACTTCCCCTTAGTCATCTGCTTTCCTTTAAAAGTTATGTGCATCTTGAAATATGGGAAGCACAATCTTCTGGATGCAGGCTGGTGTAGTTAATAACTTCGACATAAATCTGTTGGTTGGATGTGCACGTGCTGCAAAGGATGCAGCGACTCGCAATCATGTATTTTCCTTGTTACATTCTATTGCAAAGGTTGTTCCAGACAAAATCTTAGATCATATTCTTGATATCCTTGCGGTCATTGGGGAGTCAGCTGTTACACAGGTTGGTTATTTTCTGTTGATTTTATGTTCAGGCTTCTTCCATAACATTCAAGTTTTGATTGAGCATCAGCAACTCATTGTTTTTCAGATTAAATTTCATGCCCTTTAGTTGCAACTTACGGTTTGAATTTCCATTTCATCTGTCTTTCTAGTGTGACGGTCACTCACAACATGTGTTTGAGAATTTGATTTCCACTGTGGTTCCATGCTGGCTATCTAAAACAGACAATGTAGAGGAACTGCTTCAGGTATATAGACGAGTACAATGTAATATCCTTGGGTTTTAAGGATCTTTGGCATGTTGATAAAAAGTTTATCCTTTGTTATTTCATCTCCCTGCCCCAAACACCCCCTCCCAGAAAAAGTAAACCCTTTGTTAGCATGTGCTGATTTCTTGAATGTGTATTTCAGGTTTTTATTGATGTGTTACCTGCGGTCGCTGCACATCGAAGGCTAACAATCATAGTTTTCCTTTTAAGGTATAACTTTGACATAAATATTGTTGGCAGTTCTGTCCTCATTTACCTTCTGTTTGGTTTGATATCCTCAATTTGCAGGGTTCTGGGAGAGAAGAGGTACTTGGCTTCACTGCTTGTACTTCTTTTTCGATCTTTGGTTTCAAGGACCCTCAAATCATTTTCCGATGAGGATATACATACATCTGGAGATTTTCTTTCTGTAATTCAAAAGGAATGGGAATACATATTTGCGCTACAAGTTTGTGAGCAGTATTCGTGCATGATATGGCTTCCCTCCCTGGTTGTGCTGCTTCAAAAAATAGGAACAGTTGATCAGTCTCAAGTGCAATTCGTTGAGTTGCTCTATGCAATGCAATTTATTCTTTACAAATTGCAGGACACAGAATTGGTATTTAAACTTGAATCTGGGGAGGAATCGGATGACATTCAGGTAATCTCTGTTCAATCCTGAATATTTTATTTTCTAAATTCTGGTAACATATGATGATATGAGGTTCATTCCTCTTTTCTTTTCTAATCTTCCCCCCCCCCCCTCTTTTTTCTCTCTCGTAAATGTCCTTGTATCAATCTTCAAACATAATGCAGTGAATATTTGGTATATGATTAGTGCACTTACTACAATCCTTTAATCTAATTAGACATTTTAAAAACATCTACGTTGCTATTTTCATACATAACATACATGAATTCTTACCAAATTGTAAAAATCATTCACATATTATAGAAGAGAAGGTTGGTATTCCAGAGGGTCTCACACTATTGAAATTGAAGCTCCTGTAGCTCCCAACTAGCGACAAGCCCGATATCCTCTTGGCCTTCTTGGCACCTGAACACCTTAACTTGACCAAATCCCATTTGGACTGATGCAATCCTTGACCATATTTGCGTCTTGATCTTTGCAGCTGACTCTCTTAGTTCTCACCGTAGATGTTACTGGCCAGTTACTACATAAATTTTTATTGTTTTCTTTTTTAATCTTGATATTCATTTATTTAAACATCCTCGTCTCCTTAACTGAAAAAATGTTTGGCTGAGAACTATAATCACATGCGCAGGTTCTGGCAGTTCTGAAACTATTTTTATCTACAGTTGAAATGTGATCCTGGTGCATTACATTTTTTCAAAACCAATTCCTTTTGAGTTGTATCAACAAAGTAGTTTGGGATTGGCTTTATGCTGTTGTATTTCCTTTCATTGTTCTTTTAAAGATTTATCCATGTGAGTCCTATCAAGCAAGTTGTTTGGCATTTGCTGTATGCTGGTTTATTTCGTTTCCTAGAAAGAAATTAAAATCATCTTAACCAGTTTTATATACCACATGTTAGTACAACCTTCAAGAGGCTTGCAGCTAAGCCAACTATGATTGTATGTACGAATTTATGTATTCCCAAATTGGTTGCATGATGAGTTTCTTGAATTCCACAGAGAATACTTGGAGCACTAGTGGAGCAAGTTGTTTTGCTCTCGCAACAAACCAACACCAGAAGCAAGAAAGTGAATGTTCCTATTGGCATAAGGAAAGAGATGAAGGAGTGTATGCGTACTTCCTTGAGGATTATAATGAAGGGAATGATCCCCTCGGCCTACTTCAAATGCATCACTCTGTTGCTGGGTCATTTAGATAGAAGTGTGAAAAAGAAGGTATGCTGATTTTCTTTTGGATTTGAATCTTTAATATATGAGAGACAGCATGATTAGTCAACACTAATAGTACTACTGAGGTGGTGTTTCGGTAACTGGAGGTGAATCCATAAAAATGAAAGCTGACCAATTTTAGCCGAGTCAATTACCAATTTATTATTGGGCTATATATATGATCAACTTCGTTAGAGAGATCCCTGCATCTGTCATTTTTGGTAAAATGTTGAGCTTTTATTTTACTATTCATTAGCTGACCCCATTTAGTTGGGACAAGGCTTGATGATGATGATGACTTATTTCGTCAACCATTTAGATTACCGTACTGTCCTGTCATGTCATGCTGTTGGATTCCTTCTTTTGGAAGTTGATATTATGTTTAAAGAGTCGGTGAATATGATGGTAAATTTCATTCATTGGAGTTAAGTTTAGAGAAACACATAAAATGGAGGTGGGTTGCCATTTTATGGGATATGCACATGCTATAACGTTGGTTGATCAATGGGTTTGTGGATTTCCTGCCATATGTTGATCTGAATGACTATGAATTATGTTGATCTGATGTGTTGGGAATCATCTCATTTCAGTAACTGTTTTTCGTGTGTTTTCCTTTTGATCAGGCTCTTGGGCTTCTGTGTGAAACCATTAAATACCATGTGATGAACACGAAGTGTAAAGAGAGAAGTAACTTACATCAGAATTCAAGTTATTCATGGCTTCATTTGGATGGAGATGCCTGGGGGGCCTTTGACAGGCTGTGTGCAGAAATTGTAAAGTTAATTAACGATTCTTCGGATGACTTCGATACTTCCTTCAAGTTGGCAGCAGTTTCTGCTCTTGATGTTTTGGCAAACCAGTTCCCAACAAATAAATCTATCTTCAGCACATGCCTTGTCTCCGTTTCGAAGCACATTGGTTCATCTAATTTTGCTTTCTCCGCCAGCTGTCTCTGTAGCACTGCTTCTCTAATTAATGTGCTTGGTCCAACTGCGCTACCTGATCTTCCTCGCATTATGGGACACTTATTGAATAGAGTTCATGAAGTCTCTCCGTGCGTGGCTTCAAAATCCAAGAATAACCTGGATAGAACTGTTAGTGAATCCTTTAGTTCTAAGGAATCTCTAATGATGTCTATTCTTGTGACCTTGGAAGCAGTAATAGACAAGCTTGGTGGATTTTTGAACCCATATCTTGGTGATATTATAGACATTGTGGTATTGCATTCAGAATATGTAACAGGATCAGATCTCAAGATGAAACAGAAAGCTGACATAGTGCGAAAACTGGTTACGGATAAGATACCTGTAGGTTATCTTCTGTTATTACATTATTTAAGTGTTGATTTTTCACCTGAATTTTTTTTTTTTGGGAGGTCTGGTCCAGAACTTGTCTTTAATCTTGATTTGTATGTCTAGGTTCGGCTTACCCTTCCACCGTTGCTTAAGATATACCCTGGAGCTGTCAATTCTGGGGATTTTAGTTTGTCAACTTCTTTTGATATGCTTGCGAATTTAGTTGGTGTGATGGATCGATCATCAGTTGGATCTAATCATGCAAAGATATATGAGCACTGCTTACTATCACTTGATCTTCGTCGCCAACATCCTGTGTCGGTTAAAAATGTTGATGCTGTAGAGCTGAGTGTTATCAATGCGATGGTTTTCTTGACAATGAAGCTCACTGAATCCATGTTCAAGCCTCTCTTCATCCGGAGTCTTGAATGGGCAGAATCTGAAGTTGAAGGAAATGGGGGTATGGAAGGAAGAAATTTGGATAGAGCTATTTCTTTCTACAGATTGATCAATAAACTTTCTGAGCAGCACCGGTTAGTCATTTAATCTCTGCTCATCTCTATTTTTTATGGTTTTGAATGCATCATACTCACAATTTTTCCTTCGTCAAATGTTTACTTTTTTGAGGGGGGGGTGGTGGTGGTTGGTGGGGATGGTGGTATTTGTTGATACAAAGTGTTTTTTATTGGCTAGAAAGTGCAAAGAAATATTTGAATATCCTATGCTTTTTTTTGTTTTATTTGTTTATTTGACCAATGATTCTTTGCTCTAATCAGTTTTACCTGTTTGCAAAGCATCCAGCCCCCACCCTCACATTTCTTTTCCCTTGCTTCTCCCTGTTTGGGAGCTTAAATTTTTATGGAAGTTTGAGATATATTACCTTTCAGTTTCAAGTTTATTATAATTCACTATTTCATGTATGTGGGTTGTTTGAGTATGGTTTGATTGGTTTTAACATTCAGGTAAAAGTGCCCAGTTTCTTTGAATAATCAATCAGATTTGTTGTGTCAGTTTCCTTCATTTTACCTTTTTAGCTTGAGAGATATTTCATACTTTTCCTGAGAGTTTCAGTTCTTATTCTGGGATTATCTATTAAATTAAATGGATGTTCTTGTCTTTATAACAGATCCTTATTCATTCCCTACTTCAAGTACTTGCTTGAGAGTTGTATCCGTTATCTCTGTGATGGTGGTGATGCCCAAATTAGTTCAAGCCAGAAGAGAAAGAAGGCCAAGATTCAGGTTGCAAATAGTGATAAAAAAGTAGGAAAAGGAGTATTGTCTCTGGAACAATGGCATCTCAGGACACTAATCTTATCATCACTCCATAAATGCTTTGTTTATGACACTGGGAGTCAGAAGTTTCTCGATTCTGCAAATTTTCAGGTTTTTATATTACCTTTTGCTTTCCAAATCTTGATGTTAACTTAAAAGGAACAGTTGTTTGGTAATTTATAGAGTTATTTTGGATTAACTAGTAAACTGATGATTACTGCAATCTGTCCCTCGTTCTTTCATCTTTTTCTTTAACAGAAAATTACTCCTGGAATTGATTTGGTTTGGATAACTATTGTCCTTAATTTTCTTGAGCTTTGTTGACTTATTGTCATTAGTTTTCTTGAGCTTTGTTGACTTATTATTATTATTATTATTATTTTTCTTTTTGGGGGGTTAACTACATTCACAATGTCTCTCAAAAAGCTTCAGTAACAGAAACCAAAAGAAAATCTCTAATAAACATAATCCTGTCTCCACAATGTAAGACCTCACATACCCCAGATAGGTGGTTCCAAAATTCAAACCTTTGTGGAAAAAATGTATTTTACCCGGTGCAAAATCTAAACACACTTAGGAAGCACTACCCTTATCACAATCAAGTTCACACTTCAATGGTGGATGACTAACTTTAATGAGTTTATGGAATCGTTTCTGTCCTATTCATACTCTCATAGAAGGCAGTTTCTATAAAACAATGTTCTAATTATATAACGACATTATTTACGTATCTTTTCCCCCTTAAGAGAATCTTCTGTTTCGGAGGGGCTGGCCTTGGCCCAATCATTGGTGAACCACAGTTGTACCTCTGAGGTCAAGGCATCGAAACAGCCTCTCAGCACAAGTTGTTTGCTTAAAACTGCATAGGAAAATTTCCCTGGACTCTGCTTGTGCGGAAGCCTTCCGCACCGGGTTCACCATTCTCAGAGAATCTTTTGTTTCTAGTAAAAACCCCCACGTGTGACAGGAAGAAATCACCATGCTGACATGTGGTCAATTTATAAACATCTTTGACGTGATCGAGTGCCATTAAGAAAACTCCATTTATTACTTTCTCGTGGAACATTGCATATAGCCATAGCCCACATTCTTTTTTATGTTTTTGACATGTTTTTTAATTGTCAGACATCATTCAAAGGATTACTTATACAAAAAAGGTATTTTCTAGGAACTCCTCTGAAGTATTGAGTATTTTGGAAGCCAAGGCAAGCAAACTAACACTGATAGTTGAGCTTTGAGCTACAATGCTGATGCAGTTTTATATCCATAGGAGATCAACTAGGAGCTGATAGCCAGGATTTTCAATGGACTAAAAGGTTTGAATAGGCCAAAGTTGGGTTCCTGTTCAACACTTCAACTACTAGGGTTAGGGTTTGATATGTTGGGTATGCTAAAGCACTTGTATAGTCTATTAGTCAAGATTTGCGATTTTGTAGAGGAAGGAATTGTCATGCCATGCATTAGGTTACCCTAGTTGGATACAGCTGCAGTAATCCTTCAACTTCAAAACTAACCAGGACCCCAGATGCTAAGAATGATCACTAGCCTTAATCTTAAAAATTATCAGATTGCTACCTAACCTTCATTCAAGTAATGGGAATTTGTCAAATAGAAGCTGATTTTCATCTAAACTAGATGCCCATTGTTTACAATTTACTTAACAAAAGGTATTACTAGCTGGTTTGATGACATAACCATTTTCACTCTTACATATTTTATCGCTATAGACACCAAAAGAAACAATGCCATAGCCTTAACACTTCACATGACCTATAGAACTAACCAATCACAAACTTGCAGAACAGCAGGCAAGAGCAGATCATCAGGGAAATCCATAAACACTTCTGTCGTAGCAACAGTTGGGGTAATGGTCAGCTAAGTCAACCTACCTATTGTCTTAGGGACTCAAATCCTGATGTGGAAAGCCTGACATAATTCTCAGGTTCATATTCATCTACACCGTATAAAAGGAGATTCCACCAGGAATGAGCTCCACTGAGCCTAGCAAGTAAATCCAACGACACGTGTATAACCTACTCTAATTATCAAGTATATAAGACTGAAAGAGTGCATAAATAAAGAACAAGAGCATTGTTGCAATCAAGGAACATTATTTGTCGGGCACTGTGTTTGCGCTACCAACTCCCCGGTCAATTCACATGGACATTTTCCTGGAAGTCACTCATCATTCAGTCACTCCATCTAGGGAAGCACCCGGGAGATTGCACATCCATTACCTGCTCCTCCTAGACACTAGAGTTTCCTTTAGAATTCACTTATTGGACAACATTCATTCATAGAGTTATGTTTGTACCTAATCCATGCTTGGAAGGGGTAGTAGTACAGGGTTGTCCAAACCAGCCCAATGCATTCAATGATGTGCATTTATTAAAAAGAATTCTTATTTGATTTCATATCTTCTGACATCAGCATCTTACCCTGGGTGACCAAGCAGTCATATAACAATGACATGGCATTTTATCATCAGTGTTAATTTCTTTTTTGAGCTATAATCTCAAGCATTTTAACCTTGGGAACTATCTAAACTGCCAGCACAATATGGCTTTCATATAGTCCTTGTATGCATACATTCCATGTTCCACATCACATCACATCACTAATTCCTCAATTCATGGAAAAGCACATATTAACTATTTCATTAAAATTAGATTTCATAATCAGCTATACACATATCATCACTTTTCTTTTTTTAAAAAAAAAAAGTGAAATATCACTGTTCAATTTCACATCATCATATAACAGATCTATTATTTTATAAACAAGAGTCATCGATATCCGATCACATACAAACATTAACAGGTAATGCAACTCATTCATGTATTATTTCAATCGACATCAATGATGGCAAGTACTTTATGAGGATATTTTAGGTTTACTTACTGGGGTTCAATACTTGTGGGAAAGTTCTCCAATTGGTTTTGGTCTTTGTCCTGAGTTCTCATACAGTCAATACCTATAACCATTAACATGATTAACATTAGGGCTTAGACTTGGGTATTAATGTGGGTGTTTTAGAGCTGTGTTCCCTGAATCATAGGGTATGAAGGGTCTGAGGTGGACTGTGGTATAGGGGGCAATTACTGGTTTGACTAACTAGGAATTGATGTGAACAACATTCTGTCCAAGAAGCCGATACACTTAGAGAGATGTTGGGAGGGAGGCGTTGGAGAATTAAATGCCGATGTTCTCTAGATAGTAATTGGCCCTTGTCCCGAGTTCCCACACCAAGAATCTTTAACTCGTATGGTTAACATTAGGGTTTATACCTAAAGATTAGTATGGGTTTTTTAGGGCTGTATTTCCTCATCGTAGGGTATCTAATGGTCCGAGGAGTGTGGTATAGAGGGCAGTTATAGACTGAATTCATGAGGAATTGATTTAGACAGAGTTTTGTCCTAGAGGCCGATAGGCCTGGAGAGATGTTGGAATGGAAATCTTGGCCAGGGAATTAAATGCTTGGTGGCATTTGGACACACGAGTCTTGGGAACATCATGACTGCATAACTTCAAAGTAGTTCCCTTGAGAGAGAAGTCTTTGATATCTATGTTGGGAAGAATTGGGGTTTTTACAGTTATCATGATTATCTTCTCTCTTGCCAGTGAGACTAATTAGGGTACCCATACCAGAAGGTTTAGGAAAACGGCCGAAGTATTTATCTCATGCAGGCTTTTCCAAGGAGAGATTAACTTGGGCCTAGTAGAATTAACCCTTCCCTAGGGGTTGATGACTCTATACATGATCCTACGCCTCTGCCATCATGATGTCCTTGCAAATCTTCAATATAGGATGCACTTGATTAAGCTTGGATCATCAATATTTGTCTTCGAAAATCATACTGGCCATAGAACCCATAAAGGAACAACCCTTGTTGAATTTTTAGGCACCAGATATCGGTCTGCAGGGGTATCTACATGGTGATAAAGTTGCTTTAATTTCCTTCACTGGCCTGTGTTTTCTTGTAAGAATTACTCTATAGTCTGTCCTGTGTTACTACCTAAAGATTGGTGAATGCAAACCAGTAAGTAATGCAGACCTGAGGAGGGTCTGCTATGGTGGGCTTCACCGAGACAGAATTAGGAGAACAGAAGGGGGAGGGAAGAGTCACATTGAAGCATCCATGTTGGAGCTTCTTTACAAAAACTCTGTCATTCAGATTTCACAACTCAAAATGAGAGTTCCCAAAACAGTTACAATGGTAAATTGGGGAATAGGCCTTGCATTAAAAATAGAAGCTTAGGCGAGATAAATAACATAACCCATATAAAAAAACTAATAATAATAATAAATAAATAAAGAAAACCATGCATAATCTACCCATGCCAAAGTATGTAAGGATTACTAGTATTACTAATATTACTATATTCCCGCCTTTCCCAGACCAGAAGACTGGTTTAGGCCCAGCCTTTGTGGTCTGGGTTTTCAACGGGGATCATGTTGGCCCAGCCAGGATAAGGCTACTGCGTCAGTAAGGATTTTTGTAATTACTGTAATTTGAGAATCTGTCCATAACCAACAAAGGAAATTATGATGCGTGTGCGGGTGGCAGGGGTGGGAGGGAACAAAAAACAGTGGCACATTTTTTATTTTCATTTCTTAAATGAATAGTTGTGCTTCCATTTTCTTGCAGATTTCCCAGATGGTACTATACTTATGATCCCTGTACTGTCATTAGAGGCATTCCATGGCAAATTGTTGTGTAAATTTGCTTAAGTAGAAACTTTTATTTTGTCAAGTTCTATATACTTGTGTCGATGAAGCCGCAATGTAAGAAAGGGAGCATTTATTGATTTCTCTTCTATGACCTAAATTGTTCCTTACAGGTTACACTGCTGTAATGCATTCTTCTATTCCATTTATTGTTTTTTCTTGATAGGTGTTCTATTGACTCAGTCTAACATTTCTTGCAGGTGTTGTTGAAACCCATCATTTCACAACTTGTAATAGAACCACCAGCTTCTGTTGAAGAATTTCCTCATTTACCGTCCATTCAGGAAGTAGATGATATTTTGGTTGGTTGTGTGGGTCAGATGGCAGTCACTGCTGGTTCTGATCTTTTATGGAAGCCCTTAAACCATGAGGTGAGTGAAAATCTCTCAATGTCCTGTCTATATGTTTCTATCATTCCAGAAAACCACTTTATAAAGCATTTGCCTATATAGATGTCATATCTTTACAACTTAGTTTTAATGTCATCTATTGATCAAACGATAATCTAATTATCTTTACCACATACACCTCACGTGAAAGAATTAGTTTTAATCTCACGTGAAACTTGATTCTTGGATAATACTGTGGTTTATAGTACCTCCCTAGGTATACAAGTGGAACTAATTCAGAATAGGTTACCATCTTCAGTTTTAAATCTGATATGGTGGCTGACTGGATTTCAGTAAGACATCCGAATTTGACTGTGTCAAGTTTTTTGGGTACCCAAATTTTAATATGTTTTTTTCTGTTAATATTCAAAAATTTTAAAAAGTATTTAAATATCATTTTTGTGTTACAGAAAGAATAAACATTTCAAAATATGTACAAAATGTGATTATTTTAAATGCATTTATTTCAACAAACATCCAATAGTTGAGTATGAATTTAGATCAAAGCTGAAGTTGGCAGTCCATTCATTTACCTATTCCTGCTTTTATTATTATTATTATTTTTTTTTTTTTGGGGGGGGGGGCTAGTATTTTAGTTTTTGTTTTTTTGAGGATATTTTAAAAAGTTAATGTGATTTATTTATTTAAAACTTTCTTAGTTTGTATTAGCAAAAAGAACTCTGTCAAGGAGTATGGCCTACACCAGCACTCTCGTGAGCCTAGCTCTTATGATAAGACATTGAACAGAGAGAGAGACATGCAAGTACTGATGTAGGCCACACTCCCCGACAGAAAATTGCTTCCCTAATAATAGATCTCAGCTTCACCGTTTACTGTGTGTTCAAAATTTGTTGCTCACATGATTCTATATGTAAAGGTTTTCCAATTGGGGGGGCTAGTATTTTAGTTTTTGTTTTTTTGAGGATATTTTAAAAAGTTAATGTGATTTATTTATTTAAAACTTTCTTAGTTTGTATTAGCAAAAAGAACTCTGTCAAGGAGTATGGCCTACACCAGCACTCTCGTGAGCCTAGCTCTTATGATAAGACATTGAACGGAGAGAGAGACATGCAAGTACTGATGTAGGCCACACTCCCCGACAGAAAATTGCTTCCCTAATAATAGATCTCAGCTTCACCGTTTACTGTGTGTTCAAAATTTGTTGCTCACATGATTCTATATGTAAAGGTTTTCCAATTTGTAGTGCTATATTTCGCTGATATGACCTTGTTGCCAAGTATGGTAACATAGGGCAGTGCAATATGGAGGCCTAACTTGCTAAGTCGGTTCTTGAATAGATAAGACAAGCCCATGGATTGAAACAAGTCTTAAAAGTTAATTTAAGTATGTGGTATTTTAAGTGACTAACGTAAGTTGAACCAACATCGAACCAATTTCAACGGTTTAACATAAGTAATAAACCTTGGGAACAAAGGTCCAATGCCTATATCTAACCCTAGGTTGATTTCAAAGGAAAATAGCCCAATTCAGTGCTGGATCTGCATCACATGTTTGAGCTTTCAACATCAGGGGTGGTCATTGAACAAGTGACAAATTAAGCACTGATCATAGTTCTGTGACCTATGATCAGGAACAGAACTGTTTTCTCCAAGAAGAATTGTCTTGTGGTTGATCGAGGCTGGTAGGCTTGAAGCTTGATGTGAAGCCCTGCTGGTTCTTCAGAAGCTTCTTTTTGGTGTTCTTTGTGCAAAAATCAGCTTTTATTGGAGTTTTTCATACAAACAAACAGCTGTCCAAGTATTCCTCAACAACAACAATAAGTTTGATCTATCCTTTGTCTAGCCTTGGAACGACCATACCCTAGTATTTCCTCATTGTTTCTTGTTTTCCTGAAATTCTAATACCACCAGCCCATACTTGGGTTGAATTCCCTTCTGCTCCATAGAGAACCCAATCGTTGTCTGCTCCCTTTTGGCCAATCTAAACTCTAGAAAGCCCTCTTTTCTTTTCCAAAAAACTATTCCTAGACCTTGCAACAAGCTCACTCCAGCACACCCCATCCATCAAAACTTAACATAAAATTCATTGGACTTCCCTACATCAAGTTGACCTAATCATACCATTGAACTGCGGACCCAACCAAGATCTAATCCTAGTTCAATACTTTTCACCAACTATGGATGGGTAAAAAGGCCAAGTTTCTTATGTGACCTACTCCCCTTCTTAAAAACATATGGATGGGGGGTGCAAGCTCTAATTACAGCTTAAAAAGGTTGTTTGACAATAGAAAATAATATTCTGGAATTACGTAAGTTTAATCACTAGTTCAACCAGTTTTGATTGGTTATATTTAGAGGCTGAGAATAAAAGCTATGAGAAAATAATCCTGCATGTGGAAATCCTCACTGAACTACTTGGACACCTAGAATACTAGTACTTATTCTTGCGGATGTAGGACTTCAGTTCTGCATCAGGAAGTTAGCATTGTCAGGGGGGAACGATAGTGAATTGAGGGCATAGACAGTTTTTGAGGTTGGCGATATCCATTCTTGTTTTCTCCTACCTCATTATTTACCATGTTATACTGTACGAGGGAGTTTTGGCTCTGTTATCAATTGATGTGACGATGTGGTTGGTAACTCTGGCTATGGATCACTAGAGGCCCACAGATAGATACTCCAGTTTAAGAATGTATTGGCGGTGTTATTTGTCTAGTATGTCATAATTCATAACACTGTTATACAAGCATGAACTCAGAGAACATGGCTACATTTTTTACTACCTAAAATACCCTCAAATATTTTTACTAATTTCCTTATATACCCTTTGACTGTTATACTTCTTAGTAAAGTTTAATATGCTTCTTTACCTTCTATTATTCTCTATTCATTTTCCTAGATTTTACTTGGACAAATACTTGTTACATGCATCATTACAATTACCAATAACAAATATTAAAATAATTACAAACATTTTATTTGTAGGTTCAATAATTAAGGTACGCCTGATGGCTAATATACATAATTTCAATTAATAAAATGATTTTTTTTTTCGAGTTTGGTCTGGATAATATGCAACTTAAAAAGGAATTATATAATTTAGTTAGGTAATTCATATTTAAACAGACACCCATATGTGCATTTGCTTGTGTAACCTCACTAGTTTGTGTGCGTGTGTATGTATTATATATATTGGCAGTGTTGTAATTATCTTGGTAGTGAGAAGGAATCAAGTGAATAATATTGAAATATGGAATTAAAGATATAATCAGAAACAATTATTCATAGGGGGTATTTCTGGAGACTAGTAAAAGCAAGGGATGAGTGTAGCAAATATGAGGGTTGAAGGGGTATAAAGCCAGTTGGACAATGGGGTTTGATATCTGTTGGAGAGGAAACTGCTTTAACCTCTTGACCCTGAAACTAGCATAGGAGGGTTCTCTTGTAGGTGGGAGAACTCTTCGACTGGCAGTTGTACATATTAGTTTCTAAACAAGAACAGCAGTTGAAGGTTAACCATGCACTGCGTCATATGTCTGTAATTCCTATTTCCTCTGTGTCTATTTCAAATGAAATACAAGTGACCACCTTGAGAATAGAATTTTAAAAGCTTTATCAATGCTGTGAAGGCCTCGAGGAAAGGGTAGACCTTCCAAACAGAAAAATAGGTTCTTGTTATATATCAGTACAAGAAAGACTACTAACTCTTCAAAAATAGAGGGCTTAACTTCAGTTAGTCCTTAGCTTTTTGTGCTCTCTCGTATTCTAGGTACAGAAGTTGATCTCAGATTCTCAAGACCACCATGTGAGCAAGAGAGAATCTTCTGGACATAGTATTAGGATCCACCCAGCATTCCTTTTGGTTCACACTGCATAGCTATTTGTGGACCAAACAATCTTGCTGCCTTCTGTTCTTATAAATAATAGACAAATAGGAGATAAATGGTTCCAACACCTTGATGTCCTCAAACAGGCGTCTTTCTGGTTTGCCTTGACTTGGGAGTTTCTGATTTTATGAATGGATTAGGAATATCAGTAGAAAACATTCAGCATGGGACTTCGTTCTCTATGTGGATATTTAGCACATCAATGGTAGGTTGTGCAGAAGTCAAGCAATATACTCTACGTAGCATGGGTCTGTATCATTTAGGTGGCTATTCAGAGCCCATAACTGGTACGAAGCTTGAGGATTCTGGAATTGGATCTTGATCTGTTTCCAATTTGTGCTGGGATTGCATACACTAGGGCATGAGTACTGTTGTTGAGGTTTTCTGTTAAATTGTTGAGCATGAATTGGTGCATCTCTTGAAAGCTTGGTTTTTCCCCCTACCATTCGGAGAGGCAGCAAGCAGTCGGGGGGCGCCCCAAGGTGCAGTAGTGCATCTCGGGCAGATTTATAGGAGCTAGATGGTTGCTACCTTATTGTGAGGCATCTTGCACTAGTTTAATTGGTATTGAACCAAAATTCAGCAGTTAGTTATGCTAGCTAAATATCATATAAGAAATAGCTTTTATATTTGATATTCAATTTACCTAAGATATTATTCATATATAAGAAAATATTTCCTATTTAAATTCACTAAAAATAGTTAAAAGATACACAACAACAATAACAAGCCTTGTCCCTAATAAGTAGGGTTGACTACATGGATCCTTGTCATCCAATCAGCTCTATTTGAAGTCATAGTAGATCAGGTTGGCTTGTCCTTCCCCGGGCCGGTTTTGGCCTGTGGTTTTTCTTTTTTCTTCCTTTTCCCCCCCGGGGGGGGGCCCGCCCCCCCCCCAACTTTCGCTTATGCATCCGGGCAGATTTATAGGAGCTAGATGGTTGCTACCTTGGTCAGGTCTGTATGAGGCATTCCTTGCACTAGTTTATTCCTGGTATTGCCACCTCTCTTGCTCCTCTTTTGCCGCCCCCCCCTGCTTTTACCCCCCCCCCCCCCCCCCCCCCCCGAGGCATATGAAACAATCCAGGAAAAGAAGGGGAAGGGGGGCGACACCGTCGCGGGCCGCCTGGTCTCCGCGCAGTGTGTCAACATTTATCCATGTCGTAGGCTTGTGGCCAACTTAACAAAATCGTTTCAGGGTATGTTCATGGTTTAGTGACATTTTTGTTTTGGGTAAATTTAGATGGATATTGATCACCAAAAAAGGAAAACAATAAAATTTGAGATGATCAATAATCTCCCAACAAATGTTTTGCAGCACCGGTTGGCTTCTGGTTTTGCTGTGTTATCTTCATTAATCTTACCCCCTTTAAGTGTCTTGGACAATGATTTTTAAATTTTTTTTTTAATAATATAATTTGTTGTTATAAGCTCCTTTTTTCCAAACAAATTAATTATATTGTTATGTAACGAGGAAATGGTAGTTTCACTGAATATTATATGGCCTATTGATCCAGAAGAGTTAAACCTGGTATTTTTCTGCGCTAATTGGAACATGTACTGAAGTCCTTGAACTTAATTGTAAGCTGCTTATGTGGCGTTCATTGGCCTTTTCTCTTAAAAGTGTGTGCCAACCAGAGTTTAAAGTGCTTGTGCCGACCAGAGTTCATTGGACTAGTCAGTCATTGCTATCAACAGTTGGTAACTGTCAATTATTGCCTTTTAATTGCGTTGCAGGTGCTGATGCAAACTAGGAGTGAAAAAATCCGCTCACGTATTTTGGGGCTGAGAATTGTGAAGTACCTCTTGGACCACCTGAAAGAGGAATACCTAGTCCTCCTGCCTGAAACCATTCCGTTCCTTGGAGAACTGCTTGAGGATGTGGAATTATCTGTCAAATCTCTGGCTCAAGAGATTCTCAAGGACATGGAGACCCTGAGTGGTGAAAGCCTGCGGCAGTACCTTTGATTGAAAATAGCAATAGATCCCAGTTTTGCACACCCCCCCACCCCCACATTATGACTTCCCATGGTGGATTGCAGCTGCTTGGTGAATTCCAAAATGGAAGAAGGTAGGTGCACACAATTTTGAAGGGAATTGGAGCTGGCTTGTGAGGGAATTGTATTATATGAAGAGGTTCAGATGTCTGACTAGACAATCATGTAACTAAATTATATGTTATATATAAAATTTTGAAGTCAAATTCAGTATAAATATCTTCAGTGCAGGAATTTTTGTGTCCCAAATCTTTTCAGTCAAGGAGGTTGTTCTCAAAGGTTGCATCAATCCCATATATTCTTGGTATGTCTACATCCTACCTTCCATCCGAGGGAGGTTTCAGGTTCTTGGTTGCGACCGTCTCATCCCTTTGCCTTAATAGTCTGGTCTTTTATTGTGATGTTGCTGCTGTGTGGTTGGAATGTCAAATTTTACAGTTTTGGTTGACTTGAGCAAATTTTTGGGCAATGTAACACCCTACTAATGTTGGATGTAACTGTTCCCGGCTGCTTATGCTCATGGCGTCGAGTTACATATAATGTTATTTATTTATTTATTTTTGAACTGGCGAGTTGATATTATGGGGGGTATTACTAATATATGTGCCGGGGGTATTACTAATATATGTACTGCCGGATGGGTGTGTACCCAAGACCTCCCCATGGGAGTTTGGGTTGTTAACCACTCAACTAACCTACCATTGACGAGTTACATATAATGTTCATAAATACATAAAATCACTTGTCCTTACCACATGGTTAAATGGCTTTTATTTTGTGAGCAGATGATCCGAATCTAAAACTACATTTCCAAGCAATTAACGACTTCTGCAGCCCCCAATGGGCAGCATTCATACGACCAGATTTATTACTGCACAACCATAATCCATCCTTTTGTATAACAAAGCAGTCTTAATGCAACATTGTATGAAATGGCAACAGGAGAGCTTGGAAGAGCATTTACCTTCATGTTGCAAAGTTTTAACATCTGCCAATTAAGTGATACCTTTACTAGAACCAGCATTTTCTGAGTTGGTAAGTGAGAATTAACCTTCAGAAACTGGGAAACAAGATTTTCTTTGAGAGGATCAGACTATGCAGTCTCTATAAATCATATGTTTTTCCTCTTCTATGCCCTGTCAGAACTTGGTAGTTCAATACTTCAATCACAGGCGGGAGGTGCACAATGCAGGGTGTTCTGAAATTCACCATTGTTAGGGTTGAAAGTGGAATAACCCGTTAAGCAGCCAATCAAACTACAGCTTCCATCTGAGTGCTCAGCTTCAAAATCTTCAAAGTGGAACCTTGAGAGAACACTTGATGGCTAATGATGTGTTTCCTGATACCCCCATTTCGATGAAGAACCATTAACAAGAAAGGCTTGTTCTGCATTTGCCAATAGGCCCTGGACCTGATGGGTTGGATTGGATTTGAATGCTCAACTAATCGTATTCAAATCCGATAATTCGGATCCAACTGTCCAGGGGATTTGAATTTGAATCCGGAACCTTATTGGACACAGGATACAATAAACTATCAGTTGATTGCTTGTTGAATGTCATTTTTTTTTTTTTTTTTAAATTTTCGATTTTCCAGTTACCGATTAGCAATTTTTGAATTCAATTATTAGCTCTCTTTAGCGGGAAAAAAAAATGCATAATTTAATGATTTTTCTATAGTTTAGCCAATTGGGATTTGATAGTTGATAGGCCTTCTTAGGGTGAGTTCAACTAACTCGTTCAACAGGTCAAAATGTCAATTTTAACATATTCTTTTTTTACTTTAATCAAATAAAATTTTAATCGGTATTATTCAATCCCATAAACAAATATCCATTCAAATCTCACTGCTAGAGATACAAATATTTTTTCAGAATTTTTTTTTTTTTTAAAATTTTGACATCATCAAACGAATACGAATCTAAAGGTAAATTTTGGCCATTCATTTGTATGTCTGCTCTCCATTATGGATTTAGATTATTTTGGCTGATTGCTTATAGGCTTCACTGTTGCACATTAAATGTGCAGCACTACGCTGCTGAATGTCGAGATCAAATCTCAACACATGCTGCATTTAATTCGACGCGTCTAAACCAACCAAAGTGCAAATCCAAAACACGATCCCTGAGTTTTTATCTTTTCCGTTTAAAGATTTATATACGCATTTATAAGCCTCAAAACATCAAAATGGAAAGATTACCAAAAAAAAAAAACATCAAAATGAAAGAAGAATTAACAGGAAGAAAAGAAAAGAAAAAAATGCAAGGTCTCAATAAAACTTTGGTGTTTTGTAGTTCTGAACCTAGTGAGATAAAATGGGAAAAATAATCATCAGAGATGAAAGAGAGCAAAATAGTTGGCTTAGGATCCAGTTCAATCAGATTAGCCCAAAATTTGGCATTCTTCAGTGAATTTACATTGAATCAGGGACGTCTATATACTATTATTACATAATGAAGAATTTTAAATTTTTAAAATAAACTCATTTATTCCATAAGATAGAATCCCATTTTAATGTGCCAGGGGACAATGCCCGCATGGTTGCACATAAAAATCAAAAGAGCCTTATGAGATCAGTTATTAGGTTAATCATCATATAAAGAAAAACAAGTATCTTTCATATAACAATGAAAACAAGAACCATGGTAATATTATGTTACTAGGGTGATCAAAAAGAACATTTAAAAAGAAGACTGTAATGCATGTAAATCTTTACTGGAGAAGAAAGACGCTAAGAATGGGAAGAAATAGTAAAGAAGATGAAATCAACTTCCCTTAGTAATTTTTATATATTTTGAGAATTGAACTTACTCATTTTATTGTTATTTGACCACTTTAATTGATCATATGATTTGTTCTTAATCCAATTTATGCTTGTTTAGTGGGACAACTCTATAATGTAAAAATAAATGGATATTTTGATGCATCCATGCATTTAATTGTGTTTCATTGTTACGTTGTTTTGGAAATAATGATTTTATTGTTGTCCATATGTGATTTTTAACCATAATTGACGAATTAATTATAACCATGGTCTTGGGCTTAAATGTATGTTTGGCCCTTAAATGTGACGGTGTTCAAGGCAACCCATGAATATAACGATATTTAAAGGTATGACGAAAGATTAACAAATAATAATGTTGTTTATTTGATCACAATTATTAGATATTCATTGTTTATCTCATTTTTGTTTACTTAGTAAGTAGACTTCTATTGTGACTAATAGAAAAATAGATATCTTATGATGAAACATATAATCTACTATTATATGACATTGATGAACTTGTTAACTAGATCAAGGATTAATGACAGATTTTGTGATTGGGAATTCCATAGCCACATCAATTTATCGTAACAGAATAATTAATCTAGCCTAAGTAAGAGATTGTTAAGTTTATCCTAAACAATATGTGGACTTGAATTAATTACTATGGGTTAATAATTGATGAGGATCTCAACCCATTGGGTCGATGCATTGTCATTAGCTTTGAGATGGGCCAAATTAGTCCATTGTGAAAATAGACTCATATTTGGAATTACTGTAACAAATAACTATGATGGGATCTCTCCAATTACTTAAATTTTTTGTTCTCTCTTCTCTCGAACAAGAAATACGTATGGAAAAAAAATGAGGGGATTGGGAAAAACTTCATTTGCAAGTTTTAGCATTCAAGGTTTGATTTTATTTTAATCAGCATATGCTAGTGTAAGATATCCATGATTCTCTCTAATGTTATTTATAGTTCTAGTTCTTAATTAGGGTTTTATAAGATTACTCTAACAATAAAAACATCAAATTGGAAGTTTTTTTTTTTGAAAAAAAACAATTAAAACCTCATTTAAGAGAATTTTTTTGGGGGAATATTTAAAACATCATATCAAAGAAAGAAAGAAAAAAATTTAAGAACTTTTTTTCTTTTGAAAAACAATTTAAAACGTCAAATCAGACAAAGAAAGTTTTTTCAATTTAAATGTCTAATTAGAGAAAGAAACTACTTTTAGAGAACAATTTAAAACGACAAATCAAAGAAAGTTTTTTTTTGGTGAAAACAATTTAAAACCTCAAATCCCTTCAGAAGAGGAAGTTCCTTTTTTTCCCAAAAAAAAATAAATCCTTTCTCTGATTTAAAAAATTAATTGCTTTTTCCAAAAAAAAAAAAACTGTCTTTGATTGAACTTTTTCGTTTTCTCAAAATCCTAATTAAGAAGTACAATATAACATTGAAGAGAATCATACATATCTTACACCAACATAGGAAGAAAATCAATTCAAACTTAGAATGCTAAAACTTGTAGACGAAACCTCCTCCAATCTCCTAGTCTTTGATTTAAATAATTAAAAGAATCACATTATAACTATTTATAATAATAATCCCAAACCTTAGTCCACTTCCACAATGAACAAGTTTGGCTCATTTCAAAACTAATGGTAGTCCCGATGTATTAAGACTCCTATAATTATTAACCCCAGTAATTAATCCAATCCACATATTGTTTAGGATAAATTTAACAATCTCCTACTTGGGCTAGATTAATTAGTCTATTATGATAAATGGATGAGGCCATGAAATCTCAATCACAAAATCCGCTATTAATCCTTGATCCAGTTAACAAGTTCAATGTATATTTCATCATACAATATATATCTTGATATCAGTCACAATATAAGTCTACTTACTAACTAAACTGAAATGAGACAAACAAGGAGTATCTAACAACTGTGATCACATAAACAACATTATTCCTTCTTGATCCTTCATTAGTCCCCTAAATTTAGTTATATTCGTAGGCACTAAACATACATTTAGGCACGAGGCCATAGTTAATAACCACATATAAACAACGGTAAAATCACCATTTGCAAAATGATATAATAACGAAGCAGAATTAAATGCATTCATGCATTAAAACATCGATAAGAAAAATAATTCATATATCATATATATATATCATCAATATCATTTTATTAGCTCCAACTGAGTTTTTCCCCTAAACAAGCATAAATTCGATTAAGAACAAATCATAAGATCAATTAAACTGCCAGATAACAATAAAATGAGTAAATAACTTCAATTCTTAGAATATATAAAAAAAATACTAAGAGAAGTAGACTTCATCTCCTAGATTACTTTTCCTTCCCATCCTTAGCGTCTTTCTTCTCCAACCAAGATTTACGTGCATTACAGTCTCTTTTAAAATTTCCTTTAAGACCACACTAGTAACACATAATATCATCATAATTCTTCTTTTCCTTATTATATGGATGATATTTATTTTTCTTGAAAGCATTTTGTTTGTTCTTGTGAGACCCATTAGCAAATGCCTTCTTGTCTTCAACAAGATTTATTAACAAATGAAATTAAACATATCTATACCCCATAACAGAAAGATATATATACATGCACATTATTACATACATAATATCCAAGACCCAAAAAATGTAAACATTTTTACAAACTCCGGTTCTTACTATAAAGAGGGAAACTCAGCAATCTCTCTCTGTGATTCTTAGCTTTTTATTTCATCACTGGATTCTAGGTTACCTACTTCTTCTGCTGACACAAATGAAACACAAAAGGCCAACATTTAGCCAACATGTTAGAGAAGAAAGAAAATCAACTTGTAGGAATGCAGCTCTTGGCAATCTACATCAATCCTAGCAACAGTGACTCACAGAAATGCATCAGAGATTCCATTAGTTAAGATGCTCTTACCATGAAGAAAAACCAAAATGAAAAACTCATTCTTTGAATCCTCAATGGTCATCACTATATTCAGTGTCCACCAGATCTCTGTACATTCCCCCTCTTCTGAATGTACAGATTCACATTGGTAGTTCTAAGTGAGAATATACAGCGGGAATGGGTGGGTGTTTTTTTTTTTGGGGGTGGGTGGGGGGGGGGAATTGGCCATATTTGGACCTAACATGCCCTCAAATTATTAGAATTTCCCAAAGGCAGCTGCTCACAAATCCCCTTAGTACAGATACTACCTTTAGCAGACAAGGTTACTGATAAGTTGATTTCATACATATTATTTTATATGATTAATTTATTATATTTCCATGTATTTACAATTGTTTTATATCAATTTACCCTAATATGATATGAAAATGAATATGTTGCACCCTTTCCTTTAATTTCTATAATTTTGGTGATTTTATATATTTCCTAACAAATTCTAATAAAGATTTATTACTTTTACATGTAGGAAATTATCAATCAAATCCGGGTATTATTGCAAGAGTCCTACCTCAAGTCAAAAACATAAAGAGAATGAGTCCTTGCATGCTTCTACGTTTTATTTCCTATTTAGGATTTGATCAAAGAAGGGAAAAGAGGAAGAAGAATCCAATTCAAATAAGAAGGAGAGAAGAATCCCGATTTTGAGTGTCTCTGTCCAGTTTTGATCAAGATCTTCATCGGATGGTCATATGGTGTCCGATCGAGCTGATTTTTGGAGGAGAGCTTCAAGACTTCTTGGTCTTCAAATCCAACGGTGGGATTATGCATTGGAGACCTCTAAGTTAGTCCGATTCATACGTCAAGACACTCCTTGGTTAAGTCAGACAAGAACTCTGAGTTTGATTCAAACTCTGAGTTTAATTAATCTATAAAAGGAGAGCAAACTCCAGGAAGAGAGGGAGGACGTTTTTGGGAGCTTTGGAAGAGCGTGGAGGTTAAACCAGAAGACGTTCGATGGCTTTGGAGATCGAAGCTTGGGAATAAGTTTTCTTCATCTTCTTTCAATGTTCTTGAACTCTTCTGTAATGTTTTTAGTTTCTAATATGAACTAATTTAGTTTTTCTAGGGATCAGATGTAGCCTATCTTTGAATTCCCACTCTTGACTTCATCAATATAATTTTGAATATTGTTTCCCTTGATTGAGTTTTTACTTCTATTCTTCATGCTTTTGATTAATTGGCCACTAATCAACCGATTTGTTAATCATAATGAACCGAGAGGGGATTTATGTGTTTAGTTCATTGGAGTAAAAGCCATGAATTACATGTAGGATAGAGATATACTTACATGGTTTGTGTAGTTGTTACATGGGAATCCACAGAATTTAATGATTTCTCGGTTGTTGTAACCCACATAGAAATATAGTGGGTTAGCAATTGAGGGAATTTCAAGACGAGAGAGACTAAAGATATGAAAGGGAATCCGACATCAATTAGGAAAATATCTCAAATTAAAAGAGGGAAAGAGGGTGGGAATGCTAGTAGGTGAAATGACCCTAGGTCTTAGCAATTAATAATCTCAATTTAACTTCAATTGAATAAGTCAGAATAATATCTTTCTTATTATTGTCAAATAAAATTGGTATAATTAATTTGGTACTTAATCTATAGTCTTCGAGGGATCGATCTTTTATCATTATATTACTTGTTACGATAGCGTACACTTGCGTTGTACTTTTTCACAACAGTTACCAAAGCAATTCACTATAGGAACGCTGGTCACAGTATCATCAGTTTCTTATCCCAGTCTTCAGGATCAGTTTGCTCTGTTTTACCATTCCATTATAATGAGGAATGTTCTATCTTCCCATTCATTCTATTAAAGATGTTCAATCACAAACTTTCCCTTGATGCAGTGGACTTTAAACGGTTATTGTTAATTACATCATACCCTGAGAACAGAATAAATGAAACCCAAGTTAAGTGGTGGCACATTAGCCTCGGTCCTTGCATTATGATCAAATATTCCCAGTTTGCGAAAAACAGAAAAGGGTACTAAAGATAAGCTCCCAATATCTTGATATCTTAAAACTATGACACTTTTAAGAGGCCCAATTTAACTTGCAACCAAAATTCTCTGTATCTTAAAATTATGAGACTCTTAAGAAGCCAAATCTAACTTAAAATCATCAACTTAATCCAACAAACATACCTGGTACCTGGCATCTATAGCTTCCAAAGGGTTGAATGGTTCATCAACATGTTGGTAAACTGTCTCTAACAGGGTTCTCCGTAACACACAAATGACTCTCTCTATTTGAGGATCTCCAACAATGGCAAATTCCTAAAAGTCAGAGAGTAAAGTTTCAGAGACTTGGTGTTTCTCTAAATTCTACAACCATCTAAGGGTATTAGCTTGACAGCATTTCCAGTTGCTTGTCTCCGAACATTCAATTGAAAAGATGGATTGGAAGAAGAGTGGCAACTTTTCAATAAAAATAGAAAGTATCAACTTTTCAATACAATATCAAAATAAGAACAAGAATTTCCAAGTCCATTGCCAATTTTCCACTTGCATCCACTTCTCTATGCGGATTAATCAACATATAAAATATTCAATTCAAAATTGCTCAGTACAAATAATTTTTAATCATATAGTTGTAAAAACTAATCAGGATTCTGTGATTCCACATCTGGTAACATACACGCACACACACAACACATACGCATAAACAGGATGCATTCATTGAAGCAGACAAATGCAAACACAACCAAAAACTTTAGCAGAATTTATCAACAAGGCATCATGTCTTGTTACTAACGGAAGAATATTAATGCTGTTTACCATTTAAGTTGTAGAGCCCTTATTTTGTTGCCAACGGTGACCAATAACAACAAGTCCCATCAGAGTTGCAACAACAAAAACGGACCAATATGCGTTCGCCTCCTTTGCGTTCTTGTACAGTGAAGCAATTCTTCTTTTCCACAATGCCTCACAAGGAAGTCTATATTTGTTCAATTTAACTTCTTTTGTAGGACTTATTGGCTTCAGAACATCTGAATGACTCTCTAATTTTTTCTGAGAAGAATCAAACGATTCAGCAACAACTGCATCCTTTTCATACATAGTCGATTCACCAACGTCTGCTTCAGTGTCAAGAGAACTAAATTTAGCAGAATTGTATATATTTTCCTCTTTATCAACTAAATTTAGCCCTCGGAAACCCATGTCTTCTTCAAAATCTGTTCCATTTATCTTATCAGATTTGTACACATTGGATATACCTTCATCTTTTGATTCATTATCGATCTCATTCTTCTCTGACTCCAGCAATAGGTTTTCGTGCTCGGTAGGCTTTGGAGATTCAAAATGACCAGACATGAATAATGCATCTGTGGTTCCATCATCATATACACTGAACTCATTACTCTTATCATCATCAACTCTTTTCGGGCCAGGAGCAGCAGAATATGTTGATGCCGTGAGTGACACGACTTCCCATTCATTTCCACGGGAAGAAGCTTCCACCCCCTCATTATTGTCCATTTTCAAAATTCCAATTCCCTGCAAAATCAGCAAAACTAACCAATATCATCAACCGGAAACAAGACTAAAAATTCACAAACCAATTAATCCCTTCATAGAGAAATCCTATCAAACAGAAACCATACGTGATTGATGGACATGTAAAAGTGTCAAAACTTATTCGAATTACACTGAGCAATATAACAGGAGACTTACAATTCAAAGCTAGACAAGCAACTAACAAGCCGATTTCATACAAACTAAAGAATTTCGATCAAATGAAACACAATAGATCAAAATAATATCGAACAGTCGAATATGGAAAAAGGGGGAAAAATCAAGATTCTTGGAGGCAATCAGTGGATGAAGATGATCATGATTCAAAAGATTTTACAAATTCAATCTTTGACATGACAAAAATATAAGAGGAATTCAAGAGTTTCGATTCGAATAACCTAAAGAGAAGATGTATCTGAAACCAGCGATCTTCAACCCCGCGAAGGAACTGCTCTGTAGCGTTTGACACTGAATTACCCCCGGGAGCAATCGAGATAAAAAGGGCAAACTAGTTACTGGTTCAGCCGGTATTCTCTACTTCTTTATCAAGTGGTTCTATAGCCTCCGATTGCGTATTGGAAAACCGAAAATTATTCTTCTCTATTGGAGGAGCCCCGACTTGAGATGACGCGTTGACGAAAGATAAATGAATAGGAATTAAGATGAAGAGTTCGAACCCTCGGGCGCGGAGGGGGAAGCCCTCTTATACGAACGATTAACTGAAGCATCTTCATTCATAACCACTTTATGTTTAAAAAGCCCGACAACCCTAATTCAATAAACACACTAGTCCATTCTGTAAGTGAAACTGTTAATCCACTATTAAAAATTTTTAAATTCCAAAAATAACCTTACTCAAATCGGAATTCATGGACGGAATGGTTGGTTTGCGTTTCTCCTGCTGCTGCCAATAACGATCATGATTAACCTTAGAAAGCAAGTTGCGTTTCATCTTAAATCGTTGGATGATTAACCACAGAAAGCAAAATTGAAAAACGAAGGAAGCCGGGTAGGATTCCGATGGAGGCAAGAACAAGAGCTGAACCCGAGTTGGGGCGATTCCGAACTCCGAGTGTTCATCCGCCGCGAGAGAATCTTGTTGGAAGTGATGGTGTGGGAATCTTCGAGATTCCCTCTTACACCTTGCAACCTTGCGATGTCAAACCCAAATCGGGGCGGGCCACTCTTGCTATATAGGCATATATGGCTCATCGCCGGAGCAATCGATCCGATGCGAGCAAACCCACCTCCGCTATATAGCCCATTGCTGGAATTTGCTCGTTCGTTCAATCTCAACCGGGTTAGCAAAGCAACCCACCTCTTTTTCTTTGTTTCTTCCTCTTCCAGCCCGCTTTCTTTTCTTTTTTTTTTTTTTTTTGTTTCTTCCTCTTCCCACACTCGCTTCTCTGGTGGTCGAGAAGAGAGAAGAACATTAAGAAATAAAATAAAAATGAAAAATAAAAAAAGGAAAAGCCGCTAGAGTGAGAAAGAGCGGGAGAGCCAGCTGCGCGTCCTTTTTAATAGCGAGTTCTCAATCTCAACCGAGTACGGGGGTTAGTTGGGCAGCCCAAATGGCTACCCGTCTCCCTCTTTACTCATCATCCTCTCTACTGGCTTCATTGCAATGCATTTCCAGGAAACACTACCTTAACCATCACCACCATGCCCCATTGCCAAACAAAACTACGAGATGCCCTAACTAAACCATCCTCTCTTTGAAGGGGAGCGCAAGCAGGAAGCCATGGCAGGAAGAAAGAGAGAGAACAAGAAAGAAGCAGGAGAGGGAAGGAGGGGAGGCGCAGAAACAAGAAAGAAAGGGAAAAGAAAAAAACAAGAAAGGATAGTTAAACATAAAGGGGGGTCGGGTAAGATATTGGGGGGATGATTAATTATATAAAAAATGCTTTGAGGGTGTAGGTGCGCAAAGACCTCAAATCCAAAAAATAAATAAATAAATGAATAGGAATAGAATAAAAAAAAAAGAGAGAATAAGACCCGAAGGAGTGGGTTAGTTGGCAAAAGATCAACGCTTCCACATAGGAGGTCAGAGATTGAATCTCCTCTGGGCCAGGGGCAAAGCCTCTTTCTATATTAATTATATAAAAGCTCACCTGAGGATGTATAAAAAAAAAAAAGAAGACGACAAAGGGGGCCCCCCGGGGCGCGGCTTATGGGAGGGGGGGCGGTGCTCCAAAAAATATAAAAAATAAAATTAAATAAATAAATAAATAAATGAATAGGGATCCGGACAGTTGGTGTTAATTCTGTGGTACAGATCTAAACCATTGGCTCACTTCATATAAATTGTCTCAAGGTGCCAAAAATCAAACCAAATTCTGTGGTATAGATCTAAACCATTGGCTCACTTCGTATAAATTGTCTCAAGGTGCCAAAAATCAAACCAAAACTATTTTAGTCAAAACTTAGGGGTGTCAATTTGGGGTCGTGCTTCAGTGCATCAGCACGGTGAAGCGCACGGTCGAGATTTTGATCTCGACCGTGCGCTGCACATGCTGCGCATTTAATGCGCAGCATGCAAGTCACACTAGTCAATTTGCAGCTCAAAGCATTAAAACCGGATTGCACCGGTCCGTTATAGCCCGAACCGGCCCAGACTAAACCTTGATGGGCTGTGTTTGGGTTGAGGGTAGCAGAGCTCGCACCAACCCGAATCCAAACCGCAATCCGTTATAAACCGTTTTACAACCCGTTTTATAATTTTACATTAAATATTATTTGAATCATCATATTACCACTAGGTATTTGATATAGACTACTAGAAAAATTGAGTATGCATTCAAAAATAAATAGTTTTCTACTACTTGTAAAGGACAATTAGAAGGATTAAGTATGAATGTCCAATTGAATGTACTAAGTTTGTTTAAATTATATAAATATTTATCCAATCCAGAGGTATTTCTTTGCATATCAAGCTAAATACCAACAAAAAAAGAGACGAATTTCATAAAGGGGAAAAAAAACCAACATTCTCACAAAACAATAATCCAATTTCAAGACAATCAATTATAGCACAAATTGAAATTTAAAAGTTTATTTAGTTTGAAAATTTGTTTCAGGAGGACAATTCGGTAGGGTTTGAGGAATGAGTTTGTAGTTTCTATGTTACTACTTATTATCTGAGTTCTTGATTTTTATAAAGATTTGTATAAAGTGGATGTAATTTTTACAATGTGGAATGACTTTTCATTTTTTAATGGAAATTGATCAATAAAAATTTTATTTTCCATAGAATTTTGGTTTTTGTTGCAGATAGTCAACTATTTCTTTTTGTTCTATTCTTGCATACAATAAATTTTTAGCCCAAACCGTTAGTCAACCTGAGTATAGACCAGTATCCCAAACCATTAGTTAGCCCGAACCCAAACCGAAACCGGTCCTAAACCATTATTTTGCGAGCCATATTTGAGCTAGGTGTATTTGAGCCCAAAACCGTTAAGCCCAAACCGTTGACATCCCTATCAAAACCTTAATAGTCATGGTTTTAAAAATGTCTACCAAAAAAGATGGTTATTTTAATTTTGATTTTTATGGGGGTAAAACTGTTTATTTCGGTTCATTTGGTTCAATTTAAACCGGTTTTTTTCTTTCTTCTTCTGTTCAATTCAATATAAACCGCTTAGTCCACTGGTTTCACATGAATTCAATAATTGTGTTGTCCTTTGAACGAGAAGCATGACCCATGGAAGATTTAATCTAATGCAGTATAACATTACCAATTCCACCAAACTGGTTGCTAGAATTAAGGGTATCAATTTGTTGTCAACTAGTGGCGGAGCCACGTTAGGACCGGAGGGGCCATGGCTCCCCGGATTTTTTGAAATTGTAAATATCCTTGTTTTTTACCTTATTTCTCTCTCTTTAGATGTGAAATACCACTCTTGGCCCCCTTCTAAAAATTAAAAATAAAAATTTAAGATAAAGATGATGGATATAAATGTCGTTCATAATCTTTATCTAATGGTTATCATTAAATCCCTAGTTTTAAGGAATAAAAGGTTAAATTCTAATTAAAAACTAACTTACAATCCATAAATTTCTCCTTATATATTCTCTCATATTTTCATTTCTATTTATTCTCTCATGAATCTCCTCTTTTATTCCTATTTTTTTCTTTTTTTTTCTCTTTTTTTTTTCTCTCTTTTTTTTCTCTCACACATCTCACAAAATATTGAAGTAGTTAGCAAACTTTGGAATTTTCCTAAATCTTCTCCACATCAAGTATTCACTCTCTCTTTCTCAAATTATTCATTTATCTCTCTCACACTCACGAATTTTCTATTAATTTACCTAATTTTTAATGTAGACTCTACATTAAAATATAATAATATATTCTAAGATGGGACCTACAGTGGGTCCCACATTGACCCACATACATTTGGCCCCCCATGTTCAATCCTGGCTCCGCCCCTGGTATCAACACCACGTAACAAAACCCAAACGGCCTATATAAAATTGTATTTTTTTTTTTTTTGTTGAAATATAAAATTGTATCATATCAAACCATTTGAAGAATGATATGATATATGATTCGGTTTTCACAACGATATCCAGTATTTCCACCTATAGAATTAGTTTCTAGTTCAAAATCGTCTTTGCACGTCGAGACCATATCATATATTGTTTAGAATATATTTGATGCTTTATTTTGTATTATTTGCACCAGTTAGTAATAAAACCATTTTTATATCATATATTATTGTGTAAGATATCATTTTCATATAATATTAAAATTCTGCTGCAGTGGCAATATATAAAACTGTTGGAAAAAAAAAAAGATTTTATGCAGTATGATATGGTTTTGGTTTTGGATAACAATTCTATATCATACCTTATGATAAGTAAAAAATAGCATACGGCTAGATCAAACCACGGTCGGCTCAACGGTTCATGGATCAGATCTAGGGGTATAGTAAGCACAAAAGGAATCCGACGGTTATAGAAGAAGAGGTGATCCCGTTAAACTCGGGATAGACGATTGTGCTCCATATGGAAACCAAAACTAACTCATATTGAGGGAGGAAAACCCTATGATTGGATGTCCGATGATGAGACTTATGGATTAAATCTAACAATTGACAAAAAGAGGTAAATTCTATACAAATCCATGTATAATACGAAGAGAAGGTAACTAAATCGTTTCCCTCCATTCTCATCTTTCAATTAAGCTTTGTAATTCGTTAGAGCTATGTGGTGGTGCCTCTATTGATAGCCTTTGGAAGTGGCTTTCTAACCACTGAGTCGGCCCACATTTGACATTGTTTGCAGGAATCCGAGGGCTGATAAATTTTTGGATGCATCATTTGACGTCATCTGTGGGAAACGGTTCAAAAAGTCATGGTAGATACTAGATCAACACTTTAGAGGAATCAAAATCAAATTCGCCCACCTCCTTTAGGTGGAAATCTTATTCCTCTAGGAGAAGATCCATCTGGAGAGAATGAGCAGCACGAGGAAGAAGAAGTGATCGGGGGAGGACATTAAAAATATCGGAATGGGGAGATTTAGATGATCCCAATCATTTAGGAACAATTGAATCAAAGCCAACAATAGATGAACCAAATGCAGGTTCAATTCCTCGAGATGTAGGCCCTACTTCGAACAATGGTGAGGTGTTTGGGGGCGCCAAGGAACCCAAATCCTTATGATCACAAAGAGACAAGAAGACAGACTTGGAGAGCGGAAAGGAGGAACTCCCCAATAAGAGGATGTTCGCCACAAAGAGAAAGGAATCCGACAAGGGGGCAAAATTTTCAACAACCTCCTGAAAATAACTTAAGTCAACAAGAGGCCAAAGGCGAACTTTTGGGAATACGAAGAACTGGGGAGCTCCAACGGAGAGATGACATTGAGGTTCTAGATCGATCACAAGGCAGTCCAATGGAAACTCTAACCCAGCTCGAGAGAGGCGTTCGGACACATTCAACCACATCCCAGCTTTCGGACAGGGATAGCGTGTGAACGCCAAATGCTAGAGCAATTTAGATCGATTGAAAACTGGCATAAATAAATCAGAAGCTAAGACAGTTTTGAGGGGCAAGAAGATAGATGATATATATTCAATCATCAAAAAAACACCATTCGTTGATGCAATTGTTAGGTATGAATTTCCTCACAATTTTAGGCTCCCAACCTTCTCCCTATTCGATGGATGTGGAAACCCAGTGGCCCATATGAGTTATTACCAGCAAACGATGGCAGTAACTCGGAATTCGGATGAAATCTTGTGCAGGGTATTCAGGTCCTCGTTAACTGAAGCTGCTCAGAAGTGGTTCTCAAACCTGCCCTCAGGAAAAGATAGTTGACTTTGATGAGCCCACCCAAAAATTCATCGGTCAATTCCAAAGTGAAATACAAACTAAGAAGACCGAAGAGACTCTTTTCACTATCAAACAAGCAAAGAATGAGTCCATTCAAGATTAGCTACAGAGATTCAATAAGGCAACAATGGAGATCAAGAATATTGATGAACAGGTAGCAAAAACAACCCTTCTTACAGGACTTTCTAACAAGCGTCTTCTGGGGCTGTTGCTACAAGACATGCCGACCACTTATGCCGAACTTGCTCAAAGATGTTAAAAGAAGGTAGAAGTCACAAAGATTCTTGATGCCCGACAAGGAATGGCGAAGGCAGCCACCAAGGAGTATAAGGCTTTCAAAAAAGGGTAGGGTTTGAAAGGGGAAAGCAATGATCGAGGGAACAAGGGGAGATTCGCTTGGAGGCAACGTTCCCCCGATCAGGCTGAATACACCCCCCCTGAATGTCCGACGATTAAAGATTTTGATGTAGATCACGGATCGGGACATATTGAGATGGCCGCCTAAAATGTTGTCCAAACCCGAAGAAAGAAACATGAACAAATACTTCCAATTCCACAGGGATTATGGGCATTACACCGACGAATGCGGACATTTGAAGGTGGATATTGAGAGATTAATATCCCAAGGGCATTTGGAAAATTATGTTAAGCATAGAGAAGATGATTAGGAAAGGAAAACAAATGGTGAAAAAAGAAGAGAATGGTTGGGTAGTAGAGACCATAGACACAAAGATTCTAATCCAAAGAAAGGAAAAGAGATAGTTAGGGTAAACAGATCCTTGATTCTCATGATATTTGGAGGATCGAGCCTTGAATCTCTCTAAAAGCTAAAGGCAAAGTCAAAGTTTGTGGGATCGGGAGAAGAAATCAAGAAAAGAAAGAGACCAAGCTCTTAGGAAACAATCATGTTTAATGAGGAAAATGAAAAGGAGTGTGTAGCCCTCATGATGATGCAATCGTGATAAGGTGGAAATTGATCTTCGAGAGGTGCACCGAGTGCTTGTGGATATGGGGTCCTTGGCGGATCTTTTATCTTATGAGGCACATCAGAAGTTGAAGATGGAAGAAGACTTAATGATGCCAACTTCAACCCGTTTATATGGTTTTGCAGGATCCTCAACTATGGCAAAGGGAGTAGTATAATTGGATTTGACAATTAGGACATTTTCGAAGGAGACTTGATTGGGAAAAATATGGAAGCCTACGTCGATAATATGCTCGTGAAAAGCCTTTGGTGCTCGAATCGTGTCTCCGACCTAGCAAAAGTCTTGGTGTACTAAGGAAATATCAAATGAAGTTGAACCCAGATAAATGTGCATTTGGAGTGTCTTTTGGAAAGAACCTGGGGTTTATGGTTTCACAGAGAGAGATTGAAGAAACCCTGTTAAGATTCAAGCGTTGATTGACATAAAACCACCAAAGACTATTTGGGATGTCCAGTGCCTAACTGGACAAGTAACTGCCTTAAACAGATTTATAGCATAGTTGGGAGAACGATGCTTGCCATTCTTCAAAGTGTTGAAAGACTTGAGGGGCAACAAAGAAGCACGATAGACAAAAGAATTCCAAAAAGCGTTCGAGAGCCTGAACTAGATGCTCGGGAAGTCTCCCTTGTTATCCCAACCATAGAAAGGTGAAAGACTACAATTGTATTTAACATCTTCAGCTTTAGCAGTGAGTGTTGTCTTAGTTCGAGTACTTCTCAACGCAGAGACCCGGTATTCGAAGATTGAGAAACAAGCTTTGGCATTGATGATGGCTACAAGAAAATCAAGGCCCTACTTCTAGGCCCACCCAATTGAGGTGTTAACTAACTTCCCCTTGAAGAAAGTGCACCATAAGCTAAACCTTTTGGGACGAATGGTAGCATGGTCGGTAGAGCTGAGTGAATACGACATGGATTTTAAACCCCGAACAGCCATAAAAGCACATGCTTTGGCTGATTTCATGGTTGAAACCACGGCTTCAATAATAGAAATTACCAAACATTAGCTCGATGATGTGGAATATTTATGTAGACGGTTCGAGTAAAAAACAAGGAGGGGGAGTTGGAATCCTACTAAAGAGTCCTGGAGGTTTTCTCATACGGTATGCATTAAAGTTCGGGTTTGAAGCAAGCAACAATGAAGCCAAGTATGAAGCTTTTCTGGCAGGACTTCGATTAGCGAAGACACTTGCCATCCTAGAGATAACCATTTATAATGATTCTCAGTTTGAGGTAAATCAAGTTCAAGGGGAGTTCAAGATAAAAGAGCCCCAGTTGGTAAAGTATCAAGAAATGATACAAGTACTAATGAAGGGATTCAAAGAAGTTTGGATCTTCCAAATCCCGAGGAAAATGAATGAAATAGCAGATGAACTCTCAAGATTGGAAAATGCAAAGGTAAAAAATCTTGAACCCTCAGAATACATCGAAGAGCTTAACTTCCCGAGTACGAGGGCGAAGGAAATGATGTACATGAAAGAAGAGAGCTGCTGGATAGACTTGATTGTCAAATAGCTTTGGGACGATTGATTTCCTGATGACTCGAAGGAGGCACGGTCGATTAGGTTTCAAGCTACAAGGTTCACTATCCATAATGGAAGACTATACTGTAGATCTTATGCGGGACCGTTACTAAGGTATTTAGGACCAAAGGGGTCGAAAAGTGCACTAGCAAAGGTTCATGAAGGGATCTGGGAGCTAGCACACAAAGTTCTCAGGCTTGGGTTATATTGGCCAAAGATGTCACACCCCACTCGCCGGTCTCGGTTACCCGTCCGACAACCTGTGGATGCAATCCGTCACAGGATCCATGGTCTTACCATTAATAATAATAAATGCAAGAAATATATAATCAAGAGCACGAGCTAGTTCAAATAATTAATCCAAAGAATTACAGGAGTCCAAATACTTCAATAATAAATCAAAAGAAGGAATCGAATGAAAGAAATCATGAATCAAAAGTTAATGAGTTCAGCGGAAGCAATCAAATAAACTAAATCAGTTTCTTTCCATAAGACTTTTCTAAAGCTATAGTCTTCTCTTCTAAAACAATAAGATAAGGAGTTCTCCGGTTCTTCTCTAAGGACTTCTGAAAATGTCTGACGATCTGCCTTCTTCGGCCATCAATGGGTGCTATAAGTGCACTCCAAGCATCCGCAGGAGGCTTCATATGATACATCTTCGTCTCCCACTGATGGTGCCACATCCTCTTCAAATATGAAGTTGGACCCATGTAGAATTTCTCCAGTTTTTGACAACATGCTACCATCTATACAACATAATATAACATACAGATAAAGGAATGAGTTCTGACGAACTCAGTAAGGATAACACATTTCTCATACATATGTCAACATATCCAGCAATGCATATATGAAATGAATATGAATGCTACTAAGATCTAACTATGCAAGTCTCTAGATAGTTAACATGCTTTAAGATATAATGTAATATTCAGCCCTATTCTAACCTTGACCCTAACCCGGATCCATTGTTGTATTCAGGTCCGAAGACCCAAAGCGGTGGTAGAAGAGACCTATGGACCATTCTGATTGATGATCATGATTCGGAGACTGAGCCTATGGACATTGATGATGATACCCCTTGCTTAAATGCATTATCAGTGTTTAAGGAAAGTCTGTGCATTGGAGAAGATTAATCTCGTTGATATACCTATTGACCTCCTGTGCACAATCCGAAGGTATTCCCCGAAACTAGACTTCTTGATTGAATTGTGGAAGAAAACCTCACTCAAATTGACCTTGTATAGCCTTTCAAATCCCTACTTGAAGTTGCTGAACTAAACCTGTTTTTCTGCTGAGAAACATTTTGGTCGATACCATCGACCAAAACCATCGACCAAAGTTTCTCAGTTTGCCAAGTTAAAGATTCCATGGAATATTTCATTTCTTTTTATTATAACCTGGAGCCTTGAGCCTTGTGCAATCATTTTCTCACTTGAAATTGTGGGGAGAGCTTCCCAAGGCACCTCCTTGGCTAATGTGAAGGGCACTTCATCAAAAACTCATTGTTTACTATTGATTCTTGTCTACTTCTTCCACAGTAAGGTATGAATCACCATTCCACTCTCTACCCTACCATTTTCTACTCTTTTCTTTTCCTTTCTTGCTAGTGAGACCTTGGAAATGGTGCTGCAACCTTGCAACCACCACTCCAAGTGTCTACACATGATTAATCTATGAGTTTCTTAGCCATCCATTGATGTTATGCCTCCACCTCATGCCTAGCATATGTATTCCTCTATTTTCTATTAACATCATGTCATTTTGTACCAAATTGAGTTGTAGGGCATGCTATGTTCATGTTTATCACTTCTATATGATTCCAATCGAATTTCTATTAGTTCCTCTAACTATGCAATCAATTCCAACTCATGCCATGATGTTTATCACTTGAACTTGTTATCTCAAATTGGGGCTTTTTGTTTGGACCATTGGATTGGGTAATTTTCTTGACTTATAGTGTCCTATTACTGTTGTTAAATGTTCCCCCAAGTTTCAGATTGATCCGAACACCGGAAAACCAATTTAGGATGAAAACACCCAAAATCCATCATTCTGTCCCGAAGGAAATTTTGGTCGATCCTTTTGGTCGATGGTATCGACCAAAACCATCGACCAAAGTTGTTGCTGACAGCAACCTTGGCCAGTTTTGATCCAATTGATATCCAATCTTCTTAATCCCTTCTCTAACTTATTATTGATGTTTGTTTAGGGCCCTAACAATTATTTTGGACTATTTCTTGGTACTCTCAATTCATCATCAATTCAACCCAAGGTAAGGATAGTTATCTCCATAAACATATAGATCACCAACTTATGATTTATGTTCTTGTTTATGAATGGAACCTTTTGATTACTTTTAAATCTTTATAGGACTGTTATATATGTATTAGAACAGTAGTATTGACATCTTTATACTCTTGTCATGTTACATTACTATTCTTATTTACTTATGTCTATGATGATTCATTTCAATATCATGTTTTAACTTTTATGATGATGTATTGGATGCATGAAAGATGATGAACTTGAATATGTGATTGTTTACGTATTTGATTTGGGATTGGGGAGTGTTCTATTGACACTTCTGTCCTTAGGCATCGGAGGGAATAGTATGGGATGTTCTCCGATGGTGCCTATCGACACTCTCCCGGGTTATTGGATGACATACATAAGGATTTGTCTAGTTGGTTGGCTAGGTTTATCCTTGTCGTGTCAGACCCGAATCAGAAGGGCATTGAGACCGAACAACCCGTGGTAGTGTATGGTTGGATGGGCGCTCTAGGCCGGTAACCAATCCGGTAGGGGACATAAACCATGCTACGGATACCTGAAAGGGGCCATTTATTGGTAGAGTTGCATATGGATAGACTTGGGCTCACGGGTGTTCAAGACCGGTAACCAATCCGTGAGAGGACGTGAGAGCTTCCCGTTTACTATATGTGGATGACCAATAGGGTTGATGAGTCCAAAATCCGGGATTTCGCTGACTCTAGTGTGAAGGATATCGGAAAGGATCGCCGGGGGTGAGGAATGGACGTATCTGAATCTGACTTGACCGACTGAGTAGATGACTTGCATTGGGCTAGGCTTTACTGGGACATGCGCCAGTACTTGACCAAATGGTGATGTGAGAGAGCGGTGACCGATCCCCTTACCACGGTTTTTTTGATGACTTTACCGATCTTCCCCAAGCATTCCCAAGATATGGAAATGGGAGAGTGACTGACGACCCAAAGAAGTACGGTGCTATGACTTAAAGCATGTCTACCCTAGAGACTAGCATTCATAGAGTTAAGACTCATATTTGCATCATATGTTCCATATCGCATTGCATTATACTATGTTCTGAGTGTGTATGATTTCTAATTATGGAATAACTGCCTTGCTGAGTTCTTCGAACTCATTCCTTTTTGTGCAAATGTTTTTAGATTACATTCCAGGTACCGAGGACTACGATGGCACCTCCTTTGAGGCGGACTCTGATTCCACATACTACCCTCCGGGTAGTGGCGTCGGTGAGGATCCGTATATTGGAGCCGAGGAGGATTACTATCCGCACTAGGTTTAGCCCCACAATTGTGTGGGAGCGGCAACGTTGGGTTCACTTCATCCGTACTATTGAGGAGACTACTATTAGTATAGAAGAAACCCTAGCTTAGTGCCCCATTCCTCTGGTGTATTTTTGGAGTACTTGGATCTGTAATTAATTAACTTTTTGGAATTATCTTTACTACTTAGACATGTACTTAACTAATTTTACTTTCCGCTGCTTTGAGAGAGTGGCTACCACACCTTCTCTCCCTGATATGATTTTGACCACATTCTGATATTATCTACCTTCCGCACTCTGATATATATTTAATCCTATCTTATACATATTGTTTAGTATTAATTGTTTTTACAATTGATTATTACTGTTCATGATTATGTTACCGTGTATGTGGGAGGCATGGACCTCAGATCATTGATCCTTGGACTATGGATCACATCCCGGGTATTCCAAATGGGGTACCGGCTGGGTGGATGTGACATATAACACCAGCCCTCCTCTGGGTATGTCTAGTCACTCGATCCCTCACCAGACTGGTTACCTTTATTGGGATCCCGGGTAACGGGGTTAAGTCCTTATCAGTCATTCATGGCTGGGGTTTAAGTCAACACTCTCTTACCAAGACCAATGGCATGAGTACTGGCGGATGTCGAGGTTTCTAATCCAATGCAAAGTCATAGTGGTAACATACTACATGAAGTCCAGATACTTCCCCTATGGTCCCAACCAACTCGGTTCCGTATCCTTCACAACCTAGGAATGAGAACCCTCACGGACTGGCTACCGTTGTTGGACTCCACTCCCTAACTCTATGGTCATTCACATATTATTGGGGTAGATGCTCTCATGACCCTCATGGCTCCCTGGCCGCTCCTTGGATTTCTATAAGACCAAACCCTAACATATGCAACCCTACCATTGCATGATCAACAGTGGACCATTGAGTTTCCGCATGGACTGGTTACCACTGTAGGATGAAATAGAGTCACATCACCATTATCATAGGTCATTCGACTTCAATTCCCCTACTGAAATGGTAGTAGCATGTATGGTACTTAGCCATGCAATCTAGACTCCATAGGTATGTCATTAAGCAGTTATAATATTGCTGGGAGCATCAATGAGCATGTGTCCCATACCATAGCCCTCTGATATCCCAAACAATGGATACCCTTCCATCACAACTACATCACATCATCCACCATCATAACATAATCATTTGTTCAATATCATAAAGTGATAAAGTATATTGAAACATTACATACAGTAGGTATTCAACAATATAACAATGACTTATACAACTACATCAAGTTACATGATTAATGAACAATGTAAGAAACAATTGATTCATCATATAGCATGTCATTGTATATAAACAAGAAAGTGTGTCCTTATCTGTAATTATGTAAAAGCTTACTAAAGTGTAAAGAAACCTCAATCACAAGACTTCCAGTAAACTTAGAGAACACCTAAACATAAGGTTACAAGAATATATTAAGGACATGGGTCAAATCAAAGAAAAAACAAATCTCACATAGTCATTGTGACCCAACCAGTCACTTGGGTCAAGCGACCGCCCCTATTACAGATAGTTAACAAGATCCAAAATTCTGACTTTTGATCACCCAATTCCAATTCCAATTTTAGGATGATTCAAGTTTGAATTCCATTTTTAATTAGTTTATAACAAAGGTACAAATCAGCAACCTAAAATTTTAAAGATTCACTACCCAATTCATCTCCTTTGATTAGATCCATTCTTTATTCAAATGCAGGGATTCCTTTTCGGACAGGATCTCCTCAAAATCATTGATTAGGGAATAGAAGTAAATAATTTAGTCACTATCAACAAAAAAGGAAATAGATCTACACTATTCCACAAGATGAAGGAAGAGAATGGAGTGAATGGAGATCACTTACCTCTTCAAGATTCGCAAAACAGACGGGGAATGGTTCCACTTCACAATCCACGCTTCTCTCACCTTCTAGCATGTGTTTTCTGCCCCTTAACCATCCACAACAGCTATCCCAAATATAATAATGAGTTAAAAAGTTGGGGTTGCTCTTTATAGAGGCAAGGGCAAATTAGGGCAAATTCCCGCAAGCAGACCATGGCGGTTGTTTGGGGCGGTTGATTGGCCCAATCAATCTCCTTAAGCAACCGCCCCTTAGTACTTTTCATTACTTGGGTGCTTTGCACAAGGGGTTGATCCCAACTCAAATCTAACCCTAAACAACATGTGGGGGAGGTCTTACCTTCAGTCTAGACATCTTCAAACACCTCGTGACTTCTACAAGGGATCAAATTTCCCAATAAGGCAAGTTCTTCATCAAGATAATCCAAATCCATGGATTTAGGGTATCGATCAAGGACTTCAATCCGGATACTCCACAACTTATTCCGGCTTGACCTTCGGGTTATTGGACCTGCAATACGAATTCCGGGTTAGAAATATGGGGGTTGTTACAAAAGATGCAGGAGGATGCGTTGGAGTATGTACGACATTGCAAAAACTACCAAATGCATTCGACTGTATCAAAAAGAGCAACAGTACCTCTAGCATCCATCTTAGATCTGATCTTGTTCTCTATGTGGGGAATTGACATATGGAAAAATTCACCAAGGCCTCGAGAGGAGGGGAATTCTTGGTTGTAGCCATCGACTAATTCACAAAATGGGTTGAAGCAATTCCACTCCCCACAATTATAGAGAAAAGGGTCAAGAAATTTGTACTAGATTCAATAATAAAACGATTTGGCCTCTCGAAGATCATTATTACCGATCATGAGACACAGTTTGATAACCCAAAATTCACTCAATTTTGTGGAACCTATTTGATCGAGCACCGAATGTCTTCTATTGCATACCCCCATAGTAATGAGCAAGTTAATGTAACCAATCGAACCTTGCTGGATGGAATCAATAAGATGCTGGAAGCAAATAAGGCTTTATGTGTTGAAGAACTCCCGAAAGTGTTATGGGCTTACAGAACTACAGTTCGAACGCCAACTAAGGAGACACCATTCAAATTGAACTACGGGTCAGAGGCCTTGGCTCTAGTAGAAGTGATGGTCGGGACTCTCAGAGAAAGAATTTGAATAAAAATTGAACGAGGAGGGTTTATTAGACAACTTAGAGTTCCTAGATGAAGTTTGAGCAGAAACAATAGTTCGAAATCAACAATACCACAGAAGTGTATCATCCTATTACAACACACGAGTAAAGCATTAGCAGTATCGTTTGAGAGATCTTGTATTGCGGAACACCGTAGCTGTAGACCCTTGACACTAAAGGAAGTTGGATCCTTTGTGGGAGGGACCATATATTGTTGTGAAACACGTGAGATTGGGCGCATACTGACTAAGAAATCCAACAACGTGTCAAGAGCTTGATCGGTCATGGAATGCAAGAAACTTAAGGAAGTATAATCAATAGCCTTCTTATTATTTTTAATATCAAGATTTCGTAATGAGCCTTGTACCCAGAATTCAATTAAGTGAAGTAGTTTTTTGCTACCAAATCTCTTTTGAATGGGGGCTATAAAAGTGGTGAATGAATGAATACTTTAAAATTTTGAATTCAAAAGGCTTCGGTGACTAAGACCTTCTAACACTTAGAAAAATTTAAGGCTTTTCTCCAAGGAAAGGCTTCGGTACACCTGACTAAGACCTTCTAACACTTAAAAAAAAATTAAGGATTCCTTTTAAGGAAAGGTTTTGGCACGTCCGACTAAGACCCTCTAGCACTTAGATCTGAGAATTTCTCTAAGTAAAGGCTTCGGCTCAACTTAATTGCAGACATGAAATGCTTCAAGTTAATTCAGTAAACAAAAATTTTATTAACAACAGAAGAGAGAAATTCAACTTGTATTATACACAAAGGCCCGGGGGGGTCAACCCTTACAAAAAAAAGAAAGAAAAGAATGAAGTACCGAACACTCTCAATAAGAAAAAAAGAAAGAAAGATTTTAAACTATTGATTGTCAACAGCACCATTGGCACCACCACCATCGGCTGGGTCTGAAGGTTGGTCAACGGCGAACTCGGGGAGATCGGCATTGTCTTCCATGGCTTTAGGCTCAGAAGTAGCGGGGGGCTCGTCACTCAGATAACCCCCAATGTTAGGATTTTCTAGCATGTGATTGGGCTTTTGGAGGACCCACTCAAGGACTTCCAACTTTAGCTCCTCGAAGACCTCGGCATTTTAGACATCTTTATGTAGATCGATCAGGAAGGAGGCACTTTGAGTCTAGATCTCCAAACCTCATTTTGGTCGTCATGGTAGGCCATGGAATTATAGCTAGCAAGAAGGGCTGCGAATGGCTTACTATTCAGGTACTTCTGAACGCAAACTTTTTGAACTTCGACCAAAAGACCTTCGAGACTCGTAGGAACAGCAGTAAGGAGATGATCTTGAAGATCATATTGTTCCTTCACCAAGCCTTCGACCTTGGCGTCCAAAGCTGAAATTGCAGTTTGCATCTTGATTACCTCTTGTTCAAGCTCCCCAATCCTTCAGGTGGCCTCCATTAGCTCCTCTCTAGCTTTACAAAGCTTAGAGTTATTTCTTTGAGCCAATAGACCTCATTTTCTTTGGCCTCCATCTCCCTATCGTGACGCTTCACCTGAACACTAAGGCTACCCACCCTCAACAAAGCCTCCATATGCCGATGGAAGTCATCGGTGAGGACCCTGCAACCAATAAAAGGTCAAAATGTAGAATATTAAGTAAAAAAAGAAGAAGAAGAAGAAGAAGAAGAAGCAGAATCAGAAACATCACTTGATTGAAGAGTTTACAAACTCTTTGTCGGGCATAGTGGTGAGGATCTCCCTATTTGCTGGCATTTAAGTGTTTGTACTCCACTCCAAAGCTAGGTTAGAATCCTTGGAGACTCTATCCCTCATTGAAAACTTCCATGAGGGGATGTACACACCCCTACTTGACCCTAGCTTTCTTCAAAGCAATGTCGTCAACAAGGTCATGCCTCCTCTTCGCCAAATTGACGTCATCTTGCGTCGATTTGGTGACATCGATCGGGCCTTTTTCCCGTGACCATTGGGTCATGACGAGTCTTTAGCAGACCTTTGGGGGTGTGCGTGGGAGCCTTCAAGGTCGGGTGAGAGGCCTCGGGCTCCTTCTTTTTAGTTCTAGCCGCCTTATCTTCGATAGCCTCAAACCCTTGGTTCGCTAGGACTTTTATTGCCTCGGGATTGTACTTTGGAGGGCACTATACAAAAACAAAGGAAAAAAGTTAGTAAAATTAGAAAACAGACAACATGGAAAATTGAGTAGACAATTGGGAGCTCACTAGGGGCTGGAGCTCACTAGGGGCTAGACCCCACCATCAAAGTACATCTTTGTACTCTATGGAGTGTCCATGGATCACCTGACGTGCGTGAATGGATTTTATGGTATGAACAACGCTATCCTCATTCGAAGAAAGGGGGAGTGGCTGGTTTACTTGGGTAGAAGGCCCCCGATTATTCCAAGTAATCAAGAAGTTTAACTCATCAGGAGGCACCCAACAGAATAGGAACCGATGGCGCCACCCTTTGTGATTAGATGGGAAAGTACCATTAGCTATGATACTCCCCGACCAGCCCAGCTCACTTCTTGGGCATTTGGATAAGAAAACCCACCCGAGAGGATTGGATTTGCTCAGGTAATAAAAGTGGGAAAAAAGAGGAAGTGAAGGAGAAATTTCTAATTTGAAACACAAACCTAAAAAGACGAATGATGTGATGCCAACTGTTCAGGAGGAGCATACCAGGACACAAGTCCCAGTGATTCAAAATAGCAGAGAACAAGTGAGAAAAGAAGGGAAACCTGACACCACTTTTTTAAAGTGTCAGCATAGATGGAGAACTCATCGGGATTCTAACCCTCTTATCAGAATTGGGGACCTAAAGAGTATGTAAAAGGAATAGAAAAATGATTGGAGATATTGTCCACTTCAATGGGACGGATATGGGAAACAAAGAAGCTTGGGCCATATGAAGGCCTCTTTGATGGTCGGGAGCTTCCAGCGACAACTTTTGAAGTAGCTTTATGCTTTCGAAATGCAGGGGTGAAGAAGCTACTCCACCCTCCATCTCGTTCCTAGGTTGCTCCTGATGAGTAGATTGAACTGAAGGGCCGAACCAACGGTCGGTGACCTTAACATTTCTATCCCTAGACAATTCAATGGAAGTTGAGGGGTTGGATTGGATAGAAGAATTGTCTCCCTCGACCATTCAGTTGATAGAGTCGTCTTTAGAGGTCCTACCACTACCCGTCGTCAAAGGAAAAATCTAACCTCTAAGGAAAAAGCTTGGAAAAGGTCTAGAGGCAAAACCCATAAATCAGCAAAAACGTAGAACCTAACTAAAGGAAAGGGAAGAATAGAAGAAAGAAGAGAAAGAAAAAGAGTATGTAAAAGGTAGAAGGGACTTACTGGTCAAAGAATTAGGCAAATTGAAGCTAGCTCTGGGAGACTTGGAAACTGAAGATTGCTTAGAGCTCACTGGGATTGTCAAGCATAGAGGAATTCACAAACTGACAAAGTAAAAGTGAAACAAAATGCGTAGGGGTTTAAATAGACCCAAAGCCCAATTTGAACAAACGAGATCAATCCAAATCAACATTCGAGCATGAGCGACGGTACGAGACCAAAAATTCAAAGAACGAGATCAATCTAAGATCAACGGCCAAAATATGGTGATGGTTTGAGAAAAAGGGCGTCATGATGGCTCTTGTTCCCAATGGACCCGTGGCATTAATGGCACGAGTTGAGATAAACGAATGTTGCTTGAGAAGATGTGACATTTTTGACAATGAATGCGACACTTAAAGGGTGGTTGGGAGACCTAGGAACGTTTAAACTTCCACCTATTACACCCATGGCTCGTGATCGAGAAAGACATACCAAGCGATCGGTTCCCTAACCCCGATCCCTTGGTCTAGGGTGTTGGTGATAAGTAAAAAATAGCATACAGCCCGATTGAACCACGGTTGGCTCAATTGTCCTGGTGGGGACTAGTTCATGGATTAGCTCCAAGGGTATCATATGCACAACAGGAACTCGACAATTATTGAAGGAGACGTGATCCCATTAAACTCGGGGTAGAGGGTAATGCTCTATATGAAAACCACAACTAACTCATATTGAGGGAGGAAAACCCTATGATGAGAAGGCCAATGGTGAGACTTATGGATTAAATCTAACGATTGACTGAAAGAGGTAAATCCTATATAAATCAATGTATAATACGAAGAAAAGGTAGCTAAATCGTTTCCCTCCATTCTCATCTTTCAATTAAGCTTTGCAATTCGTTAGAGCTTTGTGGTGGTGCCATTATCGACTTCAAAGGTGGCTTCTCGACCGCTGAGTCGGCCCACATCTGACATTGTTTTATAAGAATCTGAGAACTGATCAATTTTTAGACGTATCACCTTAATATTTGAAACCATACCACTTGACACTATTAGCTAGAATCCAAATTTCAAGCAAATACCTCCCGTTCAATTCTACGTAAAGTTGGTTTTGGGGCCAAGTGGGTAGGTTGGTTCAGTTCTATGTGCTTCAAAATTCTTGTGCCCAATTTAAAGATTGACTTGTTCTAGTATATTTTGATGGCAATTCGAATAATCTATTTGTTTTAAGATCCACAAATGAAACAAAAACGCAATGGATTGAGCCAGTTGAAATACTATTAGCCAACAAATAATTCAAAGTATTTATTTTAGTTCAGCTTGATTTTATTTATTTATTTGTGAAATGTAGGTGCCATCTTTTTGCTTAGTTTGATATTTTTCTAATAAAAATTATAAGAATTTATTCTTGTATTTGCTACGTTTCAAGAAATAAATTAATGAAGAGTAAATTTCTATCACTCTCTTATATTTAGACTTTATTTGCTAAAAGCCTCCTAATCAAATTTTCACATTTGATTTCTAGAAAAAATGAACTCTTATTTCTTTTTTCTCTCCTAATGTTTTTAAATATCTCATTACCCCTCTATTTTTAATCTAGTTGATTTTTTTTTTCTTTCAAATTGAACCAGTTTACATTATTTGGTTCAAATTTATTTTGTGAATCGCGGAACTATCTTGTATCTTCTTAAACACTAAACTCAATATTACTCAGAAGAAAAAAAAAATTCTCAATAAAAAGTTTTAAAAAATAGTTAGATTAACTTCAAAATTCAGTTATAAATATTTCATTCTAAAAGAATTATATTTTTTTAACCTCTTCAATAGTTAAACTTGGCGACTACCATTATGAATGTTATGGAATTAATCATAATTATTATTTTTCCAACTCTTGAATTAACTTTTTTTTTTAATTAAATTATTTTAACTATTGGAGTGGTTAAAAATATTTTTAATTGAGTTTTTTAGGTTAATCATAATTATTATTTTTTTCATTTTTTCCTTTCAAAATCTTTTTCTTTCTCTTTTTTCTTTTCAGTAATATTAATTCTTTTTTAACTAATATTAATTCTAATGTTTGAGAAGGTACGAGATAATTCAATGGTTCAACTATTCAAGTAATAAGTTTGAACAAAATAATGTAAACCGGCTCAACTTAAAAGAGAGGAATTGAATGGTTTAGAGAAATAAAGGAGTAACTTGACTATTTAATAACATCAGAGGAAAAAGAGAGGTGAGAGTGTGTTTTTTTTGAGAGAATCAGATCTAAAAGTTTGAGTGGGAAAGTTTTTGTAAATAAAGTCCTAATGTAGGGAAATTCATTCGTTAATGAATGCTTCTTCTCTATACTTTTGAAAAAAAAAACAAGGATAAACATTTGAAATTACATAAATTTTACATATTTTAAAATATTATAGTACATATATAATTTTTTTTTTCCTTTTCGGGACATGAGGTAGTACATGTGGTAAGATTTAATAAACAATCTATGTACATTGATTCTTTCATAATGCAAAACTCCTTTTTTGAAAGAAAAAAAAATCATTGAAAAATAAATAAATAAACAAAATTCTTTTTTCATGAGAAAAAAAAGTCAAATTGAAAAAGTCAAAGATGCACTTCTCCCTATTCTTTGTTGTTGGCACATAGCATGATTTGTGGAAAAGATATTATTACCTATAAAATGTTTCAATAATGCACTTCAACTGAAGAATTGCTTGCATATGAAACCTCAATAAATTCTGAAGTAAGAATAAAAAACTCCCATTAAGGAGAGAATTCAATGGGATTGAGTTTTAGAACATAGGTTGTTGGGACTTTCCATATCTTTTGGTTTATTTTTCTTTTTGCAAATTATAACAATCTTCCTTTAAACCTTTCCATCTCTTTAATGTGTGGCATACATATATGCAATAATTTTATTTAATGTCATATCATCACTTTAATATAGAGACAAAATATAGCTGCAATGTAACATGAGTAACTTAGAATAAAAACAGAGTGAGAACAGAGTTAAATCTGTGATAAAAGACTTAGTAGTTTCTCACTTCAGCTTAAGTTCCTTCAAGATCAATGTTTACAAAACAGCTAAAGTTCCCAAACATTTCTTAGCAGATCAATGTCATATCTTTGAAGACCATGCAAACTCTTCTTTAAGTTCTTTTATATGTGCACAACTACTATATTTCTCTCATACAAGGACAAACCCAGGATTCAACATCCCATGGGGAGGACAATAATCATGATTTTGGTATGGAATAAATCAAAAGTAACAAGAAATAAAGAACCTATATAAGATTGTGACCTATGTTCAATCCAATCCAAATCATGAGACATTTTTCTTATTCCCTTATAGTCTGATCTTGCATTTGTAAGATTATAATCTATTTTTACTCGATTACCCAAAAAAAATAATTTATTTTCATGCAACTTTCTTACTATAAAACTAAATCTACTAAAGAATCTATTTTTAATATGAGAGAAGGGGACAAATATTGATATTTCACATAGAAAAAGAGAAAAACTATGGAAACTAATCGAAACTATTGAAAAATCGGGGTAAGCAAATGTATAGTTTTAAAACTAAAATCCATAGTCAACAAGAATGTGATAACTTACCTGCTCAACTATGTTGTATTATATTATTAATTATAAAGGTTTGCTATGGATCTTGACAGATTTCTGAGTCACTACAGGTAGCTAAATCAAGACAAATGATTTGTTTGGGTTTGTTCTACAGCCAAATGATACACCAGGGACTTTAATAGCAAAGAAATTTTATTCACCTAACCTACCACTGGGTCTGAAAATGACCTTGACTGTTTTTTACAATCTGCTTATGTTCACCTATTTTGCTTTTGCTGAAGAGATAGTCTTCTTGCTGTTTCTTGTCCTGAAGATCTACATCCCCAACTGGTAAGGACTCCAACAATGAGTTGTAGCAGAGCAAAACAATCAACTTTAGGGTCTTTTCGGTCCCAAGAAAGAGTGATCTTCAAGATTGCTGAAGAGCTCTCATCGTTCATGTCGGTTGTTTTTCCTTTGTGGAAATTGAAACTACACACACCAATTGTCATGAAGAACGAATTGGCTGAACAAATGAAGCAGTCACTGGTTTCTAAGCTCTTTATGAGTTGTTTGATACCAATGGTGCAAAAACTTTCAGAACAGTAAGATTATCCTTTCCCTGTAAGATCACCTTCAAAATTCATTCACACATACGACGTCATTTTCCAACTAACTTGTATAATCAGATCTACTTTGCTGAGTATCCAAATGAACCACTTTGAGAATTTTCACCCACTTCATACTGCCCCTAATGCATCCTTCATCTCTGTAAGATATCTGTGTGGATTAATTGATTGAGAACACTTCATCAGTGTCATGACCGAATCTACAACCTATAGTGCCGATTACTTGTCAATGCACAAAATCTAGGAACCACACATCTAATCTCCAATCAATCTAAGATCCTCTCACGATTCCTCACCCATGAAAAATGGGTTCTGGACAACACTGACTGTCAGCATAGGGACCATCTCAGCTGTCAACATTAGATCATGGGGATATCTGTATCTATTACTAAGCAGCTGCACCATGATCACCATTAAAATTAATGGTCCACCATACTGAGGTTCTCAATGCCCAATTTCTTCAAGCTTTGAGAGGACTAGCTTGATATGTGGTCTCAAAGCAGGGGAAGGAGAACAACAAGCCATTGCCAACTGAAAAAACTTGAGAAGCTGTTCTTCAGTAATCAGATTTCCATCACTGCTTCTTTTAACAAGTATGTTGGTGTTAAACATATCTGATATTCTATGTTCAAGGATTGCATTTCTCATGGAATTCGGCAGATACTGATCCGGTCTAGGAACTGCTTTATTCCCAACAATAGACTCCTTCCCTGTAATTATTTCAAGTAAAATGACCCCTAGGCTATATATATCACTTTCTTTGCTCACTTCCTTCATCTTCATGACTTCAGGAGCTTTGTACCCCTGAGCTGCAGAGACTTCAAGCACCTCTAGGCCAGCTGATGAATCTAAAAGGAGGTGCAGACCAAAATCTGAAACATAAGGCTGATAAAACTCATCCAGCAAGATATTCTTTGACTTTAGATTTCCATGGATAATGGGAAGCTTTAATCCAGAATGTAGATGATCAAGTCCCTTGACTATACCAAGAGAAATCCGATAAAGGACAGACCATTGGTGTGATTCATCATTTCCATCTGTTCATAAGAGAACATGGTCCCCCATTAAGAATAATAGAATCACCATATTGATAAATTAAAAAATTTTGAAATTGGAAACCAAACTTGAGCTGAAGAAAGAATTTCAACAGTTGATTTTGCAGGATGGATTGGAAAGAAGAAACAAATACAAAAAGAAGATGAATAGCTATAAGCCTATAACAATTATTACTATAAAACAACAGTTGAAATTGTTGATAATCCAGAACCACAGATACCAGTAATCAGCAAATACATAATTCCAAGAAAAAGAAATAGCATTACATGAAGAAAAACCAGAAAATTTAGCAGAAAATACAAATAAAGACATTAAATAAAATCTGAAATGGGAATGAAATGTAAGCTGAAAATTAAGTAGGATACCTATAAATTAAAAGGAAACTTTGAAAGAGACAGAGAGAGAGACTGAAGAAGATATTTGAGGCAAGACAAAGACGCCAGATAACGTGTCTCAGAATTAATGGAAGAAACAGAAATTTATAAAACACAGAAGAAAAACAAAGTTGTATATGAAATATGAAATTCTGTGGAACATAAGGACCCAGAAACCAGAAGACAAAATCTTCAACTAAGAGTTACACTCTGAAAGAGATATCGATGTGACTTTAGAATCCCATTTTGGATAGCTAAAAGCCAAGATACAGCTGTGTTGCCCATGTCTTGCAAAATTGCAAGATTCAATCAAAATCCCAAAAAAAAAATCCCCTAAAACGAATGGAAACGAAGGAACCATCAAAATTAGAAAAAAAAAAGGTAAAGCAGATTACCTCGAATGAACTGAGAAAGATTGCCATGGCTAAGGAAGGGATGAACAAAAAGCTTTTCTCCTCTCGGACCACCGTAAAATGCCCGAAGAGGCACCAAATTGGGATGCTTGACGAAACCCAGCATCTGAATCACAGGATGAATCTCTTTCAACCTTCCAGTGCATGTTGGCCTCAGAAACCTAAGCAGCACAATCAAGCCAAGCCTTTCGATTGTAGCTTTATACAGAGTTCCATAGCTCGATTTCCCCACAACTTCTCCCGGAGCATCTAGGATGTCTTGGATTGTGAAATCCTCAGCACCAGGAAAATTGTACAAATCCTCTATTTCCACTTCACATTCTTCTTCCTTCCCATAACTCTGCTTCTGTGATGCCTTATTTCTTGCCCATCTCTTACAACAGTAGAAGACGATGCAGATAATACCAATCACAACAACTGCAGGGACCACGCCAACGACAATCTCGAGAGTGAGGCCAAGTCCCATTTCACCAGAGAAATTATTATGAATTTATGATAGATTTCTATGCTTGTCTGCCATTTCCAATTTCCAAATTCCAGGAATGGAAAAGCAGCATCGATCGAGAGCAAAGATCTGAAAGAATCTGATTCAGTAAGAACAAGAAACCACTATATAATAATTGCCTAAAAGTCGATACAAATTAAGAAAGTCCACTAGGAAACCTAGAATGTATTTAAGAACTTCAAAGAGTTCTTAAAAGAGTTCTGAGGTTTCGAGGTAGGCACAGAAGTAGAACATTTAAAGGTTTTAAAGAGAAGTTGAGACGAAAATTTTCCATTTTTGGAACTTGAGAAGCTTTTTTTTCTTCAGAAGGAGAACGATAACAGAGTCAATAAAGAGAAACCGTCGATGACTCGATGGAACAGAACCGAAGCTAGTTTGACTGAACTGAACTTCAATCAGGTATTGATGGAGTATTATTTTTAGTTACAACGAGATGTATTGTATCGAAACCTTACACCAACAACTTAACACCCACTTTGCCCTTCCATGGGGGGATCTTTTTTCAGTGGTGCGTCTCATCCACCATTAAATGCAAATTTTATTAAATCCCAACCGCTCAACTTGCATCTACCAAAAAAATATAATTTTATAGCTCTCAACCACCATGCCAGACGCACCGGTCATCATGGGTAACACGTAAATAAGAGGTGATTCATCTCATGGAATGGCGAAATGACCAAAACACCATTTCTCATGTCATGCGATTGATCCAGTGATGTCAGCAATGAACGGTCCAGATCAATCAGGGAACCATACCTTATACCTACTTTACCCTTTCATGGGTACCACGAAGAAAAGAAGTGATTCGTCTAAGCGTCGTCTCAGGGAATGGCGAAATGACAAAAACAGCCCTCCCGAGGTCATGCCCTGGATCCAGAGATTTAAGCATTGAACGGTCCAGATCAGTCATGGGATCACCATTGATGGTTGAAGATCAAGGATTCTGTGCAACTGCTATTTTTGAAAATCGTTTTTTTTTTTTTCTGGTAAAGCGGCTTTAAACATCATTAATTTAGTAGACATTCATAGTTCTTTTAACTTAACAACAAAGCTTACCCAAAGAAAAAAATGGAAAATGGAAGAGCAAATTTCATATATACCCGTCATATTTTTATATTGTTATATGTTCTAAACGATGTTTTTATATATAATAATTCTTAAAAAATAAATATAATGTACTTTGACTAAAAAATAATTAATGGTTCAGATTATATATAGAACTTCTTTTAAACTAACCATGATGCATTTCAAAATCAATACCTCTAAATAAGATGTAAAAGTTAGAATTTCACTGGCGCTAGAAAGGAAATCTTGCTTTATATTATATAATACCTTTATCTCCAATATATAAAATTACCTATTCCTAAAAATTATAATAAATTTCAAAGTAAATCAATCTAAATTTATTTATAAAATATTTAAGGAAAGGTGGTAGATGAACGGAGGTGTGAATACGTTAATTAAACGGTTTTAAATATCTATCATCATATCTATTAATTAAATCAGAATCATGTAATAAAATTTATATTTTTTTCCCATTATTTATGGGTTAGTTAAGTTAACTTAAATAAATAAAATAAAGCGGTTAGAATAACGTCTTTTTCTTCTATTTCTTCCTTTGTTCTTTACAAGGAGCGAAACAAGCCTTTTAATTGATTGTATAAACATCCACGGGGAGGTCTTGGGTTCTCATCCATCCGGAGACACCTATATTAGTAATATTCTCCCCACCCTATATATAAACTCTTCGGATTTCCAAAAAAAAAAAAAAAAAAAGATTGTATAAACATCTAATAATGAAATCACAAATTTCACACTAGAAAGGTTTCAGATCGGAATTTCTTCGCATGAGATACTTTTCACCACACATTCCCTCACCAAAAAAAAAACCAAAGGACGCAAAAAAGTTAAGAGAGAATAGAGAAATGCCTTAGGGCTTGATTGGTTACATGAGTCTAGAGATTTCAAATATTTAGAGATTTCAAATCTATGGAGTCATAATTTATCAAATTAAATGTTTGGTTGTGGAATGAAATCTGTGGATTCATCCTAAAAAACTATTTGATCAACATAATTTTTGTGAATGTGCAAATGTATATCTTTTTTGAAATCTCAGAGATTTCATCCCTACCTATAGAAATGCTAAAGATTTGCGCTTTTACAAAAATCAACGTAAATTCCTAGATTTCATGAATTCAATGATTCACACAACAAAACAGATATAAATCTCTCATTTGTGAATCCAGAGATTTCAAATCTTTAGATTTATATAACCAAACAGGCCTTAAAGAATTCTCTTGAGAATAATGGAATGTACGCAATGGAGAGATAATTTAGTAGAGATAGTTGAGAATTCCAAACAAGGAAATCATTGTTGTGAGAAACATAGGGTTTGCGAGGAGACAATAGAAAATGATATGGGTAGAACAAGAGATCTGATATTCTGTCATCCAAAGGGTTTACAAGTGAGACGAGAGAAAATGAGGTACTTGTGAAATGAGTTTTTTTTTCTCACTTCTTTGAGACAACAACAATAGAATTACTAGAATCATAGGGTTTTCAATGATGAATTCTTAGGTTGATGAATGCAAGTAAAAAGAGTTTTCAGTGAAACCGATATAAAAAGAATAGAGGAAGAAGAAAGAGATGTTACTACCAATGAAAATCCACAACTGGTGATATTAAGTTAAACCTAATTAACCCATAAATAATGAAAAATAAATAGATATTTTATTGGACGATTCAGATTTAATTTAACAAATCTGATAATGAATATTTAGAATTGTTCATCTAACCTATTCATATTTCATACATTACACTTTAGTAAATTTTTAATTAATAATTTATAGAAAGAACTAATGCATCAGAAGTCTTCTCATAATTCTTTTTAAAAAATCATATGGGGCCTTAATAACATAATACCTTTCTTTTAAAGCCCTGGTCCTTATTTTGATAGGGACTTGTTTAAGAGTTGATTCTATAAAAAGAATTTAAAATGTCACACCCTAATACATCTGACTTCAATCATGATTCATGAGTAGTTAAAGAAACATTTTTCTATTTACCCAAAAAAATTAGGAATTTTGTTTTATTAAATCTAGAGTGGAAATCATCTATTACCTCAACAAGTATATCATCTTGAAGTAATGTAGTTGAAAGTTAATCTTTTTTTTTTCTTAAATAAAAAAGATTGAAAATATCTGTATTACTTAAGTCCTTAGCAGGATTTACAGCCTAGTTGAGTAAACTAGTCAATCAGCGTGGGCGTGGATGAATGAATCAGACTAATTTTTATGTCCTTAACACAGATTCACATCCTCTGTAATTTCTTTCTCTACAATTCCCTGCAATTTTCTCTTAGGATTGTGCCATGTGGCATTTAAGTAATCCAATGGTTACCCAACAAATTAGAGTTTAAATAAAATTCAAATTTATGAGTGGGTTTAAATAAAATTCAAATTTAGTTTAAAATTAGGTAACTGTTGGATATTTGAAAGTTGGACTTGATCTATCCCAGCACAAAGTCCAAACAAAAGTGCCTCATTGATTTTTGCATTTCCTAATCCTTTGGAGCCAATATACTCTATCTCTTCCTCCCAAAAAAGTCATACACTCCATTATGTGCTGTCTACCTGTGAATTATGTACAGCAACACACATTAGCATAGGTGAGTCAAGCAAGTTAGTTCTCAGAGATGCCAATATAGTGGTGGATTCTTTAGCCCCGGATGGCACAGTTGGCCAGTAGCATGACCTGTTTCTACTCCTTGGATTGTAGATTTTTCTATACTTTGCTACTTGAATAACTGAAATCTTTCTACCAAAAAGAAAAGGTGAAGCAAGTTGGTCATATTTTTAGACCATCTCCTAGATCCTTCATCCATGTAGATATGTTATGTAATACTCAAATGGGATTGGGTTGGTGTTTATAGAAAATTTTATGGTTTCTCTCTCACCATACATAGTAGCATGTTATTAGAGTCGATTTTTGTTCTCAAAATATATGGGTAAATGCAACAAATGTGATGTGATCTTTAACGATGCCAATCCGATTTAATTCATTAGTGAAGAGAAATATCATGTTTACCGGGTGGCTTGTGGAAGCGCGCCACATAGGGCGGCCCGGGAGGCGGCCCACCTATTTAATTTATAAAAGCGCAGAGGATATAGTCATGGTGCGTGCAAGCTGGCCCGGATGAACTTTATTCCAAAAAAAAAAAAAAATTTATGTTTAAAAGTCAATCTAGGAATATAAAATTTGATTTTCACGTGCTTACAAAGATATACAACTATCACATTATCTTGGAAAAGATAAATGTCTTAGAAGTCAGAACCAAAAGTATACACTTCATCCTTTAAGATATTAGTTTTTTTTCTATCGAATATATTGGAATTTGAAAAAATATCAAATCTTATAACTCAAAATCAAATCCAATTTCAAGTCAAATCACATCCAATAATAGGATTTCACTTATTAATGCAGGGTTGATAGGGTGGTAAGATTCATACTCACAAACTTGCCCGGATGAACCTCAAAAAAAAAAAAAAAAAAAAGAAAAAAAAAAAAAAAGAAAAAGAAAGAACGGATTTCATGAAAGTTATATCAGTCACAACTTACAAGCATAAACGTGAGACACACCCTAGAGTGTCCAAAAATTACAAATAAGTCCACTACGCTATTCTCTTATGTTGGAAACCCTAGACACTATTCTTAGGTTGTTGACCTTTGCAACCTCCGTCCAACCACAACCACAACATGGAATCAACACAGCAAAACTGTTCTCCGTCTCATCATCTCTCAGGTAAATTGGTTTTAATTGTGATCGTTGGATAATTTAAGACCATATGTCACAATAGAATTGCAAGATTGCTAATTGTAGAGGATGTGAATCCTTGAGGCGTTTGTGGTGACTTTCAAGAAGAAAGCAGCAAGACCTTGGCAGGGGAAAGGTTGGGCAAGGTGGTGGTTCTTAACTTTATTTTGTTTTTAAAAAAATTTGTTGTGGTGATTTGCTGGGGGACTGGTGGAAGGTGATTTCTAGCAAGGAGGTTGGGTGTTGGGGGAGGGGGGGGAGCGAGGAAGGGGTGGGTGGAGCAGGTATTTTGCTCATTTCATCGTTGTACTTAAAACCTCTCAAATAATGTTAGTTTTTTTTTGTCAACTCAAACAATGTTAGTTGGAAGACAAAAAAAAATTAGTTGGCTCTAGACTTAGATGTAAGGTTTCCCATTAAAGATATCTAACAAGATTTTAACTTTTATAAGTGGGACCCAGACATAAGATTTTATTTTTTATTGAGATAATTACTATTGCCCCCTATGCTTTAATTTTATTATTAAAAAAATTATATTCTTTACGAAATTACTGTTGCCCCCCTTCCTTATAGCGGTATTAAATAACTGTTAAGTTGAATATGTAATGTTTACTTTGTCTATTAAAATAAAGTAATCAAAAGATGATAGATGCTACATCATTTATAAAAACTAGATTAAATATCAATTTTATCCTTATTTTCAAACCTCATTTATTTTGACTTAAAAAAAGGCAAAGTCCAAACCCAATTTGGGTTCACATCTGCTCCCATTTGTCTTCTTCATTTGAACCTGCTCTAGAAAAAGAAGTGAAAAGAAATTTTCAAATCTATCTCAGCAAAGAATCTTGGAAATATGTTATTTATTCGTTTTCTCAGTAGCATCAAGCATGTAAGTACCTTCATCTTCTTTCTTCAAAACAAATAAGGAAACAGATTTTTGGATTTTTTTTTAATATCAGAGGTCAACCTTGAATTGCGGTTTTTCCTGGTGGAAGGAGCAACAACACACCAACTGTGTATCTAGGCCATGGTTTCAATAGGAAATATAGGTTCTTACCAATTTACTAAGGCCGGTTTGGTTACATGAATCTGGAGGTTTCAAATATCTAGAGATTTCAATTCTATAGATTTCAAATCTTTTGAGTCACAATTCATAAAATTAGGTGTTTGGTTGTTGAATGAAATCTGTGGATTCATCCTAAAAAATTATTTGGTCGACGTGATTTTTGTGAATTCACAAATGTTTAGCACTTTTATAGTAGCAATGAAATCTCTGGATTTCACTTCATACCCATAAATCTACAGATTCACGTTTTTAGTGTAAAAATTTGAATCTCTAGATTTCATGAAAATCCAGAGATTTTCACAACCAAATGGGTATAAATCTTGGATTCATGTGATATTTCAAATCTTTGATTCATGAATCTAGAGATTTCAAATCTCTTGATTCATCTAACCAAACAGGCCCAAAAGAATGGAATGTGCAAAAGCACAAATTCCTAAGATTTGAGAGATTTCTTTATTCTCTACAACTTCATTTTCTGGGTTAGAGAGGAATAAAGCAACATGAGCTCTTAAGCTTGGCGAATGTGAAAACTCTCAGGCGGCCCTTGTTAATGTTCATGAGAAACTAGCTTTAAGGTTTATCATCATTCACAAAACTAAGTGAAACTAGCCTCAAGCCCGTAGGAATGAGCAGAGATCATCATCATCTTCTTCTTCTCTCTCTTTGTTTTTTTGACTACAAAAAAATAAATGTTATAAAAAATATATATTAGAGACAAAGAATAAAACTAGAACAAGATCAATCAAACTGTTCATTGAGTTCGAGTGCATTACATATTTATAGTAGAAGTAACATCTTATTTGATATGGAAATATCAGAGTCTACAAAGAAATACAATATATGATTCTTGCATACAATAATGTTCTTTGATATGAAAATATGATTGCCACTCAAAATAGAAGGTGCATAGAATGAAAATATTGACTGCCATTGTGTTTTAAGATGACTGTGATCTTCAATTAAGATGAGAATGTGAATCATCAAGATTGCATGCTGAAATAGTTGAAATCTTCAATTAGAAGTATTATCTATTTGGGAGTGATTGACATGTACAATCAATATTATTTATAACAATAAGTAGATTTCTCAGTTTTTTGACTAATGTCACGGTCGACCTAAACTGCTGCTGAATTTTCTTCTCGTTGCTATCGTCCTTGATTCTTTTGTTTGGTTTATCGAACATGGAAGAGAGAATGAGGTCAGAAACCTAGATGCTGAGAAACTGTGATTTCAATAACCAAATTGGGTTTCGGTTTTAGTTGGATCTTGTGATTTCACTTGAGTTAATTCGATCTTTCTTCCTCTTCAGTTTCTATTTGAGTTTTATTGGATCAATTTTTTCTTTATTTGACGGTTTCTTTTTAGAGAAGAAACGGATTATGGTTAATTTTTTTCCATAACTATTTAATGGTAATATTGTAACTTGACAAAAAGGTAAATAAGTGAAGAGATAAGTATAGAGTTATTTTGGGGCTTTTGAGAAAATATAAAGATGCCACCAAGGTCTGAAATGACGGACTACGTCGTCGTGTCGGTGTGGATGGCGACACCACCGACACAATGACCGGCTTTTGACAGGGTGTCGATAAAAATTCAACCCCTGGTGTCGGAGGGTATTTAGGGTCATTTTGGCTTGAATTTTGTCATTTAGTTTAATTTGAGGCCAATAAACACACTAGGAACATTATTTTGGCATGAAACATCATTTAATCTAAAGTTTTTGATTGGCACATATTCGGCAATATGCGAGCAAAACTGGAAGTTTGGAATACTCATATAAACTAATGTAAACATGCAATGAGAATATAAATACACAAATAGTGAAGAGAAGTACTAAAGTCTACGATTCATTATACAATTATGTTGAGTATGACTCATGCTTTACATTCTGTTGCCAAAGGACATGGGGTCCCACTCCTCAATGAATGGGCAAGGGTCTAGGGAGGCTGCCTTGCAAGGGTGTGGGGGCAGTGCCCTCGGAGCCTGTAGAGGTCCTACGTCATTTTGGAAAAATCAAATGAAAAATCGGTGAAAAATCGAATGAAATTTTGTTAAATATGGTGAATTTGGCAATATATCGCTGAAAAAGCGACTTTTCACAATACATAATGTAAATCTCATATCGCTGGGGGGAGTCATATCGCCCCTAGCTATATGGCAATATATTGCTGAAACTTCGTACCATGGATGCCAAATCATTGATAAACTAACGGAACTTAACGGTAGAGAGAATTAGTAATTATAGACAAAGTTAAAAGTTGGAATAATAATTTTGGAAAGCACGGAGATAAAGTAGTAATAAAATCAAAATACAACAACAATTATCCCTTTTTTATTTTATTTATAAATTTCTCTTATTTTCTTAATCATGTGGGCCTGATATAACTTAATATCTTTCCTATAATACCTCTTCCTTATTTTGAAGGGGTGGGGATGGGGGTGGGTTTGAGAGTTAGATTCTATAAAATGTTTAAGAGTACATTTGACTTTAATCATGATTCATGACTAATTATATACATTTTTTTGTTTAAATCATAAGTAGAAATCATCTATTTAGTGATTATTAATTACTTCAACAAGCGTACTAACTGGAAAAAATGTAGTTGAAGGTTAGAATGGGTTTTCATTCTCAAACGTCAAATTGGATGTGAGTGAGTTTTAAAATACCAATCCGATCCAGCGATTTGATTCCAATATCGAGATTACAAACCTAAATAGAAAAATATTATGCTCAAAAGTCTTGACCATCCATTATTGACTTATAAATTACATGGCATTCACAGTCAAAATTACAAGTTACCCATGATTACATATTCGGTTAAGTGGAGGTGTAAAATGACTAAAATACCTTTACTTGCATTCTACTAATTTAAAATTTGAAATATACATTACGGAAATACCATTTGGGCAATAAAATTACTTTAATTAGCCTAGTGCCTTCACCCTAACTTTCCGGCTGGACTCCGCTTCCCCTTTCTCTTTAAGAGGAGTCAAGCCCGTGAGTCAAGGTGAAGGCACAGGGACATGAAAGTAATTTTACTGTTCAAAAGACATTTAGATAATTTATATTTTAAAATTTAAATGAATTGAATGCAAATAAGGGTATTTTTATAATTTAACATTTTTACTTAATTAAATATTTAACTGTGAGTAACTTGTAATTTTAACTGTAAATGCGATGTAATTTATAAGGCAATACTGAGTGGTTAAGAGTTTTGCCCATGTATAGTTGGTGCCATATAATTAGCTCTTAATTTTTTTGTTTGGTGCAAGAATATAATTGGGATAATTACTGTTGCCCCATTGTATTTTGATTTTATTACTACTTTATCCCCTGTACTTTTTAAAATTACTATTCCAACCTTTAACTTTGTCAACAATTACTAATGCCCCCTACAGTTAAGTTCCATCAGTTTACTAATGATGTGGCATCTATATATTTTTTCAAAATCCCAACAATAACCGTGCAATTATCTTTTTACTTATTTGTTCTTTTTTCAAGTTATAATAGAAAAAATTAACTTTAATTCCACTTTTCTTTTATAGAAAGAAACCACAAAATAAAGGAAAGATGTGATTTTTTTTCTCTAAAAATAAATCACCAAATAAAGGAAAGATGTAATTAAATAGAAACTAAAATATTAAGAAATATCAAATTTAATTCAAAGTTGAAAATTGAAAATCACCTAATATATGCTGACCATTATGTATGTTACCAAATTTTCTATAAATTAGATCTTATATGCTAATTTGTTTGTAAAACTTCCATCATGGTGATTATGAAAAATTTAAGTGGAATGTGAAAGTTTCAAAAATCATAAGTATGTGGTTCCACAAAATCCAAAACTAATTCTAAAATATAAGATTTTAAGGATATAATTGACATGCTATATAGTTTTTATAAATGAGGTAATGCCATATTTTTTACTTCTTAATTTTAAGGACAAAATAGATATTTCATATTTGATGTTAACAACCACTTAACACCTTTAGAAGTGAGGGGGGCAATAGTAATTTCACAAAAAAGGGGGTTTGATTAGTAATAAAACCAAAGTATAAAGGGACAATAGTAATTATCCCAATTAATTTTCACCCATAGACATACATTAACTTGGAAAATATAGTTTCATCCCTCAAATTTTTTTTCTTCTTTTTCTCTCTTTGCTTTTGGCTTTTAGTTTTAGAAAGTGAATAGGGCTCTATCCTAATTAAAAGAGCCACTTCCTTGGCATGAGGACATCTCTAAAGAGCAGGGAATTTCATGACATTTTTGAATGGCTATCTTGTGTTTCTAATTAATAAGTTGTTTAATAGTTAGCATGCTAAATTATACACAAATGAGGTTACTTTAGATCGTCATCTATGGACCAGTAGAAATTTTCACAAATTTTACAAATAGAAGCCCTTATTTTCATATCTGTCATTCCTTACCTTAATTTCAAATTTACTCTTTAGAAGATAATGAGTCTCTTAAAATTTTGAACCACGAGTTGTATGCTAGAGAGCCTTTAATGTGGAGTCTTTGATTTATATCAACTTTGATTTTAACCCCATCTCTCAATAGTACTTGTGAGTGATAGAGGTGAAAAGAGTTTGCAAATGAAGCTTGCTGGGGTTTGATGAAAATAAAGTGCTGGCGGTGGTCGCCGGCAAGAGGAGGGGATGTGGTGGTTTCTTACTGGTAAGGTAAGACATAGAAAGAAGATAGTTAAGTATGAGAGTGACAATGATGGGAGTAATTTGGCCATAATACTTTTCATAGGGGTAATTTTGTTATTTGACTATGAAAATTTGAATTACTAAAGAGAGAATTACTATTTTAAGTGTGAGTAATTAGTAATATTACGGTGAGTCATGAGTAATATTTGGCACTTAAGGAAGCCGCCATTAAAAAACTCTAATTTTTTTTAAAAAACTTTTTTTGGTAAGATAATAATTTTTATTAAACAATTTTTTTTTCTTTTTTGGTTTTATTATTTTAATCTTGCATGATCAAGATTTCAATTAAAGACACAAAATTAATGGGGAGATGATTAACAATTGTTATATAAATTAAGAGATCGAGAATTTGAATCTCCTTAGGGTCAAGGCGAAGTTTTGTTGTATATTTAAATTTTATATGAAAACTACTCTGAGAATATAGTTGGAAGTGGGTAAGCTAGCTAGGATGAACCTGATGGGGCTGTTCCAGCTATTTTTGGTGGTGGTGGGAATGACAATAAAATAAAAATAACACACAAAGCTTGCTCACTTGGAAATCAACTCAATTTGTCAGGCTTAGAATCACATGAATCTGTATGGATTGGACAAGTATGGTTGAGTCAATAAGCGTGTTACATGGATAATAGATTTAGATTATTTCATTACCAGTTAGCTTTTTTACTAAATCTATATTAAGTTTCAAAATTAGTTTTTGCATTTCTTTTATTTAATTATTTTGTTAGTGTGTGGGACACATGAGGTAAGGGTGGTTATGAGGCACCCATACGTAAAGGAGGCCCTTCATGACCTTGGTTATGAGGCTCTTTATGACATTTGTCATGGATCTTAAAGGTCTTGATCATGGTGATGAGGTGGCTTTACTTGTATGGTGGAATTTACTAAAATTCTAACTATTGACTTTCAATTCTTATTCAACTTCATCACTATTCATGGCCATTACCATGAGTGGGGTTAAGGTTATTGAATGGATTAAATCCAATTCATACAAAAGAGGTGAATATGAGAGTTAATTCTCCAAGTAGTGGGGAGGTTATGTCAAAGTGGTTTATTCTCATTAGTGGAGAAGGGACAAGCCCATTGATTCTTCATTAGTAAAGAATTGATTCTCCCCTTTGTGAGGAGGTGAGTCATTAGCTGCAGTGGTTTTTGCTCTGAAGATCTGGCGTCACTATTTGTATGGTGAAAGGATAGAAATATTCACTAACTACAAAAGTCTCAAGTATTTCTTCAGCCAGAAGGAACTGAATTTGAAAGAGCAAAGATGGCTAGAACTGGTAACAGATTATGATTGTGATATTCAATATCATTTAGGGAAAGCTAATGTAGTTGTTGATGCTTTGAGTAGAAAGAGTAATCGAGGAAGTGTTGTTCTGGCATTTCTGAGTAAGCCATTGTTGTTCTCCATCATTGAACTTGGACTTGAGATTGTGCCAGAAGGTCCTGATGCTATTTTGTCAGTTGTATCAGTTTGACCGAGTCTGAGAGACAGAATTATTGCTTTGCAATCGACTGATCCGAAACTGAAGAAGAAGATTGATTTGATCACTTCAAAGACTAAGGAAGTGACAGATTTCTCCCTAGCCTTTGACAATGCTCTTGTTTTCAGGGAAAGAATTTGAGTTCCAACGGTGGAAAACCTCAGGACTAAAATTTTGAGTGATGCCCATCAGTCCATCTTCACTATTCATCCAGGAAGTGTAAAGATGTATCATGATATGAAGGGATATTTCTGGTTGCCCAATGTGGAAGACTTCATTGCTAAATGTGGAACTTGTCAATGGGTGAAAGTTGTCAAGCAGTATTCGTCTGGTCTTTTGCAACCTCTTCTCGTACCATGTTGGAAATGTGAGGACATTGCCGTGGATTTTGTTACAGGTCTACCCTGAACTAGTAAAGGGAACGATTCAGTGTGGGTGGTAGTGGGTGAGTGACTAAATCAACACACATCATTCCAATGAAGATCATCTATACTATGGACAAGCTGGCCAGGCAATATGTTGATAATGTAGTGAGATTGCATGGTGTACTGGTCAACATTGTGTCGGATAGAAATTCGAGGTTCACCTCTTGTTTCTGGAATGGTTTGTAGAAAGCCCTGGGAACTCAGTTGAATTTGAGTACTGCTCATCATCCGCAAACTGATGGACAATCGCAAAGGACTATACAAATTCTGGAAGACATGCTTTGGGCGTGTGTCATTGATATGAGTGGTAACTAGGATGACCACCTAGCCTTGGTGGAGTTTTCTTATAATAATAGTTACCAATCGACAATTGGAATGACCCCATTTAAAGCTTTGTATGGAAGGACTTGTAGAACTCCTTTGTATTGGGATGAAGTTGGGGAAAGGCATGTTATTAGCCTTGATCTAATTGAAACCACGGGTACTATGGTGGATATGATTAGAGAGAGGATCAAGGCTGCTTAGTCTCGATAGAAGTCCTATGCGGATAAAAGAAAGTCTAATCTGGAATTTCAGGTTGGTGAGCGAGCATTCTTGAAAGTCTCGCCTATGAAGGGTGTCATGCGATTTAATATCAAAGGGAAACTCAGCCCTAGATATATTGGACCCTTCGAGATTACTAAGAAGGTTGGACCAGTAGCTTACAGGTTGGCTCTTCCTTTATCTCTAACTGGTGTGCATGACGTATTTCATGTCTCCATGCTAAGGCAATGCTTAGCAAGCTCACAATAGTTGCTCCAGCATGAACTTGAAGGTTTGAGTGAAGATTTGATGTATGATGAAGAACTGACAAAAATTTTGGACAGAAAGGATAAACAACTGAGGAATCAGACCATACCTTTGGTGAAGATCTGATGGAAAAATCATTTGTTTGAGGAAGCATCTTGAGAAAAAGAAGATGAGATGTAGACCAAATACCCCCATCTCTTTAGACTTACAGGTACGCTGTAATTTTGGGGACAAAATTTCTTTTAAGGTGGGAGGGATGTAACAACCCCCCTATTTCTAACTGGGATCCGTATTGTAGGTCCGATAACCCGAAGATCAAGCCGGAATAAGTTGTGGAGTATCCGGATTGAAGTTCATGATCCATATCCTGAGTCCATGGATCTAGATTCTCTTGGCGAAGAACCTGCCTTACTGGAAAAGTGGATCACTAGTAGGAATCAAGAGGTGTTTGAAGATGTTCGGATTGAAGGTAAGATCTCCCCCACATGTTGTTTAGAGTTAGGTTGGAGTTGGGGATCAACCTCTTGAGCAAAGCACCCAAGTATAAAAAAGTACTAGGGGGCAGTTGCTTAAAGCAGTTGATTGCCCAATCAACCGCCCCAAGCGACCGCCAGGTATGCTTGCGGCATTTTTACCCTAATTTGCCCCCAGTTCCATATATATAGCAAACCCCGACCTTCTTACTAATTATTCTATTCGGAATTGTTGCTGTGGATGGCTAGGAGTTAGAGAACACGTGCTGGAAGGTGAGAGAAGCGTGAATTGTGAAGAAGATCCAATCTTTCGTCCGTTTTGCCAATCTTGAAGAGGTACGTGATCCTCACACTTTCCATTCTCTTTCCTCATCTTTTGGAATGTGTGGATCTTTTCCCCTTTTATTGGTGGTGACTGAGTTGTATTGGTTCTATTTCCCCATCATTGATTTCGATTAGATCATATTTGAAAAAGGATCCTTGCATTTGAAGAAAGTATAGATCTAATTGAAGGAGATAAGTTGAATATTGAATCTTTAGAATTTTAGGTTGCTGCTTCGTGCTTGTGTTGTAGACTTCTTAGGACGAAATTTAGATTTAAATCTTCTCAAAATCGAATTAAAATTGGGAGATTAAAAGTCAGAATTTTGGACTTGGAGATTGTCTATAACAGAGGCGGTCGCTTGACCCAACCAATCGCCCCAAGCGATCGGTTGGGTCATAGTAGCTCTGTGAAGTTTGTCTTTGCTCTGATTTAACTCATGTCTTCTTTATATTCTTGCAACTCTATGTTTAGGTGTTCTCTAAGTTTGCTAGAACTTTTTTGAGTGAGGTTTAATTGCATTCTAGTAAGCTTTTGCATATTTATAGGTAAGGACACACTTTCTTATTTATATGTGATGACATGCTATATGATAAATGGTATAATTCTTACACTATCCATTGTTCATGTAACTTGTTGTAGTTGTATAAGTCATTGAATTATAGTTGAATGTATGCTGTAAATGATGTTTTTATATACTTTATTAGATTGTGATATAGATTAAATGATTATGATATAATGATGGATGATGTGATGTAGTTGTGATGGAAGGGTATCCATTTGGGTATCCATTGCTTGGGATATCAGAGGGTTGTGGAATGGGACACATGCTCACTGATGCCCCCAGCACTGTCATGACTGTTGGATGACATACCTAGAGAGTTTAGATTGCATGGCTAGGTATCCTTACATGCTACTACCCTTTCAGTGGGGGAATTGAAGCCGAATGACTCGTGATAATAGTGACATGATTCTGTTTCATCTTACAGCGGTAATCAGTCCATGCGGAGATTCAGTGGTCCATTGTTGATCGGACAATGGTAGGGTTGCATATGTTAGGGTTTGGGTTCATGGACATCCAAGGAGCGGTCAGGGAGTCGTGAGGGGTAGGGGTGCAAGTTTGGCCCTGGCGACCCTAACCCACCCTAAGCCCGCCCTGAGCCCGAATAGGGCTTGGGCTAAAGATTTTGGCCCTAAGGGCGGGTTAGGGCCAAGGGCGGGCCTGGGATTACTCTCTGGCCCGCCCAGCCCATCCCGTTCCGTTCCTGATTTTGGCCCTGATTTTGGCCCTGATCTTAGCCCTGATCTTGGCCCTGATTCTGACCCTGATCTTGGCCCTGATCCTAGCCCTGATATTGGCCCTAATCTTGGCTTTGATCTAGGGCCCATGATTTTGGCCCTGATTTGAGTTTGGACCCTTCACTCATATGGAGAGGAATTAATTATAATCCACATGGGTGAATATTTGACACATATCAAATTTTAAAAACATGATCCTATTTTGTAAAAAAATTAATAAAAATAAATTATATCTTCATTACCAATGTAGTAAGCATCCACTTGATTTTGGCCTGATCCTGACCCTAATTTTGGCTCTAGTCTTAATGTTAATTTGACTATGATTATGTATTAGATTTTTACCCTAATCTTCACATTAACATTGATATAAATATAAGTCTCGACTTTGACCTTCAGTCATTTTGATAGTATTAAACTATGAGTTCACTTTTTATAATATTCTTAAGATAATTTTTATTTTTTGAATTAAGTCATTTTTAGTTCAAAAAAATCATTGATTTTTTTTTTTGATTAAGGCAAGATAATATATTATAAATAATAAAAGCTAGTGTATACAGAATTTATATCTAACAAATCTACACCCGAACTTCTCATCATGAATATTGACATCTTTCTTTTGCCTCCAATGTGATATTTCAAAGGAGAAGAAAAAAAAACTTATTAAGGACAGATAGCTATGTTTGTAACTAAAATATAATTTTCTTTAACCACGAAAAAAAATTTCAATACTAAATTATTGTTGATTTACTTGTTAACAAAGTTTTGAATATAATTTTTTTTTGTTGAATAAGGATATCAATGGGAGGGGTTTTCAATTTCCATCACCAAAGTAATGGGAGAGGTTTTTAATTTCCATCATCAAAGCAATGGGAGAGGTTTTTAATTTCCATCATCAAAGCAATGAGAGACTTTCAGAGATCAATATAAAATTATGGAGTATGAATTTATTTATGTTTAAAGCAACACAATTAACTTATTGACTATTTCATCATTTTGTATGAGTTTGAATCATCTTATATTTCTATGAATTTTATTTTTAGTTTACTTATGATACTTTTATTATTATTATTATTATTATTATTATTATTATTATTATTATTATTATTATTATTATTATTATTATTATTATTATTATTATTATTATTATTATTATTATTATTATTATTATTATTTTTATTATTTTAATTTTTTTATAAATTTACATTTGTTATTTTAGGTCCAAGAACATGATCAATTAAGGCTAGGGCCAAGATAGGGTCAATCAGGGCTAGGGACAGGGCCAATTAGGGCTAATCAGGGTCAGGGCCAGGGCCAATTAGGGCCAATTAGAGCCAATTAGGGTAGGAATGGGCTTGGCTTGGCCCTGTAGGGCTTAAGCCCAGGGACAATAATCCTTGGCCCTGAACTAGGGTTAGGGCGGGAATGAGCTCAAATTAGAACATATAGGGCTGGGCTTGGGATTGCAAAAGCCCGACCCAGTTGCAACCCTAGTGAGGGGTAAGGGTGTCAATACAGTACAATATCGGTAATTCGGTACAGTATGGTATTGTAATGCATTTCAAACCATCAAACCAAAACTATACCGTACCAAATTTAAACGGTAACGTATGAAAATGGTATTTTAAAAAATGGTTCGAACGGTTTCGGTATGAAATCGGTATGAAAAAAACAAAACGGTTCGGTATATGGTATGATATGAATTCGGTATAAAATCATATCACTTTGCTAATGAATCCTAATTTAGAAGGGCACTCCAATTTACTAATGAACGTTTGATTGATCTTTTAACTTTTCTTAATCTGCCATGAGATGATTTTTCTTCAAAAGCATCTCCTAGATATGGGATTTGCATCAACCATGTCAATTGCTGCAAATCAAACATTAAAATTACCACTTAATTACATTGTTCTGATTGCTTAAAAATAGAAGTAAAGGTTGAAAAGAAGAACTTGCAATTTGCAAAAGCAATGAACACTCTCTTTTTGAACCTATAATGAAAAGTAACCAATATGCTCCAACATCTACTTTACCTTATTAAAGTTTAAACTAAAATTAGAAAACTAACCTTAAATATGGTATGAAAACGGTACGAAAAACGGTATTCGCTACGGTATGTACTGACGGTATACCTTTTGAAACTGAAACCATACCGTATCGAATTCTAGAAAACAGTTTCGATACATACCGTACCGAATTTGAATCGATATGGTATGGTGCGGTTTTAAACGGTACGGTTAAGCGGTTTCGGTACCGTATTGACACCCTTAGTGAGGGGTCATGAGAGCATCTACCCCAACAATATGTGGATGACCATATGGTTAAGGAATGGAGTCCAATAACAGTGCCCGGTCCGTGAAGGTTTTCATCCTAGGTAGAGAAGGATACAGAACCGAGTTGGTTGGTGCCACAGGGGAAGTATCTAGACTTCATGTAATATGTTACTGTATGACCTTGCATTGTATTAGAAACTCTGACATGCGCCAGTACGCATGCCAATGGCCTTGGTAAGAGAGTGTTGATCTAAACCCTAGCCATGTTTGATTGACAAGGACTGAACCTTCTTTACTCGGGATCCTAACAGAGGTAACCAGTCAGTGAGGTATCAGAGTGATTAGAACTACCCAGAGGAGGGCTAGTGTTACATCTTAAAGCATGTCAACTATCGAGAGACTTGCATAGTTAGATTTTAGTAGCATTCATATACTTGCATATCATTTATTATATATATGCTTACATGGATATATTGTCATATGTATGAGAGATGTGTTATCCTTACCGAGTTGGTTAGAACTCATTCATTTCCTTGTATGTTATATTATATTGTACAAATGATATTTCAAAATCAAGAGAAGTTCCGTATGACTAGAGCAACTCCAATGAAGAAAATGTGGTACCGATAGTAGAAGACGGAGATGCTTGCCACGGAGCCTCCTGTGAGTGCTTGGAGTGTGCTTACAACAACCATTGATGGCAAGTGGGGACATATCACCCAGTGTTTGGATTTAGTTTATTATTTTGCTTCCACTGAACTTGATAACTTTTGAAAACTATTTATTTTGATTCCTTCATTTGATTCATTCTTAGAGTATTTTGGACTCCTGTGATCCTTTTTGATTAATTATTTGAACTTGTTTTTGCTCTTGATTTCTATTTCTCGCATTTATTATTATTGATGATAAGACCGAGGATCCTATGACGAATGGCACACACTGGTTGTCGAGCTGAACCAATACCGGCGGGTGGGGTGTGACAGTAGGTCTAATCACTCTGATCTCTCATGGACTGTTTGCCTCTGTTGGGATCCTGGGCAAGGGGTTCAGTCCTCATCAATCAACCATGGCTGCTGTTTAGGTCCACACTCTCTCACTACGACCATTGGCATGAGTACTGGCGTATGTCGGGCTTTCTAATCCAATTCAAGGTAATATGGTGACATACTACATGTAGTCCAAATACTTCCCCTATGGCACCATCCAACTTGGTTCAATATTCTTCCCAACCTAAGCATGAGAATCCTCACGGACTGGCTATTGTTGTTGGACTCCATTTCCTAACCCTATGGTCATCCACATATTGTTGGGGGGGATGCTTTTGTGACCGCTCACGACTCTCGACCACTCCTTGGATATCCATGAGCCCAAACCTTAACATATGCAAACCTTACCAATGCATGATCAACATTAGACCACTGAATCTCTGGATGGACTGGCTACCGTTGTAGGATGAAATAGAGTCACTTCACTATTATCAAGGGTCATTCGGCTTCAATTCCCTAACCAAAAGGGTAGTAGAATGTATGTGTACCTAGCCATGCAATGTAAACCTCCTAGGTATGTCATCCAGCAACCATGATAGTGCTGGGGACATCAATAAGCAGTGTTCTGGCCATACCGCAGTCCCTGATATCCCAAGCAATGGATACCCAATATTGATACCCTCCACCATAGTTACAACACATCATAACTCGTCATTACATAATTAGTCATTCAACATCATAAAATAAGTGCTCTTGCTGCTCCTGCCCTTTCAAGTGTATATCAAGCTTCTTTTAGTGAAGATTTTTCCGTTTCACAAAGTTTAGTTAGAATTTCGTTTGAGAGAAAATTCTTCCACACACAGATAGGTGAGTGGGAGATGTATATTAATATTATATGAATTACAATTCAAATATTTGAGTTTGAACTACAATTTGTTTACAATCAAACTCTACAAGTTGTTGATACTTTAACTATAACTCAAAACTCTTCTTGATCGGTTGGAGATAAGATCAATCGAGGATAAAGCTAGTTACAGTGGATTTGAATTTGAATTTGAATTCAGAGACTTATCCTTTACACTCCCCCGCAAGGTCATTGGTTGAGAACAAACAGTGAGCTTGGACTTTAAAAATTTGAATCTTGGAGCAGATAAGCCTTTGGTGAGAATGTCTGCGATTTGGTCTCTTGTGGGAACAAATCGGATTGAAAGATTTTTTGTGGCGACTTGTTCATGAACAGAATGATAGTTAATCTTGATGTGTTTGGTTCGTGCATGAAAGACCGGATTAGGAGCAAGGTAAGTAGCTCCAATATTATCGCAGTATAGCGTTGGTGCAGAAGTGACAACCCCAAGTTCAAGCAGTAGCTGAAGTAACCATATCAGTTTAGTGGTAGCATTAGCAACCCCTTTGTACTCTGATTCTGTAGGGGAGCAGGCCACAATGGGTTGTTTCTTGGAACTCCAAGAGATCAAGTTAGGGCCCAAGTAGACACAATAACCACTTGTAGATCGTCGATCAATAGTTGAACCGGCCCAATCTGCATCACTAAAGGCAATGAGAGAAAGATTAGTTGTTGGCTGAAATAGAATTCCATGGGATGGGGTCTCTTTTAGATAACGAAGAATTCGCTTAACTGCAGCCCAATCATCAATTGTAGGGCGATGCATATATTGACAAACCCTATTGACAACAAATGCTATATCAAGGCGTGTGAGAGTCAAATACTGAAGGGCACCCACTGTACTTCTATATTGGGATGGATCATCATAGAGGGGAGGTTCCTCAGTTGTTGCTTTGGTGATGGAGGTCGGGGTTGCTACTGATTTTGCTTCATGCATATTGGTCCTTCGCAAAAGATCTGAAGAATATTTTGATTGGCAAAGATGTAAACCGTGAGATGAGCGAGTGACCTCGACCCCTAAAAAGTAGTTTAAGTCACCAAGATCTTTGATGGCGAATTCCTTGCCAATGGCCATAATGACAGAATTAACCTCAGAAGAACTAGATCCAGTGAGGACAATGTCATCCACATATACAAGAAGATAGATTGTTTGATGTGTTGAAGTACGAAAATATAGTGCCGTATCAGATGAGGACTGTGAGAATCCCAAAGTGAGTAAATAACTGCCAAGTCGATGAGACCATGCCCTAGGGGCCTATTTTAAACCATATAAAGCTTTCTGAAGGTGACATACATAAGTAGGTCTCTCTGGATCAATGAAACCCTGTGGTTGAACCATGTAAACCTCTTCAGATAATTCACCATTTAAAAATGCATTTTGAACATCCAATTGGTGAAGAGTCCATCCTTGGGCAACTGCTAGCGATAGAATCAAGCGTATGGTAGTAGGTTTGACAACGACACTAAAAGTGTCAAAATAATCAATTCCTTCACGTTGATGAAATCCCTTGGCGACCAAACGAGCCTTATAACGTGAAATAGAGCCATCACTGTTTCGTTTGATTCTGTAAACCCATTTATTTCCAATCAAATTCATGTGGGGCTGATGAGGAACTAGACTCTAAGTACCATTACGTAAGAGAGCATCAAATTCGTCACTCATAGCAAGCCTCCACTTGGGGTCTTTACTGGAAGTGGTATATGAGGTGGGTTCTGTTTCAGGATTATCAACAAAAGAGGTGACTAGGAGGTTAAGTTTAGAGATGGGTTTAGGATGACCCGTTTTGGATCGGGTTTGCACATGGTAAGGTTGAGTTGGTTGGGATGGTGCAGGTGAGTTATGGGCTAGGGTTTCGGGTGGGTTATGGGCTAAGGTTTTGGGTGCAGGGAGAGGTTGTGATAGAGTTTTTGAAATTTCAAATTTTGAATTTGAATTTGAATTTTGACTGGGAAAGGAGAGTTCAAAATTTGAATTTGAATTCGAAGTTCAGGTGGGGATGGGACATTTCAAATTTTGAATTTGAATTTGACTTTGAATTGGAATTCCGGATGGGATGGGACATTTCAAAATTTGAATTTGAATTTGAAAAGAGATTATCAACTGTAACTATGGTGGGAGTGGAGTGAGAGTGGGAAGGGTGGTTAAGAGGTTGAGTTGCAAAGGGAAACTTGGTTTCCTCAAAAACTACATGTCTAGAGATGTAGGATCGGCCAAGAGTTGGATCATAACATACATACCCCTTGTGTGAGTTGTTGTATCCAAGAAAGATGCATTGCCTGGAGTGATATTGCAGCTTGTTTTTGTTATAAGGTCGTAACCAAGGAAAACATGCACATCCGAATATTATGAGAAATAAAAGATCTGGATCTTTGTGATATAACACCTGAAATGGAGATTTATTCCCAAGTACCGGTGTAGGCATTCTGTTGATTAAGAAGACAACCGTTTCAAAGGCGGCTGGCCAGAAAATAAGGGGACTGAAGCACGAGCCATAAGAGCGAGGCTTGTTTCTACTATATGTCTATGCTTTCGTTCTGCTCTCCCATTCTGTTCAGAAGTGTGTGGGCATGAATACTGATGAAATATACCATTCTCTTTAAAAAAATGATCAAAATATTCATATTCCTTGGCACCATCAGATTGAAAAACTTGAATCTTGGAATTAAAGACATTGGTTGCATAATAATAGAATTGCTTGAATACTAAAATTGCATCAGAACGACGTACAAGTGGAAAAATCCATGTAAATATGCTGTAATCATCCAAGAAAGAAATATAATAACTGTAACCTTGCGTAGATGGTGATGGAGAGGGCCCCAAATATCAGAGTGCAATAATTGGAATGGAGATACTACCCTTGATTTATTCAACTTGAAAGGCAATTTATGCGATTTTCCCATCTGGCATGGGACACACAAAACTGGTGAAATAGATGAAGGTTGGTGCAGGCTAGAACTGCGAAAGAGAGAGTCCAAAGTTCTCTTCGACGGATGCCCTAATCGGTCATGCCACACTTCTTGAGACACACGTTCGTTGAGATGAACAGAGGGAGATGCGGATGGTGGATGGAAGCGATAGAAGCCAACTTCAATTGATCCTTGAAGTAGAACAATCCCCGTTTTGAGATCCTTCACAAAGCATGAACTTGGATGAAATTCCATATAAACATCATTATCACGTGTAAATTTACTCACAGAGAGCAAATTTTTAGTAATAGAAGGAACATGTAGTACTTTAGATAAAGTAAGAATTTTAGAAGGCGTTGATAGAGAAGCACTTCCATATTTTTTATATGCAAACTTGAACCATTACCAATGTGAAGTTGATCAATACCATGGTAAGGCATTGTTGTATCCATGTGGGTTACATTGGATGTAACATGACGAGTGGCACCTGAGTCAGGGTACCAAGAAGGATCAAATGAAGCCGTGGGTCCTGCCAAGAAAGCTTCTGGAGAAGAATTCAGCTTGGAGGCATTGTCACCAGGTGCACAGCGAAAATAACATTGCATCGCTGTATGATTAGTTTTGTTGCAAATTTGACAAGCAACCATAGGGGTAGGGAGGAGAGGTGGAAGATGTTTTGCATGTCGACCACGATTGTAGTAACCTCGAGCTCGTCCTTTGCCATAGCTGTGAAAGGGGCCACGATTGCGGTTAGTGGGTGGGGGGGGGGGTTGATCTGGTGGATAGATTAACTTCTGATGAAGGCAAGTCAAGTTGTTGTCTTGTTTGGTCTTTGAAGATTTCTTGATTCAATAGAAGCCTATGAAATCATAAGGGGAAGAGGGTCAAGACGGGAGGTAATTGAAGTGGCAAATGATTCATATTCATGGCCTAGGCCACAAAGCATTGTGAGGATAATATCTGCATCAGAAACTTAGTGAGTAGCAGCGGCAAGATGATCAACAATAGATTTAATCTTCTGATCATAATCGGCCATAGAAGAGTGGCCTTTGCGAATTTGCAAAAGTTGGTATTTCAATTGCATTATGCGAGCTTGAGATTGGGAGGCATAAGTCCGTTCAAGGGAATTCCAAGCAGCGTGGGAAGTGGTGAGACCAACGATTTGAGAAAGAACACTTTCAGAAAGGGAGGAGATGATCCAAGATAAGATCATCTGGTCTTGCTTGCGCCATTGAGAATATGCAAAGTTAGGAATGGAGGTTGATGTGGGTGATGTGGTGGAGGGATTGGGTATGGATTGAAAAGGAGTTGGATTGGTTCCATCGACATAGCCATAAAGGTCATGTGCATGAAGTAGAGGAAGAAATTGCGATTTCCAGAGGAGATAGTTGCTTCGATCAAGCTTTACAGGTAGGAGAGAAACGATGTTGGTAGGTGAAATCAAAGAAGAAGCCATGGCAATGGTGGAGCTGGTCCTGAGGATCGTGTAAACGGGGTTAGAGGCTGAAAAATTGATACCAAGTTAGAATTTCGTTTGAGAGAAAATTCTTCCACACACAGATAAGTGAGTGGAAGATGTATATTAATATTATATGAATTACAATTCAAATATTTGAATTCAAATATTTGAGTTTGAACTACAACTTATTTACAATCAAACTCTACAAGTTGTTGATACTTTAACTATAACTCAAAACTCTTCTTGAGGTTGGAAATAAGATCAATCGAGGATAGAGCTAGTTACGGTGGATTTGAATTTGAATTCAGAGACTTATCCTTTACATTGACTATGATATCGGGGGGAAAAAAACCTTTTAAAAAAATTTAAAAAAATCTTCTTTTTGGGGGGGGCCCCCCCCCGGGGGGGGCGGTGGAAAAAAATTTTTTAATAAAAAGGGGGGGGGGGGGGGGGGGGGGAAAAAAGAATAAGAGAAGAAGGGAGAAGCGGGGGGGGGGAGAATTGGGGTGGTTTGGGGGGGGGGGGGGGGGGGGGGGGAAGAAAAGGGGGGGGGGGTGGGGGGAAGAGAAAAAAAAAAAAAAAAATAAAAATAAAAGAAATTAAAGAGAGAAAAAGGAAAGATAAGTGAAGTATTGATATTTTTAATGAACAAAAAGAAAACATAACTGTACAATGGAATAGTCTATTTAATGATAGAAGGCAACAGAACCCTTCCATAAAAATGCCGGATTATATATATATGGTCGTTACATGAGTGGCAGCATCAAGAATCACTGCTCAGGCCAAAGGAAGGCTCCCATGGCAAACTCCCTCTTGTAGGCGATGTCACCGTGTGCTGGTAATCCGTATTCTGCGAGTAACATGTCGAGCTTCCATTCTGGCATTGCTTTGTAGTCTTCCTTGGTGTACCTTGGATAGTGAAGAGGCATCTGAAAGTAGCCAACAACACCAGCAGTTTTAGTCGTAGTTGTTGTTGCAGTTGTTCTTGTAGTCGTCTTTTCTATCTGGGTCTTGAAGTCTTGCCTTTTTGTTCTTCTTTTGGGTTCCTCTGGGCTAAATAGGTGGGTAGCAGAGAGAAGGTTTCACGGATATGTTGATCAGATATCACACGAATACGATGCGGTACCTGCTTTAAAATACCATTCTTCAGTTAAATGTACGTGACCTATGGATACACTCAGAACGGCTTCAATGCTGTGACTATTGTTGTTCCTTTTTCTTAACAAAAAAGGGGGGTTGCTTTTAAAAAAAAAAAAAAAAAAAAAAAAAAGGGGGGGGGGGGCGGGTATGAAGATAAAAAAAAAAAATAAAAAAAAAAAAAAAATAAAATGAAAAGAAAAAAAAAAAAAATAAAGGGAGTGGATGTGTGTGGGGGGGGGGGGGGGGGGGGGGGGGGGGGGGGGGGGGGGGGGGGGGGGGGGGGGGGGGGGGGGGGGGGGGGGGGGGGGGGGGGGGGGGGGTTGTGGGGTGGGTTGGTAATACATCAAAAGTAATTCAATTCAATTAATTGATGGGGAAAAAATTCCTTACCTGAATTCGCTTTCCCTTACTTGAAGTATTCACAGCGGAAGTCTAGATCCACGTTCTCGTTCCACCACCAAAGGTTTACCGGCGAGATTCCTCAATCACAGGGAAATGGAATAATATCCACAACCCAAATGCCGTGGATTAATGGAATGAAGATCAAATACTAGCAAAAGAAGAAAATCTAAGCCTGCGATTCTAAGAGAGAGGGAGAGAGAGATGGAGCCGCCGTTTCTCAGAGATTCGCTCGTGCGAATGAATCACTCCGTTACCTACTCACTAATGCGGTGGTTACTAAAATATATAACCTATTTTGTAACCGCCCTAATAGTGAGTTTCCAATATTGCCCTTGGGCATTTAATTTATTAATCAAATTAATAAATTCCAACAGCTCCCACTTGCACAAGGGCAAGTGTTAATCTTTCAATGTGTCCCGGACACATTTGTATATCCCGGATATACACATTCAATCTCTCTGCTATGTATCCCGAGATACATAGACCTCTTGTGTCCCGGACACACATGCATATCCCGGATATACATATATATTGATCTCTTCACTATGTATCCCAGATACATAGACCACCCGTGTCCCGGACACTAATATCCACAAGTCATACTGGCAAAATGGGTTGTGCGACCGGTGATATACCTGCACGCGTGAGCCCCAAACTAGAAACCTTCCCGAAAGGCGAGAATGGCACATCACTCATAGAAACAAATCAAATAAGCATTAGTATAACACGGTGTCCTAGGTTTATTCAAACTCACCGGACTAAAGGTATCTCGATCCCTCCGAGAGATCACCTTCTTGTCCTTAAAATGTTCACTACTTTGTAACACATACGGTTGGCGCCCGACAAACACTTTTAGGGTGCAGTTGAATCAAACCTTTCCTTTCGCCCAGACCATCACTACACTTAGGATTGACTCCTTTCCGGTAGTGCCCCTTTAGGTCGAATCTATCATGACCATAGGTAACACCCCAAAGTAGCCACATCAACCCTTCGTTTCATGATGTCGTCGAAAGTCACTAAGAACACTAATGGACCATAAGGTCCGGGACTCACACAATGAGAGGAGCGAGGATCCATCCTCTCATTTCCAATGATCGCTAAGCACACATAGTATGATATATGTGCTATGGTGGAGCATTCTATATACAATAGAACGTATGTCCATCTCTACACCATACAGGTCTTAGTCCAGTCGCAACCCCTTGCGCCTAACCCGAGTTTCTTTATTGTCGCCACCCTAGCGCCACATAAAGTACTACGCACGCTCCTATAGGCAACATGAATAGTGGGAACATTCATGTCGATTCTCTTCACAATAGAGAAACTCATCTTGATTCCAAATCAAGGCGACATCATGATTATGAATTGACCTACACAAAGTCATTCACAATCCGTCTCATCTCTGCTCGCCTCCAAGGCGCCAGAGGCGAATGCTCGTGTGAGTGAGCCATTCTCTTGCCTATTGACATATGTTGTTTTATGCTAGAAGAAACACAATCACACGAGAAAGTGAATAAGAATAAATGCTGGAATGAACTCATATTACTCATTAATAAGAAAGTCTCGGTACAAAAATAAGTCACAATCTCATAAGCCCAAGGATTTTACATGAGAAATAAAAACATCCTTGGCTATAGGTTTGGTAAGAGGGTCAACTACCATCAAACTAGTAGATATGTGCTTAAGTACAACTTTCTTTCTTGATGTAATGTCTCTAACAAAGTGATATCTCAACTGTATATGTTTGGTCTTCCCATGATACTTGGGGTCCTTGACATAGCTAAGAGCTGCCGTACTATCACAGTAGACAAGGGCAGCCTCTTTGGATGTCATCACAATCCCAATATGTCGAAGGAATCTCCTCAACCAAACAGCCTCTTGAACCGCAGCTGAGCATGCCACATACTCTGCTTCCATGGTCGAGAGGGATATACAAGCCGCTTGCTTCTTGCTACACCACGAAATGGCCCCGCCATTCAGCAAGAAAGCATATCCAGAGGTTGATTTGCGCTCATCGATGTCTCCAGCCCGATCGGCATCACTATAGCCAACTAACCGCAAATCCGATCCTTGGTAACACAACATGTAGTTACTCGTTCCTCCCGAGATATCTCAATATCCTCTTGATTGCTTTCAGTGCTCTATGCCGGGTTTGATTGGTATCGACTAACCAAACCCATTGCATAACAAATATCCGGCCTAGTACACATCATAGCGTACATAAGGCTACCCACCGCACCTGGAATATGGAACTCTTTCCATCTTGGTTTTCTCCTCTGGAGTCTTAGGACCCATATCAAGGCTCAAATGCAAACCCTTCTCCTTTGGAGTATCAATTGGTTTGCGGTTGTGCATTTGGTATCTCGTCAAGACATTGTCAATATAGGTCTCTTGAGATAAACCCGGTAATCTCTTTTGCCTATTTCTCGACAATCTTGACACCAAGCACATAGCTTGCTTCACCCATGTCCTTCATATCAAATACGGAGGACAACCATTTCTGAATGGTTTCCAATAGCTCCTTGCTATTGCTAGCCATAAGTATGTCATCTACGTACGGTGTCGAATGACATAATTATTATCGGATCTCTTGGTGTAAACACGGTGGTCTTCCTCAAGCATGGAAAAACCATTTTCCATCATAGCTTGGTGGAAGCGCACATTCCATTGTCTAGATGCTTGCTTTAAGCCATATATGGACTTCTTAAGCTTGCACACTTTGCGCTCAAGTCCATGTGCTTCAAAGCCTTGAGGTTGATCCATATAGATCTCTTCCTCAAGTTCTCCATTGAGAAAAGCAGTTTTTACATCCATCCGATAAAGCTCCAAGTCCAACCGAGCAACAATGGCTAGTATGAGGCGAATTGAGGCAAACCTAACCACGGGGGAAAAAGTTTCCTCATAATCAACGCCCTCTCGTTGGGTGTAGCCCTTAGCCACTAAACGAGCCTTGAATCTCTCAATAGATCCATCCGCCTTTCTTTTGATCTTGAGAACCCACTTGTTCCCAATCGCCTTTCGGCTGGCGGCAAGTCAACCAAGTCCCAGACATGATTAACTTTCATCGACTCCAACTCTTCCTTTATTGCTTTTAACCATTCCTTTGAGCTTGACCCCGCAAGAGCTTCCCGCACGCTCTTTGGTTCATGCTCATCGACTGAAATCATCTCACAGTCGATCTCTTCAGGAGTTACCATGTAGGCTTCATCCTCTATGTCGAAACGTCGACGAGGAACTAGCCCGCGCCTACTACGGCGCAAGTGCATGTCAGATTGCTCACCGTCTAAGGTAGCTATCACATCTGCCTCCCACTCCCACTAGGATCTCTCCGGATGAACCCCGGGTTCATTATCCGAGAATCCGAATCCCTGGAGTGACAAGACCACTATCTTGTATCTCAAAGAATTCCGATGATTCTTTGTTAACTCCTGAAAGAGATGGAAAATCATTCTCCAAGAATGTTGCATCCCTAGACTCAAGTTCCGTTCTCCTCTCATTCTCATCTAGTCCAATGAAGACATGGCCCTTTGAGGGTTCAGAATATCTCACAAAGATACACTTTCTTCCTCTGGGTCCAAGCTTTCCATATTGGTGAGAAGTAGAGTGAACATATGCTGCACATCCCCATGCGCGCAAGTAACTCAAATCTGGCTTCCTTCCGGTCCACAACTCATATGGTGTGGAAGGAACCGATTTGGTTGGAACTCTGTTGAGGATATAGGCCATGATCGAGCAAAGCATCTCCCCAATAAGAGATGGGTAGATTTGCCTCGCGCCATCATGGATCTCACCATGTCTAGCAAGGTTCTATTCCTCCTCTCAGCAACCCCATTTTGCTGTGGAGTCCCTGGAATAGTAAGTTGTCTAGATATCCCCTTTTCATCACATAACCCTTTGAACATATCGGAGAGATACTCTCTACCTCTATCCGTTCTAAGAGTTTTAATCCTTTTATCTAACTGATTCTCAACCAAGCTCATGAATTTCTTAAAACATTCCAGAGCTTATGACTTATGAGAAATTAGATAAATGTGACCATACCTTGTATAGTCATCTATGAATGTGATGAAATATGACTGTCCTTTTCTAGTATGCACATTCATGGGTCCACACGCATCTGAATGGATAGGTTCTAAAGGAAGAGAGGCTCTCAAAGCCTTTTTAAATGGTTTTCTAGTTGCTTTTCCTGCTAGACATGACTCACAGGTTGGCAAATCAGATAGTGAACCTTGGCCTAAGAGACCTTCTCTTGCCAACCTGTTCATCCTATCTAAGCCAATATGTCCTAGTCTAGCATGCCACAAATAAGAATCAATACACACAGTATTTTGGCAAACAAAAGCATTACTAGAATTAAATGAATAATCAATTGTATCCAATACAATGAAACCATTCAGAAGAAAACCATAACCATAAACTGTATCACCCAGATACAAAACCAAAGAATTGTTTTCAAATACAATTCTAAAACCATGTCTTAAAAGATAAATAACGAAACAAGATTTCGCTGAATGTCCGGAGCATACAGCACATCATGGAGTAACAGCGTCTGGCCACCTCGCAAAACTAATTTGCATGTGCCTATGCCATGAACCTCCACGCTTGAGCTGTTCCCCATCGTTATTCTTTTGCTTCCTCTTGGAATACGACGGTATTCCACGAAGCTCGAGCGTTCCCTTGTTATGTGTTCTGTCGCACCTGAATCAACAATCCACAAAGGATTTAGTTCAGCAAGCATAGTAGAACTTGTTACATAACAAGATGAGGTATAACACACAGTACATACCTCTTGCTCAGTGCAATTACGAGCAAAATGACCAGGCTTTCGACACTTGAAGCAAATCAAAGCTGATTTCTTCTTGCCAGCACTAGTCCCCCTTGAACGCTTGGGCCCACTCTTGTTTTTGTTCCCACCCCTGGTTACTTTGCTTGGACCGCCGAGGTTGAGCTTTCTCTCTCTTGCGCTTGAAGCCTCGCACTCTTACTAGTGCTAGCTTCAGCAGCAAACACATCGATTTGAGGGGTATCGGCCAACATCCGATCCTCATCAAGCTCAAGGTGCTTGGCAGCTTGATCGAAAGTCTTGACCTCATCGGCATGAGTCAAGAAGATCTTCATATGCTCCCAAGTCTTTGGCAATGACCTGATGACTGCGGAGACCTGCTCCTCATCAGTCTTCTGGCGCCCACATGCGCTCAACTCACTAATCATGTTAGACATGATGGTTATATGTTGACTCATGGTGTGACCCTGGCGCATCTTATAACCGTCAAAAGTGAGTCCGAGCTGGCGGCCTCTTGTGGTGGAAGTCCCTCCATACCGGAACTTCACGACCTCCCACAAAGACTTTGCAGTCCTATGCTTCTCATAACGAAGCATCGGGTCATCCCTCATGGAGCTCGGGATTGTAATCCCGGCTACCCGGTCTTTCCTCTTCCAAGCATTGTATATATCAAGGTCCCTGCGATGCTGTGCAGTGGTACCTTCCTCAGGTGGGTTCATGGTCTGGTTTATGGTCTCTAGCATATCCTGCTCTTCTAGGAGATATTGCACCTTTCGGTGCCAGAGGTCATAATTCCTCTCATTCAGCTTATCTCCTTTAGTGAGGTCAGCAACAATGCTCTTGGTAGCAGCCATTTTTCTAGAGATATTACATACAAAAATGAGTTCAATAAATCTAGCATAAAACACAACTCATGCAACAAAAATCACACTAGCATAGTCAACCTATGGGATAAGCACTTAAACCAAAAGAGATGCTAAAAAAACATTCAATCAAATTCTCATGCAAACCCACATAGACTTATACACTAACTTCATTCTGTGCAAGAAACATGATTGATAGACCCATAAATAAAAAAATAGTTTTATTAAAATAAAACATGCAATCATGTTAAAGCTATGAGGTGGTTCACACAGAACACTTCTACCTCATTAGCTCCCACTAGGCCCCAATAGGCCCTCAATGCCCAAACATCACACAGACTGTCGGGCCATTGGTGTCCAGTAAGTTAGAAACACATTCTGAAATGGACAGACCAATTTCCAAAAAAATCCATCTCCCAGACGGAATTCCGTCTGCCTTTTATGCTCAGACGGATGACCGTCTGCCCAGACGGAAATTCCGTCTGGCATTCTGTGATCAGACGGATGACCGTCTGGGTCACTGTGACCACTCTGATAATAGACGGACGACCGTCTGGTCAAGACGGTCGTCCGTCTGGTCCACAGTGACCAAAAAACGGCGATTTTTCAATTTTTCTTGAACGGAAAAAAACGGTAAAACACGTTTTTTCACCCAAAAAATCATCCAAAAAAAAATACATGAAAAAAAATCCAGCATTAATTATTAAACAAAAATAATTATCATCATGGATTATCAATTCATGCAAATCTTCATTAGGGAAATTCACAGGGATCTCCCACTCGGATCCGAATCAAAATTAAAAGGTTTCCAAAAACCCTATCAATTCTCCCATGGGTTTCGTATTAAACCCTTGATCCTCCCATTGGATCCATACAATTAAAATAAACAACGGGGAGGAACAAAGAACCGTGGGAACCAATGGCTCTGATACCAATGTTGGTAATACATCAAAAGTAATTCAATTCAATTAATTGATGGGGAAAAATTCCTTACCTGAATTCGCTTTCCCTTACTTGAAGTATTCACAGCGGAAGTCTAGATCCACGTTCTCGTTCCACCACCAAAGGTTTACCGGCGAGATTCCTCAATCACAGGGAAATGGAATAATATCCACAACCCAAATGCCGTGGATTAATGGAATGAAGATCAAATACTAGCAAAAGAAGAAAATCTAAGCCTGCGATTCTAAGAGAGAGGGAGAGAGAGATGGAGCCGCCGTTTCTCAGAGATTCGCTCGTGCGAATGAATCACTCCGTTACCTACTCACTAATGCGGTGGTTACTAAAATATATAACCTATTTTGTAACCGCCCTAATAGTGAGTTTCCAATATTGCCCTTGGGCATTTAATTTATTAATCAAATTAATAAATTCCAACATCATCATCAGAGGTTGTTTAGTTGGAGTCGATCTCTACAACATCATATAAAGTATTAAAACGTATACAATGCTTGTGACTTGAGAGTTAAGCAACTAACGTGTTTCCTAATAGAACTCCCCATTTCCGACTAATTACAACTTTAATCAAAATTTGAATATGCCAAGACCTCTGAACCGTCGGTTTAGTGAGTTTTAAAACGTTTAAACTCTTAATTAATTAAAGAAGACTGGTTCCAAAAACTTCCAATCTTCTTGCAACTTGTCATTAACCGACTTAATCGGTTTATGACGAATCTAACGAGATTGCATTGGCCGATTCGACCTATTACCGATGGGTTGAAATCCAAGACTCTAGGTGACAGTTTATTCTCATCCCTGCAATTCTTATTTAGGATTGTGACACATGGCAATCAATTACAAGGGTCAGAATTAGAACTTAATTAAAAAAATTAATTGAATAAATACCAATGCAGGGTTGGTTGAATGGTAAGATCCATACTTTTTAGTGAAAAGGTTGTGGTTCTATTCTCGTAGACGGCATTTCATTTCCAGAAATAGAAAAAATAAAAATTTTAATAAAACAACAACAACAACAACAATAAGCCTTGTCCCGACTAAATGGACTTGGCTACATGGATTATTGCCTTCCAATCAATTTTGTTCAAGGCAATGCTAGATACAAGACATAAGCTATGCATATTCTTTCTCATCACTTTTCTTAAGGTCATCTTAAGTTTACCCCTAGCTCTTCTAGTTCCTTCAATCTGAATTATTTCGCGAAGCTTATCATTTATGGGAGCAACTCCCAAACCGACTCTAATTTGATTATTTCTTATTTTATCCATCCTAAATTTGCCACTCATCCATCTTAGCATCCTCATTTCTGTTACACTGAGTTTATCCATATGATTTTTTTAACACCCAACACTCTGCACCTGAACATCATAGCTGGTCGAACAATGGTCCTATAAAATTTTCCTTTAAGCTTTAATGGAATATGCCGATCACACAAGACCCTGAACGCACCTGTCCACTTCATCCACCCTATTTTAATTCTTTGAAAAATATCATCATCTAAATAACCTCTTTTCCTTATGATTGAACCTAGGTACCTAAAACAATCATTTTGAATTAAAAATCTCCTTATCGTCAAGTATCACCACCTCATCGTCTACCCGATCATGACTAAAGTTACAAACTAGATATTATGTCTTCGTTCTACTTAGTTTAAAGCCTTTTGATTCCAAAGCTACTCTCCATGATTCTAATTTTGTATTATTCCCATTTGAGTCTCATCGATCAACACAATATCATCAGCAAAAAGCATACATCAGGGGACCTCATCTTGAATGTATTTGGTTAATTCGTCCATTACAAGTGCAAATAGATATGGGCTTAAAGTGGATCCTTGATGTAGCCCAATTGTAATTGGCAATTCATTACTTGTCCCCCCCCCCATTGTTCTTAAATTTGTCACCAAAACCATCATACAGATCCTTAACTATATCTATATATTTACTTGCAACACCTATTTTCTCTTGTAATTGCCAAATTAACACTCTAGGGATTCTATCATACGCTTTTTCTAGGTCAATAAATACCATATGAAGGTCTTTCCTACATTCTCTATACCTTTCCATAAGTCTCTTAGTTAGGTAAATAGCCTCCGTCATAGAGCTTCTCGGCATAAACCGAAACTGGTTCTCCTTAATTGTAGTTAAGTGTCTCAAACGGGTTTCAATTATTCTCTCCGATAATTTCATAGTATGGCTCATCAATTTAATGCCCCTATAGTTATTACAACTTTGAATATCTCCTTTATATTCGTAAATTGGAACTACGACACTTCTCCTCCACTCATCTGGCATTTTCCTTGTGCTCATAATCTTATTAAACAACTTAGTCAACCAAACTAGTCCATGGGTTCCTAAGCTCTTCCATACTTCTATTGGCATTTCATCAGGACCTTGTGTCTTACCAAGTTTCATCCTCCTTAGTGCTTCTTATACTTCAGACATCGAAATTCTATGTACATAAGTTCGAAAATTGGTGCCTTAGTGAAAAGTGTAATCGTCCGAATCATAAGTGCCTGAAGTATGCTCATTTAGTAGACTATAGAAATAGATTTCCCGTCTTTTATTGATGTTCTCATCACATACAAATACTTTACCATCTCCATTTTTAATACATCTAACATGGTCAAGATCTCTACGCTTCCTATCCCTCATCTTAGCTATCTTATAAATAGATTTTTCCCCTTCCTTTGTGCCAACTTATTGTATATAACTCTTCATACTTCTTTTCCCTTGCTTTTCCCACAATTTTCTTAGCTTCATTTCTATCCAACTTATACCTTTGAAGATCCTCAACATCCTTAGTTCTTTGCCATGTCTTAAAACTAGCTTTCTTATTCCTAATGGCATCTTGGACCTCACTATCCTGCCACCAAGTCTCACTATAAGAATGGAGCTTTCCTTTTGATTCACCTAGGACATCTTTAGCCACCTTCTTGATATACATAGCCATCTCATTCCACATTGCATTAGTATCCCCCTTAAAATCCCACTTTCCTTGTTTGACTACTTCATTGACGAAGGATTTCGAGCACTCTCCTTTCAAGTTCCACAATCTTATCCTGGGATAGTTAACCTTGGACCTTTATGAGTTTTTGGGGTTAATCACATATCCAAGACCACAAGTCTATGTTGTGTAGTTAAGCTTTCCCTTGGTATCATCTTGCAATCCTTGCACAACAATCTATCAGTCCTTCTAGTTAGGAAGAAATCTATTTAATGATGTCCACTTTTGAAGGTAATTAAATGTTCATCTCTCTTTTTGAAGTAAGTATTTATAATAGATAGATCAAAAGCAATAGCAAAATCTAAAATTGAAATCCCTTCCTCATTCCTCTCTCCAAACCATATCCTCCATGTCTAGTCTCATAGCCTCTTTGATCTTTTCCAATATGTCCATTTAGATCACCTCCTTTGATAATCTTTTCTCCTTGATGAATTCCTTGCATTAATCCATCCATATTTTCCCAAATTCTAGCTTTAGACTTTCATCCAATCCTACTTGAGGTGCATATGCACAAATTATATTGATGAACTCTTTCTCCATTACAAGCTTGATAGCAATAATCCTATCACCCACTCTTTTAACATCCACCTCATCATTTTTAAAATCTTTATCCACAATTATACCTATTCCATTTTTATTAGTTTTATCCCCAGTATACCAAAGTTAAAGTCATCAAACTCTTTATCTTTTTTATCCTTCCATATAGTCTCTTGAATGCAAGCTATATTAATCCTTCTTTTCCTCATAACATCTATCAATTCTAAGCTCTTACACGTTCAAGATCCTATGTTCCAAGATGCCAATCTAATCCTACATTTTTGGACTAGCTTCTTTACCCGCACTCATCCACGGTGCGGGAACCCTTGCCTACTTATCACCGCATCCGTGGCCCAATGCGTCGTGTCACTTACAGGGGACGCCCTAGCTAACCCTTGCCCACTTATCACTACACTCGGGCCATAGTGGAGCATGTTGATTCTTTTGTCGGGGAACGCCCTAGGATAGCTTTTATCATATAATGTCAAATCCATGAAAAGGGTTTAGTTAGATTTTTTTAGGTGCCGGTTGCCGACCTGACACACCATGTAACAACCCCCGTATTTCTAACTTGGAATCCATATTGCAGGTCCCATAACTCGAAGATCAATCCGAAATAAGTTATGGAGTATCCGAATTGAAGTTCATGATCCATATCCTGAGTCCATGGATCTGGATTCTCTTGATGAAGAACCTGTCTTGCTGGGAAAGTGGATTTCTAGTCAGAGTCAAGAGGTGTTTGAAGATGTCTGGACTGAAGGTAAGACCTACCCCACATATTGTTTAGGGTTAGGTTTGAGTAGGGGATCAACCCCTTGAGCAAAGCACCCAAGTACTGAAAAGTACTAGGAGGCGGTTGCTTAAGGCGGTTGATTGGCCAATAAACCGCCCCAAGCGACCGCCATGGTCTGCTTGCGGGATTTTGCCCTAATTTTCCCCTTGTTCTCTATAAATAGCAAACCTCAACCTTTTGATTCATTATTATATTCGAGATTGCTGATGTGGACAATTAGGAGGCAGAGAACACATGCTGGAAGGTGAGAAAAGCATGGATTGCGAAGTGGAACCATTCCCCTATCTGTTTTGAGAATCTAGAAGAGGTAAGTGAATGGAAGTGATCTCCATTCACTCCATTCTCTTCCCTTAACTTTTGGAATGGTGTAGATCCATCTCCTTTTGTGTTGGTTCTATTCCTTATCAATGATTTTGAGAAGATCCTGTTCGAAAACGAATCCCTACATTCAAATAAAGGATGGATCTAATCGGATTTTTATTTGTGGCAACCACTGCTTGCTGCTGCCGACGGCTCTAATTGAGCCACGTCAACAAACTTTGATTCAACAGTTGGGATTCAGATGATGAAGTTTACCTGTAAATATTAATTTTTTATTTTTACATTTTAAGTACTTAAATTTTATCAATTTACAACTTCAAACCCTTCTCTTACCCAACCCCCAAAACACTCTCTCATTTTGCCTTTTCACACGGACGCCGATACTATTTGGGAGTAGGATTCCGACAAGCCAAAGCCGCTCCGGTGAAATAACCCCATCATCGGTTATTTGAACTCAATCTCAAAGTATTTTTAGAAATAGTAAGTTTCTTTATTTTAAACCGTTGCTAGTTCAAAAATTGGAAAGAACTTCCATTCTTGGAGATCCTTCTGAATCTCAGAAATGGGTTTCTACTCACAATTTGTAATGAGTTACCAATCTGAGAACCCTTTCTCAAAGCTCAAACTTGGATTTCTTCTTTCTATTTACGCTGAAGCGAAGCAGCAGAGGAGAGGAGAGTAGAGCATCTGCTAGTGAGAATGCTAACAATGGAAAAGCGTAGCAAACAGAAGGTTTCTTTTTCATCTTCGTCTACATACCAACCTCTTCTCTGCAAGTCCAAACTTGATGGTTTTGTTTTCTCGCCATGTAAAGGTATCTACTCTTTCCAATCTCCTTATCGCTTCTGAATCTGTTTATTGCATTACTACATTAGACAGAGGCCATGAAATCTGGATTATGCAACACGGGCCACCATCCTTCAACTAGCACAACCAGAGATTTTATGCGAGTTTCATAGTTTAGTGAATTGGGTTAAAGCTCATTAATGTCTGTGTTTGCATTTTAAAGGTTTATTGCGTTATTTACTTGAATCGAGGCTATGGAATTTGTTAACGGCAACCGATGATGGGATTATTTCACCAGAGAGGCTCTGGCTTCTCTTTCCTGAGCTTGCTGCTCGTCACCACACATGACGACTGAGATCTGAATGTTTGCTCGAACACCAAGTTGAAGTCCGTAAAACACTTCTTTGCCTCCTCTAAAGTCATCGTCGCCGCCGGTAACGCTGATAACACCTTAGTCCATACAATCCGCTTGAAGTTCGCCGTGTACTCTTTCGCCTTCGCGTTCTGCTTCAATATCCAATCGTCTCCTAGAAGAACCTCATATTGGAGGTTAGGCTCTTCTGCATGGATTTTGCACAATGTAATCGAGATTATTGGTGAGGAAGAGATACGGCAAGCTCGAGTATTTGTATAGCTTTGCCTTGCCGTCGAGCTTGCAGAGGAGTACCAGTATGATCCATGCCATCCTAGTAGCAACCTCGACAATGGGTTGTCATTAGGGTTAGGGTTTTCGAAGTAAGACGTTGGTAGAGACGAATTCTCCGGCAATGGGCAATTAGCCATAATATCGAGAGGATTCCACCTGTAATCGGACAGTAAACTGAGGAAATTCATCACGTATCGAGTGAGGGGATGAAGACCACCGCCGGAAATTGGGGTTTTTGATGAGTCCTTTGGAACGAACACTGTCGCCCAGCTTCGTGAGTGAATTCAGACAAGGACTTGTTATTGTAAATTAAAAAAACTTTAAGGGATTAAAGTGTGAGAAAAAAATTTAATATTTACAATAACTCCTCATCGTTTAAATCTAGATCTTTCATTTTTATTTTGATGATGTGGCTCAATCAGAGCCGTTGGCAGCAGCAGGTAGCTGCTGCTGCAAATAAAAATCCGATCTAATCAAGGGAGATGAATTGAATTATGAATCTTTATAATTTTAGGTAGCTGATTCGCAACTTTGTTATAGATTTCTTAAGATTGAAATTTGGACTAAAATCGTCCCGAAATCGGATTGAAATTGGATGGTTGAAAGTCAAAATTTCGGACTTACAACCTGTCTATAACAGGGGCGGTCGCTTGACCCAAGCGACCAGTCCAAGCGATTGGCTGAGTCACAGTAGTCATGTGAGGTTTGTCTTTACTCTGATTTGACTCATGTTTTCTTGTATATTCTTGTAACTCTATGTTTAGGTATTCTTTGAGTTTACTAGAAGTCTTGTGGGTGAAGTTTATTTACACTTTAGTAGGCTTTTACATATTTACAGGTAAGGACGTGCTTTTTTATTTATATGTAATGACATGCTATATGATGAATGATATATTTCTTACATTCTCCATTGATAATGCAACTTGCTATAGTTGTATCATTCATTGAATTATTGTTGAAAGTATGTTGTTTATGATGTTTCTATATACTTTATCAGTTTATGATATTGAATGAATGGCTATGATATAATGTTGGATGAAGTGATGTAGTAGTGATTGAAAGGGTATCCAATTGGGTATCCATTGCTTGAGATATTAGAGGGCTATGGTATGGGACACATGCTCACTGATGCCTCCAGCACTATCATGACTGCTGGATGACATACCTAGGAAATCTCGAATGCATGGCTAGAAACCCTTACATGCTACTACCCTTTTGGTAGGGGAATTGAAACCAGATGACCCATGATAATGGTGATGTGACTCTATTTCATCTACAGCGGTAAGTCTGTGCAGAGACTTAGTGGTCCACTGTTGATCATACAATGGTAGGGTTGCATATGTTAGAGTTTGGGCTCATGGACATCCAAGGAGCGGCCAGAGAGTCATGAGGGGTCATGAGAGCATCCGCCTCAACAATATGTGGATGACCATAGGGTTAGGGAATGGAGTCCAACAACGGTATCCAGTCTGTGAGGGTTCTTATTCCTAGGTTGAGAAGGATACAGAACCGAGTTGGTTGGTGCCATAGGGGAAGTATTTGGACTTCATGTAGTATGTTACTGTATGACCTTGCATTGGATTAGAAACCCCGACATGTGCCAGTACTCATGCCAATGGTCATGGTAAGAGAGTGTTGACTTAAACCCTAGCCATGGATGACTGATGAGGACAGAACCCCTTTACCTAGGATCCCAATAGAGGCAACCAGTCCGTAAGGGATCAAAGTGACTAGACCTACCAAGAGGAGGGTTGGTGTTATATTTTAAAGCATGTCAACTGTTTAGAGACTTGCATAGTTAGATCTTAGTAGCATTCATATTATTGCATATCATTCATTTCATATATGCATTGCTGGATATGTCGACATATGTATGAGAAATGTGTTATCCTTACTGAGTTCGTCAGAACTCATTCCTTTCTTTGTATGTTATATTATATTGTACAGATGGTAACACGTCGGAAATCGGAGATGTACCACGTGAGTGTAACAACATATATGAAGAGGATGTGGCACCGTCAATGGGAGACGAAGATGTGGTCCACGAAGCCTCCTGTGGATGCTTGGAGTGTGCTTATAGTACCCATTGATGGCCGAAGAAGGTAGATCGCTAGACATTTTGAGAAGTCCTTGGAGAAGAACTGGAGAACTCCCTATCTTGTTGTTTTAGAAGAGAAGACTATAGCTTTAGAAAAGTTTACTAGAAAGAAACTATTTTAGTTTATTTTATTGCTTCTGCTGAACTCATTAATTCTTGAAACTTGATTACTTTCATTTGATTCTTTTGTTCAAAGTTGATTTAGGAAATTAATGGATTCACATCGTCTGTAATTCCTTTCCCTACAATTCCCCGTAATTCTCTCATAGAATTGTGCCATGTGGCATTTAAGTAATCCAAAGGTTATCCAACAAACTAGAGTTGAAATAAAATTCAAATTTATGGGTGAGCTTAAATAAAATACAAATTTAGTTTAAATTGGATAACCATTGGATTACTTAAATGCCACATGGCACAATCCTATGAGAGAATTACGGGGAATTGTAGGGAAAGGAATTACAGACGATGTGAATCCATTAATTTCCTAAATCAACTTTTGGAGAAATTGGAGCAGAAGTCATATGTTTTTATTTTTTTATATTTTTTAATTTTTTAAATACAAGCGCAAGGAGATGTAGATAAGGCACTCTAAAACATTTTCAACTTGCAAATAATTTGTAATTTTTTAAAGGGAGGTAATTGAGTCATCCATTGAAGGATAACAAGGTCATATCAGGTTAATGGCGCTCCTAATGATGCACTGCAACAGTATGTAATTTACATAAAGAGAGGGAAGTATTTTGAATACTTCAGCGTTCAACATAAATCTAATCTTATGTTCATTGGAGATGGAATGGATATTACAATCATATCAGGTAACCGTAGCAACGGTATTGGCTGGAGTACCTATAGGTCAGCTACTATCGGTAAGTAAAATATTAAATCTATCACATTTTTATATTGTAATTTCTTGATTATTATGCTTGTTGGGTGTAAATTTTCTTATAATTATTTGGCATGCATAAGATAATTGGCCATTGATATTTTGATTAGTTTGCTTGGAATGTTTGATGTACCCAGCAAACTCACTTCCAATTTGTTTGTGTTTGTGGATTTAATTTTTTTTTCTTTCTGATGAAATGGGTTTAAAGAAGAGGGAACAAGAAAACAATTTCTCATGTTTAATTATCCATTGTTAGGGATAACGGATGCACAACCACGAACAGAGAAGAACCACAAGCAAAATACACAAGATGGATTTAATGTGGTTCGGCAAATCCCTACCTACGTCCACAAGATAGAAAAGAAGTTTCACTATTTCAGAAAACCTCACACCACTCTCACACCCACAAAGTGTTATCCTTTGCTTGCCCATTTTTCCTAGGTTATCCCACAAAGACTATTTATAAGGAAACTTAAAACCCTAATTCCAATATAATTACAATTTTAACTCAGTACTAGTAATTGACCCAAACCCTGTTTCAATCACAAATACAAATAAAACTATAATTACATGGACCCAAAGAATACGAGACACCCAAACCCAGCAACCTCCACCTTGGCTTGAATTCTACAAACCACCTTGAAGAAAACCATTATGTCTCTCTGCAATCAACCGTCTCTATGTATCCACCACACCTTACTGCACAGCCCACATCCCCTCCAGGGATACTTTTGTTACTACCATCACTAAACCAGCATGACGCACACCCCCCACCTGGGGTGTCCCGTACAGTTCACCGCCGCTATACGACGTGACATGGCTCCACCTCTTCTTCTGTCACAGCCAGCTCCGAGAGATCACTGCCACTCACCAAATCCAAAGCGAAAGTCACTCGCTTCTTTCCATATTTGCCTTGTTTTGTGCCTGAACAATTTGCAAATTTTGCCTACTTGTACCCCTTGCCAAAGTGTCAACTAGAGCTCCACCTGTTTCAACACTCCATGCAAGCTTGTACAACTTACTAATCATCTTTTCTCGCATCACAACCATGGATCCCCTTGAAACCTTGAGAACTCCACCTTCAGATGACCATCTGAAACCTTTAGAATCTAGAATACTCAATAAAATTAGATTCTTTCTTAGATCTGGCACATGTTTAACCCCAATCAAAGTTCGCACAATCCCATCAAACATGCGAATCCGCACAGTCACAACTTCGACAACCTTGCTTTTCGCATTATTTGTCATATTGACAGTACCACCTTCACATGTATGATATGTAGCAAACTGACTTCTGATTGAACACAAGTGGAAAGAACACCGAAAGTCTAAAATCCAATCTGAAGTATCCAAACCTGATGATGAAGTCAGAAGGACATCATCTCCTCCATCATCGCTCAAGAAGACAACAATAGATGATTCATCACTCTCCCTGTCTTTCCTTTTCCTATCATCCTTACGCCTTGGACAATCTTTCTTTATATGACTTTCCTCTTTGCAATAGTAACAAACTACTTTGCGACCAACAGACTTTGAGTGACCCCTTGACTTGCTAGACCCCTCCATTCTCTCATTAATTTGATCTTCCTCTACTATGACCACCCCTTACAACCAAGGCACTACTTTCATCTGACTCCCTATCACTGCTATTTTTTTCTCTGTGTTTCATTCATTAGCAATGCAGTAATAATATTGTCAAGTTTCAAAGTGTCCTTACCAAAAAGTAATGTGGTCACAATATGATCAAATGACTAAGACAATGATGCCAACAAGAGTAATGCCTTGTCTTTCTACTTGATCTCCTCATAAAGAGCTGACAGCTCTGTCAAAAACCAGTTTGAACTCATCCGGTGCTTGTCAAAATTTTCTCCCTTTGACAACCGAAGGCCATATAACTGTTTCTTTAAAAACAACCGATTTGTCAACAACTTGGACTAGTACCTACTATCCAGCTTTGCCCAGACTTCCTCTAGATCAACCACCCCGATGACTTCACGAAGAACATTATCCGCAAGATACAACTGGATTGTACTATTTGCTAGATCCTTCAACTCTTGCCACTCATCTTCCTTCATCGCCTCTGAATTTTTTTATTTTTTTCTAAGAGCCTTAATAGTCCCTTCCTGCGTAAGGATGTTCTTCACCCAATTGTTGCTACAAAGTGAAATCGTTATGGCCATTAAAAAGTTCTATGGAGAAATTAGAACTCTTACCGCCATCTGATTTGTGCCCTTCATACCCGTCAACAACTCAAAAGACTTGTTCGTTGATCTCCATACGAACTCACAAGATCAATACTAACAGAGTGAAATTTCCTCGATCTGTCACTTCCACTAAGTCGGGACGCCCCAAAACCTTAGGAACATTTGACTCCGTACAAAATACCTTCACACAAAATCCTGTGGAAATAACCTGTAGGATACGATCCGATAATAAAAAATAAAAAAAAAGGATTTTTTTTTGTCCTTTCCACTACCGATTTTTTTTCCCTTTTTCCTTTACAGTTCTTCTTCCACAATCCCAACTCACTTTCTCAACTTTTTTTTTTTTTGGGGGGGGGGGGGTTCAAACCAATGTAATACTCATTACATTAAAACCACTTTAAAGAAAATGTTAGAAAAGTTTAAAACCCACTTCACTGAACAACCGAACAAACGAACAAACACCGTTTTGTTCCGTCCTCTTTTTTTTTTACTCACCAATCAATTCTGATCTAAAAAAACACAAGAAAAAAAAAAAAAAACTGCACGATTCTACCTTCGATCAATTCGTCGAAGCCCTCTCCGTTTTTTTGACACCTATCCTCTCATTTCTGGATCTTTGCACACCTGCGGCGACCATCCACCGAACCTTGCTCTGATACCACTTGTTAGGGATAATGGATGCACAACTACGAACAGAGAAGAATCACAAGAAAAATACACGAGGGATTTAACGTGGTTCGGCAAAACCCTACCTATGTCCACCAAAGAGAAAATAAGTTTCACTATTTTAGAAAACCTCACACCACTCTCACACGCACAAAATGTTACCCTTTGCTTGCCTCTTTTTCCTAGGTTATCCCACAGAGACTATTTATAAGGAAACCTAAAACCTTAATTCCAATATAATTACAATTTTAACCCAGTACTCGTAATTGATCCAAACCTTGTTTCAATTACAAATACAACTAAAACTATAATTACATGGACCCACAGAATACAAGACACCCAAACCCAATATCTCTCTCCTTATATGCATCTTTGCTTGCTCTTGGAAGTTGACACGGCCACTGCCTGTGCTTGTTCCATGGTTGATTCTTTTCATATTGCAAACAAGAGACTCCCATTAGCACTAGTTCTAATACAAGCAAATAATTAAGGATGCATGGCTGATTCTTTTCTTCACATTCTATTTCAATTTGACTGTTTTCTTGGAAGTCAATGAATTGTTAATTACAAAACCTTGTATGAATCTTATAAATTGCATCTTTTTTTAGTTTTATTTTATATAACTCTATGATTTGTTTAATTGGGTGTTTGCAGCTATGTTCGGTAACTCGTTCATCGCTAGAGACCTTACCATTGAAAATACGGCAGGACCCCAAAACTATAAAGCAAGAGCGTTGCTATCGACGTCAAAACAGTCAGTACTTTTCATATGCGGCATCAACGGGTATCAAGACACCCTTTGTGTTCACTCCAGCACCCAGTTCTACCATGAGTGGGAGGGTTGACTTCATCTTTGGCGGTGGAACTGTGGTGTTTCAACGATGCCAAATTCTAGCTAGAAAAGCCATGCCGGGACAACAGAACACCAACACTCCACGAGACTGTGAAGATCCCAATCATTCAAATGGTTTTGCCTTTCAGTTTTACTTGCTTCATCAGGTCCTAGTTTAGGCCGTCCGTGGCGGCTTTTTTCCCAGACTATCTTCATGCAATGTTACCTCAGTGATGTGATCAACCCCAAGGGGTGGTTAGACTGGCAAGGGGATTTTGCCTTGGACACTCTCTACCATGGGGAGTACAAGAATGAAGGGCTATGGGCTGCATTGGATGATCGGGTCAAATGGCTTGGATTCCATACCATTAGAAATTCTAGTGAACCAAAAGCATTTACTGTGGCTAAGTTTATCGACAGAGATTCTTGGTTGCCATCCACCGGGGTTAACTATACAGCTGGTTTTTTTTACCTTCACTCCTTTTATTTGTATTAAATAAACTCATGTGACTATATCATCTTAAAAAGTTTTTATATTGTTAATGACTGGAATGACCACTATCTCCTGACCGGTCTGACCATCAGGTTTAGATAGGTTGGTCCAGCCTGGTTCGACCATCCGATCAAGGATCAGTCCGACCATCCGGTCAAGAAAGCTCCATCAAGGTAGTCTTTCTACTATATATCAACTATCTAGAAGGATGATCAGAGTCCTATTCGAATAGATAAGGTTAAAAGATCTGCTGAATAGAAGTCTGGAACGAACTCATCAACAAGAGTCCGAACAGGACTCAACCTTTAACAAATAATCCGAGCAGGACTCACACATTAACAAGCAGGTAAACATCCTATAATCTATATAAGTGGATGGAGGAATGGGAGGAAGGTAAGACAATGGTGAATACTTCATTCCTATTCATTCTACTAGTTCTATCCCTTGCTAACCTGCTCGTCGGAGACGTACCTCAACGCACCCGATCGAGCACACTTTTTTGCAGGTTGTTTGTTTGTGCGGCTGAATGGAATTCTGAATCAACAATTGGCGCCATCTATGGGAAACCCATTGAGAAGTCATGGTGCGAACCAGATCAATGGTTGGAAAAACTAGTGAGAACAAACAAGAAATCAAAAATGGGAACCTTCCCTCAAGAACCGCAGAGATTCCTCAACAGAAGGAGCAACCAGAGTAGCCTAGTCAGTTCGTTACTCTGAATTAGTTCGAAGAGTTTTGAAAACAAGTCTCATGTTTGAACGAATTGGTTAGGGTAAGTATTCGTCATCAAATCGCCCCAGGAACAGGTTTCTAGGGATTTTTAATCAACCCTGACGGAACCAGAGAAGGGCAACCACAAATGCCCGATCAATCACCCTGACCATCTCAAAGAGAATAGGGAAAAGCAAAGGAGAAGGTAGGAGAAAAGTCTAGGGCATCAAAGGAAGCAACTCCAAAAGAAATTCCTCCGGGAAAGAATAATGAAGATCGTTGAAGCAGCACCCATCCGATCAAAGATCCAAAGGACAAAAACAACAACAAAGGTCCAAATAGGCATGAGGACTACATGAACAGACGTTTCGAAGAATTGGAGGAGAAGCTAAAGAAATTGAAATATCCAGTTACGGATGCACTATATTCTATTTTAAAAGAAGATCCTTTTATTCGGACCATCTCGGAAGTAGAGATGCCTAAGAACTTAAAATGCCCTACCTTTACTATGTTTGATGTAAAAGATGCCCAAGACACCATATCGTGCATTACAAATCCGTCATGTCCTCATACAGACGTAGTGAAATAGCTATGTGTAAAATTTTCCTTGCCTCTCTGACCGGAGCTGCTTCAAAATGGTTCTTGGGACTCCCGAATGGTTCTATTGAAAATTTTGATCACGTTGGTCAGATTTTCCTATCGCGCTTTCAGAGCAAAGTAAGCACCAAGAAGAGAGAGGATGTTTTGTTTTCTATTAAACAAGGTCACATAGAATCCATAAGAAGCTTTCTTCAAAGGTTCAATAATTTGACTATTCAGATTGAAAATTTGGATGAAAAGATTGCATTCCACGCATTATATCAAGGACTTAATCATGAAGGCTTGCTCGAATGACTTCTATTAGATATGCCAGAGACATATGTTGATCTGCTCGAGAGATGCCACAAACAAGCAGAGATATCAAAAACCCTAGAGTCCCGAAAGAAGGAGCCGAATACAGAAGTGAAAAACGGAAAAGAAAGATTTCAATTGACCAAGCTACTTGGTTCAAGTTTTGTTGAGCCTGGTTGGGCAAATAAAAGGCCAAGGACTACTCAAGTGGCCGAACAAAATTCATGCTCGACCAGATAATCGTGACATGAGCAAGTACTGTGAATTTCACAAAGATCATGGTCATTGGACTAATGATAGCAGATATTTGAAGATGGAAAATGAGAAATTAATTTCCCAAGGGCAATTGAAGAAATACGTCCAAACTAAGCACGAAGCACGACCAACAATTAAGGCAAGTCGGAAAAGAGAAAGATCGGCTAGTCATGAGAGACAAAGAAGCCCGACCAAACGCCGACTAGAGGGAAAAGATAACCGAAGCATGAGCTATGAATATACTTCATAGAGACCACTTCAGCAAACTACAATTGTGATTTTTGGGTGTTAACCCACAATTTTTTTCAAAAACATGTGCCCATATAGCACATGTATACTAATACTACACTTTTACTTCATGAAATTGTCTAAGCTACCATGCTCAGGGGAGCACATTAGCCAAGCCATAGCCAAACAATACAACATGGCATGCCAAGAAATCGTAGGCGGTAGCCCGACGTACTAAAGCTCAAGGTACCGAACACCTAAATCTTGAATAAAATAACTCAATGGAGCAATGCATGCTCACTTCGAAATTTCAATTAACGTCATGTTCGAGGAAGAATTGAACATAGAAATTTATTTACTTCAAGCAACATCGTGTTCGAGGGTAGTAACCCCAAAAGAACCGAACACAAAGATTTATTTACTTCAATTAACGTCGTTTTCGGGGAAGAACCGAACATAGAGATCTATTTATTTCAATTAACATTGTGTTCGGGGAAGAAACGAACACAGAGATCTATTTATTTCAATTAATGTCATGTTCGGGGAATAGCTTAACACAGAGATCTATTTACTTCAATCAACGTTGTATTTGGGGAATAACTGAATTCAAAGATCTACTTACTTCAAGTAACGTTGTGTTCGGGGAATAGCTGAACACAAAGATCTACTTACTTCAATTAACGTTGTGTTCGGGGAATAGCTGAACACAAAGATTTATTTACTTCAATCAACGTCGTGTTCGGGGAATAATTGAACACAAAGATCTATTTATTTCAATCAATGTTGTATTCGGGGAATAACCGAACACAAAGATCTATTTACTTCAATTAATGTTGTGTTCAGGGAATAACCGAACACAAAGATCTATTTACTTCAATTAACGTCGTGTTCGGGGAACAAACAAACACAAACAAATTTATTTCAATTAACATCGTGTTCAGGGAATAATTGAACACAGAGATCTATTTACTTCAATCAACGTCGTGTTCGGGGAATAACCGAACACAAAGATTTATTTACTTCAATCGCCATGTTCGGGGAATAGCTGAACATTGAGATGTATTTACTTCAAACAACGTTGTGTTTAAGGAATAACCGAACACAAAGATCTATTTAGTTCAATTAACATCATGTTCGGGGAATAGCCGAACACAGAAATCTATTTACTTCAATTAACATCGTGTTCGGGGAATAACCGAACACAAAGATCTATTTATTTCAATCAATGTCGTGTTCGGGGAATAACCGAACACAAAGATCTCTTTACTTCAATTAACGTTGTGTTCGGGGAATAACCGAATACAAAGATCTATTTACTTCAATTAACGTCGTGTTCTGTGAAGAATTGAACACTGACATATTTATTTCAATTAACGTCGTGTTTGGGGAATAGCCGAACACAGAGATCTATTTACTTCAATCAACATCGTGTTCGGGGAATAACCGAACACAAAGATCTACTTACTTCAATAAATGTCAAGTTCGGGGGATATTCGGGGAATAACCAAACACAAAGATCTACTTACTTCAATTAACGTTATGTTCGGGGAATAGCCGAACACAAAGTTCTATTTACTTCAATCAACGTCCTGTTCGGGGAATAACCGAACACAAAGATCTATTTATTTCAATCAACATTGTGTTCGTGGAAGAACCGAACACAAGATCTATTTATTAATTAACGTCGTGTTCGGTTCTTCCCCGAACATAGCGATCTATTTATTAATTAATGTAATGTTTGGGGAAGAACCAAACACACAGATCCATTTACTTCAATGAAGGCATGGCATCCTTTAGTACGACCCAGCCGGCCAAATATCCTGAGTACGGGCATAATATAATCCCTTGACCCGAACACATAACTTATGAGATCAAGGGATTGGGGGGCCTATGTTAATGACCGGAATGACCACTATCTCTTGACCGGTTTGACCATCAGGTTTAGATAGGTTGGTCCGACTTGGTTCGACCACCCGATCAAGGATCGGTCCGACCATCCGGTCAAGAAAGCTCCATCAAGGTAGTCTTCTACTATATATCAACTATTTAGAAGGATGATCAGAGTCCTATCCGAATAGATAAGGTTAAAAGATCCACTGAATAGAAGTCTGGAACGAATTCATCAACAAGAGTCCGAACAGGACTCAACCTTTAACAAAGAATTCGAGCAGGACTCACACATTAACAAGCAGGTAAACATCCTATAAGTATCAACGATTTCCACAGAAGGCGGTGAGATGATGTCTTGAGCACTATATAAGTGGATGGAGGAATGGGAAGAAGGTGAGACAATGGTGAATACTTCATTCCTATTCATTCTTGTCACGTCCTCCCAGCCGGTACCCTATCTGGCATACCCGAGAGTGTGATCCACAGCCCGAAGATCAGGTACCGAGTAATCAACCTCCCACATAAACAATAACATAATCACGAACAATCATAATAAAAGTGCGGAAGATAAACCATAGATCCAATAAGGGAAGAATGAATCATAAATAATCAGGATACTAGATATAATCAGAGTGTCAAAAACAGATATGTAAGTGAGGCAAAAATCCCACTCTACAACCAGCGGAAAAGTAGCTCGAACAAAGAATAAACTAGACAAAATCTAATCCCAGTAGCAAGTACAATGGGTAACTAAATTGTTATCCACTTTATAGACAACATCCTTATAAGTGTAAATCTCATAAATGGCACAAGGACGCTTCCACTCAATGGTCGGACTAAGCATCGTACGGAGCATAACCACTCGCGGAATCTTCAGTGTAATTGTTGTAACCACAATCGCCTTCCTGGAGATATGCCTCCTCGCCTTGCGCTTCTTCATAGGGACCGTCATAGTATTCAATACCTGCAGGATAGTCTAACAAACATTGTACAATAAAGGAATGAGTTTCAAAGAAACTCAGTAAGGCAGTTAAATCTATAATATCATAAATGGCAAGATTTCAGAACAATCATAAATGCAATATGATATGAGACAAGCAATGAATGAATGAATCTAACTCTATGTATGCTGGTCTGTATTGGCAGACATGCTTTAAGTCATAGCACCGTACTTCTTTAGGAAGGTCCGCTCACATCCTCAACCATTTAAGATATCTTGGATTCTCTCACGGATCATTTCACCGGTCTTGAGCAGCCGATTGGTAATGGGTCCTTCATCCCTCAGGACTAACCATGGCAGGGGGTTAAGTCAACACACTCTCTCACAACCATTTGGCATAAGTACCGGCGCATGTCAGGGTAAAACCTAGCCAAATGCAAGTCTTCTACTTAGTTACATCAAGTCAGATCCAGATACGTCCATTCCTCGTCCCTGACTATCCTTTCCGGTATCCTTCACACTAGAGTCCTCATAGTCCCTGACTACGGACTCATCAACCCTATTGATCATCCACATATGGTAAACGGGAAGCTCTCACGTCCTCTCACGGGTTGGTTACCGGTCTTAAGCGCCCGTGAGCCCAAGTCTAACCATATGCAACCCTACCAATAAATGGCCCCCACAATGTGATTCCTGTCCTCTCACGGGTTGGTTACCGGTCTTGAGCGCCCATGAATCCCCATTGCTACCACGGGTCGTTCGGTCTCAATACCCCTCCGATTAGGGTCCGACATAACAGGACATCCTAGCCAAACACTACTAGACAATCCTAGATATGTCATCCAACAGTTTAGGAAGGTGTCCAGAGGGCATCTCCGGAAACATCCCATAATATTCCCGTAGTAGTCCAAGGACAGAAGTGTCAAAAGGACACCTCTCCTTTCCAAACCATACTTAAGCATACACATGCATCAATTCATATCATCACATACATGGTAACTTCATATATGGAAAGAAATCAATAATTACTACTGCTGCATAACCTTGATTACAGTAGCATTGCTTAAATTGATTCATGTATGATTTACTTACCAATTATATACAAGTTAGTAAGATCTTGGCAAACTTGAGAAGAAGGTCCTAAACAAGTATATACAACATATTAGGAAAGATCCCTAACAGAAAAGATACCAAAACATCCAACACAGACCAATTGGAGTTGCTTGAACTCATTGGTCGAGTGGATTGGTCGATTGGTCCAGTCGACCAATCAATCGACCAATGCGAGACAAAGAACCCTAAAAAAACAGAGTTTTAAGATATGAAATCCGAATTTGGTGGTTCAAAAGGGTACTAATCAAGGGGTAAACTACATCAGTAGTATTCTAACATATAGGGGACCTCAAAACACTAATCCAATCAAGCCATCAAGATCCAAATTAGGAAACAAAAAGTTACCATAATTAGATCAACCATGGATTTTGAAGAATTTGAAATAGAAATCAAAGACAAGAACAATAGGATGATGGATCATTGCTTCAGGTAAAGGTATCATGAAAACATACTTAGATCTTCAAGGAAATAGGCTTAAAAGCATAAATCTAAATAAGGAAACAAAACCTACCATATATGTAACTACCATGATTCATGAAGAACACATAGTATGGTAGAAGAGAACAACTAGAGATTGATAGATCATGGATCATGAAAAGAAAACATAGTAATTAACTACTCACATGATCAGAATAGAAGATCCAAGGAGATCAGAATTCAAATCAGAAGTTTAACAAGATTTGATCATGGTTTGATCATGATTCCTTCAAAAGCTTGCAATGATCATGGTTAAGATCATTGTTCTAGCCTCTAATCCTTAGGATGATCATGAGAACAAGTCCAGAGATGTTTGCAACAGAGAATGCAGCATCTCCTCTACTGTCTCAACTCAAAAAGGAAAGAAAATAAGAGATAATGGAGAAGAAGAGAGTGTAGACATACCTTTTGATGCAAAAGGAAGAGTTTCGACGAAGATCCGTCAAGAAAACACCAAGGATGCAAGGGAGATGACTTGCAGAGGTCTTTGGTTCGTTCCAAAGAGTTTGGAGGCAGCAAATACTAAGTGGACTCGAGATTGGACTTAAATAGAGCAAGAAAAACCTAATTGCCAAAGACAGCACTCATTGGTCGAGTGGATTGGTCGACTGGTCCAGTCGACCAATCAGTCAACCAATGCTGACAGCAAATCCAAAACAGGGAATTGAAGGCCCAGATCAAATCCAATCCTAAAGGGGTTTTGAACACATGCCAAGTGACTTACCTAATAGGTAGAAATGCCTTCAAACCAAGATAGAGAGCACTCCAAGTCCATCAACTAATCCGATCTTCATCAAGATTCAGTTTCCATAAATAGAACTTCATCATCAACTTTCATGGATTCAAAGCCAGACACCAAGTCCATCAACTAATCCGATCTTCATCAAGATTCAGTTTCCATAAATAGAACTTCATCATCAACTTTCATGGATTCAAAGCCAGACACCAAGTCCACCACTGGGATGGCCCAAAGCTGATTTCTTACTTTACTTCGGGTCATCGGACCTACAAATAACAAGGTTTCCGGGTCAAGGTTAGGGCTGGGTTTTACAATTCTACTAGTTTGATCCCTTGCTAACTTGCTCGTCGGAGACATACCTTAACCCACCCGGTCGAGCACGCTTTTTTGCAGGTTGTTCGTTTGTGCGGCTGAACGGAATTCTGCATCAATATACTGCATCAACATATATATATATATATATATATATATATATACATATAATGCCCTGGAATGGTTCATCATCTATAATTTCTACATCCAACGGTGCAAGATGAAGATTTGCATCCAATGGTGTAAAGCAAGCTTATCAAATCAATGCAACATCAAGGGTCAAGAATCAAGCCTCCAATCGGACGGTCAAGGTTAAAAGGAATCTTATCCCACCAACCTTATCTTATCCTTATCCTTGAAGTATATATATATATATATATATATATATATATATATATATATATATATATATATATATATATATATATATATATATATATATATATATATATATATATATATATATATATATAAACATATCCCCGCAAAAAACTTTGAAACATGTCTCATTTATTGCCACCAAGTACAAGACAATTGCCTTGCAAATCCTTTGATGCACATCAAAATTAAAATGGGTATGTCTAGCATAAGCATAAAGTTAGGTTACTTGGATCATAGGTTCTTAATTCCTCTACTTGAAGTTGTCTTGAGTCTTAATAGGTATAAAATTGTAGCCTTTATTCTAGACCATGTACGAAAATGCTTTGATATTAGTTTGTCAATAATGATTAAGAAAAAATGATACACATGAAGAAGTTAGAGTTTGAATCTCCATGGGCCATGGGTGAACTCTCGCCTTATATTTAATTATATGTAACAACTACCCCCTAAGTTTAGTTAAGGTGTGTATATCTGATCTAGGCAAACCTTAATTCCAAAAGAAAAAAATGATACACATGAATGATACTATATTGATTTTGTATTAATTATGGAACTGTACCATTCGGTAATCAATATGATAATAATAGGAGGTAAATTAAAATGTATTTAGTACTATAATAAAATTATACCAAATATTGTTACCGTAACAAATAACACCCATGTGAGGTCTGCTGATACTTTAAATTGATGAACTATAAATCACACCCTAAAATCCTAACAACATAAAACCTTTTGATATTTCAAGAACCTATCTCTTATCTTTCTTTCACATTCCTTATCATATCTATAAATTTATCAACCAAATAGACCTTTTGGACCCTAATTAAAAGTTCCCTACTTTCACCTAAACAGCGTAACGATTTTTCAAGAAATCCTTACTTGCCCTTACGTTTGAGTTGGTTTTTGATCAAATAACTTGATCATTAATCTTTTATCCTAATAGCTAGGGATGCATTACCCTTCCTACGTAGGTTGGTTTGGATTGATAGGAATTAAAATTGTAATTGAGCTTAGCTAATTCCATCTATTTCGGGTAAATGGATTGATAAGAATTAGATTGGAGTCGGAAGATTTTTATTCTATTTCCAATTTGAAATTTTAACATGCCTACTCCAATTAGATATGCAACTAGATCCTTTATATTATCTTTAATCAAAAAGAAAAAGAAAAAGAAAAAAAACTGAAATTTGGTATTTGCAAGCTTGTTTGCTCAAATAATTATATTAAGTGCAGAATTCTAGATTATAAGATAAAGACAATTTGTCTTGATAATGCTGATGAATTTATATCTCAGGTTTTATGATTCATGTATAGTAATTGAAAGTATGGATGAGTAGCAGCTTTTGGAAGTAGTTCTTCCTTCAAGCTCTCTTCCTGATCAAGTGGAGGGTGGCTCTCTTCGTTGTAAGTCTGGTTGTCCAAAGAAAAATAAGAAGGTTAGAGCAAACTAGTGTTAATATACCCTGGATAGCATTGATAAGGAGAGAACTTGATTTAGAGGCTGTTGGTCGCTCTCGTTTCAAATTTTGATTCATTATTTATGATTATGAGAGTTGGATCCAGTGAGGTTGGGTGTGTTTGGGGGCAACTGATGTTGCGGATTTGAGGGATGGCACTTTGATAGTGTGTTTGTCATTTTTCTTTTCGCTTTTTAATACAAATAACATTTTTAGTTAAAAAATGCATAGTAATTGAAATCATAGTTGAATATCCTGTTGCTCATGTTTATACCCAAAATGATTTAGCATAATCATTTATTAAATGTCTCTAATTAATAGCTAAATCATTGCTAACGAGAACAAAATTCCTGTGTTGACTTGGGGATATGCTATTTTATATGCAGCATTATGCATTAGGCCAATAAATTGTCATAAATTCTCCCCATTATAATTGGTTTATGGTTAGAAGCTAAATATTTCTCATCTTAGAATTTTTGGATGTGCGCTTTATGTTCTAAATGCTCTACCACAACACACAAAGATGAATCTCCAAAGAAAGTTGGGAATATATGTTGGATATGAATCTCTTTACATAATTTTATATTTTGCTAATGATTAAATATTAATTCAAAGCAAGACTTGCTGATTATCATTTTGATGAATTAATTTTTCTAACATGAGGTTAAAAGAATAAACAGTTAAAAAAAAAGATTGATTGGAATGTAATATTATTATCTCATTTAGATCATCGCATTGAACAATGTGAACCTGAAGTTCAAAGGATAATGCATTTATAAAATATTATGAATCACCGCCTGATTACTGATTTGATAAGAATGATTAAATCTCATATTCCAACTGTTTATGCTCCAATTAGGATTAATGTTCCAACATGACAATCTATCAGTGCAAATAAAATTAAATCATATTTAAAACGAGGAAGATCAATCGGTTCCAAGGATAAAATCCTTGAAAAGAGAAAGGAAGAAAATGATCAAGATGATCATAATATATATGGAGGCAAATAATTATAAAAATCTTGAAGACATAACTTTCCTTAAAACCCCAGAAGAGGTTTAGGTACATGAAAATAATGAAGAGATCTCGATTAGTTATATTACAGGAAAGAGATGGAACCAATAAGTTATAGTTGTCGACAATATAATTGCATATAATGTTATTATTGAAATAATTAAACCTAAATCTATTGATGAATGTAAATGAAGTAATGATTGACCAAAATGGAAAGGCATAATTCAAATAGAATTGAATTCGCTTGAAAAAGTAAAGTTTTTACCTATAATCCAAACAACTAAAGGTATAAAGCCAGTGGGGAGGGGCTACAAATGATTTTTTGTGTGACAATGAAATAAAAAAAAAAAATGAAATTGTGATATATATAAAGCATCAATTATGTCACAATAATTTTCGCAAAAGCCTGATATTGATTATATGAAAACATGTTCTCTTGCAGTAGATGCAATTACCTTCAAATATCTTATTAATCTAACAATACATGAAAAATCTGACATGTGTCTAATGGCCTATTTATACGACTCACTCAAATATAAAATTTTAATGAAAATCCTAGAAGGATTCAAAATGCTTGAAACACAAAATTCCAAAAAAAAAATTGTTTAATTACGTTTCAAGAATTATTATATGGATTAAAACAATCAAGGCATATATGGTTTAACCGCCTTAGTGAATATTTACTAAATGAAGAGTATAAAAATGATTCAATTTGTTATTGTGTCTTTATTAAAAGATATTAACCTACCTTTGTTATAATAAGTGTATATGTTGATATCATTGAAAGTCTTAAACAACTTCTAAAAGCAATAGATTATTTGAAGAAAGTTAAAATGAAAGATGTTGGAAAGATAAAGTTCTGTTTAAGTTTGCAAATTGATCATTTGACGAATAGAATATTCGTTCATCAATCAACTTTTATAAAGAAGATTTTAAAGCAATGTTACATGAATAAAACACATCCATTGAGTACCCCAATGGTTGTGAGATCGCTTGACATAAAGATTTATTTTAACCCCATGAAAACAATAAATAACTTATTGGTACTAAAGTACCATATTTAAAAATGAAATTTGGGCACCAATGTATCTTGTTAGTAGTACACAACCGGATATAGCAGTTTCTTTAAGTGTATTAGCAAGAATTAGATTTTTCTTTTACACGAAGAAGTGAAATGGTATTAAACATATATTTTCATACCTTGAAGTTACTATTGACATAGGGTTATTTTATTCAAACAGATGTGGAATTAACTTACTTATTATGTAGATGATTTGTAGAGCGGTTAAAAGCCCAACTTCCCACGGGGAGGTCCTGGGTTCGCATCCATCCGGTGGCACCTATATTAGTAATATTCCCCCCACCCTATATATAAACTCTTCAGATTCAAAAAAAAAAAAAAAAAAAAAATCCGATCCACAGAAAGTTAGATCTCAAACAATCTATTTATTCACAAGTGGAAGTAGAGCTACTTTATGGCATTCAACAAAACAAACTATAACTATTATTTTTTCAAATCATGCAAAGATAATAATAATTCATAAAGCATGCCGAGAATGTATTTGGTTAAGATCAATGACTTAACACATCTCGGAAACGTACAGTCTTCTATTAGAAAAGAAAATGGTTTTAACAATATTATATAAAGATAATGGTGCATGCATAACTCGATTGAAGGATATAATACTTTAAAGGAGATAGAACAAAACCTATTTCACCAAAGTTCTTCTTCATTCATGATCTTCAATGAAATGGTGAAATCGATGTTCAATAAATTGTTCAAGTGATAACTTGACAGAATTATTTAATAAGAACTTGCCTACTTCAAATTTTGAGAAGCTAATATATGAGATTGAGATGTGCAAACTTAAAGATATTCAATAATATTATCATTAAGGGGAGTAAAATATGTGTCGCACTCTTTTTTCCTTCGCCAAGGTTTTGTCCTACTAGGTTTTCCTGGTAAGGTTTTTAATGAGGTAGCTATTAAGACGTATTGTTTAGATATGTATATTTTTTTCTTTCGCTAAGATTTTTTCCCGCATGGTTTTTTCTTAGAAAAGTTTTAACGAGGTACATTATTTATTGATGGACATCCAAGGGGGAATGTTATAAATAATATTAATTATAGATGATCATAACCCCTAAAGAGATTATTAGGGATATTTCTGGAAAATCAACTAAAACCCTAGCCGCCACTCCATCTCAAGCTTATGCGGCTAGGGTTGCTTCCAAGAGTTCCATAGCTGTTAGGAGTCCCATAGTTGATCAAACACTACCTACTACATCCGAAAAAGACTCTACAATTGGTACTCACAAAGACTCTAGCCACCTCGAAGAAGAGTTTGACAATTGTTACAAAACCCTGTCAATATTTTATGTAATCTAAAACACATATCTTCATGTAAATCCAAATACTATAACTTAGGGTATCTAGAAGACCACAACCACAAGAGTCTTAAAACACTGATGAACAAGGACTCTATTTCTATATAAGGAAGCCATGTACACAAGATTTTACAACAGTGAAAACATCAGAAACTCTCCCATGGACATAGGTTGAATTCAACTGAACCATGTAAATCCTAGTTCCACTCTCTCTCTCTCTCTCTCTCTCTCTCTCCTCTCCTTGAACGTCTCTCTCTCTCTCTCTCTCTCTCTCTCTCTCTCTCTCTCTCTCTCTCTCTCTCTCTTTTCAACCATCATTCTCTATCATGGCATCAAAGCACCAGGTTCTTTCTCCTCCCTGCTTCGCTTCCCTCCCTCAACAATTTGTTGACAATCAAACTCACGGACATCAATTACTTACTATGGAGGTCGCAACTTGTTCCTCTCTTGAAGACTTATGAATTATTTTCTCTTTTGGATATCTCCTCAATATGTCCTCCTGCAACTATGGTCATTGAAGAAGATTCCATTCTTATATACAAACCAAATCCTGCCTATAATTCATGGATTTGTCAGGACCAGCTTCTCATGTGTTGGCTTATTGCCTTGCTCACCTAATCCATTCATGCTCAAATTGTTGGATGTTCTACCACCAAAGTAGTCTGGCTTCATCTTGAAACTACCTAGGCAACACCTTGTATAGCGAAGTTTATGCAACTACGTCTTCAGTTACAAAACATGAAATGAGGTAATAATATGATTCATGAATACCTTCTTCATATTAAGCGTACTACTGATCAACTTGTGGCTACCGGTAAGTCTGTTTCAGATGATGATATTAGTCTTCATGTTCTCAATGGATTGGGCCTTGATTATTTGGCCTTTGTTACTTCTATCAAAACTCGTGGCTTCCCTGTCACTTTTGTTGACTTAAAAGGAATGTTACTCACTCAATAAATTCATCTTAAGGATGACTTAACCTATGACTCATCTTTACCTTGGCTAATCTGGATCAGACTAGCAATGCTCGCCATTATCGTCCTCCCTTTCGGGGTTGATCGCATAATAGAGGCAAACTTTTTCATGGACGTTCTTCTAGCTATCGTCCTCCACTTCTTGCCACTCCACCCTTTACTGGTGGTTACAAACAACAACAATCCTATCTCATTACTTGCCAAATTTTTGATCGTCATGGCTATAAAGCTTGTGATTGTTATCAATGCTACAATCATGCTATTCAAGGTACAACCAATGCTCCCCTCCTCTGTGCATGTTTTTGAACTATCTGGAGGACCTTATATAGATAACACTTGGTATCCTGACTTTGGGGATATATGTCATATCATCAATGCCCTCGACAATCTTCAACTTGCTCAACCTTACACTGGTTTGAATAAGGTTTTGGTAGGTAACGATATAGGTTTGCCTACCACTCACACTGGTAATTTTCCTATCCCTACACAACATTCTCCTATTTTTCTCAATAAAGTTCTTCATGTCCCCTCCATTCAAAAGAATCTCTAATCCGTTTCCTACTTTACTCGTGACAATAATGTTATCTTTGAGTTTCATCCTGAAATGTTTTATGTGAAGGATCGAGCAACAGGGACTTGTCTTCTCCAGGGAACCGTTAGGAATGAGCTTTACCAAGTGCACTTGGGCGACTTTTCTCCACAAGATTTCATTGTTGAACGAGCTTCTTTCTCCTAGTGGCACTCCAGACTTGGCCATCCTGCTTTAAAATTAGTCCATCATCTTGTTTCTCAATTTAAATTACCTATTATTCTGAGAAAATTCAGTTTTTGTGTGATGCTTGTCAAAAGGGAAAGAGTCATAAACTCCCCTTCTCCTCTTCTACTTTAGTTTTTAAAGCCTCTTTGGATTTGATTTATTCGGATGTGTGGGGACCCTCTCCTGTTGCTTTTATTGATGGTTTTCAGTATATTATGTTATTTTTGTGGATGCATTTAGTAAGTACACACTTGGTTGTATCCTATGCATTGGAAGTTTGAAGTTGTTGGGATTCTTCAAAGGTTTAAATTACTTGTTGAAAATTTATTTTCAAAACGGATTAAAAGATTTCATAGTGATTGGGGTGGCGATTATCGCACTGTTTCTACTTTTCTCACTTCTTCTGGGATTGACCATCGCCTTCCTTGTCCTCACACCCATGAGAAAAAGGGGATTGTCGAGTGCCATCATCGCTATATTGTTGAAACTAGCCTTACCTTGTAGCCTATTCTTCTTGCCCTAGAAAATTTTGGACCAATGCTTTTGGAACTGCAGTATTTCTTATCAATAGGAATCCTACCCCTGTTTAGGCCAATGTTTCACCCCACTACAAACTCTTTAGAGTCCATTTGGATTATGCATTCTTAAGAGTCTTTGGTTGTGCATGCTACCCTTACCTTCGCCCTTACAACAAACACAAGCTAGAGTTTCGCTCTATCATACATGTCTTTCTTGGGTACAATCCTCGTCACCGTGGCTATCGTTGCTTCCATCCTCAAACAAGTAAACTCTTAATTTCCCACCATGTTGTTTTTTATGAAAAACAGTTTCCCTTTCACCATCCATCACCCACTGAGGCTACCCATCAATCTCAACCACCATTACCTTTTCTTCTTGGCCCTCCTCTTGTGTTTCTCCCCTACTCCATCTCCTCCACCTCCGGTCCCACCACCACACCCACACCCTTGGCCTAATCCACTCCCTTTGAGGACCATGTCTCCCCTCCCCAACTAACCCCAGTTTCTTCCCCTGGGCCCCACACCTCCACCTCTTCCTTATCCTCTTCTCTCTTTTTAGATATCATCATTGATCTTCCTTACGACTCTCAACCTCCTTTTCCTTCCCCACCTCATCCAATCTCTTCTCTTAACACTTATCCCATGGTAACTCTCTCCAAAGCCCACCATCTACCTAGAGACCTACTTACATCCATCTCTGATGATACCCAAATTGAGCCTACCTCTTTCCTTACTTCCAACAAATACCCTCACTGGCGAATGGCTATGGATGATGAATTTAATGCCCTACTAAAGAATGGCACTTGGTCTCTTGTCCCTCCTCCTCCTCCTCCTCAGACAAATGTAATTGGTTGCAAGTGGGTGTTTCGAATTAAAAGGAAGGCTAATGGTTCCATTGAAAGATACAAAACCCACTTGGTGGCTAAGGGGTTCAATCAACAAGAGGGTCTTGACTACAATGAAACTTTTAGCCTTGTTGTCAAACCCACTACTATCTGCACGGTTCTATTTCTTGCTGTCTCCCACTCTTGGCCTATTCGCCAATTGGACATCCAAAATGCCTTTCTCCATAGCTTTCTAAATGAAACAGTCTACATGAAACAACCACCAGGCTTTGTTGATTCTCTTCATCTTAATTATGTTTGTCGCCTTCACAGATCTCTTTATGGTCTAAAACAGGCTCCTCGTGCTTGGTTTGATCGTCTAAGTTTCTTCTTACTGGACTTTGGTTTTGTTGGATCTAAAACTGACACTTGTCTTTTCATTTATCATGGTATTTCTGGTACACTTTTTATCTTAATTTATGTGGATGACATCATTGTTATCAGAAGTTTTGAGTTGTTACTTTCAATATTCATGACTGCTATTGCCTTTGTCTTTGCTGTCAAAGATCTTGGTTCCTTACATTATTTTATTGGAATGTCTGTGTCTCCATTCTCTAATGGTCTTCACCTTTGTCAACAACAATATATTACTGACCTTCTTCATAGGGCCAACATGAGTGATTACAAGCCTATTACCAATCCTCTTTCTCCTTCTACCTAGTTGAGTAAATTCTCGGGGGAGCTAATAGCTGATCCTACCTTGGACAGAAGTATTGTGGGGGCTCTATAATATGCAATTATGACTCGTCCTGACGTACAATTTGTAGTCAAAAAGGTCTGTCAGTTTATGCAAAGTCCAGCTCTTGATCATTGGTTTGCTGTCAAAAGGATTTTGCGGTACCTAAAAGGTACAATATCTCATGGAATAGTCATCAACAAATCCTCTAATATGACATTAACAACCTTTTTCATTGCTGATTGGGTTGGATACCCTAATGATCATAAGTTTACAAGTGGTTATGTTGTCTTCCTAGGGCCCAACATCGTATCTTGGAGTTCTCGAAAATAATCCATGTTGCTTGCTCTAGTATAGAGCCTGAATATCGAGTTCTTGCTAATGCTACTGTTGAGCTCACTTGGCTACAATATCTCCTTCACGAGCTTCATATATTCCTAAGTGCTGCTCCTGTACTCTGGTGTGATAATATTGTTCAACCTATCTCACTACAAATCCTATCTTTCATGCTTGGACCAAACATGTGGACATTGACTTCCACTTTGTTCGTGATAAAGTTGCCAAAGGAGATCTTCACGTTCGTTCCTTATCTTCTAAGGATTAATTGGTTGGCATCTTCACCAAGCCGCTATCTACTCCACGTTTTAGCACCTTGATGGCCAACCTTAAGGTCACTTCACCTCCCTTGAGTTTGTGGGGGCGTATTTGGGATATTTCTGGAAAATCAACCAAAACCCTAGCCGCCACTCCATCTCAAGCTTATGCGGCTAGGGTTTCTTCCAAGAGTTCCACAACTGTTAGGAGTCCCACAGATGATCAAACATTAGATACTACATCCAAGAAGGACTCTATAATTGGTACTCACAAAGACTCTTCCAAGAGTTCAACAGCTGATTAGACACTAGCTACTACATCCAAGAAGTACTCTAAAATTTGTACTGAAAATATCCCAAATATGCCCAGTGGGCCTACTTGATTCTCATAGAACCCAGCCACTTACATCATGAGTTAACCGGTTTCAATACCCCTATCGGAAGGGTAGTAGTACTCATAAGGTTACCTAGCCAAACACTTCTAGACACCTAGCATTCATGTACTTAGGTCGAAATGCATACTCATGTAAGTTCACTAAGGTAATGGGCGAACCCACAAACCTAGTTGGTAAATAGACATAAGAGAATCTAAGTCTCAAAACCGATCCCACACACATTCTCATATCATCATTCAAAGAATATTGAAATAGAAGCAAACATAGTTTCTCGCCTTTCATTCTCACAAAGTCACACTCATAATCACAAAATAATAATTATCAAAGCAAGGCAAGATATCAAGAATGAAAATTAAATCATTAAACATGCAACATAAGGTCACGTATGTTCCTCACCTTTCAATTTGATTCCTTTATCCAAAGTCCCAAATTTCACTCTCATAAGTCGGTGATTATATTCATAATAAACCTAATCATGTAAGAGAATTAATAGACACAAATTAGAATTCAATTGGGTTTCAAAAGAGTTCCCAAAATCACCCAACAAAACCTCAATTTGATAACTAGGTTCAAATCCGCCGTTCTTAACCTAGTTGGGCGAAAAGTCATTATTTTGCCATCGATTCTAAGAGTACCTTCAATTTGATCAAAATTTGTTCTAGATCAAAAAGCCCCAAATTTGGCTCTCTTAAATCGCCTGCGGGCGTCTCAGAGAGCCAAAACGTGAAATCTTTTCCAAGGATTCACACCAACAACTCTCATACTAAAGGGAAACATTAATACAAGAATGTAAGAGCATTCAATAAACCTAACATGCTTCCACTACCGCGAACCCACAGTAAAAGTGAGGAAAACCCCATAAAATTGTGTTTAGAGAAAAGGGTTTAAGGATTCTCACCTCTTTCAACATTTCCGCAATGATCCGAGTCACAAAGCACCTTTGGTTGGATGAGATCTACTCTTCTCCTTGGTCTCCTGTCTTCCCAAAGCCTTAGCCCCACTATAGCATTAGAAAATATGTTTAGAGGTGAGCTACAACCTAAAATAGGGTTTAAAAACCCGGAATCCCAATTCTATCCTGAAGTTGGAAAAGGGATTGGGGAGTTGGGTCACCCAACCGGTCCAACTAATAGTCCAAGTTTGGACCCCCATTTGGACTCTAATTTTGGTGATTTTTGGCTTGAATGAAAGGTCTTCTGATTATCTACGTTTGGATACATTAAACTTGTCGATCGGACTCTCCATCGTCAGTCGACGGACGTGCCAAAACACCTTTTAACGCCATCGTGATTGACCTTCTCTCTTCTCTTTAAATTCTATGAGAGTTTTCGAGTCATAATTAGGGTCATCCACAATCATTGGGTCCACTTTTGAACATTCGGGCTTGACTTGAATGGCCCACAGTTGTCGCCGACTTGAGTTTCGGGTTTGCGGTCTTGAAACTATATGTTAAAGGCTTAGAAATCCGGGGGATTTGAATCAGAATTTCTATATTCTGAAGCCATTTACACAACTCTTTACAATAGTGAAAACATCTTAGACTCTCCCGTGGACGTAGGTTGATTTCAACCCGAACCATGTAAATCCTAGTCTCTCTCTCTCTTTTGTTACTACTGGCGAGTCCTAATGAATTTCAATTTTTTTCTAACCAAAAAAGAAAAAAAAAATGAATGGCCAGCTCTAATTTTCTTGTATTGCTTTTTTGAAGTGATTCTATCATAGCTATGGGATTTTCAGGTTGTGCATGAATGATGTTCAAAGGAGCAAGCGTCCTTCCCTACCCACCATATTACACGAATCCTGTATTCAAAATTTTTTTTGGTGACTACCATATATCCATTCGGAACTATACCCTTAATCAAGAAAGGGTGGTTGTCCGCTTAAAATTCATTCTGTGAAAAATATGAAAATCACTTTTTCTTTTTGGTGAATAAAAAAAAGTATGAACAACACTAAGAGGTAAAAGAAGGTCTAAAATGAGGAAGTAGTAAGAAAAGGATATGTTGGAGGTAATGGGGTTCCCTACTATACTGTCTTGTAATCCTTTGTGGCGCTAAATCCCAGCAGCCATCCAATTGCCGCTGTGGATGATTGCCGCGTGCTGATAAATAAATCCCAGCCATTGAATCTTTAAAAGTTATATCTCTTTTCATACTGGTCCATTTAAAGTGATTCATATTCAATCCAACCAACCCTCTAAACTCGACTCGGAAAAAAAAAAAAAAAAAACAAAAACAAAAAAAACAAAAAATACAACAACAACAACAACAATAAGCCTTGTCCCAACTAAATGGGGTCAGCTATATGGATTCTTACCTTCCAATCAGTTTTGTTTAAGACCATGCTAGATACAAGGCCTAAGCTATAGATATCCTTTCTCACCACTTCTCTAAAGGTTATCTTAGGTCTACCCCTAGCCATACTTCTAGTTCCTTCAATTTGGATTAATCACTTCTCTGTACAGTGGGATTATAGGTTTCCATTGAACACGGTCGTGCCAGCTCAAACAGCTTTCCCGAAGCTTATAACTTACGGGAGCAACTCTCAGACCAACTCTAATATGATCATTCATTATCTTATCCTTCCTTGTTTTTTCACTCATCCATTTTAGCATCCTCATTTTTGCTACACTAAGTTTATTTATATGATTCTTTTTAAGAGCCCAACACTCTGCACCATATGTCATAGTTGGTCGAACGACGATCCTCTAAAGTTTTCCTTTAAGCTTTAATGGAATACGAAAACATAAAAAAAATTCCAAATCGACTCAAAATTTGTCTTGTCTTTTCCCTCTTCCATGCTATCGTTGCCGGCCGGAGGAGAAGGTCTTCATACTGTTGCATTCATTTTTCGAGATTGTCGTCGCCTTCACATTCAGTTTCTGGATCATTGTCTCGTCTTATTTTGAGAACATGCTCAGAGAGCTTCACCTTCTCTCCTTGTTATGTTCTTACCAAGTAACTTTGTACTCTATACCGATGTGTCTTCTGTCAACCCAAAACAATGAAATTAAGCTAGATGGATTTGATTCAGATGCTACACCAAAATTGCCCAAAAAAAACATGAACCAAAGAGAGCTTTTTCAGAACTTGATTGAATAATAGGATTAAAAGGAATAAATCCCAAAAGGGGCATTGGTAGTGCTTATTAGCTTATGATTACCTCTTATTGTTACCTAATAAAATGCCTCCCCCTTCATCTTTCAATCCAATTCATTTTTCTTGGTTTTCCAATTTTTTAGTTTAATCTCTCTCTGGCCAATTTCATAGCCACAAAAATGTCTAAAATGGAAGAGGAGATAAGAATGCACAGTGGGCTAATCCTTCACGGGTTTTGTCTTGTGAAGAAAAATATCGTATGAAACAACCTACATATCTAAGCTTAAATATCTTTATAGCAATTGCACTTGCTCTGACTCTACACAAAAAAGGCGATCAAAGTGGGGTTCACAAAAATAAAAGAAGTAGTGATAGAGATTGGAAAGAATGCAACCTTCTCGAGATCTAGGTTTTGTTATTTTACTTTTTATTACTTTATTAAAACGAGTCGGGGGTAGAGGGTTGGTTAGATCATTGATGAACCACTTTAATTGGACTAGTATGATAAGAGATATAACTTTTAAAGATTCAATGTGATTTATTTGTCACCACGTGGCAATCATCCATGGCGGCCTCTGGGTTTGAGCGTCATAGAGGATTACAATCCTCGATGCTAATATGACAACAAATAGATTGTTTGGAGGATAAAGATTTGTACTATAATCCTTTGTACGTAAGTGGTGTTTTTAGATGCTTCACACCACGACTGCACCAAATGATTGTAACTGCACCCACTAATAAATTTTAGGCTCTGTTTGGTAGCCAGGCTTTGAATAACACAAGTAATTCATAGAAAGGAAGTAAAAATGAAAATAGGGAGATACAAAGTCCTCTTGCTCAGTTGTGTTGGCTTATATGGGTTCCTTGCAACCATGGAACTTTATTTCGGCAAATTTCGCCGAAATATTGGCGAAATTCGCCAGTTTCGCCCCCTGGAGAAACGAAACCAGGGGGCGAAACGAGATTATCAATATATGGGTGATGGACATACACTTGGTCCTTTTGCTGAATTTTTCCAAGAGCAGGGTATAATTGCACAATACACTTTGCCTGGCACACCATCACAGAATGGTGTTACAAAAAGGAGAAACGGGACATTGTTGGATATGGTGAGGAGTATGATGAGTAACTCCAAACTACCACCTCTATGGATGGATGCTTTTGAAACAGCCACGTATATTTTAAACAGAGTTCCAACCTAAGTGGTTCCTAAAATGCCATTTGAATTATAGAAGGGTTGGAAACCAAGTTTAAGACATTTATGCGTTTGGGGTTGTCCAGATGAAGTAAGAATATATAATCTACATGAGAAGAAGATCCAAGAACCATAAGTGCATTTTTCGCTGGATATCATTCAAGTAGGTTTGTTTAGTCACTGGTCTCTCAATGTCCTGCTGAAATTGCCATGGAGACCCACATCCATAAGAGGTTGGTGATATGGCAATTGAAGTGGCCTTAGAAGATCATGATGAAGATCCTCCACATCAGGAGCATCCTGTTGTTCAACAACCCCAACAAGTGGATTTTGAAACAACATCAAGGAGATCTACTAAGGTCAGAAAATAAACAATACCTACTGATTATGTTGTGTATCTACAAGAGTCTGACTATGATATTATTACTGAAATAGATCCTGAAATGTTTTCATAAGCAATGAATAGTGATAAATCTAGTTTGTGGTATGAAGATATGAAGGATGAAATGGACTCTATGGCACATAATGATGCTTGGGGCCTTGTTGAGTTTCCTGAAGGAAAGAAACCAATAGGTTCTAAATGGGATTTTAAAACTAAGAAAGATTCATTATGAAACATTGAGCGATACAAGGCCCAACTAGTTGCCAAGGAATTCACATGAAGGGAATGAATGCATTGACTATAAGGAGACATTCTCTCTTATGTCAAAGAAGGATTCCTTCTGCATCATTATGACGTCAGTTTCCCATTTTGATTTAGATTTACATCAGATGGATGTGGAAATAGTATTTCTCAATGGAGATTTGTATGAGGAGGTATACATGAAACAACCTGATGGGTTTGTTTCGAGTAATGGTAAAATTGGTTTGATTCATTTATGGACTTAAGCAGGCATCTTGACAGTGGTATTTGAGATTTCATGATGTGATCTCTTCATTTGGTTTTAAAGAGAATGTTATGGATCAGTGTATATACCACAAGGTTTGTGGGATAAAAATCATATTTCTTGTGTTATATGTAGGTGATATTCTACTTGCAATCAATGACTTAGGGTTATGAGGTGAGAAGCTTTCTATCTCAAAACTTTGATATGAAGGATATGGTTGAGGCATCTTATGTCATTGGGATAACATCCATAGCAATAGGTCCCGGCGTGTTTTGAGACTATCTCAAGAAGCCTATATAAACAAAGTGCTTGAGAGATTTAGGATGAAAGATTGTTCACCAAGTGTTGCACCCATTGTTAAGGGTGATAGGTTCCATTTTAACCAGTGTCCAAAGTTGGAATTTAAAAAAGATAAAATGGCAAACATTCTATATGCTTCCGTAGTGGGGAGCATGATGTATGCACAAGTCTGTACAAGACCTAACATTGCTTTTGCCGTTGGAATGTCAGGGAGATATTAGAGTAATCCTGACCTGGATCATTGGATAGCTGCAAAGAAGGTCATGAGGTACCTTCAAGGAACAAAAGAGTTGTTACTTACATATAGGTATTCTGATACTTTAGAAGTTATCAAATATTCGGACTCAGATTTTGCAGGTTGTGTTGATTCTCGTAAATCAACATCTGGGTATGTCTTTATGCTAGCTGGTGGGGCCATATGTTGAAGAAGTGCTAAGCAGACTTGATTACTACATCTACCATGGAAGTTGAGTTCGTATTCTGTTTTGAGGTTACTGTGCAGGGAATATGGTTGAGAAACATCATTTATGGGCCTAGAGTTGTTGAGTCTATCTCTAGGCCAATGAAGTTATGCTGTGATACTACTGTTGTAGTGTTATTTGCTAAGAATAATAAGAGTGGAAATTGAAGTAAACATATCGACATTAAGTACTTGGCAATAAGAGAGCACATTAAAGCTAAGGAAGTGCTCATAGAACACATAAAGACTGAGCAGATGATTGTTGATCCGTTGACAAAGGGCATGTCACCTAGAGCTTTTGAGGATCATGTTGTCCATTTGGGACTTCAAAAAGATTTATCTTTATGAAAGGTAGTTATTACACATTCTCATGTAATGACTGTTATGTAGTTTGTTTCTCATTTCCGTTGTCTACATTTCTGTTAAGAGAACAAACATGTTGTTGGACCAGCAATAACATGTGAGGTTTATTCATAAAGTTGCATTTATGCAGGAAAAGAAATATTGTATTGTGATACATGGAAGGTACCGCCTAAGTTAAAGGTATCCACCGCTATGACTTGTACAATTCTATTTATTATTATTATTATTATTTTTTTTTTAACATAAAGATTTAAGATATAACATTGTTTGGGCCAAGTGGGAGAATGTTAGATTTTATTTATTTAAATAAATAAAATTAAATATTTTAACTTCTCATAATTATGATGTGGCCCAAACATTATTGATAATTACAACTTATTTCAAGGCGGTCGCCTTGATAACTGTTTGGCGGTTACCTGGAGGTGTTTGATGGGTACATTGTTTCTACAAGGCTCATTAAGAACCTGTATTTTGAGAAGAAAACTTTACGGCAATTTTCTGTGAACTCTGGTCCCCCGAGTAACTTGCAAACGACTTCCAAAAACAAGTCTCCATAGCAGGAGGTAAGTACCTTATTTTTGTCTTTAACATGATTGAACAAGAACATAATTAGTTTGGTTCTGGACTTCAATATTAAGTAAATTATATACTTTGTTGGTAGTCTTACAATTACTAAATAAGAAAACAACTATTACAAAGTTGGAAACTTCAAAATAGGAAACTACTCATATTCTAAGAGCCTCTTCTAGAAACATTACACATTGGAAGAATAGTTTGAGTAGATTTGGAGCCTACATCGTTTTTGGTGAAATGAAACTTCAACAGAAAATTACTCCTATCTGAAGAGCCTTTTCTAGAAACATTACGAATTGAAAGAAATAGTTTGAGTAGATGCGGTAGCCTACATTGTTTCGTTGGTGAAAATAACACATGTTTTTAACTCTATCTTGTGAAACCTAGCTTAAACCTCTTGGGATAAGGGAAAAAAGAACTAACTAAAATCAAACTACAAAATAGAAACTCTAACTTAGCAATGGTTCCAGAAGTAGAAAATTAAGTGCATAGCAACTAAACTAACTCAGCTAATAAATCTTCCTTCTCTCGCTATCTTCATAATGACCCGATGCACCTGGGTTAGCATGATCGACATCGTTTTTACGGGTTTTGAGGTCGTTTTTAGGGGTTCTGGGGCATTTTTTCTGTGGCATTGTAATTTTACTATTTTAATTTTAGCTCTGTTTTAGGGGTTTCTTGTCACCCTATAAAACCATGTTTTGTACTTCTCTTGAAAGTGGCTGAATATTTGTTCTTCTGGTTAAAACACTTTTGAGAGATAAGAGTTTATCTTTTATCAGTCTAAGCTTCTGTTTAGCCTCTTTTCTTTGTCGTTTGGCATCATGACCCATGCTAGGTCTAGCAAACAGCAACCACACGTGAAGAGTACTCTTTACAATCTTGTTTTGGTCCTTCTCTTCTGCCCTGATTGAAATTATGATTTAATAGTGGAAATATTAAGGTTGTATTATCTTCTGATATGAACCTCAAGCGCTTCTTGAGAGGCCTGTACAAGACCATGAAACATGATCAATTAACTTGGCAAAATTAACGGGTCTATTGTCATGGAGCAACAACACCCAGTATCTCTTAACTCGCAATGATAGCATGCCGACTGTCCTGTGGATATCGGACATCCCTGATCTGCCACCTTGAACTTGCAGCTCTCCTGGTGGAGAAAGAGCCAATTCGTGCAGCTTCTTGGAGGGGGGGGGGGAGGGGGTCCCTTTTGAGCACAGACAAGGTGAATCAGAGGTGGACTTCCCTCTCAAACATGAGATGGAGTTGTGAACGTGTAAGAGAAATATAATCGATCCAACTCGTGTTTATCATCAGAATAATCATTTTAAAAAGACTTGTAAAGGTCGATGTGTATCAGCTTCAGCTCTTAATTAAATCTGTCACATTTCAAATTGTTGCTTTTAAAGCACCTGGGTTTGATGGTTCTCCAGCCCCAATTTTTTCAAAGTAATTTGGATATAATTGGAAACAATGTTATTGCTGATGGTCAGTCTTTTTCTGCAATGGATCTATCAAGGCCAAGACCTTGATTGAATCTTTATCTGTTCAGTGCTTTTTCTGCGATGGGTCTGTATCAGGTCAGGCGGTCCTAATATTTACTCCATACCAAAATCACCTTGATACAAGTAATACTAACTTCCAATTCAATCTTTGGTGTTATACCATCTCTTGGATTTCACATTTAGGACGCATGAGGATTAATGGGGGCATCCATGAAAACGTCAAGAAGACCAAGATTTTCATCTTTCGTGGAGTGGGACGATCAGTCATGACTCTCTCTACTTAGGCACAACTGTCATGCTCAATTACTGAATCTTTTTCTTACACTAGTTTGGCGATCATTACCCTCTGCAATGTAATAACATGTGGAAGGTAGGAGGATATGACCTATGTGTATGGATTTATCATTTATATTTGGTTCTTCCTTAGGATGAAATCTCTCAATGAATATTCAATGAGTTGCTAGATTTAACTACGTGTAATATTCTAATCCAAGGGCACTCATTGGAATTATCCTAGCATTTGTATAACAATATGCTGTGTGGTCAAATCCTACAATTCATTGGGTACTCATTAGGAGAATTCAAATTTGGAGTTCTCATGGACGGAGTTAGTGTTAAGTTGACAAAAATGCTTCCAATATGTTGGAAATTATGGTTTATGCCTAAGGATAAATTAGTCATTCTGATGAACACATTGTTGTGTGAAATCCTAAGGCATGAAACATGTATTTTACACACTTAAAGTGAAGCTACATTGGATTTTATGTTGTTTTTGTAGATTTTAAGATTTTTTAGGATTTGAGCAAATATTTGAAGTTTTGGGTATGAAACATGCTATTTTACTCGTCAAGAGGTCCATTCAAATTCTCAAGTGCAAAAAGAACCTAATTTGGAGCATGATGGACTAGAGATGCGATAGGCCAACTACAATAATATCTTAGAAATAAATAAGCCAATTTTGATCTACAGTAGAGATTAATTAGGATTTTATTTATTTTATTGTAATTGAAAATGTATGGGCCCAAGTAGCCAAAGATTAGGGTTTTATATTTTTTTCCATAGATTTTCAAGAAGATTTTATTTATTTTTCTGTCTCTCTCCACTTTCTACTTCTTTTACTTTATTATTTCTTTAATAAACTCACTTCTTTTTTGTTAATATATATATATATTTCTTCTTTCCTCCCTATTCCTTCTCCACGTTTCTACATTACTTTATTTTAACTCCTATTTTTCTATTTATTCAATTATCATTATTGTTCTTATTAATTATTATTTCTTTCCTTACTTTTACTCTCATTCACCATCTCCTATAAATACCCATCTCCTCTTAGACATAGGCTACAATTATTTTCTTTTTTTGATTTAGGCCTTCGACACTTTTTTCTCTTTAGTTTGTTTAGGTTTTCTCTAGTTCTTTGATTGCTTTGTGGGGTTCTATTTTTTATATTCAATGTTTAGGTGTTTAATTTTTATATGTAATCCAATGATTATTCAAGTTATTTAGTTTCTCTTATGCAAATATAATTTATTTCTTTTGATCAATGCAATTTCAATTTCGAGTTCAAGCTTCAAAATTCAATTTAAAAGATGATTTGTTTTTCTCTGGGTCTAGCAATTGCAGATTTGGATCATTTCAAATTTTGTTGTTAGGGTTGGTTGAAATTTGAATCTATCGTTCAAGGTCTTTTTATTATTCAAGATTTGAGGATGCAAGTAGCCTTCATCAGTAATCTTCTCTCCCCTCTCCATTCCCGCTTCTGCCTACCCCTGCATATTCTTAATTTAGGATTTACTTTTCAGTATTTATTTATCATTTTCCTATCTCTTGGGTCCTTCATCAAAGATGCCTATAGTCATGCCTCTTTTTTATTAAGGTTTCATTTTTCCATTTATTGCTTTGTTATTTGTTATTATATTTACTTTTTGTATTTTATTTTTTTTCTAATATCTTTTCCCCCAATCGGTTGACTGTAGCTACGGAAAAGGGTCCAAGGTCAAAATCATCCTAGTTATACTCCCCTTCTCTCAATCCAGAGTTGACACTCGGATCACTTCACTTTTTTTTGTTTATTTATTTATTGTTTGCATCTTTTATTCTTGCTTTTTATTTATGTATTTTTTATTATTTAATGAATGGTTAGGTTATGTCTGTTTAATTTTTATTTTCAATTCGATTGCATTAGATGTGTGTTAGGACCGGTCATTTAGATATGATAATTTAGTTTACTTAATAAATCAAAAAAAAATTTGAATCCTTGCACGCTCATGTAACCATTAAGAGGTTAAATTCTAAATTTGTATCTCTCCTTAAGATTGACTCGTTAGCTACACGATACCAAGCGCTTGCAATTAATTTTATTTCACGAACGCATTCCATAAGTGGGTGGTTACAAGAGAGTAAAAAAGGGGTGACCACTGCCTCCCTCTCTAGAGTGATTGCTGTATTCATTTTTGGTTCTCTAAGAAAAATGTAGAAGCTTGTGTAGCTCTATAACTCTCTCTCTTGATTCGATCTCTCTATTGAACCTTAGATCCACAAGTAGTATTTGGGTTGTGGATTAGTATTCTTCTTCCTAGAGATTGAGAATCATCCGGTGAAAAAGAAGAAGTGAGCAATTGTGTAGGGAACCATCTCTTTCAAAGGATCTGATTGGTTATTTCCATTGTGCATTCGGTGTTTGAAAATCCAAGTAAGATTCCATCTTTTCTATTATTATATTATGAATTATATTATGTATATTATCCAAAACCAACATTGGACATCAGAGCCACGGTTTTTGGGTTGCCCTCGAATCATTGGTTTTGATTTCTTAGTTGTTAATCCATGGATCCAATGTGTAAGGATATAGGGTTCATTAATTTCAAATCTGGAACCCTAGACTTAGTAAGAATGATCCATTATATTTGTTTTGTGCAATGAATAGCTGATTCATTTTCCTTCTCAATTTTTATTCATCTATTGTTGTGAAAGGAAACATTAGGGTTGTTTAATGTGCATTAGATTTGATAATTCACAAAAGAAACAATTAATGAAAAAAAATTTGGGTAGTCTTTCATGTGGTTTGATGCATTGAATTAAGAGAATTATGAATTTGGTCTTGTGTGACATCTGTGACCTGCTTTTGGAGAGACAGAAGGGTGTTTTCCATCCACACGGCTCGTAGTCTGGCACAAGAAGGAGCGACGTCTGATTGATGGAGCATTGTCTCAACCCAAATGGTGCACCTTGAAGGTATAAATGAATCACAGAGAACTAGATGTACTACTTCTTCTAGTAGACGATGTGCGATGTGACAAGACGACAATTCATCTGGTAATTCGTCTGATGATCCGTCTAAACACCAGAAGCCAAACAATCTAAGTGATATTTGGGAAACTCAAGCTAGACAGTCTGAGTGATGTCTAGGTAGCAGAAGCCTACTAGGTCAAGTGGGTGCTACCTAGGTAGAAGTGTTATGTGTGAGCCGCCTCGTAGCATGTGAATAAGTGTGACTTTGTGTCTTTATTATTGGGGCTTATGTAGTATGATTTATTTTATGGTTTATTTGGGTCTTCTAATTATGAAATCATGCTTCTAGCACAAAATGAAACTAGTGCAAAGAATCTATGTGGGATTTGCATGAGAATTTGATTGAGTGTTTGTTGGCATTTCTTTTAGTTCAAAATGTTAATTCTGTAGGTTAACAATGCTAATGTGATTCTTGCTGCTTGTGCTCATTACTGTTTACAATATCTCTAGTTCATACGGCCATTACAAAGAGTATTGTCGTTGACCTCACAAAGGGAGATAAGTTGAATGAGAGGAATTATGACCTCTGGAATTGTGAAGTGTAATATCTCCTGAAAGAATATGACATACTAGAAACCATAAGCAACACCATGTCCAACCTGAGGAAGGTACCTCCGCACAGCATCACAAGGACTTTAAGGAGTATAATGCTTGGAAAAGGAAGGATTAGGTAGCTCGTATCATGATACTAAGCTCTATGAGGGATGATCTGATGCTTTGCTTTGAGAAGCACCAGACTACAAAGTCCTTGTGGGAGGCTATTAAGTTCCAATATGGAGGGATCTCCACCACTAGGGGCAACAGTTTGGACTTGCGTTCGACAATTATAAGATGCATCAAGGTTACACTATGAAGCAACATATAACTACAATGTTGAACATGATAAGCGAGTTGAGCGCAAGTGGGAGCCAAAAGACCGATGAGGAGCAACTCTTAGCGATCATCAGGTCATTGTCCATGTCTCTGGAGCACATGAAGATCTTTTGGACTCATGCTGATGATGTCAAGATGTTTGACAAAGCTGCCAAGCACTTGAGATGGAGGTTCGCACATTGGATGATGCCCCTCACACTAAGGTATTTGCTGCATGAGGGCTTTAAGCACAAGATGGAAAAAGATCAATAACCCAACCAAGGCAACAAAAGTGGGAACAAAAGCAAGAATGGCCCCAAATGTTCTATGGGGACCAAAGGAGGCAAGAAGAAATCACAAGGGTTTTTTCTTCAATTTCCGAAAGCCTTATCACTTAGCTCGTGATTGCATTGAGTAGGAGGAATATACTTTGTGTTATCCCATGAATTGACTCCTTTTTATATTGTTGATTCAAGTGCAACTGAGCACATAGCAAGGGAGTGTTCGAGTTTCATTGAATATCGTCATTTTCCAAGAGGAGGCAAAAGAAATACATGGGGAACAACCCTAGTTTGGAGGTCCTTGGCATTGGCACATGCAAATTAGTTTTGAAAAAGGCACGGAATGTTGTTACTCCATGAGGTATTGTATGCTCTACAAATCTGGCAGAGTCTTGTTTCCATTATCATGCTTCTTAGACATGGTTTTAGGATTGTATTTGAGAACAGTTCTATGGTTTTTTATCTAAGAAATATTGTTTGTGGTAGTGATACTTTTTTAGAATGGTTTTTATTGTATTGGATACAATTGATAATTTATTTGATTCAAGCACTGTTTTTATGTGCTATAATGTTGTGCACATTGATTTTGTTTGTGGCATGCTAGACTAGGGCATATTGGCCTACATTGGATGAACATGTTGGCAAGGAAGGGATTATTGGATAAAGGTCCTCTATCTGAGTTGCCAACTTGTGAATCGTATCTAGCTAGAAAAACAACAAGAAAATTGTCCAAAAAGGCCCCAAAGGCAACTTTTCCTTTAGAGCATTTCCATTCCAATATTTTTGGGCCTCTGCATGTGTGTACTAGAAAGGGATAAACTTATTTTATCACATTTGTAGATGACTTTACGTGTTATACTCATATCTATCTAATTTCTCTCAAATCTGAAGCTCTAGAATGCTTTAAGAAGTTCATGAGCTTGGTTGAGATTCAATTAGATAAAAGGATTCAAACTCTTAGAATGGATAGAGGTCAAGACTATCTGTCTGATATGTTCAAATAGTTGTGTGATGAAAAGAGGATATGCAGGCAACTTACTATTTCAAGGACTCCACAACAGAATGGGGTTGTTGAGGGGAGGAATAGAATGTTGTTAGACATGGTTAGATCCATGATGGTGCATGCAAACTTACTGATCTCTTATTGAGGAGATGCTTTATTGATGCGGCCTATATCCTTTAAAAGAGTTTCGATTAAATTGGTTAACTTCCACGCCATATGAGTTGTGGACTAGAAAGAAGCCAGATTTAGGTCACTTGCATGCATGGGGATGCGTAACATATGTTTACTCTACCTCTCACCAATATGGAAAGCTTGGAAAGGGAGAAAGTTTATATTTGTGAGATACCCCAAACACTCCAAGGGCTATGCCTTTATTGGATTAGATGAGAGTGAGAGGAGGACGGAACTTGAGTTAACGGATGCAACATTCTTGAAAAATGATTTTCCATCTCTTGCAGTAGCTAACAAAGAATCCTTGGAATTTTTTGAAACACAAGATAGTAGTAACTCTAAGGACTCATATTCTAGATAGTGAACCTAGGGTTCATCTAGAAGATCCTAGTGGGAGTGGGAGTGCTAATGTGATAGTTCCCTTAGAGGGTGAGAAATCTGATATGTACATGCGCCGTAGTGAGCACGAGCTAGTTCTTGACGACATTTAGATATAGAGGAAGAGGTCTACATGGTAGCTCTTAAAGAGGTTGACTGTTAGGCAACTAAGATGACTCCATTAGATGAGAAAGAATCATGTAGGAACGCACTTAAAAGAATAGCTGAAAGCTATAGAGGAGGAGTTGGACTTAATTAATAAGAGTTAACCATGTCTGGGACTTGGTTGACTTACCACCTAACCAAAAGGCTATTGAGAACAAGTGAGTTCTCAGAATTAAGTGGAAGGAGGGTAGATCTATTGATATATTCAAGGTTTGTTTGGTAGCTAAAGGCTCCACCTAGAGAGAGGGCATGGATTATGAGTAAAATGTCTTCCCCTGTGATTAGGTTTGCCTCGATTTGCCTCATATTAGCTATTGTTGCTCAGATGGACTTAGAGCTTTACCAGATGGATGTAAATATTGTTTTTTCTCAATGGAGAGCTTAATGAAGAGATCTATGTGGATCAACCTCAAGGCTTTGAAGCTAAGGAACTAGAGCACAAAGTATGTAGGCTCAAAAGGTCCATATATGGCTTAAAACAAGCATCTAGATAGTGGTTATACGCTTTTACCAAGCCATGATAGAAAATGGGTTTTCCATGCTTGAGGAAGATCATTGTGTCTACACCAAGAGATTCGATGGTAAATTTGTCATTCTAACCTTGTATATAGATGACACACTTATGGCTAACAATAGCAAGGAGCTAATGAAATCCATTAAGAAATGGTTGTCTTCCATCTTTGATATGAAAGACATGGGAGAAGCAAGTTACGTGATTGGTATCAAGATTGTTAAAGATAGGTGGAAGAGATTAGTGGGTTTATCTCAAGAGACCTATATTGACAATGTTTTGAAGAAATATTAAATTATTAATTGCATAGTTGCAAACCAATAGATACTCTGGTGGAAAAAAGGTTTGCACTTAAGATTTGATATAGGTCTTAAGACTCCAGAGGAGAAAGCCAAGATGGATAGAGTTCCATATTCTGATGATGTCTGAAGCCTCATTTACGCTATGATGTGTACCAGACTAGATACTTGTTATGTAGTGGGTTTGGTTAGTCGGTATCAATCATACCCAGGCACAAAGCATTGGAAAGCAATCAAAAGGATATTGAGATATCTTAGAGTAATTAGTAACTACATATTGTGTTACTAAGGACTGCATTTGCAGTTAGTTGGCTACAGTAATGCCGACTGGGCTGGAAATATTGAAGAATGCAAGTCAACCTATGGATATGCTTTCTTGCTAAATTGCAGGGCCATTTCACGGTTTAGTAAGAAGCAAAATTGTATAGGGCTTTCAACCATGGAAGCGGAATATGTGGCATGCTCAACTGCGATGCAGCAGACTGTTTGGTTGAGGAGGTTCTTATGACATACCAGACTTGTGTTGACATCTAGAAAGCTAGCCTTTGTCTTCTGCGATAGCATGACAAGTCTTAGTTATGTCAAGGACCCCAAATATCATGGAAAGACCAACCATATATAAGTGATGTATCATTTTGTTAAAGACATTGTAATAAGAAAGAAAGTTGTACTTAAACACATACCTAATAGTCAGATGGTAGTTGACCCTCTTACCAAACTTTTAGCCAAGGATATTTTTGTTACTCATGTTAAGTCCTTGGGCATGCATAGATTGTAATTGGTACATGTACTGAAACTTTCTTATTTTGAGTAATACTAGTTATATCAAGCCTTGTTTTCCATTTTCTTTGTGACTGCATTAATCTAGCATAAAACTTGATATGTCATAGGCATGAGAATGACTTACTCACACGAGCATTTTGCATTTGGTGCTTTACTAGCTAGCGAAGATGAGACGAAATGTGAATGACTTTGTGTAAGTTGATTTATAATCGAGTTGTCATCTTGATATTGGAATCAATATGAGATTCTCTGTGGTGAAAAGAACCGACATGAATGTTCCCATCATTCATGTAGCTTTCATAAGCTAGTGCGAGTACTTTATGTGTACTTGGATAGTAATAATAAAGAAGCTTAGGTTAGGCTCAAGTCGTGCGACTAGATTAAGACTAGTATGGTGTTGGGAAAAACATACATTCTATTTTTTATAGAGTGGTCTACTATAGGATATACATCATACTCTGTGTGTTTAGCGACCAATGGGAGATGAGAAGATGGATCCTGCTCCTCTCATTGTGTGAGTCTTGGACTTTCATGGTCCATTAGTGTCCTTGGTGACTTTTGACAACATCATGAAATGTGGCTACTTTGGGATATTACTTATGGTCATGATTGATTAATCTAAAGGGGCATTATCGAAAAGGCAATCCTAAGTGAAGTGATGATCTAGGGCAAAAGGAAGGTTTCATTCAATTGCACACTGAAAATGCTTGTTGGTGCAAAATGTATTAGTTACAGTAGCAAACATTTTAAGGACAAGAAGTTCATCTCTCAAAGGGAAGAACATGGTATATTGATGCTTACTTTTATTGTGTTTTTGGGTGATATTGCCATTTTGGCCATCTTTTGAGGGTTTCTAATTTAGGGATCTCGAGTGCAAGTATATCACTGGTCACAAAACCCATTTACTAGTATGATTCAGGGATGTTGATTGTCTAGGACACAAGTGGTTCGTGTATCTAGGATACATAGTGAATAAATAGAGAGAGATATATCTCTAGGATATATATGCTTGTATCTAGGACACAATGATGGAGAGAATGACGTTTGCCCTTGTGCAAGTGGGAGATGTTGGGAATTATGGCTTATGCCCAAGGGCAATTTAGTCATTCCATAAGTGGGTGGTTACAAGAGAGTAAAAAATGGGTAACCACTACATGCCTCTCTCTAGAGTGATTGTTGGATTCGTTTTTGGCTCTCTGAGAAAAACATAGAAGCTTGTGTAGCTTTCTTACATTTCCTTGATTCGATCTCTCTATTAAACCTAGATCCACAAGTAGTACTTGGGTTGTGGATTAATATTCTTCTTCCTCGAGATCGAGAATCATTTGGTAAAGAAGAAGTCAACAATTGTGTAGGCACCATCTCTTTCAAAGGATTCGATCCGTCATTTCCGCTGCATATTCGGTGTTCGAGAATCCAGGTAAAACTCCATCTTTTCTATTATTATATTGTGGATTCACGCCAATGGAGGAGTAGTAGGATGGTTAGGAACCCGCTTCTCAGTGGAGAGGTCATGGGTTCAATTCCTGCCGGCGGCATATGTAATATCCCTATCCCCATATATAAAAAGCGCCTTTGTACAAAAAAAAATATTGTGGATTCATGAACCCTCCACTTATATTATCCAAAACTAACACAAAAGAAAGAGGACAAAAAAGGAAAACGAAAAAGTCAGGCAATAATTCACCATTTTGAAGATCAATCCCTTATCAGATGACATCTTGCCCGCAAATGAACGTTTTGGCAAAAGTTTTAGGTTTCAGGAAACGTAGCGGCACCATCACTTTCCTGTTTCTCAGGATGTTCGCAAGTTGGTGAGGATAAGAACTCATGTGTAGATATATATACAACCCCATTCCTTTTTGTCCGCAACTTACAAGAAATAGTCATTAGTTCCGATAAACATCTAGGCGCCTCAGTTTCTCATCTTGACTAACTACCGGCACAGGTGCATGAGAAAATAATTTGAAGCTTCTTGTTAAAGGTACGTATCTCTCAATCTTGAACCCAGGTTAGAGGAGAGAGAGGGGGGGGGGGGAGAGAGGGAGAGAGAGAGATAATTATAAAAACTAAATAACTAAAAACCCAATTACGCAAACAAGAAAAAAAATGTGAAAGATAATATCAAAGCTGCGTGATTCCTAATTCTTTTTTCTAATATAGTAGATCGAAGCAAAGTTTCCTTTTCTTAATTCACTGGTTCTCATACCTTTTCTTTTGTCTATTTTTTTTCGTTAACAGGTTCAACTACATTTATGGGTGATATTGAGATCCAAATATTGAACTATATCTGAAAAACAATAGGTGGAAATGGTTAACATTTATACGTAGATCATCTCCACAGCAGTTCTGCAAATGGGTTTACATCAATAGAAGTACGATTAAACTGAGATGATCTGCGGAGGACCCATCTAACTACTAAGTTACAAAAAGAAGAAAAGAAAATAACAGACATGGCTGCCTTTGAAGGATCAAAGAACGATGTGAATATTTGGATATTCTTTCCACAGTCTTCTGACACCATTTATCTGCATGGGTTTTCTGTGTGTTCACACCTAATCTTGTTATTAATTCTATCTGTTTATTGGGTTTGTAGGAGGGATTCAGTTCCTACCCCTGAAAATTCAAAAGTAATCCTGAAGAGTAAATCCTTTTTATTCTATTGGCCAGCCTTTATATCTTGCATGGTTCTATCTTTCTGCAATCTTCTTTTATGCGTATTAAACATTCTCTTTGGGTATGGTCATGAGTGGTCTGATCAAAAGATTGTTGCTCAGTTAGATTTTACATTAACAACTCTCACTTGGTTTTTGATCTCTGCTTACTTACACATCCATTTCTCTCGTTCAAGTGACTGCCAGTTCCCCATTATACTAAGAATTTGGTGGGCCTTCTACTTCATAATGTCCTCTATCTACTTTGTTATACATCTTGATATCTACTGGAAACATTCTCCCTTACCAATTATGCTATGGGCTGTTGATGTTTTATCCATTATTGCTGGGTTATACAGTTGTTATGCTGGGATATTTGGAAGAATGAGAGAAACTGGAGATTTTAATCTTTTGGAGCCTCTTTGGAATACTAGCTCCAATGAAAACACTGACAATGATAAACAAGGATCAAATGTTGGCAGAGACTGTGTAACTTCTTATGAAAATGCCAATCTTTTTAATAGTTTTACTTTTGCCTGGATGAGTCCTTTGGTTGCACTTGGGCATGAAAAAGTATTAGACCTTGAAGATGTCCCTGAACTTGCTAGTTGTGATAGTGCTAATGTGGTCTTCGCAAATTTTAGAAATAAACTTCAATCTCATGAAAATAGCAATGGTGACCGGATAAGCATACTCCGGCTGGTGAAGGCATTGATTTTTCTGACAAGGAAAGAAATTCTGTGCACAGGTCTGTTGTCCATTGTCAGCACATTGGCATCATATGTTGGACCATACCTAATAGACGCATTTTTTCAGTATTTTAGCAGTTCTACAAAACTCAAATACAAAGGCTATGTTTTAGTATTGATTTTCTTTCTCTCAAAGCTCACAAAGTGCCTGTCAGATAGGCATTTGTTCTTTCATTTGCGAAAGATAGCAAATAAGATTAGTGCTGCGTTGTTCTCAATAGTGTATAAGAAGAATCTTGGGCTTTCAAGTCAATCAAAACAGGGTCACACTAGTGGAGAGAGCATTAATTTGATGACAGTTGATGTTGAAAGGATTGGATTTTTCAGTTGGTATTTACATGATATATGGAGGGTGCCTGCTCAGCTTGTTTTAGCATTTATGATCTTGTACAAGAGCCTAGGTCTTGCTTCACTTGTCGCTTTCGCTACCACGATTATTCTGATGTTGGCAAATTCTCCATTAGTAAAACTACAGGAGAAACTTCAAGGGGACTTAATGGGTTCGAAGGATCAAAGGATGAAAGTAACATCTGAGGCTTTGAAGAATATGAGAATTCTCAAGCTCCAAGGATGGGAGATGAAATTCTTGGCGAAGATAATTGATCTTAGGAATTTTGAAATAGAATGGTTAAAGAAGTTACTTTATACATCGGCAGTAGCTTCTTTTATCTACTCTTCTACACCTTTATTCGTATCTATAGTTACTTTTGGGTCGTGTGTGCTAATGGAAATTCAGTTAGATTCAGGGAAGATTTTATCTGCACTTGCAACATTTGAAATGTTACAAAGCCCCATTTATAATCTTCCTGACACAATTTCCATGATACTTCAAATTAAAGTCTCCTTTGATAGGATAATTTCATTTCTCTGTCTTGATGACCTTGATAAAGATATGGTACAAAAGCTTCCAAGAGATGGTGCTGAAGTTGTAGTTGAGATAGTTAAGGGGGATTTCTCTTGGGACCCTCATTCCTCTAATCTTACATTAAAAGATCTTAATATCAAGGTGAACCATGGTATGAAAGTGGTTGTTTGTGGTTCTGTTGGGTCCGGTAAGTCAAGCTTGCTTTCATGCATATTAGGGGAAATGCCAAAAGTCTCTGGAACTATTAAGTTGAAGGGCACAAAAGCTTATGTTGCTCAATCACATTGGATACAGAGTGGAAAAATAGTAGACAATATATTATTTGGCAAGGAGATGGACAAGGAAAGGTACGAGATGATCCTTGAAGCATGTTCATTGAAGACTGACTTGGAATTGTGTGACTTTGGGGACCAGACAATCATAGGAGAGAGGGGAATTAATCTAAGTGGTGGACAAAAGCAAAGAATCCAGATTGCACGTGCTTTATATCACGATGCTGATATTTATCTTCTTGATGATCCTTTTAGTGTTGTCGATGCTCACACAGGAACTCACTTATTCAAGGTCATTTCTTATTGATCTCTACTTCCAAACTTTCTCATAAATTTGGTTTGAAGCTATATATTTTTATAATATTGTTGATAAAAAGAGTGAGGTTGACTTAAAAACGCTTATGAGTGGAATGAAATTATGGTTATCTAAACAAAGAAGTATAAAGGTGCATGATATTGGCATTGCATGTTTTTGTACAAAAATTATGATTTAATATTATAGTTATGAATTATGATAACTAATATAACCTAGTGAGAGAGAGAGAGCCTTACTTGGTTGTGTGGCCCATACGCCTACATAGGAACCAAATGGAAGTGTAACCTACGCATCCACATGTGTGGGGTGTTCATTTTGCCTCCTGTGTGTTTAGGCATAGAAGGGGCGACCAAGTAGCCTTTTTTTCTTCCTTTTATCTTATGTATATTTATATGGTTTTTCTAGGAAATCATAACACTTTTTTTCAAATACTTACTTAAATTTGAACATATGAATTTTTGTTTAGGAGTGTTTGCTGGGAATTTTGGGTTCAAAGACTGTAATTTATGTTTCTCACCAACTAGAGCATTTTCCTTTTGCTGATCTTATCTTGGTAAGAATATTTCATTTATCTTTCCTAATCTCAAGTAATTTTGACCATGTTTAAGATTGACTATTCACTATCTTTTGATTGACAGCTGATGAAAAGTGGGAAGATTATTCAAGCAGGCAATATGAAGAAATTCTTAATTCGGGAACTGATTTTATGGAATTAATGGGTTTGCATAAGAAATCTTTAGCAAAACTTAATTCTATAGATCATGGGTCTTCTTCAAATGATACAATTGATAATGAGGAAGATAATAATCTATTGTGTAAAGGGACATCTATTCAAGATGATCAAGTAAAAGAGTTCAAAAGCCACAAAAATGAAAATCATTTTGAGCCAAAAAGGCAGCTTGTTCAAGAAGAAAAGAGAGAGAAGGGTCGAGTTAGTCCTTCAGTCTATTGGAATTATGTTACAACAACATATAGAGGGGTTTTTGTACCTTTTATAATTTTGGCACAAGTTCTTTTTGAGGTTCTCCAAATAATCAGTAATTATTGGATAGTGTGGGATGATCCTATCCCAGAAGATGCAAGAGCTCAAATTAGAAGCTTCACTCTCATCTTTTTCTATATGGCTTTGACCTTTGGAAGTGCTCTTTGTTCACTTCTTCGGTCCATGCTCACTGTATGTGATCGGATACAAGACATCTACTATACTCTTCAACAAAATGCATTTTTGCATTTTCCATGCTCCTCTATCATTTTTTGATTCTACACCAACTGGAAGGATTTTAAATCGGGTTAGTAAACATTATCAATTACTATTTGGATTCAAATAATTTTGTATGATTACCATAAGAGTTGACATTTATAACTATAAGTAAATTTTATTTTGTAAACAGGTATCTTTAGATCAAAGCACACTTGATACCACTATTCCACGTAAATTTGAAGAACTTCTTATCTCAATTATAGGATTCTTGGGAAGTATTACAATAATGTCAACTGTTGCATGGCAAATGTTGATAGTTTTTATTCCAATGATTGCAGCTTGCATTTGGTACCAGGTAATATTAAAGCCATTTTCATTTTCACATGATTAAAATTTCAAAATAAAGTTTATTTGTTTGGCATACCATAATACAAGTTGGTTCCTACTTTGTATGATAAGTAGTTTGGAATTTTCTTTGTTAACATAATTGATTTAGTGATTGATGCACGTATACTTAGTTGGAACACTTGCGTGTGACATACGCCAGAAGAAACACTTTAAATTTAGGACTAATTGAAAGTTTTCAAAAGAATTTCTGCCAAAATTCATTTTGATAAATTTAGAAATGTCCCTACATAAGAGCTCGATAACTTGCCTTCTTCTTTGACAATTATTGTAAAGTGAAAAAAACTTAAATTGAACAAAGAAAAATCAAGGAGATTTAATAGATGGTTAAGGGAAACCAATTTGAAAAGATTGGAGATTTCAAATGCATTCTAGAGGAAGTAATTCTTAGTTGATTTTCAACATATGAGAAGAGTATAATTGGAGAGGCGTAATTTTATTATTTTTATGTTACCGAAAAATATGTATCTCACATTTTTTTTTTAGGTTGGACAAGTTCCATCTCGGCAATCCTTGAGAGAATCCCCATAATCAAAACCCTGTAATACCCATTTATTCTATTTCTTCTTCTTCACCTGCAATCTAAAGCTTTTCTATTTTTTTTCCTCTATTTTTCACTTTTTTCTAGTTGAAGTATATAGACAATTTTTTATGCTGAGCATGAAACAAATTGCACTTGACCAATATATGTTGTACCATTTGCATTTTAGTAACAAACTACACTATCATGATACTGAATAAGACTTTATTGCTATCACCAAGAAGAAAGAAAAAGCTGTCTATTTTATTATTAGTAAATCTTGATTTGATAAAAAATATTAGATTTGAGTATATGTTGAATTAATTGGAACTGGAATTTGGTCATATGATTATTTGGTTAAGATACTAAAGAACATTAAAATTTGAGTATAAATTACTTGTATGCTTAGTTAATTTTTCATTCAAGAATTTCTTTAAAAATAAAAATCATTCAAGAATTTAGGAAAATGAGTCTTGGAAAATATATATATATATATTTTAAGCAAAACTATTTTAGTGGAAAAACAATGATGTAAGCTTAGTATTTTCCTTTAAAAAAAAAAGCACATCATATCTGAAAATAATTATCTTTTTAAAAGACGTAGGTTAAGAAATCCTTGAAAAAAATAAAAGAAGAAAGCTTACATCATGAATATTGGATAAAAAATGATGTAAGCTTAGTATTTTCCTTAAAAAAAATAGTTGGTTAAACAATGATCATCCTTTTTTCTTCTTCTTCTTCTTTTTTATTTTTTTATTTTTAAAGGATTTCTTAACCTAATTTGTTTACAAAAATAATTATTTTAATTTCAGTTATTGTCAATAAAATCCTAAAAAAAATCCTTATTGTTCATGTTTCACATCATGTCTAATTTTTATTTTTTTTTGTATAAATCATGTCTTTTAGCAATACTACATATCTACAGCACGAGAACTATCACGACTTGCTGGAGTGTGCCAGGCTCCAGTTATACAACATTTTGTTGAATCTAGTTTAGGTTCAACTACAATCAGATGCTTTGATCAAGAGGAGAGGTTTATGAACATAAACTTCAAACTGGTGGATGGATATTTTCGACCAAAGTTTTATTTTTCTGGTGCAATAGAGTGGTTATGCCTTCGCATGGATATGTTAGCATCTTTCACATATGCCATCTTTTTGGTTTTGTTGATTTCAGTGCCGAAAGGGATACTCAATCCTGGTAAAATGTTAAACTTAAGATCTTATAAACTACTTTTTAGAAATAAAATTTGTCACTTCTATGAAAGAATGATTTTTAAATTCAATTTGTTATCTTTGTTTTTTGAAGGTGTTATGGGTTTAGCAGTCACCTATGGGCTTAGTTTTAGTATGTATGGAGTCATATGGGATCTCTGCGGTCTTGAGAACAAAATCATATCTCTTGAGAGAATATTACAATATATTGACATCCATAGTGAACCTTATTTGTCATTTCAAGAAAATAAACCAGGTCATGAATGGCCGTCACAAGGGAAAATTGATATTGTGGACTTACAGGTAATCTTCCTAACATATGTTTCCTTAGATTTTATTTTTTTAATTATCTCATTGATTTATGCTCCTTAAGCCTAGTGTTTTCCCTCTCCAATGGAGTCTATTAAGCTTGATAAATCAAATAATGGATGCTTTATTAGGTTCGCTATGCTCCACATCTTCCACTTGTCTTGCGTGGACTCACATGTACCTTTCCTGAAAAGTTTAAGATTGGTATCGTTGGACGAACAGGAAGTGGTAAATCAACTCTTGTACAAGCTCTCTTCCATATGGTTGAACCTACAGCTGGTCAAATATGGATAGACGGTATAAACATCTCCAGGATTGGCGTGCATGACTTACGATCAAGATTGAGTATCATCCCACAAGAACCAGTAATGTTTGAGGGAACTCTTAGAAATAATCTTGACCCACTAAATGATTACAGTGATGAACAAATTTGGGAGGTAGAGTTTTTCTTTTCCTTCTTATTGATGAATATACTTTAGTCAATGACTAAGATATGATATATTAATTAATTACTTAATTACTTACTGATGATTGGCTTATAATCCAAATACATTACAATTGACTGTTACATGTATCGATACGAACTTTTCTATTATGTTCATATTCATTTTGATTTTTCTTTTTTGCATTCGATGTCATTTTATTGAATGAGTTGGATAATTCAAAAATATTCTCCAACTTGGGTTTGTAAAGTCTATTATCTTTATTGCCTTGCTATATATTTTCCTTAGCTGCCTACTTGATTGTTTTATCACATCGTTAATATTGATTTTTTGTTGTTTAGGCTTTAGATAGGTGCCGACTTGGTGACAAAATTAGAAAGAAAGAAGGAAAGCTTGATTCTTTAGGTTGGTTTTTCATCATGTTTATTATATTAAAGCCAAAAAGAGGTTGCCAGCTCTACATTACCACCAAAGAAAAAAAAATTAATGAAATTACAATTGAGTTGACCAATTTTCATATGATTGCTTTTGTAGTGACTGAGAATGGAGAAAATTGGAGCATGGGTCAGAGACAATTAGTCTGTTTAGGACGGATATTACTCAAGAGGAGTAAAGTATTAGTACTTGATGAAGCTACTGCATCAGTGGATATTGCAACTGATTATCTGATTCAACAAACAATTAGACAATGCTTCTCAGAGTCTACTGTCATTACTATTGCACATAGGATAACATCAATTCTTGATGTTGATATGGTCCTCCTCCTTGATAATGGTCAGTATCTAGCATTTAGTACACTATAAATTAGAATAGGTTTAGTTAAATTTTGTAACACTCCTCATTTATGATGCTTATCCGATGAGATTAACATGTTTTCTTATATTAAACAGGTCTTATATTGGAGTATGATTCACCAACTAACTTGTTGGAGATCAAGTCCTCGTCATTTGCAAAGCTTGTTAAAAAGTATACTCGAAGAAGTAGTTCCTAGTATGTAAAAGTTTAAAGGGATAATTATTATGGTCCCCTTGTACTTTGGTTTTGTTACTAATCAAACCTCTTTCTTTATGAGATTATTGTTGCCCCCCTTACTTCTAATAGTGTTAAGTGGCTGTTAACATCAAATATGTAATGTCTATTTTGTCCTTCATTAAAATTAAGAAGTTAAAAATATTACATTACCCTCATTTATAGAAACTATATTGAATGTCAATTATATCCTTAAAATCTTATATTTTAGAATCAGTTAGGCCTTGGTGGGACCACACACTTATGGTTGTTGAAACTCTCATGTTCTACTTAAAATTTTCACAATCACAATGATGGAAGTTCTACAAACAAATTAGCATATAAAACACGGGTTAGGCGCAAGTGGTGTGACTAGACTAAGACGTGCATGGTTTTGGGAGAGACATACATTCTATTGTATGTAGAATACTCCACTATAACACATATATCATACTACGTGTGCTTCGCAACCATTGGAAATGAGTGGATGGATCATTGTTCCTTTCATTGTGTGAGTCCTAGACTTTATGGTCCATTAGTGTCCTTAATGACTTTTGACGACGTCAAGAAACAAGGGGTTGATGTGGGTACTTTGTCTATGGTCATGATTGACTCAACTTAAAGGGGCATTACTAGGAAAGGAGTCAATCCCAAGTGTAGTGCTGATCTGGGGCAAAAGGAAAGGTTTGATTCAACTGCACCTCAAGAGTGTTTGTTGGTGCCAACTGTATAAGTTACAGTAGTGAACATTTTAAGGACAAGAAGGGGATCTCTCAAAGGGACCAAGATACCTTTTGTCTGGTGAGTTTGAATAAACCTAAGACATTGTGGTATACTAATGCTTATTTAAAGTGTTTCTTTGAGTGATGCTGCCATTCTAGCCTTCTGGGAAGGTTTTTAGTTTGGGGCTCATGCGTGCAGGTATATCATTGGTCACACAACCCATTTACCAGTATGACTTGTAGATGTGTCTGGGAGACGAGTGGTCTATGTATCTGGGATACATAGTAGAGAGATCGAAATGTGTATATTTGGGATATACATGTGTGTCTGGGACACACTTTGAAAGAGAGATCGACACTTGCCCTTGTGCAAGTGGGAGATGTTGGGAATTTTAATTATTCCCAAGGGCAATTATGGAAATCTTTTATTAGGGCGGTTACAAAATATGAGGATATATTTTGGTAACTGCTGACCCACTAAACACACAAGTGAGATACGAAGCTCGTTGGACTCTCTCTCTCTCTCTCTCTCTCTCTCTCTCTCTCTCTCTCTCTCTCTCTCTCTCTCTCTCTCTCTCTCTCTCTCTCTCTCTCTCTCTCTCTCTCTCTCTCTCTCTCTCTCTCTCTCTCTCTCTCTCCAAGAAGCGCAGGAAACGAAAGCAAGAAAAATGCAGGTCTTCTTCTTCCTTGGTTTTGATCTTGCTTGATTTCATAATCTCGACCATCCATCCACTACGATATTTGGGTTGTGGATTGCATTCTCTATCCCCAAGATTGAGGATTTACCGGTGATGGATTGCGTGGAGGAAAGAGTACGTGGATCCTTTCTATTCTTCCATTGTATTTTTTTATATTTTGGGATTAGCAAATCCATAAGATTCTATCCTTCTCCTTTGTAGGATAATTAATCTGGAATAACATGCTATCTCCCATGTTAGATAGAGAACCTATAATATACAACATTAACTTGGTGTAAAGCTCCAAAGAATAATACTATGACTATGCTAATATTATTTACATTTCTTATGAGTTAAGTTCATAGAGTATTGTAGATTTTGATCCAGTTATACTCTATGCCATTTGGACTTTGCATTATTACGCTTGTAAATAAGGATGGGGTTCGGATATCAAGTGGTATTGGTCACACCATTAGACTTGGTCTGTCTAGGATTGGTTGTGATAGTAACACAATGCGCAGTCAAAAAATTTAAGGAAAATTTTAGGGACACCCCAAAATGAATAACGAAAAAGACACCGCAAAACAAAAAGCATAGACACATAAAGAATATATCAATTGGCAGAGACACCCCAAAATGTCTCTTAAATTTGTACAATGATACATATCGTTAGTAAATTCCCTTAAGTCATGGTTAGATAGTCTTATAGTTCCTAAATTTCCCTTAATGCCTTGAGTTTATTGTAGGTTATAACCCCTTAGGTGTTTCCAAATTTAGTGTAAGTTTGATAAATGCCAAAGCTTCTTCTAGTTTTCACTTCATTAGTGCTTCTTGAGTTGATGTAGTAGATTTTTACTTCATTAGTCTTGTTTCTCGAGTAGCTGTAGTGAAGGAATTTGTCCAAATAAATAATAAAAATTACAATATCTTTTTATCCGTTGTATCTAATCTTTATGGGAATAAATAATTCAAAGTTCAGAGTGATCTTTTTTCTTTAAAGTTTATAAAGAGAAAACTATTAAGAAAATTCTAAAATTTACAGCAATACTTCTATAATTAATTTGAACTTTGACAAAGATTTTTGCCATTATATATTTTTTTAATGGAATAAATTATCAATACAATAAAAAGCATGGGGATTGGTAACAAAATTATAGGAGTAAATTATATATAAAAAAATAGATAAAGAATTAGAACTTATGTTGTAGGGATAAATTCCTTTAAAATATTTTAAAAAACATGAGTAGTGGTTACTGTAATAAATAATATTGATTATAGATGTCTATCACCTCCAAAGAGATGATGCCAAAAGATATTTCCAAATGAAGATCTCAACCACCTCAGCTTGCAATATTGGATATTCACTTTTCATATTAACTGAAGATCATAACAATGCATTCTTCCATATCAAGAGTAGCTTATTGTGTACAAGATTCATATATTGTATTTCCTTGTAGATTCTAATATTTCCATATCAGTGAATATGTTATTTCTACTGTAAATATGTAGTGCACATTACTCTATAGAGAAGTTAAATTCATCTTGTCTTAATTTTATTCGTTGTCTTTAATATATCTTCTCCATTTTATAACACATTATTAGCACAACTTCGCTCAAAGTAATTGCGTTTTGAAAAGAAATACGATATATTATATACCATTATGCTTTCAATTTCAAATTGAAAATGATGATCGACCTCTCCACGCTTGCTTTTCGTAAACAATGGAATTTATCTTATCCATCTTATAATATAAGTGCATCGTGATTAAGGTATATGATTTATTAAATCAAAGAGTCAAACAGATAATAAGATATTAGGTTGCCTTATCAAATTGTGGTTTGTCATTAACCAATATTAACATCATGTTTTTATTTATTGTATATAAAGAGTACTAGTTTTGCACAACAAATATTGTTTGATGCACCTAAAATTGCAAGATTTGATATTGTAAATGAGTATAGTTCTTGAGTTTTTAAAATTAGTTATCAATTGGAAGTATGTAAAGAAAATATTATTCATGTGACTTGCTGGAAAGAAAAATCTTTTTTAACTTTTCATGCTATTACAATAACAATATCATGAAAAATGTTTTAAAAGATATTTTGAATGACTTTTTTTTTTTTTTTTTTGTAGAAAAGATTTTCATTGAATGATAGGGCAAAACCAAGGGAATGCAGATAACACCTCATGCAACCATAGGGAGGAAAGGGGCCACTCAGTCCGAGATATCACGGTGAGAGCCTTCCTGGCTAGGGAGTGGGCAAGCCCATTATACGCCCTAGATTTGAAGGAAAACACATTTTTCAAACTCCTCCATGAGTAACCCAACATCAAACAAGATACCCATAATTGAACTAGGAGGGGGTGAGGATAAATCATTAAGGACGTTGACTAGGTTTTCGCAATCTGACACAATAGATATTTCACGAAAACCTTGGTGTTGACAATCATAGCAGCACGAACTACAAGCGCTTCACCAACCAATGCCTCACCAAAGTCCAAAGGTTCCGAGACTAGATGGCATGCCTGGCCTTTGTAATTTAAAATTGCAAAGCCCACACCTCCTTTATAGCTATCTTGAGGGAGAGCAGCATCACAGAAGACAACATGACTTCTTGAAGTTGTTGTTGTCGATTCCATGGTCCTAAGGGGAGTGCTTTGACAATGTGAGACGTCATCATCCGTTTGTTGAGGATTGTCAATAGCCCAGAATTCAGCCCATGCTCTTTGGGCCCTTTCAATCACTTCCTCCGGTTTCCAACATCTCTTCCCAAAAATGCGGTTGTTTCTAGCAATCCAAATGTGCCAACATAAGTAGATGCACTAGCTTATCATCTCTTTCTTCTCTTTTTTACCTATATCATTCATGCCACATAGAGAGTCCAACCACTCAATCATCGAAGGAGTTTGATTTGAGGGAACAAGGTAGGATAGTGAGCTACCAAACCACACAGCCTTGGCAAAATTACAACCCAACATGATGTGGTCGGAAGTCTCAATCGCAGCGCCACAGACCCTACATGCTGGATCAATATCGACTTGCCTTTTAATAAGATTTTCCTCAGTTGCCATGCCTTCTGCACACAGCCTCCACAGGAAGGATTTCAATTTGGGAGCCCCAGTCACACTCCAAATTAGTTTCCACACTCTTTTGGGAACTTCCTCCCATTTATGTCTTCTTGATGAAGATGGGGCTGATGCTTGTGTGTTCTCTCTTTTATTAAATAGCATATGATATGCAGACTTTGTTGAGTAGATCCCATTGCGAGTTAGACCCCAAATCCGCTTATCTTCTCTATGATTGACACTCAACTTGATATTGCAAATGGCTTGTTGATCACTGCTATTAAACAACTGTTTGATCAAGCTGACATTCCACTCCTTACTATGTTCATGAATCAAATCAGCTACCTTGGTGAATGGACAATTAAGAGGCTTTAAGGTAGTGATCTTGAATTCTTCACTAGTTGGAATCCAATTACTTTCCCATATGTCCACCTGACTTCCATCGCCAACATCCCATATAAGACCTTTTTCCAACACTTCACGCTCGATTAATGCACTTTTCCATGCCCATGAAGGTCTATAACCCGCCTTGGCCTGCATAAAATCTGAGTGTGGAAAGTATCCGGCCTTTATAAATTGTGCCCAAAGAGACCTTGGATTTTGGATCAACCTCCATGCCACTTTGCCCAATAAAGCTCGATTATGAAGCACCGGCTCGCGGAAACCTAATCCCCCATTTTCCTTAGACTTACAGAGTCTACTCCATGAGACCCAGTGAACTTTCTTTCCATCAACTCTTTGCCCCCAGTAGAAGTTGCTAATACTTTTGCGAATGGAATCATTTGTCGCCATCGGAATAGAAAAGTGAGAGCCTGTATACATAGCCATTGATGATGCTACTGACTTGATTAGTACTTCCCTGCCCGCATGTGAGAGATAGAGGTTCTTCCAACTTTGTGTTTTTGCTTTTGTCCTTGACACAAGCTCCTGAAAAACTTCTTTCTTCGACACTCCTATTTCTGTGGGAAGGCCGAGATACTTGGTTGGCCCGTCACTCTGCTTTACCCCCAAGATTCTAGCAAACCATCTTCTAAATTTGTGAGGGGTGTTGGGGCTGAATGTAATGGTAGATTTTGAGTGATTAATGGCCTGTCCACTTGCAGAACAAAATAGATCAACACAACCTTTCAAGTTGACTACTTCTTCCAACTTCAATTCTGAGAAAAGCAGGCAATCATCGGCAATTAAAAGGTGGGAAATGGGGGGGGGGGGGGGCTCTGCCTCTTACTCTGACACCTCTAATCATGTTATCCTTTTCAGCTTTTTCAAGATGTTTACTCAACACCTGCGAGCAAAGAATGAAAATGAATGGAGACAATGGGTCCCCTTGCCTTTATGCCCCTTGTAGGAACAAATGACCCTTTTTCCACCCCATTAAGAAGCAAGGTGTAAGAAACTGATGTAATAGTTTCCATAATAAGATCAACCCAAAGATTACAAAAGCCCAGTTTGAGAAGGGCAACTTTAATAAACTCCCAACTCAATCTATCATAGGTTTTCTGCATGTCAAGCTTGATGGCAACCTGCTTCTTTTTTCCTTTCTTGAGATGCTTAACATAATGGAAAATCTCATGTGAAATAAAGATGTTATCAGAGATTAATCTTTCAGGAACAAAAGCTGCTTGATATGGTGAGATAATACCTGAAAGTGATGATTTTAGGCTTTCCACCATAATTTTTCCGATTGCCTTGATTGCCACGCCCCCAAGACTTATAGGTCTGAATTGATTAGCCTTTTCTGGATTCTTTACTTTCGACAACAAGCACACATAGGTACGATTTAGTTCTTCCAGCAGAGATTTGGAAGTGAAAAAAATCAACAATACAGTTATACAAATCCTCCTTAGTAAGTGCCCACATTTTTTGATAAAATATGGGAGGGAACCCGTCCGGCCCCGGAGCTTTAAGGGGCCCCATGCTCAAAATGACCTTGTGTACTTCCTCCAAAGTCGGGATAGAGCAAAGGCTTCTATTCAATTCCTCACTAATTATAGGATCCACACATTCTAATATTTCATTGATGGCCCCCTGATTCACTCCCTCTCCCTCAAACATAACTGCTTTCTCAAAATGCTCCAACAACACCTTACTAACTTCTTTCTCAGATTTAACCTAATCCCCTTCCTCATTTCTGATTCAAAGAATCTTGTTTCTGCTTCTTCTTTGTAATGTAGAGGCATGGAAGAATGCTGAATTTTTATCTCCACTCTGAAGCCAAGAAATTCGAGATTTTTGGTGCCAATGTTCCTCTTCTCTCTCCAACTGCTCATTTAATTGTTGTAGAAGTTTATCTTCCTCTGCTAGATTCTCCTCCGTGCTAGGCTTATATTGGATTGCCTCAAGGCCTAGCTTCAATTTCTTTATGTTTTCTTGGATGATACCAAATTCTTCCTTGTTCCATTTTCTCAAGCTTCTTTGGCAATTCCTCTGTTTTTGATCCAGCTTGCAATTTCCTCCATCTGTGGTGCTTTTACTCCAACCCTCTTCAATTGTAGCCTTACATATTGGGTGTCTCAACCACATTTTCTCGAAACGAAAGGGTCTTTTTCCTTTTACCCTACCACCCTCCGAATCCAATACTAATGGTTTATGATCAGAGTTTATTGCCGGCTTAATAAATATAGCTGCATCTTCAAACAAAGTACGCCAATCCACATTAGCCACAGCCCTATCCAAGCGAATTTTAATGTTCTCATTTCCCTTCCTTCTATTTGATGGTCCATTGAAGCCTAAATCCATCAAGTTGCAATGGTTGAGAGTTTCTTGAAAATCTTTCGCATCCTTTGAATGCCTCTGGTTACCTCCTTGTTTCTCAGTCCAAACCAAGTGTGAATTAAAGTCTCCAATGCATACCCATGCTTCATACCTCACATTACCAATTCTCTTGTATTGTCCCATACCATGTGTCTTTGGCTTCTCATGCCTCATGCCTCATTATAGCTGAGCAAAATAATGAACTATTAATGGAAAATCATGAAGCTCCTACTGATTCTTCTATATTCCCTGAAGTAAATGCAACAATTCATGATAAATATGAAAGAAGACAATTATAATTGTGGCCATAACCATTGACATAGATGAGACAAAAGACAAAATAATTATCGTCATGATTATTGAAATAAATAAGATAATAATAAGAATTCTCAAGTTTAGGAGTAAAAATAATATCATGAAAAATGCTTTAAAAGATATCATTGTGCACATATTTGTTGGAATCCATAATATTTTGGTAAGCTTTGTCAAGTTTCAACTAAGGGAATGAAAATAATGTGGAAATAAATTTGACTTTAAAAAATATTGATACTAAAGCAAATTTTACCTATTAAGAGGATGATCCTCACAGATACTACAAATCTAGACACTGTAGACTCCTTAGAAGATGATAATTGAAGATTTGGTTATGTAAGTGGAATTCATATAAAAATAATTTTGATATTATGTTAGTTTATTTATCTTTAAATATAATTCTTTTTTCCTTCTAATTTCATTTTTTTTATGTTGACCATCTACATGTCTTTTGATATATTTTATTTCAATATAATGAAAAATGTGAATATTTATTGATATGTTTTTTTTTCTCGCTAAAGGGATCATTTGTATTAAAAAGCGATAAGAAAAATTACAAACATACAATCAAAGAGCCAACCCTCAAACCCACAACTTCAGTTGCCCCCAAATACACCCAACTTCACTGGATCCAACTCACATAATCATAGATGAAAAATCAAATTTGAATCGAGAACGACCAGGAGCCTCTAAATCAAGTTCACTACTTATCAATGTTGTCTAGGGTATATTAACAGCTGAAGAACCCTGTCTTGCCGCCTGATTTTCCAAGAAATCAACCGCCTGATTGTTTTCCCTATAACAATGTGAAATTTTCCAAGGACAATTGACAAGAAAAAAATCAACACCTCTTCAGCACTGCAAGAAAAATCATGGAATCTTCTTTTGCTGAATTAAAACCACAACTGCCAGTGAATCACATTCTATCCATAAACGTTGAATATCTAAGTTTACTGCCCACTCTATACCTTGCATCAATGCCTCCATTTCAGGCTTTTCAGCCTCAAAATTATTTTTGATACCTAAATAGGTGTTGAAATTTAACAGAACAACTGATAATTCATCCCTAAACAAACCACCTGCACCAACTATACCAGGATTGCCCCACGAACAATCATCAACATTTAACTTAACCCACCCTATAGAAGGAGAAACCCATAAAATTTCTTAAGGAGGAATAGTGTTCTTGATTGAAATTTTCAGACCCATCGCTCGTGATTGAGCAAACACCATTGGAGGGACCTTTCTGCTATGAATAACATAATCATGACAAATGAGATCAAAGAATATTTGACGCAAAATCCAATCTTTAGACAGACGCACCTCCTCATATTGATATTTGTTACGAGCAAACCACAAATAATATAATTGCAAGAAGCAGCCATGAAACTACATATTACCCAAAGGCAAAGACTTACCCTGCAGACACCACCACTTATAACTATCTTGAAGAGAAAATAAAGGCTTCCAACTAAAACTGAACGAAGAACACAAAGCCTCCCAACAACTGCGAGCAAAAGAGCAAAGAAGAAAAATATGAGGAATATCTTTAGAAGCCTTTAGACACATACCACATCGTGAAACCAAAGAGATTCCTTTGGACATAACAATTGCATCAACAGGGATCTTCCAATGGAAAACCTACCAACAAAAAATCTGCTGCCTAGGAAATAACTTCAATTTCCAAATCTTCTTCACCCAATCCACAACCGCACCTTTTTCCTGTGCATATCCCAAGCTGATTTCATTGAAAAATCTCCTTTAACAGTTCCACTCCAATGACAAATATCTTCATGAAAACCAGCAGGAAGATAGATAAGACTGACACACTCCAAAACTTCTTTTAAACAAGGAGATTGCACTTCCATAAAACACCACTGTCGATCAAGAAAGCAATCCACCACTTTAAGATTCAACTTGTCTGCCAAAATGAAAGGAACCCCCAAATGATCAGCAATAGTAAAGTCTCCTAACGAACGATCCTTCCAAAAATTTATTTTGTCCCATCACCCACAGTCCATCTCTCATGAGAAGTAACAAAATGCCAAACCTTTTTCAGACCAAAAAGAATTAAAGAGCGAACCCTAGGATTCCGCAAATTTCCCTTATCATCAATCAACTTTCCTCTCAAAATTCTTGAAAAGAAAGAGTTACTATGTTTTATTTACCAGACCAACCGGCAGAGACAAGCAAAATTGACATCTCACAAATGACAAAGATCCAACCCGCCTTCACACTTCGGAGCACAAACAGCCTCCCATTTAACAATGACTTTCTTTACTAACTCTCTATTAGCAGTCTAGATAAAATTACACATTCATGCTTCAGCTTGCTTTATAATAGTTCCTGGCCACCAGTACACTGAAAAATTATGAATGGGCATACTAGAGACTACAGAGCGAACAAGTTCCACTCTTCCTGCCATAGATAGTAGCTTCCCTTTCCAACCAAGAAGGTGACTTTTAATTTTATGAAGCACAAGTAGCGGCATAGATTGAGTCACTTTCCCTTTAAAAATATCAACACCAAGATACTTTGTAGGGAAAGAGGTTGTTGAAACATGAAGAAGTTCCGAATTTTTTTGACTCCTACGAGGTGCAACTTTTCCAAGAAAGAGTTTACTTTTTTCAAAGTTGATATGTTGATCAGAGAAGTCTTGATATTTTCCCAGAAAGTCCACTAATCCCTTAACATATCGCAAAGAAACATTAAAAAAAATAAAAATATCATCAACATATAACAGAAAGGATGGCACTTCCAAACCCCTAGGACCAGGCAAAGCCTTAAGTTGCCCTGACTTTATCAACATGCAAAGACCTCTACACAACACTTCTTCTGCTAAAAGAAAGAGAAGAGGGGAGATGGGATCACCTTGACATAGCACCCTCTCAACACCAAAAAAACCTACAGGACCCCCATTCAATAGAATAGAAATTCTAGAAGAACACAACATCTCATGTATTTCCTTGTAGACTCCCAGGATAAAGTATCATAAGCTTTCTAGATATCAATTTTAAAACCAAACCACCTCCCTTAACAGATGAAAACAACATTCTGTAAGCTCCAAAGCAACAGAAATACTTTCTGAACTAAACTTACCCTTCTGAAAAGCTCCTTGTTCGTCAGAAATCAATTTGGGAAGAAGAAGATTGAGATTGGAAGCCATGCATTTTGACACAACTTTCCAAAAAAAAATTGCTCATGCAAATTGGCCGGAATTTATCCAAAGAAGCGGCATTTGCTACTTTCGGAATCAAAGTAATGAAAATATTATTGACCCCTTTAGGGAGTTTCCCACACCAAAAAAAAGTTGAAACAACAGCCCCAAAATCACGAGAGATAATGTCCTAGCAATGTCTAAAGAAACTGCCTAAAAAGCCATCAAGACCAGGAGCACTATCTTGATCAAGTTCCCACACCACCATTTTGATTTCCTCCTCAGAAGGCAGCCCCTCTAGAGATTGACAATCATCTTCAGTTAATAACTTAGGAATCATTGCCAACAAATCCATATGAGGACTAGAAGTACCCTGTTTATGAAAACTCTTAAAAAAAGGAAACAACATAATCATGTAGCTCATCCTTCCCATATGTGTAAGAACCATCCTCCTTTTTAAAAGACTTGAAAGAGTTTTTAGCTCTACGAACTTTAACAGATAAGTGAAAAAGTTTAGAATTTCTATCACCATCTCTTAACCAACGCACCTTTTCCTTTTGACAAAGCAAATAATCTTGCCATTTAACAGCCTGTAGTAACCTCGCTTTTTTTTTTTGGGTCTCTAGAGCAAAAAGAATATCATTCATCCCATGACCATCTATTTGTTTCTGAATAGCCTCCAACTCCACCTCAACCTGTTTAACCTCCAAAAAAACATTTGGGAAAGTCTACTTCACCCAAGATTTTAGCACACTCTTAAGAAACTTTAATTTTTGAACCAACACAAAGATGGGATCACCCACAAAATGCTTCCCCCAAGCCACCCTCACCACTTCGGAAAAGAAACACCAGTCATCCAAAAATTATTAAACCTGAAAGGAACATTTGCTGCTTTATGAACATGCTCAACAGTAACCAAAATGGGGGAATGGTCAGAAGCCTGAGCAGTAAGAGTAAGTTGCCTAGAATCACCAAATATCTCCAACCAGGTAGCAATACAAAAACTTCTATCTAACACTGATAACACATTACCACTTCGTCGATGGTTTGACCAAGTAAATTTTCGACCCAAAGACAATAGATCCAACAAATTGCAAGAGTCCACCATAGCTTGAAAATCCGTCGAAGATCCAAAATTAAACCTTACTGAGCCCTTTCATTCAGAAGATTGTAAGATAGCATTAAAATCCCCCAAAACAACCCACGGCATACTAGAACATAGATGACCTGTCAATTCCAACCACAATCTTCGACAATCAGCTCTGAAACAACACCCATGCACCACAGAGATGCCAAATTAGACCCCTTTCCAAACAAATTGCAAAAGATATTTGTTGATCAAAGAAACCAAGAACCACCAGATGAGGCGATTCTCGCTTCCAAAAAACCCATAAATTTGGTTCTTTATTACTACGAAAATTATACACAAAAGTTGAAGAGTATCCCAATCGGTTAAGTAATAAAATTGGGCACTTTGACACCTTCACCTTTGGTTCAGCAATACAAAAAATGTCTGGTTGATGAGTCGACAACATACACCTTAGAGCCCTTCAAACAACTAATTTACCAATTTCTCTAATATTCGAAAAAAAATAGATTCATACGAAGAGGTCAGTGAGCTAAAGAAACCTCCCCATCAGAGAGGCCAGCCTGTTTGGTTCTTTTTCTCAATAAAATGGAATCAACTTGCTGCAATTCGTCCATAGCCGATACAATAGTAGTCTTGTTTGCTCTAATCTTCTTATTTTTTCTTGGGCGACCAGGCTTATGACGAAGAGAACCACCCTCCACTTGATCAAGAAGAGAGCTTGAAGGAAGAACTACTTCTAAAAGCTGCTGGTCATCCATACTAGAGTGAACGATCAAAGTAGAGCCTTCCAAACCATCCAAATTTTGTTGGGCCCCACTTGATCCCACTTAATGCTCAACCAACGGATCATTATCTCCATTCAAATTTTGTTGGGCCCTACATGTTCCAGCAAAGTAGTCCATGCTACTTGAAGGATTTGTAACCAACTTCGAATTCATTCTTTATTCAAAAATTTTTGAATTTGAATAGAGTCCATTCCAAGTGTGAGAGAAAGACTAGGAGAGGAGAGCTTACCCGAATTTTGCTCGACCAACTGATCATTATCTCCATTCAGATTTTGTTGGGCCCCACATGATCCCACTTGATGTTCAACCAATGGATCATTATCTCCATTCAAATTTTGTTGGGCCCCACATGTTCCAGCAGAGCAGTCCACGCTACTTGAAGGACTTGTAACCAACTTCGAATTCAATTCCGAATTTTGCTTGGCCAACTGATCATTATCTCCATCCGAATTTTGTTGGCCCCACATGGTCCCACATGATGCTCAACCAACTGATCATTATCTCCATTCAAATTTTGTTGGGCCCCACATGTTCCAGTAGAGCAGTCCACACTACTTGAAGGACTTGTAACCAACTTCGAATTCAATTTCTTATTCAAAATCTTTTGAATTTGAAAAGGATCTGATCCAAGAGAGAGAAAGACCAGGAGAGGAACTCTTTCCCAACTAAACTACAACATTAAGAGGAACCACTCTATTGGATTTGAATTTTGAATTCAAATCCAAAATTGAATCAGTCGAATCTTCATTGGATGGCTCTGTCGATTCCTCCAAACCTACCTCCTCTAAAGACACACGAATATGTTGTTGAAGTGAGGTAGGAGTCTGCATTTTCACACCTACATTAGGAATCCCATCCACAGTAGGAATTTCTGCTGGAACGCTTGAAGGCTGCACCTGCAACTCATCCACCTTTGAAGAGAATTTACAATGAAGACTCAAATGGCCTTCTCGATTCACCAGAGAACACCGCTGAATACCATCCTCAAAAGTCACCTTCTGAAGAAAACAAAAAACTTGATCAATCCTTGGTTCAAGACGCTCAATTTGAACCTCATTCACATGAACAACATCAACCTCCAATTCGATCAAAACTCTAGCAAAGTGACCAACAGATCCTTGACGAGTATGTCTATCAAGAGAAATAGGGCAACCCACAAACTTTTCAATTGAAAGAAGCATTTTCTCATGCCAATACTCAAGAGGTAAATCAGGGAAATGAACCCAGACCAACTTACCCGCAGGTTTAGGAGAATGGATATTAAAATCCGGCCTCCATTGCTGAAAACGAATGTATTGCTTACCAACATTCCCGAACCCTTTGCGCCACACCTCAGTCATATCGGCCTCACCGTGAAACTAAAAGATGCTAAACCCTTTCCCCAATGAAAGCAAGATCACCTTCTTAGACAATTTCCAAGCGTCCCTAGCAAGCTCTCGCAATTCATCCATGGTTGTGATGCAAAAATTTGCTCGTCCAATCAAAGAAAACTAGAATTGATTTCGTTGTAATTCGTATTCCTGTTGTGTGATTACAATCCTACAAAACTTTCCTACCTATATAAAAGGAAGGGAATCAATCTCTGGTAACACCGAGGTCCCCAGTACTCCTGCATAAATTTTTTTCCCACCTACGGTGGAACCAACACCATTGACAGGCACCTCATGAGGCTTTAACTGCAAGAAGATGGATTGCCTAGGCACCCCCAAACGGTCTAGAGCTTCTCTCTCCTCCATCTCTCCTTCCTAATGTGTTATAATGCATACTGTACTAAAAAATAAAAAATATTTTTTTTATTAGATGATAGGAAAACCAATATTTATACAATATTTAGTAGTACAAAATTGATTGAAGCTCTAAAAGAACTAATCTGATATTACTTGGAGGACCAAATTAGCTATAAATGATGCATTATTTTATAATAAGTCTTAAAAAAAAAATTCGAAGATATGCCAAAATAATTATCATATTGCGACTACAAATGATTATAAAAGTGAATATCTATGAATTACTACAAAAATGTTAAATATTTTCTCTTAGTTTATTCAACACGAATATTCACATGGTTGGAATACATGCTTTGGTAAATTAAAAAAATATTGATTCTGATAGCTTTATTATTCGGTATGACCGGTTGATCCATTCCAAATCAAGTATAATGCAAGAAATTATTGAAAATGCATTTGTCATCTATTAAAGAACTGGAAGATTATTCATTTTGGTGAATTTTCTTGTGCTACTTATTCTCAAGGAAAATCTATTATTAAATTATCACTAGCTAAAGTTGAGATCGAACCTTTGGTATTTTTGAAACGTATACATGGTGAAATATATAGGCCCATTCACCCATTATGTGAACCATTCAAATAATATATGATTTTAGTAGATGCATCTATAAAATGAGCACATGTATATTCATTATAAATTTGCAATTTGGTATTTGCGAGATTGCTTGCTCAAATAATTAGATTAAGAGCATAATTTATAGATTATAAGATAAAGACAATTTGTCTGAATAATGCTGGTGAATTTACATCTCAGGCTTCATGATTCTTGCATTACAACTGAAGTCACAGTTGTATAGTTTGTTGCTCAAAGTTTATACCCAAAATGGTTTATCAAAATCATTTATTAAATCCATTTAATAGGTAAATCATTACTTATGAGAACAAAATCCCTGTGTTGGCATGAGGATATGTTATTTTATGTGTTGTATTACTTGTACGCATCAAACCAATAAGTTGTCATAAATTCTCTTTATTATAATTTCCTTACGGTCAAAAGCAAAATATTTATCATCTTAGAATTTTTGGATGTACAGTTTATGTTCCAATTCCCTCACCTCAACGCACAAAGATGAGTTCCCAAAGAAAGTTGGGAATATATGTTGGATATGAATCTTCTTCTATAATTTAATATCTTGCCAATGATTAGAGATTTATTTAAAGCAAGACTTGTTGATCATTATTTTGATAATTAATTTTTCCAACATGAGGGGGAGAGAATAAACAGTTGGAAAAAGAGATTGATTATAATGCATTATCATTATCTCATTTATCTTTGCACTAAACAATGTGAACCTGAAGTTCAAAAAATAATGCATTTACAAAGTATTACGAATCAACTACAAGATTTATTGACCTACTAAGAATTACTAAATATCCAATTCCAGCTGCAAATGCTTCAATTCGAGTGATGTCTCAACAGGACAATTTATTAGTACAAATGAAACTAAACTACATTTAAAACATGAAAGATCAATAGGTTCCAATGATAAAATCCTAGAAAAGAGAAAGATAACAAGTGATCAAAATAGTCATAGTTTGGAGACAATTAATCATAAAAATCATGAAAACATAACTTTTCATAAAACCCTAGAAAAGGTTCAGGTACCTAAAAATAATGAAGAGATCTCGATTAGTTATATCTACGGGAAAGAAATGGCACTGAAAATATAAAGTTATCGACAACATTTTTGCATATAATATTATTATTGAAATAATGAAACAAGACGAGGATCTTGAACATAAATCTATTAATAAATGTAAATGAATAAATGATTGGCCAAAATGGAAAAACGTAATTCAAGGAGAATTGAATTCACTTAAAAAAATAAAGTTTTTGGACCTGTAGTCCAAACATCTTATGGATATAAAGTTAGTGGGGTTACAAACAAGTTTTTGTGTGAAAATGAAATGAAAAAGAAAGAATGAAATCGTAATATATAAAGCATGAATTATGAAACAAGAATTTTTGCAATTAAATGGAAATTTCTTTTCTTATGGTGGATACAATTACTTTCAAATATCTTATTAATCTGAAAATACATGAAAAACTTGACATACGTTTAATGGATATTATTATAGCCTATTTCTATGGTTCACTCGAGTGTAAAATTTATATGAAAATTCTTGAAGGGTTCAAAATATTTGAAGAACATAAATTCCCAAAAAATTTATTCAATTAAATTTCAAGAATGATTATATGGATTAAAACAATCATGACATATATGGTTTAACCACCTTAGTGAATATTTACCAAATGAAAAGTATAAAAATGATCCAATTTATTGTTGTGTCTTTATTAAAAGATATGGATTTAGCTTTGTTATAATAAGTGTATATGTTGATATCATTGAGACTCTTGAAAAGTTTCCGAAAACAATAGATTATTTGAAAAAAGTTGAAATGAAAGATGTTGGAAAGACAAAGTTTTATCTAAATTTGTAAATTGGTCATTTGAGAAATAGAATATTCGTTCATCAAGTAACTTCTATAAAAAAAATTTGAAGCAATTTTACATAAATAAAACACATCTATTGAGTACCTCAATGGTTGTGAGATCTCTCAACATAAAGAAATATTCATTTTGACCCCACGAAAATAAAGAAAGAAATTCTTGATCTTGAAATTAGACTTGTAAATGGATACCCGAAATCCACCTCCGAATTCGCATTCGTATTCGTTTAAGGGTATCCGTATCCAAAAAATTTCTTATCGGAAAATATCCGTATCTGTCCGTTAAGCAACCGAATTCGGATTCGGATAATTGCTTATCGGATCGGATAATATCCGGATAGAGTAAAGTATTTAACATTTTTTCTTTAAAAATAGATGATAATCGGATTTGGATGCCGGTAATCGGATTTGGATGCCGGTAATCGGATTCAGATAGCGGTATTCGGTAATCGGAAATTAGAAATTTATACTAAAAAATGTAAAAAAGTGACAATTATCAATCAATAATCGGATATTTTATCGAATCGGATTATTATCGGATATCCGATAAAGTTTCGGATTCGGATGCCTTCTCTAAATTTTGCCGGATTCGGATTCGGATTCGGATAACGGATTTGCTAATCGGATTCGGATTCGGATACTGGTATATCCGAGCCGAATCCCGTCCGTTTACAAGCCTACTTGAAATACCATATCTGAATGTCATTGGGGCATTAACGTATCTTACTAATGGTACACAATCGGATATAACATTTTCTGTAAGTCTATTAGCAAGATTTAGTTATTTTTTAACACGAAGAACTGAAATGATATTACATATATATTTTGATACCTTCGAGGTACTATTGACATGGGGATATTTTAGTCAAATGGATTTGAAATCAACTTACTTGTTATGCAGATGCATGATATTTATTTGATCCATAGAAAATTAGATCTTAAACAAGCTATTTTTCACAAGTGGAAGTACTATTACTTTATGGCATTCAATAAAACAAACTATAACTGCTACTTCTTCAAATCATGCAGAGATAATAGTGATTCATGAGGCAAACCGAGAATGTGTTTGGTTAAGATCAATGACCTAAACATCTTGAAAACATGCAGTCTTCCCTTAGAAAAAAAGATCTCAACAATATTATATGAAGATAATGTTGCATGCATAGCTCGATTGAAGGATAAAATACATCAAAGGAAATTGAACGCAACATATTTTACTAAATTTTGTTTTCACTCATGATCTTCAATGAAGTGATGAACTCGGTGTTCAACAAATTCATTCAAGTGATAACTTGACAAATTTATCTACTAAGAAGTTGTCTACTTCAAATTTTGAAAAGCTGGTACATTAGATTGAGATGTGTAGACTTAAAGATATTTAATAATATTATCATCAGGGGGAGTAAAATACATGTTGCACTATTTTCCCTTCACCAATGTTTTGTCCCATTGGGTTATCTTGTTAAGGTTTTTAATGAGACAGTTAGTAAGATGTATTATTTAGATATGTATAGTCTTTTTCCTTCACTAAGATTTTTTCTCACGGGGTTTTATCTGAGTAAGGTTTTAACGAGGTACATTATCTATTGATGGACATCCAAGGGGGAGTGTTTAAATAATATTGATTTTGGATGTTCATCACTACCAAAGAGAATAAGCCAAAATACATTTCCAAATGAAGATCTCAATGACATCAATGTGCAATCTTGGATATTCAAATTCTCATATTAACTGAAGATCACAACAATGCATCCTTCTATATTAAGATCATTTTATTGTGTACGAGAATCATATATTGTATTTCCTTATAGAATATGATATCTCCATATTAGAGAAGATGTTAATTCTACTATAAATATGTAATACACATTACTCAATGGAGGAGTTTAATTCATCTTGTCCTAATTTTATTCATTGTTTTTAATATATCTTCTACATTTTATAATAGTTACTAAATTTTAGGAATAAATTGGAAAAAATTTGTGGGTAGTTAAGGTCAAAGTTTTTGTTAGATGGAATGAAAAGAAATTTGATTGGGGGGGGGGGGGGAGTTGAAAGAATGAAAAACTAAATAAAATAGTTAGTAACTAAATACTTTCAAAATTAAAGTCCATCATAGCAAAAGAAATTTAAACAATCTTGTGAAGTAAATCTTTTTTAAATATAGTAGATCAAGGAAATTTTTTTCCAAAGTATAGGCAAGGATTAAGGCAGTACAGTAATGTCTAAAGACAACTAATGGATTATGAGATTATCTAATCATGACTTAATGAAACTTGCTAACCGTGTGTATCATTGTGAAAATTTAAAAAACATTTTGAGATGTCATTGCCAATTTGATATATTTTGTGGCGTCGTCTATACTTTTTTGCTATTTATTTTGAGGTATCTTTAAGGTTTTCCCAAAAATTTCAAATTGAGTGCCTTGAACCAGGAACTCTTCGAGTTTTTAGTTTTCTTCAGAAGGTAATTTTTTAGGATGATATTCTGCGGTGCTCACGGTGTAATCGAGAAGGCCACCTGGGTCTTCATTGTAGGTTTGCTTCAAACGATTCTGTGGATGGTTTGCAGGTTCAGCCCTCTATCGTTCCTGCAGAAAACCTCCCAGCAAATAATCCTATTGTGGATGGGATTCCTATTGACGGTGTGAGAGTGCAGACTCCAAGCTCACTCCAACATCAGATTCATGTGGCTCTAGAGGTGGCAAGTTTGGAGGACTCTGTTTCATCCAATGAGGGTGCAGCAAATTCAATTTTAAATTTCAATTCAAATTTCAAATCTACAAGGTTGGTTCCCTCTGATGTGGTGATCGCGTCTAGCGAGAACTCTTCTCTTGATCTTTCTCTCTCTCAAAGTGATCCTTTTCAACTTCAAAAAATTTTAGATAAAAGCAAGAGTTCGATGTTGGTTGGTAATCTTTCAAAGAACGTAGTTACTTCTGTTGGTCCCACAACTAACCAACTTCCACCTGATTCGGCCACTAAGGATATTGGCTCTTTTGAACGGTTTGAAAAGCTTCATGAGAGGCCTTGTGGGGCCCTGCTGAATTCGGTTAGAGTGGAAGACTCTTCAACGGAACAGAATTCGGTTTATGTGGAAGACTTTTCTACGCAACAAGATTCGATTAGATTGGAAGAAACTGCATTGGACATGAACTCTAGTTTGGAGCTTCAAGTGGGGTCATGGGGGGCCCAACAGAATTTGAATAATTTTGAAGTAGTTTCTTTGGCCGTGGACTCTAGTTTTGAAATTCAAAATTCCTTAGATGCGGCAAAGTGTTTTAACCCAATTGGTAAACTTCCTTTGGGGAGTTCACTAGTGGGACCTACAGATAACCTCGAAAGTGGTTCGGCAACTCCTTTTGAATTTCAAAAAGTGCTTGTTGCAGGTAAGAGTTCTATGCAAATTGGAAACCCTTCTTTGGAGTGTTCATTGGTGGGACCTGAAGTTGCAAATATTATTAGAAGTTCAGCCATTGAAGGAACTACGGAGGATGATTTGAACTATTGTGGGGCCGATCATAATTCGGCCAGGCTGGAGAGTTCGGCCAATGATGAAACTTTGCAATTGAAAGTAGTTCTTCCAATTTCGTCTTCGTCTATATCAGTGCGGGCTGAAGGTTCTCCTCGTCGGAAACCTGGTCGTCCGAAGAAGAAGGCTCACGTAGTGAAGAAAGTAGTAACAAGTAAAAAGGTTTCTATAGCAGAGGATTTCAAGAAGGTAGATGCAGCTTTAGCGAAAGTATCCGCCAGTGCATCGAGCCTCCCATTGGGAGAGGATAGTGCTGCTATGTAACTATTGTTATGAAGCTTTTCTTAAAGATCTTGATTTGGATGCATCTAGACGTCCTATATTTTGTTTCTGATGACTTAGTTGTTGTCAATTATGAGTAGGAACCACTGAGGAAGGGTGTATTGGGGGCAACTGTTGTTGCGGGTGAGCAAGGTAGGTACTAATTGCTGTATTTCTTTTCTTTTTCTTATTTTCGTTATAAAATGACCCTTTTAGCGAAAAAAACTAGGTAGGCACCTAGCCAATGTACCAAAGTTTTTTCCATGAGCTTGAACACCCCTCTCCATTTGATAAACCAACTCATTCTTACCTATGCAATGACAAACTCATTCCATTATGTGTTTTACATCCTTTATGATGCCTCGAATTGAACCCTTCTATTGCTTGGTCAGTTGGAGTTACAATAGTAACCAACATTTGTGTTTGGAAAGTTACCATCGGTTTGTCTCTGTTTTGCTCAAGTTCTTTTTTTTCTCCTGGAATATTTTTGGGCATCCAAATGGAGAACTATAAGACCAACTTATGCTTATCTATAAGAAAGAAAACAAATTTTTGAACTAAAAAGACAGTCCCGCCTACTTAGTGGTCCAAGTCATCTCACCTTCCTACAACAACAACAACAATGAACTTTGTCCCAACTAAATGGAACCCACTGTATGGATCCTTGAATTCCAATCAGCTCTATTTGACACTATACTAGATATAGGGCCTAAGCTATTTATAATTATATCTTGTCTACCACTTCTGCTTAGGTTATCTTGGATCTGCCTCTAGTAATTCCTTCAATCTGGATTATCTCATTTCTCCATATAGGGGCATTTATAGGCATCCGTTGCCGTGACCATCCCACCTCAATCGACTTTCTTATAGCTTTTCATTTACCAGAGCTACTCAAATTCTAGTTCTAATATGATTGTTCCTTATCTTATTTTTCTTAGTTTTGTTACCCATCCATTTTAGTATCTTCATTTGTTCTAGATAGAGTTTATCTATATAATGCTTCTTAACAGCTCAATACTAAGCCATACATTATTGTTGGTCGTATGTCAAACGTATAATTCCCTTTAAGCTTTAAAGGAATATGTTGATCACACATGAACTTGGACAGACCTTTGCGCTTCATCCATGCTATTTTAATTCTTTGGGAAAATCATCCTCTACATTACCTTTTATTTTATTATTATTATTATTATAATTGAGACAAGGTACCTAAATTGCTTGATTAGAATCTCATTCTCATCAAGTTTCACCACCGTTTCATCCGTTGGATCGTAATCAAAGTTACACACCAAATATTCCTTTTTGGTTCCATTTAGTTTAAATTCTTCTACCTCTAAAGTTGCTCCCTGGGATTCAGACTTGGAATTTATCCTCACTTATGTTTCATATACTAAAACAATATCATCACTAGAAAGCATATTCCGACCTAATCTTGAATGTTTTCAGTTAAATCATCCATTGCAAGCATAAATAAATATAGGCTTAAACCTGGTCCTTGATTCAATTCAACTATAGTGGAATATTCATCACCTTGGAGCCCCACCATTTTGACACTTGTCATTGAACCATTTTTATCATACATATTCTCAACTATGTCCATATACTTGCTTGCAACATTTCTTTTCTCAAGTGCTGAAATTACCATCTAGAGACTCTACCATAAGCTTTTTAGGTCAATAAAAACCATATGAAGATCTTTCTTAGACTATCTATACCTTTTCATAGGTCTCCTAATAAGATAAATAACTTCCACTGTAGATCCTCCTGGCATGAAATCATATTGGTTCCCCATGATAGTAGGTTATTGTCTTAAACAAGTTTCAATTACTCTCTTCCATATTTTCACAGTATGATTCATCAATTTTATGCCTCCATAGTTATTATAACTTTGAATATTTCCTTTATTTTTATAAATTAGGACCACTACGCTTCTTCCTCCATTCATCTATCATTTTCCTTGTGTTCATAATCTTATTAAGCAACTTGGTCAGCAAAGTTTGAGCATAGGTTCCTAAGCTCTTCCGTACTTCTATTAGGATTTTATTAGGTGAGTGCTTTGACAACTTTCATCCCATTCGTTAGATTTTTTTTGTTTTTTCCTTCTTACTCCAAATCATAATTCTCTGGATGTATGTTCAAATATTAGTGCCATGGTATTAGGGATATTTCTGGCAAACCAACCAAAACCCTAGCTGCCACTTCTTATCAAGCTTATTTGGCTAGGGTTGCTTCTTAGAAGTCTGAAGTGCATCGAACTCGTACTGATTCACTCAAGATGGATTCTATGCATGCCACTCACAAGGACTCTAACCAATTCAAAGAAAAGTTTGAACTAGACTACAACATCTATAAAACCCTAATGGATTTTGTATGTAATCTCAAACTCTTATCCTCATGTAAACCTAAACTCTACAAACACTGTAACACAAGGACTCCAAATAATGATAACTATTGAAGTCCTAGATGACTGATGAACAAGGACTCTTGACTCTCTATAAGAAGACATGTACACAACTCATTCAAACATAGTGGAAATTATCTCAAACTCTTCATGGATGCAGGTCATTCAACCGAACTGCGTTAAACTTTTCTATTCTCTCTCTCTCTCTCTCTCTCTCTCTCTCTCTCTCTCTCTCTCTCTCTCTCTCTCTCTCTCTCTCTCTCTCTCTCTCTCTCTCTCTCTCTCTCTCTCTCTCTCTCTCTCTCTCTCTCTCTCCTAACTGAATCAAATCATGTCATCAGAGCACCAAGTTTTTTCTTCCCACCCTCACGCTTCACTTCTCTCCCTCAATAATCTACTTGCAATTAACTTATAGAGAGTAACTATCTAGTGTGGAGATCCCGATTCGTCCCTCTCTTGAAGACTTATAAGTTATTTGACATTGTGGATGGCTGCTCTGCATGCCCACCCACCACTATCACCATTGATGAAGACTATCTTGGTGTGCAAACTGAACCCTGACTATCATAGGTGGGTTTGTCAGGATCAGCTTCTCATGTGATGGCTTATTGCTTCTCTATCTAAAAATGTACCTAATCAAGTCGTTGGATGTTCTCCTGTAAGAGAAGTCTGGCAACATCTTGAAATTACTTATGCAACACCTCTTTCTACCAAAATTATGCAACATCATCTCCAATTGGGGTAGTTAAAATGAGGTAGCAGTAGTATTCATGATTACCTCCTTAACATTAAATCCACTACTGATCAACTTGTGGTTGCAGTTAAGACTATTCTAGATAATGATATTTACTTGCATGTTCTTACTGATTTGAGTCTTGAATATTCAGCTTTTGTTACTTCTGTAACAACTTGTGGCTTCCCTATTACTTTTGCTGAGTTAAAAAGAATATTACTCACTCAAGAAATTATTTTTAAAGATGAATTGGCATATGAATCATCCCCTCCCTTGGCTAATTTGACTCAGACTGGTAATGCTAGACCTTCTTGTCCTCCCTTTTGAGGTCACTCCAATAACAGAGGCAGGCCATATCATGGGAAGCCTAATGGCAATCATCTTCCCATTCTTACTAGACCACCTTCTCCTTCTCATGGTGGTTATAAACAACAACAACAACGTTTTCCCATTGTCTATCAGATCTGTGATCGTCCTAGACATAAAGCCTGTGATTGATACTAGCGTTACATCATGCCCTTCAAGGTATGACTAGTGCTCCTCCCTTTATGAATATTTCTGAATTCTATGGTGGTTCTATTACATATGAGAGTTGGTATACTGATTCTGGGGCTAAATCACATCACCAATGCCCTAGAAAATCTTGACATGGCTCACCCCTACACTGGTATAGATCAAGTACAATTTGGTAACGGTACATGTTTGCTGATCACTCACATTGGTAATCTCTCTTCATACACCCCAATCTATAGTTTATCTTAATAAAGTATTTTATGTTCTTGACATTTAGAAGAATTTATTATCGTTATCTCAGTTTACACGGGCTAACAGTGCAATTTTGGAGTTTCACCCTGATATGCTTTATGTGAAGGATCAAGCAACAAGGAATTGTTTTCTCTAAGGAAATGTTAAGAATGGGTTGTACTAGTTATACTTTGGCAATTTTTCTCCACAAGCACGTCTTGGTGAAAGAACTTTAGTCTCCAATGCCACTATAGATGTGATGCACTGCATCTTTTTATATTATTATTTCATCATTGTATTAGAATATTTCAATCCTCAAGATTATTAAAGGATCATGGTAGTTGGATCATGTGTCAAGATAGTTTGTTTGATTGTTTAACCAAATGGTTCAAGAGTAATTAAACGATAGCTTAAATAGAATTAGATTCCAATTAGTATTTTCGTCGAGATCCGACATCACTTGTGGGTCCCACGACGATAGAAATAGACTAAGCTGAAAACGTGAAAATGATCAGCATAATTTTTGAACTTAGAGGTATTAATATTTGCATCCCTGTATGGGCTTTGTATAAGGAAATAGAGTGGGCCCACAAACCTATAAAGAAGCCTACTAATTATTTTGTTAAATATATACATGTATATGTTATGATATTTATTATATAAAATAAAGGTTAAAGAGAGAGAGGAGAAGTGAAGAGGAGAAGAGAGAGAGAAGAAGTGGAGAGGAGAGAGAATAGAAAGAACATAGAGAGGAGAAGTGGAGAGGAGAGAGAAGAGAGAGGAGAATTGAAGATGAGAGAGAGAAAGCAGAGAGAAAAAGACAGAGAGGAGAGGAAAAAGAAAGTAAAGAGAGAGAAAGAGAGGGAAAGTCTGTTTGGTTCCTACGTACTCAAAAATAGCCCATAATCATCCTAAATACAAAAGAGAGAGCAAACTTTTAACTGAGTCAGGATCAAAAGACACACATGGAACAGAAACAGGTAAGTGATATTGACCAGCCTATGTATGTAGTAGATGATTCCACTTAGTAGACAGGTAGCATTTACATGTAACTACAAAATATATCTTATTTATTCACTTATACAATTTATGGAAATGCATGATATATTGCTTTGTGAATGAAATAGAAATGTATGAGATCAAACGATAGCTTAAGAACTTGATTGAAATGCTTGTATTAGGGATATTTTTTGAAAATTAACCAACATCCTAGCCATCACTTCATCTCAAGCATATGCGACTAGGATTGCTTCCAAGAGTTCCACAGCTAATCAAACTTCCAAGAGTTCCACTACTATTAGAAGTCTCACAGCTGATCAAACACCAGTTACTACATACAAGAAGAACTCTACAATTGGTACTCACAAAGACTCTAGTCAACCCAAAGAAGAGTTTGATGCTAATTGGTAAAAAACACTGGTCAATATTTTATGTAAACTCACAATGTAATTCTAGAGTCCTAGAAAACTGAGAAGAAGGACTCTCTCTCTCTCTCTCTCTAACTATTATTATTCAAACATGGCATCATCAAAGCACCAGATTTTTTCTTCCTTCCCTCAACAATATGCTGACCATCAAGCTCATAGACAACAATTACTTACTATGGAGGTCGCAACTTGTTTCTCTCTTGAAGACTTGTGACTTATTTTCTCTTGTGGATGGCTTCTCAATATGTCCTCTTGCAACTACAGTCATGGAAGAAGACTCCATTCCTATATGTAAACCGAATCCTTCCTACAATTCATGGATTTGTTAAGACCAACTTCTCATGTGTTGGCTTATTGCCTCGCTCACAGAATCCGTTCGTGCTCAAATTGTTGAATGTTCTACCACACCCTCTACAACAAAGATTATGCAACTTCATCTTCAGTTACAAAACATGAAACAAGGTAATAGTACGATTCGTGATTATCTTCTTCGTATTAAGCATACTACCAATCAACCTGCGGCTGATAGTAAGACTGTTTCAGATGATGATATTTGTCTTCATGTTCTCAATGGATTGGGCCCTAATTATTTGGCCTTTGTTACTTCTATTACAACTCGTGACATCCTTGTCACCTTTGCTGAGTTAAAAGGAATGTTACTCACTCATGAAATTCATCTTAAGGATGACTTAGCCTATGACTCCTCTTTACCTTTGGCTAATCTCCCTCAGACTGGCAATACTCACAATTATTGTCCTCCCTTTTGAGGTCGATCGCACAATAGAAGCAGAGTTTTTCATGGACGCTCTTCAAAATATCATCCTCTAGTTCTTGCTACTCCACCCTCTACTGGTGGTTACAAACAACAATAGTCCTCCTTCATTACTTGCCAAATTTATGATCGTCACGGTCATAAAGCTCATGATTGTTATCAATGCTACAATCATGCTATTCAAGGTACCACCAATGCTCCCCCTTCTGTGCATCTTTCCGAACTCTCTAGAGGACCTTGTACCAACAACACTTGGTATCCTGACTCTGGGGCTACACATCATATCACCAATGCCCTTGACAATCTTCAACTTGCTAAACCTTATACTGGTAGGGATCAAGTTTTGGTAGGTAAGGGTACAGGCTTGCCAATCACTCACACTGGTATTGTTTTTCTCCCTACACAACATTCTCCTATTTTTCTTAATAAAGTTCTTCATGTCCCATCCATTCAAAAGAACCTTTTATTCATTTCGAAGTTTACTCGTGACAATAATGGTATCTTTGAGTTTCACCTTGACACGTTTTTTGTGAAGGATCGAGCAATAGGGAATTGTCTTCTCTAGGGAACTGTCAGGAATGGGCTTTACCAGATTCCCTCAAGCAATTTTTCTCCCTAAGCTTTCATTGGTGAACGAGCTTCTGTCTCCCAATGGCACTCAAGACTTGGTCATCCTGCCTTTAAATTAGTCCATTGTCTTGTTTCTCAATTTAGATTACCTATTACTTTTGAGAAAATTCAGTTTTTGTGTGATGCTTGTCAGAAAGTAAAGAGTCATAAACTCCGTTTCTCCTGTTCTACTTCAGTCTCTAAAGCCTCTTTAGATTTGATTAATTCGGATGTATGGGGACCCTCTCCCATTGCTTCTATTGATGGCTTTCGGTATTATGTTATTTTTGTGGGTGCCCTTAGTAAGTACACTTGGTTGTATCCTATGCATTTGAAATCTGAGGTTGTTGGGATTCTTCAAAGGTTTAAATTACTTGTTGAAAATTTATTTTCTAGCCAAATTAAACGCTTTCAAAGTGATTGGGGTGGCGAATATCACCCTATATCTACCTTTCTCACTTCTTGTGTGATTGATCATCGCCTACCTTGTCCTCACACTCATGAGCAAAATGGGGCTGTCGAGCACCGTCATTGCTGTACTGTTGAAACTGGCCTTATCTTGTTAGCTTATTCTTCTTGCCATAGAAAATTTTGGAACTATGCCTTTGAAATTGCAATATTTCTTATAAATAGGACTCCTACCCCTGTTTTGGGCAATGTTTTACCCCACTACAACCTCTTCACAGTCCATCCGAACTATGCCTCCTTAAGAGTTTTTGGTTGTGCATGCTACCCTTACCTTTGCCCTTATAACAAACACAAGCTAGAGTTTCGCTTTAGCATGCATGTTTTCTTGGTTACAGTCCTCGTCTTCGTGGGTATCATTGCTTCAATCCTCAAACAAATAAACTCCTAATTTCCCACCATGTTGTCTTTGATGAAAAACAATTTTCCTTAATTTCACCATCCGTCACCCATTGCGACTATCCATCAATCTCAACCACCTTTACCTTCTCTTCTTGGCCCTCCTCTTGTGTTTCTTTCCCTTACTCCATCTCCTCCTCCTTCGGTCCCCCCAACCCCACCCACACCCTTAGAAGACCACGACTCCCCTCCCCAACTAACACGTTTCTCTCTCTCCCTCTCTCTCCTAAATGTTGGGATTGTATGAATTGTATCAAGTCTTATTCAAATAAGGCAAAGTGATAATTGAAATGCAAAAGGTAAATTGAAATGGACAGGGTATAGTTATGGAAGACTGGAATTGAATGTAATCACAGGAAAGAAAAGGGAGGAAATAATAAAAATAAAGAAAGAAATAAAATGTAATGGCTTTTGTGAGTCCTGGTACTTAGTGTACCCAAATCGGAGGGCATGCAAGCAAGACTGAAAAGTGGAAAGATTGAGTTTGTGCCAATGATTGCAATCCACGAGGTGTACAAGGCCTTGTGTCCAGAAGCCACTTTGGTGGTTAAGGGATAGAAGCCACTTCAGTGGCGAAAAGATAGAAGCCACTTTGGTGGTGAAGAGAAATGTACATTCTCTGGATTTTCTTAGGCTCAAAACTATAATTCCAAAGAACATAAATGAAACTATGTGAAAGAAAATTGGAATGCATAATGCTATATGACTTTGATGTGATAATGGATGCATGATGAATTGTCTGACTTACTTGCATTGTTGTCTATATTGCTTACTGGGCCGCAAAGATTACTATTGTAAATGTTGACAAGTCCCCGTATACATGACAAGGGCAAGGGTACTACCACCTAACAACATCTTTAAAGCAGAAGATGGAAAACCTTTTTCTTTTTGTTGTAGCTGATGTTTGCTTAACTGGAATGTGAATGTATTTTTTTTTTGAGACTATATGTACTTAACTAGATACTATTGAAAACTCAAATGTAAACATAACAGGATTTCGGACTATATACAAATGTTTATGAGTTAAACTGTCAAACAAGTTATCTGTTTTTGTCCTTAGAAATGTTTAGTTTAACATTGTTTTAGTGGGTATAAACAGGTTGATACTGAGAGGAACTATCACGTGCCTTGGTTGGATGTCTGTAATGTGGGTCCCACAAAGCCAGTGAAAACTGGAGTCGTGACAATAGACTTGGCCATCCAACTTTTAAATAGTTCATAACATTGTTTTTCTAAATTTAATTTACTTTTTACTTCATAAAAGGTTAATTTTTTGTGTGATGCATGTCAAAAGCGAAAGTCATAAACTCCCCTTCTTTTCTTCAAAATCAGTTTCTAGAGGACCTTTGGATTTGATTTATTCAGATGTGTGGGGGGCTTCCCCAATAACCTCTATTGATGGATTTTGTTATTATGTAATATTTGTGGATGATTCTGTAAATATATTTGGATTTATCTTATGCATTTAAAATCTAAAGTTGTGGCGATTCTTTAACGTTTTAAGTTTCTTGTTGAGAATTTATTTTTCCGTCCAATTAAAAGATTTCAAAGTGATTGGAGTGGTGAATATAGGAATGTGTCTACTTTCCTTCCTGTGGAATTGAGAATTGCCTTCCTTGTCCCCACACTCATGAGCAAAATGGGGCTCTTGAGTGTTGACTTCAGCATATTGTTGAGACTGGGTTACGCTATCAATGTAGTCCTCCACTCCCAAACACTATTGGAATTATGCTTTTGAAACTACTAAATTTTTTTTCTTATTGATCGGATTCCTACTTTGGTCTTGGGCAATGTTTCACCCAACTACAAACTTTTGCCACCCATGTCTCTGCCTTTATAACAAAAAAAAAAAAAAAAAACAACACTAGGAATTCTGATCTAGCATGCATGTCTTTTTTGGGAATATCCACGTCATTTTGGGTACGTTTTCTTGATCTTCAGATACGCAAACTCTTAATTTCTTGCCATGTTGTTTTTTATGAGAGGCAGCTTCCCTTCCAAACGCAACCACCTTGCGAGGCTTTATTTCACAATCAAAAACCTCTCCCCTTTATTCTTGGGCCCCCTCTTGTGCTTCTTACCCGTAGACCAACTCCCTCACCTTTGGCCTTGCCCCTACCATCGACACCCTTGGCAGAATCCTCCTCCCTTGGTCCCGCCATATCTCCTCCTTCTCCCGTAACCAACCCCTCTTCTCCCATCGAAATTGTAGTTGACCTACTCTATGATCCTCACCCGCCATCTCCTCCACCTCCTCCAAACCCTACTCTAAACACCTATGCCATGATTACACATTCTAAAGTTCAACCTCCCCCGAGAGCCCTTCTTACTTCTGCCACTACTCGTAACCTAACCCAACTTGAAACTACCTCTTTCATGGTTGCCAATAAGTACCCTTATTGGTGTAAAGCTATGGATGAAGAGCTCAATTCCTTATGGAAGAATAGAACTTGGTCTTTTGTTCCTCCTCCTTCTAGGACTAACATCATTGGTTGAAAGGGGGTTTTTCAAATTAAACGGAAGGTTGATGGTTCCATTGAAAGATAAAAAGCAAGGTTGGTGCCAAGGGGTTTAATCAATAGGAAGGGCTGGACTATAATGAAACCTTTAATCCAGTCAAACCCACCACAATTAGTTTGGTATTATCTCTTGCTGTCTCCCGATCTTGGCCTAATTGCCAATTGGATATTCAAAATGCCTTTTTACGTGGGTTTTTGAATGAATCTGTCTACATGAAATGGCCGCTAGGGTTTGCTGATTCTCTTCACCCTGACTATGGTTGTCATCTTCATAGATCTCTATATGGCCTCAAGCAGACCCCATGAGCTTGGTTTGATAGACTCAGTTCATTTTTATTGGAGTATGAATTTCTTGGCTCTGAAAATGACACTTCACTTTTTGTTTCACATGAGATTTCTGGAACAATGTAAATCTTAATCTATGTGGATGATATTATTCTTACTAGGAGCTCTAACTTGATAGTTACTCAGTTTATGACTGTGATTGTCTCTATGTTTCTATGAAAGACTTAGGTCCATAACATTATTTTCTAGGAATGAGTATTTTTACCTTCACTAATAGTCTTCATCTCTCTCAATAGTAGTACATTACGGATTTTCTTTTCATAGGGCAAATATGAGTGATTGCAAGCCTATTACCAACCAACTCTCTCCATCTACATAGTTGAGCAAATTTTTTGGGGAGCTCATGGCCTATCCTACCTTGTACAAGAGCATTGTGGGGGCTCTTCAGTATGCTACAATGACTAGACTTGACATTTTGTTTTCCGTCTAGAGTGTGCCAGTTTATGCAAAGTCCAACTCTTGATCATTGGTTTGCTGTTAAAGGATTTTACAGTACTTGAAGGGCACTCTCTCTTACGGCATTGTTATCGATAAATCATCCCAGATGGACTTAACTTCTTTCTCTAATGCTGACTGGGATGCTTTCCTGATGATCAAAAGTCTACCTACGGTTTGCAATATTTTTGGGAACCAACATTGTATCTTGGAGCTCTCATAAAGAGACTACAATTGCCGACTCTAGCACTGAGTCTGAATATAGAACCCTAGCAAATACCGCTACTGAACTCACCTAGATTCAATCCCTTCTCCATGAAATTCATGTCTTCCCGTTGATGCCCCGATCTTATGGTGTGACAATATTGTTGCTACCTATCTTATTGTGAACCTAGTTTTCCATGCTTGTATCAAGCATGTGGAAATTGACTTCTACTTTTTCTACGATAAGATTGCCAAAGTGGATCTTCGAGTTCGTTTCTTATTTGGTTGGCATTTCACAAGCCACTCTCTACTCAATGGTTCAGTACACTGCTAGCCAAACTCATGTTCGCTTCACCTCCCTTGAGTTTGTAGGGGTTTATTAGGGATATTTTTGGCAAACCAACCTGAACCCTAGTTGCCACTTCTTCTTAGGCTCACGTGGCTAGGGTTGCTTCTGAGAAGTCTGAAGTGCATCGACTCCTGCTACTACACTCAAGATGGATTTTATCTATTGCCACTCACAAGGACTCTAACCAATCCAAAGAAGAGTTTGAGGTAGACTACAATTTCTATAAAACCCTGGTTGATATTTTATGTATTATCAAACTCCTATCATCATGTAAGACTAAACTCAGCAAACATAGGACTCCACATGATGACAACTATTAGAGTCCTAGATGACTGATAAACAAGGACTTTGACTCTCTATAAGAAGGCATGTACACAACTCATTGGGACCAATATTGATACAGCACTCAAACCCAACTCTGATATGTGCGGGCTGGGCGCTGTTCTGAGAAATTCACATGGGGATCCAATATTTGCTTTATCTGAACCAGCCCATTTTAAAGACCCTTTTTTGGGTGAGGCTTTAGCTATGAGAATGGGCATTCTTCATACCTTGGGAGATGGTAGAGATCACATTATGGTGGAGTCGTACTGTCTAGAATTGATCAAGTGCATTAATCACCCAGATTCAACAAGACCACCTCCAACTGCAGCAGCCATTGTGGATGATATTAAAGTACTATGTAGTACATTTATGTCTTGTAATGTGGCCCATATATCTAGGAAATCTAATATTGTTGCGGATTTCCTAGCCCGGAAAGCCCAGTCTCTTTCGGACGCGACTGCTTGGCTTATTTCCTCTCCTTGGTTGCGAGAGTTATGCTCTCTCGCTCCCTTGGCTAGTCCGTCTCTTTAAATAAAGAGTTTGATTACCAAAATAAAAAATAAAAAGATACTAGGAGAGTGTCCAGAAACTAAGTCAGCATGATAATTAATTGATTGTTAATTGAGCCTGAAGTCGTTACAAGATAAAATTTCCTTTTCCTGCACAAGGCATTTGTCACCTTTCTTTGAATAAAAACTCCAAAACTTTTATAACGATAACAAAAACAAACTCTTATCCAACTTAATGGGATTTACTTCATAGATCTAAAGAGAACAGAGGTAAATGAGCAATAAGGGAATTGATTAGAGAAAGAGGACCATAATGAAAATGAAAGTAAGGGGAGGTATGCACGTCTCAGCAAGTCGTTCGAGAATTTCAACCAATTAAGATTTGCATCGTGGATCTTACCCTTCAGCAGACTCCATCTGAAGTCATAGATTCTACAAGATCTGAATGGTTCATGTCCTTCACAACTTCTTATATATAAATTTTAGGCCTGTTCAGTAACTTTTCATCCTTCTGTTTGACATTTTTCTGTGCTAATGGAAAATAAAGTGAATAATCGCTTTGGTATATTGTCCTATTTTAATGTGCCAATGAAGAAATCAAACCTATTTTATGTGCAAAAAAGGATTTCAAATTCACAAAACCCTTGGTTAGTCGATTTTCATAATTATTTATTCATTTATTTTAATGATAAAAAGGACAGTTGAAACATCATTTCTTGAAAACTTTTATCAGAAGCCCAAACAAAGAAGAGAGAAGAAAAAACACAGGCAACTCTCCATCTTCTACCCCTGCCTCTTGTCTTCAAAAGAAGTTTTTATAACAGGTTTACCAAACATATTAGCAAATTGCTATTGAGCGGCGCTGCTCCGAGGAGTTTGCGGTTTGATTCAATGGTCGAGATGCATTTTGGAGCTCAAAACGCATTTCAACCGACCATTGCTCGAAGCAGTGCTGATCCATAGAAACTAGCTAGCAAGGTCCAACCTTTATGGTTCAAAAACAATTTTTTAGCAACAGAAAAAGATAACCGTCTAGGTAAGAAATGTTTCAAAATAGAAGTGTTACATACGACGCCTTTTATAGCTTTGCTGCTAATTCATTTTGGTTCATTTTCAATCAAAGTCATGTAACTCTTTACTGGCATGTTTACTGTTTGTTGTTTTAAAACATGACCATACAATCTCAAATGACTCTTGAAGCTTGTCATAACCTTTTCATGTCTAAATTTTCCTACCAGTTATTATATTTCTGTTCTGAAAAGATTTCCTTTCATGGTCATGCATTCTCACTTGAGGATATCAAATTTAATTCTTAAAGTGGTAATTTGAACTGTTCCTTTAGCCAGCCATATGGGAAACTATTCTAACCTAAAAAATATATGGCTGAAAATTTTTATGATAATATCTTAACTAAAATATTCAAGACATGAGTTTAATCTATGTAAGGCTGTTTTACTTTATTCCCTAATATTTCCTTTGTATTTTGTAAATTGTGTCACAAATTCTTCCCCAAAAAAGGGAAGAAAAAAAAGAAAAAGAAAAACTAAAAGCTTGATCTCAATCGAGCATTGAGCCAAATTTCAAACTTCCACCCCTATTTTAAATATATTTTTGCAATACATAAAAATTTTCTCCTATAAATTCGAACACACCTTGAAGAACAAATCAATTCAATCCATTCACTGTTTCAGTTCCACCATGATCCATCCCATTCTGTTGCTTGGACTTGTTGCTGTGACATACTTTAGTGTAAGAAAAATTATGCTTTCCCATTACTTATTCATTTTAACTCGATTATTTCTTGTTCATATTTTTTCTTTCTTATCTGGTCGTTATTTCCTTTCCATAATATTCTAGGGTTCCCTAGCTGAAAACGCCTTCATAAAATACTGGGAAAACCATATTGGTCTTCCACACCCCCCACACTGGTTAGCTACAAAGGCTTCTTTATTAAATCCTCATCAATTGGCTGCTTTTGTGAAACTTATGGAGAAAAATGAATTAGGTCCGCACTTGCATCTATTCTGTAAGCAGGCTAATGTTGTTTGCTCCACAAATGCAATTTTGAAGAATACAACTGATAGCACAACCTTGCCACCAATAGCTCCATGGAATGAAGCCAAGTTGAAATATAACTTTCCAAATAAGGTATCCCTTTCAGTTGCCAGCCAAGGGGGTTTGCCATATTTCCGGAAGTCTATGGTAGAAGGCGGAAGTTTCATACCTGTCCCTGACTTAAGGGACCCATTATCATATAAATCATTTTTGCCTCGAGCTCTAGCGTCAAGAATCCCATTTTCCTTTGCCCAATTGGAGGAACTGAAGAAGCTTTTCCGTGTGGAAGATCAATTAGAATTAGACATATATATCCAAAGCACCCTCAAGATATGTGAGAAAAGTCCCATTCAAGGTGAGAAGGGAACTTGTGTGACTTCCGCAGAGGATCTTGTAGACTTTGTTGTCGAGAAATTAGGACATTATGTACACGTATGGAGTACCAACAGTGTTGAAGGATCATATGAGAATGTCACAATTGGATCTGTGAAACTCATATATGGAAATCTTTATGAACCACCAGCCTTATGCCATAGCTTGCCATTCCCATTTCAAGTCTATTATTGCCATGTCATAGAAAAAGTAAAAGTATATGTAGTTGATATACATGCTCGTAAAAAAGTGCATCAAGTGGTCATGGCATGCCACTATGACACATCAACTTGGAATCCAAATCATCTTGCTTTTGAGTTGCTAGGTTTTGGCCCAGGCCAAATTGAAGTCTGTCATTGGATAAATGAGAATGGAATTGTTTGGACAAAGAATACACAATGAGAACCAATCTACAATCAGATTATCTTCCAGTTCTCTTATTTGTATTACATGTTACTGCTTATATGATGCGGATGATAATAAAAATTTCTTTTTAGCTTGCCTTTATTCTCTCTTTCAAGTTTCAAATAATTTTGTAAGCAGTTCGATCGTTTGGGTACTAAGATAACAACTTGGAATATAAAGAAAATCCGGCATTTGGGAGTCTTTTACACAGAGCAATCAACTTTGTTGCACAATAGAAATCCTAGAAAGATCTGCATGAAAGTTTGTTATATGATTATTTGAACTTCTATGTGTTGTCATGTAGGTATCTCCCCTTTGGCCCTCAGATGGCGAAACATAGCATTTTAGAAATCCAATAAGTAAAACTACAAAGGCAGGGGAGATAATAGTCGTTAGATTTCTAAAATGCTACATGTTGTGATCTGAGGGAAGTACGGAAAATACCTACATCACAGCAAATAATGCTCAGCCTTAGAAAGTGATTGAGAAAGAATGCTTTGACGTATTTACTCATTTGAGAGTGATGAGTTGTATGGGTCATTTTAGAGTGATGAATTGTAATTAGCTATTTCTTGATGGATGGAGGTTTCATTTTTGGTATTTTCCCCCCAAGTGGGGTGGGTGGAGTTTTGGTATGTTTTACTCATTCAATGAATTTTTGGTATGCTTAATTAATTATTATATTTAATCGTGCAATTTTACCATCAATAGTGTCAAGGATATTCAAAATTCAAATTTTCAAAAGTTACAAACTCAAAATTCTAATTAGAATATGAACTTGACTTGAGTCCCCCAACAAATTCAAAATTTTGAATATCTTTGACAAATAGCAATGACCTTGTAAAATTTGTGATGCTCTAATCAGCGATTAACACTAGATTTCCAGATCAAGAAGGCAAAGATCTGCAAACCCCATTATTTATTCATTGATAATTTGATAATTTGATTATATTTCCCTATTTATAGGCATATAGATCAACAAACATAAGCACAAGTGCATACGCGTAAGGGAGGAGTAGGTGACTTTTCACAATAACCTTGGCCATGCTTGTTCTTGTACTTCTCCGAGCACTTTTGTTCGCATTGAGCTCCAGTAAATTTTGGATTGCATTCTCCCAGGTTTTCAAAGCAAAGTGCCTCTGCTTTAGGCACCATCTTGTCAACTACAAAAATTCACAAGCATCAAAAATTAGGGTTTTGAAGATAAAGAAACACGGATCTTGAAAAGAATAATATATCATGATCTGATCTCCCATGGAAGAATGAAATGAAAAAACAAACCTGAAAAGACCATCAGTAAGGCAAGAAAATAAATAGTCATATGGAGCTTCACCATTCTAGCAATCTATTGTGAACTGTCTTTGAAAATCTTACCGAAATGGAGATCAACCTATTTAAGAACCAAAACATATCTCTTTTGAGCTTCCCTCATTGTTTTGGAGACTGGATCTTTTACCCTCATTTTTTTTTAGTCCGGATTTTCTACCCCCTACCTCCCTCGTTCTACCATTTCACCACACATTGAATAAATCTTCTTTTTAAGCTCTGAAAAGGTAACTACCATAAGTAAACCTTCTTCCTAAATGTGTAGTGTTTTTGTTTCTTTTGTTGAAAATCCTTCTGTTCACACCACCATTGTTCCTCAAATTTCAGCCATAAATTGATCGTCTCAATTGTATCTAATTGAGTATTAATCATCACAATTGAAACCGAAAAAGGGAAAGGTTATCACTTTCAATTTGTTTCCAAGGATTGTATGATAGGTCACTTAATTGCATTAATATTATATCAAATCCTTTGTATTTTAATGAGACTAATTGGTTGTTTTATTTGGATATGGACAGATTATAGTGTTTGCATATCAAATCCATAAAAAGAATGGTTAAAACCACATCGTCATATTTTTAAATCAAATCAAAGAACCAGACCCAAATTAAGATGGAGGATTTGATTATGTCCAAAGCTAGAGATTTGATTTTGTCAAAATCAGAAGGATTTTCATGAAAGGTCTTAATTCAATAAACAAAGATTTTGTTTTCTCTTGCAATCGGACATCTAAGGAATAAGTTGAATTGGAAAGTAACTAAATTAGAAACCACTACATTGGCAAGGAGGAAGATAAAAACAATCAAATGGGCAAGGAAAAAAAAAAAAAAAGAAACAACTGAATTGGGAAGAATTGCATTGCTAAAGCGAATAATGGAAATGACAAAATTAAAAAGGATGCAGAATTGGCAGGAATCCTCTATAAGAAGGAAGGCATTTTCAGAGATTTATCATCACAAGTTACAATATGAGGAAGCCACAGTTTTGAGGAACAACGGCACAATATTTTCTATTTTTATTTATTTATTCTTCTTTTCTATGTCTAGCTAATTTCATCTTTCGATCAAAATTGATAGAAGTTTGATTTTTGACAATTGTGAGACTTCGAGTAATTAGTTTTCTTTAGTTCTTAGGTATTTATACGTTTTCCATTTATATTATGTTATTGGATTAATCCTTAGACAATAGGCCTGTTGTTTGATGATTAATACAATACTTAGTCAATTAGAATAACTATTTCTTATTCTCATATAAGTGACAAATAGCATCCTCAAATGGGTAATCAATGCCCTAGAGAGTTTGCTATGAGAATATATGTCCTAGTTTAAATAAATAAGGTTTTCTCAGGTTTATTGACTAAGGATTGGGTCTTTTATATTTGATGCAATTAATAGACATAACTCAAAGGACAGATCCGAATGTTATGTTCATTAATTAGGGGATAACTCAAAGGATGGATCCGAAGGTTATCGAGAAAGTAGGGAAAGATTGGTTGTTGGAAGACTGATCCTCAATGACCATAACCAATCTACCTGAAATTAAAGTTTTTGAGAGAATCAATATTGAAATTAATCTTGATTGAAAGTTTTTATGATTCTGATTTTCTTGTTAACCATTGTATCTATTTATTTGTTTTATTCATTATTTAGTTTCTTGATTCAAAACCCCCTAATTTTTATCAAGGAAAAAATCTTCACCAATCTTTGTGGATTCGACCCTACTCAATGCTATTACAAATTCAGTTGAGATAATGATTATCTTTGGTGGATTCGACACCCACCATTGTGCCCTATAATTGCATGAGTTAATAAAATTGGAATCATTTGCCCTCTAGGGTAAAGGATAATCATATCTTGACACTCCATCTATGGATGTAAATGGACAACTGACATTCACTCCCGAATTCACATATGTATCCATTTAAGGGTATCCGAATCCGACTGATTACAAATAAGATGCGGATATGATAATACTCTTTCTGACAATTATTATTTGTATAATAAAATTATCCAATTAAGTTTATTCTTTGAATTTTTATTTTTTTTTATAAATTTTTTTTCCAAAAGATATGTGAATATTTTTTTTCTTCAGATTTTCTACTAAAATAAATACCAAAATTCTTAAATTTCAAACCTAGCCCTGACAAAAAAAGGGTAATGATGTTAAAGGTAGTCAAAAAACTTGTATTTAACCTATATTCATACCCATTTAGAAACTACTTTGAGAAAATAACTATTTGACTATACTCCAAATCTAATTGAATCTGTCAAAAACCCGACATGATATTACCAACTCCGTCCAAATATAATATGATGCGGATATGGTATTACCACTATCCCATCCTAATCCAATCCATTTACACCCCCTACCTTCTTCATGCATTTAGGAGACAATCACCTCTAAATACTGACTAGATGGGACTCCCTTGAATATATGGTGGTAGGGGGGCTGGGGTAGGTTAATTGGATTCGAGTTAACATAACAGCTCTTTATCTTACCCAAAAAGATGTTACCCCTAACAAAATAGGACCCATGAAGGTCTGACTCGATTAGTGATGGGCAAGGGCTTCCTTCCACTAATGTATCAACTACATTGGCATTTGAAGCATTGGGATTCTCTACACATGTACAAGGGGTAAAAGGTATTGTGTTCCTATCATATCCCTTTCGCCACATATTTAAGATGGGATTTTATCTATTCTCCACCTGGTCAGTGCTTCTTTTAAAAATGTGACAGAAAAATATGAAGGGAACACAATTCATGAGTAGAAGATTTAGACTCGCATTTGAATTTCTTCTCGTATGAGGTAAATTATAGGAAAGGAAGAAAATGAAGGGATCTTGTATGTGAAATTCAATAAGTAAAAAATCACTCAATTAATCTTTTGATTTCCTAATCTGATTTTCTTGTTCTTTCTGTATATTATCATTCATTCTTGCATTGAAATGGCAAATAATTAAGGTCTGGATCATATCACATCTTGGATTAAATCACTAAAATATTTTGTCATAAAAGCCACAAAACATAGAGCTTGAAAAGATACCCATTGGAGAAAGGCATAAGAAACAAACCTGAGAAGAAAATGAGCAAGGCAAGAATGCAGAAGGTCACATGGTGCTTCGCCATTCTCTCTTTTAGAATTCTAGCCAAACTGAAGGTGAACCTGAAAATAGATCTAATTGGAATTTATACAGCACTTGATGGATTGTGCTACACGGTTACTCACCGGATTTTGACACGTAATTATACAATATTTAATAATCATTATTGAAATCCAGATTTAACACACTGTATTATCTCCTAAAATCCCTCCCCTACATGCATCCGGAACTGATGTCTCTTTCATCAGTAAGTCTTGTTTATCCTTTTTCCTTTTCCTTACCTTGATATTTCCTTGAAATAGCATATGAATTCAGAAAATGGTTCATGAATATTCTAACTATATCAATTCCTAAAATAAACAAACCTTGATGAATGATTAAATTTGGAAAATAAATAATAGTGCGATTAGTTGTTTAAGGGTTGTATGGTAAGGTTTTTGTGTCATTACTTGTTTTAGATAAGAAATAGTTCTTTCTGTTTTTATGCGTTTTTACCTTTTCCTACTGGTTTTAGATGCTAAAATTATATACGATTATATAGGGAGGAAAACATTTCAATAACAAAAAGTGAACAAAACACGAAAGAAACTTTGAGATTTTAGTGTGTCAAAAAAGAAGGTTATGTGATTACCAAAAAAAAATTAGAAATTATGTTTTGATGTTAAAATGACAAGAATCCCCCTCTACCTTTTCAAGAGAAGAATTTTTTTTTCTTTTCTTTTTAAATGAAAAAACACAAGAATCAAAATGGATTACGTAGACATGTATTTGGTAGTTTTTCTTCTCAAAGGAAAAGGAAAAAAAAAAAACCAACTCAAGGGGTAATATTCTTTCTTTGGAATATAAAGATAATATTAGAAATAGATAGATAAAAATTAACTGAGACTAATAAAATTAATAATCAGAGGTTTAATTGAGAAATTAGATAACTCAAGGGTGACATTAATATTATGGGATAATATTATAGGATAACTCACAGGGTGGTGCTGAAAATTTCCCTTTTATTTTTCTTACACGTGTTTGAGTTTAAAGGAGGATAACAAGTGAATTCGATTACAATAAATAATGAGTGATCACTGAATCCTATTATGATGACAACAAGGATACAATTGATATATAAGTTAAACATAAGGATTATAAGCATAATAGATAAAATGTCAGGGCGTTTAGTTCCAACCCAATGCGTGGGCGATGTAAATCCAATTACCACATTCCCGTCAAGGGAAAATAATGTGCTCTTCTAATGCTTCTCTACCATACAATAGTGTGGATCCTATTAAAAGTCATACCTATGACTAATTTTATTAATGCTTATGGGTGAGCCCATCATTATTGTGTGGACATGAAGGGATCCATAATGGAAGTTTTCATGCCCACTGCCCCGCTGCTCATGACCCATGACCCACGGAAGACCTTTTATGAACAAACCAGACCCTAAAAACTCTCGATTTTTCTTGGCAGCAGTGCTTACATGGCACTGCTCCAAGCAGCGAACGGTCAAGATGAAAAATTGGACCTTTGATTAAATCGTGATCGTACATTTTACCCATGTGCAAAAAAATGATTTTAAGTGAAAATAGACTCGGTTCGGTTCACACGATTCACAACGAACCATTACAAAACCAAAACCCTATTCAAAAAAAAAAAAAAAAAATAGAGTCGTTTTCTTCCTACGAACTGTTCATCCCGTCACTAGGATGATCGCATGATACAAGTGGGTTTCAAGAATTTGATTTTATTTGATTGGAGAAGAAGAAGAAAATGATGATGACTGATGGGTATGTAATGTTTATCTGTGCAAATAAGGCGTTCATTGTATCATTCACCAAGCAGGAATCTAGGGTTTCCCTAGCTGTCACTACTCATCCATGCATGCAAGGCTTCAAGAATCAGACTCAAACTCAGTTACTTAAAAGACTCTAGCAGATTATATCTTATCCACAAGTGGATCAGACTCAAAGTTGTACTCAAACACAAAGGAGACATAGTTAATACCAAACACAAGTAGATAACTTGTGTAACTCAAACTCTAGAGTAAGAGTTCTAGATTAATGTTGAACAAGGACTTTTGTAACTATAAACATATAATTTGTACTACAGTCAATCTCAAGGAAGCAAATCACACTCCTGTGGACGTAGGTTGCAAGACCACGTATATCTCTGTGTCAACGAACTCTCTCTCCCTTTCTCTCTCCAACGTTTCTCTCTTTCTCTTTCCAGCTCTTTTCAACTCAAGATTATGGAATTTAGCATGGCATCAGAGCACCAAGTTCTCAATTATCCTTTTCCATATCTTAACGGCTTCTTTTTAGTGAAGATGAATGAAACAAACTATCTACTATGGAGATCTCAGATCATGTCACTTTTGAAGACATATGACTTATTTAGCATTGAGGATAGTACTTCTCCTTGCCCACCCACTACCATCCCTGACAAAGATGATGCTGAAAATTTTCAAATCTAATTAGGACTATCACAAGTGGAACCATCAAGATTAGTTGTTAATGTGTTGGATTATTGCTTGCCTCATTGAATAAATTCATGCGCAAGTTGTTGGTTGTACCACCTCCAAAGAAGTTCGGTCAAAACTTGAGAAGATATACTCTACTTGCTCTTCTACTCATATCATGCAACTTTGCCTTCAACTTTAAAATATTTGACGAGGTAATAGTACAATTCATGATTATCTTCTTTAAATTGAGAATATTTCTAATCAATTGGAAAGCTTGTGAATGATGATGAACTATGTCTCCATATTCAAAATGGTTTGGAGTTGAGTACTCTCCCTTTGTGATTGTCATTACCCCTTGTACTTCTCCAATTTCTTAAGATGAATTACGGTGTATGTTCTTAATTCCAGAGATAAGGTTATGTGATGAATTTCTACTATTAAGGTTCCTTCTCCAATGGCAAACATGGCCAACACCCAATCCTCCATCATTCGGCCTCCATGACAACCCTTCAAGGGGCATTTTTTTCACAGAGGGGCAAATCTGGTCGTAGTCAATCTTCTCTACACCATGGCTCTCATGCATATCAACCCTCTAGAATGATTACCTGCATTATTTGTCAGATATGTGATTGCCCTAGCCACAAGGCCAAAGATTGTTATCATAGTTTCAACCATGCCATTCAAGATACAACTCATACACCTCCTTTTGTGAATATTTCTAAATTTCTGCGTGCTTCTCTTCTAGATTAAAATTGATACTTTGATTCTAGCGCTACTCCTGATATCACCAATTGTTTGGAGAATCTACAAATTGCTCAACCCTACCATGGCTCAAATTGGGTTCAAATTGGCAATATTGTTGGTCTTCCCATTAATAATACTGGCAACATCAATATTGTTTCTACATCTTCTCCAATTCATTTAAATTATGTTCTTCATGGGCCCTCTATCTACAAGAACGTATTATCAGTATCTCAATTTTCATGGGATAATAATGCTATACTTGAATTTCATCCAGATATATGTTATGTGAAAGATCGTACGATAAGGAAGTGTCTCCTTCAAGGCAGCGTTAAGGATGGATTGTTTCAGATTCGGTTGGACTCCAAACCGAAAGCATCAGTTGGCGAGAAAACCTTTGTTGAGAATTGGCACTCAAAGTTGGGGCATCCTACCTCTAAAGTAGTTAGAAATTTGAATTCTAGTTTTCATTTACGAATCAGTTTAGAAAGTTTTTATGTGTGTGATGCTTGCCAAAAAGGGAAGAATCATAAACTCCCATTCCATTCTTCCAAATTCATTTATGATAGTCCTTTGGACCTGATTTTTTTGGATGTTTGGGGATCCTCTCTTGTGAAGTCTATTGAAGGTTTACGCTATTATGTGATTTTTGTGAATGATTTCAACAAGTTTATTTGGTTTTATCGTATGACTGTTAAATCTAAGGTAGTTAGCATGGTACAAAATTCGATCAAAATGTGCAGAAAATGCGAAACGAAACTCATGAGGACGGAAAAAAAAGTCCTCAGTTTTGATCGAAACTATCGAAATTTCTCCTAAACTTGTCGAAACCTCGAAACCTGTCGAAGCTTTGTTCAACCCAGTTGGACCAGCTAGTTCATGAGAAAAAAAATTCCCAAATTTCGTGGAAACTTGGAAAATTTCGTGGAAACCTGGGAAATTTCATGGAAACCTGAGAATTTTTCTTGTAAATTTTGTTGTTTTCCCAAATTTCAATTTTTTTGTTTATTTCATGTTTCCCCAAATACCACGACAAATACCCCCTATCAGGATTTCCTATCCAAAGTGCGTAATCCCTCAGGCTGGTTATCTTAAGCATGTTGATGACTAGACTCATGAAGTTACAGTTGTCGATTACCTTGACAACCATAGGCATCAAATGTCATGGGATGTCAATGTTTGTTGGTTGGAGGAGAGGATGTTGAAAGCATAGTACTACTCAGTTCACATGATGAATCCACTCTTGGCACTCCTCTTGGCACTAAGTTGTATTTTCCTTTTATTGTCAACTATTTTGAAGTTAGAAAGTATATATTGCATGTTATGTGCTTAAGTAGTTAAGTTTATAATGTACTTTTCGGACAACTCTACATTGAATGACATATCTACATTGATTTTTTTTATCAAAATACAACCAATGTGTTCTTTATACTCTAATTAGCTTAAATACATAATCCCACCCCAAAATACTCTCTAAAACCTATCGAAGCATGTACGAAAAAGTCCTCAGTTTCCTCGAAATTTCCCAAGTTTCCACCTAAGTTGCCCATTTTCACCCGGTCGAAACTTGAGTTTTCCTCGAATTTTTTACTGTGTTAGTTAGTATTTTTAAGAGATTTAAGTTGCTTTTTGAGAATCTCTTTTCTCGCCATATTAAACGGTTTCATAGTGAGTGGGGGGGGGGGTGCACAATACCAAACAGTTTTCTCCTTTCTTCAAGAAAATGGTATTGACCATAAACTTTCTTGCCCTCATACTCATGACTAAAATGGGGTTGTTGAATGCCAATATTGGCATATTGTGGAAACTAGATTGACTTTATTAGCCCATGCCTTTTGCCCTAAGAAGTTTTGGTTGCTTGCTTTTAAAAGTGTTGTTTTTTTATCATTTGGTTGCCTACCCAAGTGTTGCGCAATACTTCTCCTCACTTTAAGTTATTTAGAGTCCAACTTGACTATGACCCTTTGAAGAGTTTTGGTTGTGCATGCCATCCATGTTTGAGACCTTACGACAAGAATAAGCTGGAATTTTGATCTACTTTGCATGTTTTCTTGGGATATAGTTCTCGCACTAAAGGTTATAAGTGTTACAATCCCACCAATGGTAAAATTCTGGTTTTTTGCCATGTGGTCTTTCATGAGCGGCGATTTCCTTTCCTTGCTAGTGAGGTAACCCCTTCTCCTACCCCACCACTTCCCTCTCTCTTAGGGCCTCCTCTAGATTGTGCAACTCCACTCCCACTTTACCACTTCCCTCTATATTAGGCCACCTAGGCTGGCTTCTCCTTGAGAGTCCTATTCCCCTCCCCCCATCACTAGGTCCCACTCCATCTCCACCTCCCCTAGGACTCTATCTTCAACCCCCCACAAATCCTGGAGTCTACCCTCCCCCTTGGTTGAACCACTCCACCATCTCCTACCTTGGTCAAACCCTCACCTTCCGTATGAATCATATGTAACCCTACATCTCTCTTCTTCTCATCCTATGGTTAATACTCATTCTATTATCAAAAGATCAAAAGCAAACCCTAGGGCTCTCCTCTCCTCTTCCCAACTTGAGCATCCCTAACCTCTTCCCAACTTGAGCATCCCTAACGAGAGCCTACCTTTTTTACTATTGCCAACAAATACCCTCATTGGTAGAAAGATATGGATGAAAAAATTTACTGCCTTATTTGGTCTTTAGTTCCACCCTCTCCCTCTCAGAATATTATTGGCTGCAAATGGGGTTTTTTGGGTCAAGCATAAGACAGATGGGCTCTATTGATAGTTACAAAGCCCGCTTGATGGCTAAGGGGTTCAATCAACAATAGGGCTTGGACTACCATGAAACCTTTAGTCACATGGATAAACCCACTACCATTCGGTTGGTCTTATCTTTGGCTGTCTTTCGTTGTTGGCTTATCAAACAACTGGACATTAAGAATACTTTTCTCCATGGTTTAGAAATTTGTTTGGAGAGTTGTCCTATTTGCTTCTCTAAATTTTGTAGTGATGCCTCTTGATTTTGGAAATGCACATACACGGTCTTCACAAAGTCAGTAGAAGTCTTTGCCATCAATAGCATCATCTCTTCCAAATGATTAGTAGGGAATGGGGCTTTGGGTTCTTGTCTTTGTTGTCCTTGTTTTCCTTACTCTTTCCATGCAAAATTTGGATGGTTCCTCCACCCTAGGTTGTATGTATTGTTGTAGGGGTTGCCTTGAGGATTCTTGCCAAAATGTTAGAAACAAAATTAGTATTTTCTGATTTATTAGAATATGTATCAAAATCAGGGCCACCACTACTAATATCATAAGAAACCACCTAAATCTTAGAAACAATTAAATTTTCAACTCTTATTCCAAGAGTTTCTAGTTTTGCATCAAATCAAGCTTAGCTTCCATTGCAGCTATGGCATCAACTTCATACACCCCTACAACTTTATTCTTTGGTTGCCTATCTAATGGCCATTGGTAGGAATTAGTTGCTATCTCATCCATCACCCATAGACTTCATCAAGTCACCTGTTATGCATTGATCTGCCCTACAATTGCATCTAGGATGGATTTGAATTATGCATTCAACCCATTGTAGAAGGTCTGAATGATTATCCATTGGGGAAGACCATGGTGTGGGCATCTTCGCAAGTATTCTCTAAAATGCTCCCATGCCTCATGTAAAGACTTTCCTTCTCCATGCACAAAAGTAATAATGTCATTATGCAATTTAGCATATTTAACAGGAAGAAATAACTTGTTTAAGGGAGGAGGAATGTGAAATCCCCCGGATTTCTACCCCTTCAACCCGTGGCTTCAAAATCGAGAAAATCGGGCCTCGAGTTGACGGCAAACAAGGCCATTCAAGTGGAGCCCAAAGGGTTGGAAATGGAACCAATGTTGGTGGATGACCCTTGTGATGACTCATCAACTCCCTAAAGTTTAATTGAAGAGAGAAGATTAATCATGATGGTGTAAAAAGGGTGATCTTGGAACGGCCATAGATCGGTGATGGAGAATCCGATTGATGCGAATAAGGTATCAAAACGAAGAGAGTCAAAAGACCTTTCCAACAAGCCAAGGATCTCCCAATTTAGATATCATTTGACCCCTCAAACAGGATCGGTCGTTCAGGCCAGTTGAACGGCCGGTCGACCGCCCCCAGCCCAGTTCGGGGCAGAATCGGGTTTTACCCTTTAAAACCCTATTTTGAAGCTCTCTTTCTCTTATACTCGCATTTTATGTTGCTAGTACGAGGCTGAGGCTCAAGGAGGAGGAGAAACCAAGAGAGAGGAAGGTTTCTAACCGTTCGGAATCGTGCCGGCACCCGGATCATTGCGGAAACGTTAGGAAAGGTAAGAATCATCAAACCCTCTTCTTTGGGCTTAGTTTTAGGAGTAGTTCTTCGCAATAAATGATAGACTTGAGTAGTTGCAACATGATAGGTGTTTTGAATGCTTGCAAATAGTTTCATTTATGTTTCACTTTGGTTTGTAAGTGATTTGTGCAAGTCATTGCAAACGATTTTGCATTTTGGCTCTCAGACCCAGCCGAGAGCACTCACGAGAGCCCAAAATTGGGGCTTTTTGATTGAGATGGAATTAGATCAAATTGAAGGTATATTTAGGACCCTATTGTTGCCAATTAGACATTCCCAAAGTTTCGTTTCCATTCAACTTCGAATCAATGGTGAAATTTGATTTTCACCGAAACTAGCTTGAGAAAGGTGGGTTCGAAACTAGTTGGAATATTAGGCTTTTGCTGGGTGATTTTGAGAACTTTATTAAAACCTAATTGACTTCTAATTTATGTCTAATGATCCTCTTACATGGTTAGGTTTATTTGATTATGATCACCAACTCGTAAGTGTGACTTTATGGAACTTTGGAGAGCTTATGTTAATTAAAAAGGTGAGGAATATACTCAACCTTATCTTGCATGTTTAATTATGTAATTAAATTTAATTATTGATATATTGCCTTGTTTTAATATTTATTATCTTGTGATTATTTGTGGGACTTTGCACGAATGAAAGGTAAGCAAGTATCTTTGCTTCTATTTTCAATATTCTTTGAAAACAATATGAGAATGTATGAGATGGATGAGATTGAATGGATTGAGTGTTTTCTTTTATTTTTAAAGTCTAAATCATTGATATGAAGATATATGGATGATGTTGAATTAAATTACTCTTTTTATTTTATGTTTCAAACTAGGGTCGTGGGTTCGCCCATTACCCTAGTGAACTTACATGAGTATGCATCTAGACTTAAATACATGAATGCTAAGTGTCTAGAAGTGTTTGGCTAGGTAACCTCATGATTACTACTACCCTTACGGCAGGGGTATTGAAGCCAGTTAACCCGTGATGTTAGTGGCTGGGTCCTGAGCGTCAAGCAGGCCCACTATCATCATAGAGAGGTAGGGTTGCATATAATAGATAAGGGCTACTGGGCGTTCAAGACCGGTGAAATGATCCGTGAGAGGACATGGAGAGCATCCTGTCCATTATATGTGGATGACCACTGGGTTAAGGAATGGGATCCAACAGATGCCTCCCGTTGAGGATTCCATTCATAGGTGGAAAGGTATTGAACCAAAAAGGCACTAGGCATGAGGGGAGATATCCGGACCATATGTAGTACGAGACCGTATGACTTTGCATTGGGCTAGGATTATCCTTGACACGCGCCAATCTCATACCAAACGGTGATGTGAGAGAGTGGTGACCTATACCCCAACCATGGCTTGACAGGACTTTACCCAACAACCGCGGAGAACCCAATAGACGTCTCTTGTTGAGGGAGAGTAACTGAGACCGCCCAAAGGAGATTGGTGTACAAACTTAATGCGTGTCTACCATAGAGACCTCATGATAGAGTTAGGAGCATAATATCATAATCATTCATACATCATATCACTATCATTAATTACATTATCGATACTCAAGCTATGTGTGTGTGGTGTGGGATCTTGTGTACGAATGCATGATATGTATGGAATCTTGTGTACGAATGCATGATATAATGTGGAATCTTGTGGACAAATGTATGGTAAAATGTTGGTTGACCTCACTGAGTTCTGTTGAACTCATTCCTTTTTATATGTTTGTTTCTATTAAAATATTCTGCAGGTTATGAGGACTCCTTCCAAGTGGAGGATTCGTCGCCGGCAGGCGTTCTTGAAGGAGTGACTGAAGAAGATGTAGACTTGCATGGAGTTTCATGCCCGTGCAAAGACTATTCTTATGAGGTTGCATTCCATTAGGGAATCAATTTAGTTTAAATTCCGCTATGACAATCTATGCTTCCTTCGAACTCTGATGTCCATTTTGATTAACTTTAGATAATGGATGATTGTAACCTTTTGATAATCCAGATTTAATAACTTATTATCAGAACTTGATTTATTCTTGTCCTTTTAATTTTGCTATATCCTGTGTTGTATGGAATTGTCACTGAACCTAGGTCCTGCGGTGTATCACCCCCACGGGTATTCGGGTATGACTGGATCCGGCTAGGTGGGGTGTGACATTCTAGGACAGGATTGAAGCTTGAGTAAGTCTTGGCTTTTGATTTGCAAGAGAATCTCTGATCAACTAGTATTTAGAGGAGTGTATGTTCCTTCTGACTGTTTCTTGGGCTTTGGCCGACCACCTTTGGTTGAAACTAGATTCGAACTTCTATTTTGTTGCTTGTCTTTATTCTCATTTGTCTTTGTGGTCGGTTCCCTTTTTTTGGACTCAATTGTTTTTGATATCTCAGCTTGCCTATGGTGTCGTTCGAGCATGTCCTCATAATTTTTGGGCATGTTTAACATAAGTCTTTTGAGCAGACCTTCATGGTTAACTCCTTGATAAAGAGCATGGAAGGCGACTTTTCTGTCCAGATTTTCAATTTGAATAGTCAAATTGTTTAACCTCCGGAGGAAGTCTTTGATTGATTCCGAACAACCTTGTTTAATTGAAAACAAAACACCGGCCTCTCTTTTCTTCGTATTCACTCCACTTTGGAAACACGATAAGAAAACTCAATCAAGTTGGTCGAAATCTGAGATTGATTCATTCTTGAGCCCTAGAAACCATTCAAATGCTACCCCCAATTATGAGGCTGGAAATATTCGGCACATGGCAAATTCATGGTGTCTATACGAGGACATTACCAACTTATAGAGCATAATATGGTGTCTTGAACACTTGGTTCCATCAAACAGAGTGAAGGTCGGGCACTTGCAGTTCTTGGGCATATCTGCTTCCAAAATAGCCTAAACAAAAGGGTCCTCTTTTAGAACAGAATATAAGGCATCCTTACTTGAATCTTTCAATTACTTTAATTTTTCATCAAGTTCCTTGAACCGTCAGTCAAAAGAATCTACTCCTTTGTCTGCAACTTCATTGTTGTCACCAACATCCCGGTGGTCGATTGGAGGAGAGTTGCTTTCTTGATCTTCATAATCATCTCCTAGGGGAGGGTCCTTGGACGCTGCCCCACGTGATGGTTGGGACTTTTAACCGACCTTTCCTTTTCTCTTTTCTCGATTTCTCTGAGAAGGTCATTGAGATTGATCGAGTGGAGGTGCTCGTCCATCTCACTATTTTGCTGCTCTATCACTCGATGCTCCATCTAGATTTATAGGGTTAACCTACTAACTTGTTCCTGGCAGAATTACTTGCTAGCGGATGCTAGCCCTAATTAATTTGTTCATCTCTAACAATTGTCTTTGCAATTCATTGAATTGATTGATGGTTGCAAACTGGTTGGATGAACCTGCTAGGGCATTATTATGGAGGGTTTTCTCCCTTCCTTGTGGTGCATCTTCTTTATTGACCTCTGGTTTGTCTTCATTATAATCATCCCCGACTAGCAATCTTGATCGAGTGTGCATGGTGGCTTTTTTATCAGTTTCCCACAGATGGTGCCAATGTTGCTACAAAATCCTATTCGTCAGCCTGAACATCCTAACCTGCATAAATGTGTTCGACCAGGTTGGTCGAGTAACACCTCCGATGATCAAGTTAGTGAAACACACAGCTTTAGATGAAAAAAGCAAGTTGTAGATCACAATTCTAGTGGGTATGACTCAAGAATACATACCTATTAATGATGAAGGTGTGAGTATTTATAGATCTTAGGAGGTTGGTTACCTTGGCTATGCGGTAATGGAATCCGACCTAAACTCTATCATTTCTCTCATCTTCTCTCAGAAGGAATTGAGTCTTATCCATTGAGGGAATATAACCTATATTGTGATATGGAGTCTGATCTCGACTCTGTGATCCATTAGAATCTCCTAAATTGACCAGAACCCTTATCCCTAACTTTAAGGAGGTTGGTTATTGCTTAGAGAGTGCACATTATTTAGTGCAAATACCTTGGTTCGTTCATGGCCCGACCAAGGTTTGATTGTTCTGGATGGTCGTTTGGTCGAACCGACCCAACCCGTTATGAGTCAACCATATCAGTATCCCAATAATTCAAGCCTCTCATAAGGCAATGTACCAAATGTGGTTATGGAGGAGAATCTGTATGGAAGAATTTCTCGAAATAATTTAAATTAGGAAGGGATTTTGTAATGAAATCTTCAAGATCAATGGGCAAGCTTACCAATTTTGTCCCAATGATTCAGACCTTAGAAGGCAATGTGCCAAATGTGTTTAGAGAGTAGAATCTGCTTGGAAGAATTTCTGGAAATAGTTCAAACTACGAAGGGATTTTGTAATAGAATCTTCAAGGTCCACGTACAATCTTACCAATTTTGTCCCAATGATTCAAACCTTAAAAGGCAACATGCCCAATGTGTCTAGAGAGGAGAATTTGCATGGAAGAATTTCTGAAAATAATTTAAATTATGAAGGGATTTTGTAGCGGAATTTTCAAGGTCAACGAGAAATCTTACCAATTATGTCGCAATGATTTAGGTTTTTGAAGGCATTGTGTCAAATGTGGCTAGGGAGCAGAATCTACGTGGAAGAATTTTTGGAAATAATTCAAATTACAAGGGGATTTTGTAGCGGAATCCTCAAGGTCAATGGGCAATCTTACCAATTCTTTCCCAATGATTTAAGCCTCAGAAGGCAACCTCCCAAATATGTTAGGGAGGAGAATTTGTAAGGAAGAATTTCTGGAAATAATGTAAATATGCCAACACCACAATTGACAGAAACACCCTCCAAAATTTCAGCAAAATTTGGCCAGAATGTCGGGGTTTCGAGGGTTTCGCCTACCACCGGAACCCAAGATTTTGGCAAAATGTTGGACCTTGCCCATACCCAATCCAATATCATAAATTCTACCAAAAAATTAAAAATCCAACATCATAAAAACCCATGTTTGTACTGATTTTGAGAGTTTTTTTTATTTTTTTGATAAGAGATTTTGAGAGTTGATTTCCATCTAGGATTACTCATTTAAATATACCATCACATTTAGTTGTGTATTTTAAAACACCCTTGTCACTGGCTATGCGGCACTAAAGCTGAATATGTCAAAGGCCTATGATAGGGAAGAATGGAGTATTTTAACCAAGCTCATGCAATTCTGGGGCTTTAACAATCACTGGACCCAAATGGTGCACTCCCTTATATACTCATCTTCTTTTTTAATCAAACTTAATGGAGTCCCATAGCTTTGGTTCTCTGGAACTCGAGGTCTCAGGCAAGGATGTCTGTTAAGCCCCTATGTCTTTCTAACAATCATGGAAGTTTTTTCCAGATTGCTACCCGAATATAGGCGACTCAATCTCTTTCACGGGATCAAAGTGGCTAAAAGAGCACCAGAAATCTCACACTTGCTTTTTGCAGTTGATACTTTTCTCTTTTACCGAGCTGAAACAAATGATATCCTAGCTCTCAAGGTGGTAATAGAACTATTCTCTGATTTGATAGGTTAGGATATTAACTTACAAAAAAGCGGTGCTACCTTCAGCAGGAATGTTCCGACCGACAAAAAGCAAGTGCTGTAGTCATTAATGGGAGTAAGTGAAATGAAGAAAGATGCTCTTTATCTTGGAACGAACTTATTCCATTGAAGAGTCAAAACAAGGAATCTTCAGTTCATTCTAAATAGAATGACAACTAAATTGTCTATGTGAAAAGCTTCTAATCTTTCTTTTGCAGGAAGTGAAGTTCTAATTAAATCGGTCCTCCAAATCTATTTATCATATGCAGTGCTTCAAATTCCCCAAATTGATTCCTTGTGCCATAGATTTTGGTTGGGAAATCCAACAAAACAAAAACAACTAACGCTGATTTCATGGGATCGATGTTGTAGATCGAAAGAAGAGGGAGGATTAGGGTTTAAAGAAATGGTGAACATCAATGATGCGTTACTACTCAAGCAAGGGTGGAGAATGCTCACTAAAGATGAACCACTCTAGGTACAGGTCTTGAAACCAAGATATTTTCCTAAGTCGTCACCTTTCAACCCAATATAAAGAAAAAGAAAGGATCGTGGACCTGGAACAGCATTTGCAACCTGCTCCCTACTCTTAAACAAATGGTGCTCAAAAAAGTAGAATGGGAGATATACTTCCTTCTGGTTTGACCCTTGGGTACCTACTACTACAAACCACCTAGTGGGGTACCCATGGGATGGTCCCTGGCCTACCAGTTGAACTGTGGAACAAGTCCATTCTACACAGTTCAGAAACAAGGAGTACCAAAATCACCTCTCTTTCCCACCTCAAACATCCTTATCCACCTCTAAGGATATTTGGATATCTATAGTCTCTTCTAATGGGATCTTATCAACAAAATCTGCAGGAAAGGCTCTCTCAAAGTTGACATATTCCCCTACCCCTTTGGGTAACAGGAGCTGGTGGAAACTCTTTTGGAAACTCCTAATCCATCCTAAATTTAAAGCCTTCTTTTGGTAACTTCTCAATGCAGGGATTCCCCTAACCTCCACTTTATCCAACTGGATGTCAATTCCATCATAATGCAAACTATGTGGCAATGGAGATGAAACATATTGGCACCTCTTTATCTCTTGTGACTAGACCAAACAAATATGGGCCCCTAGACATTTGGGTCTTAAAATGGAAAGCATGACAACTACTTCAAATTCCATCCTAAATCTATGTGTTTCTATGAAAAGGGATTGGTGAACAAATCACTCATCAAGGAGATGGATAATGTCAATCTTTATCATCACTTTCTATTTCATGTGGAAGGAAAGAAATTCAACCATCTTCACTCAACAACCACCAAGTCCGGGAATTGTCTTACACTCCATCTCAAATTGGGTGGTGGAATTGAAATTTTCACCTCTAACACATGCCAATAATCAAGAAACACAAAACATGCAGTTTGACAATGCCAATTTATGCATATGTGATAACATCAAATCCATACACTTACCAGTCCTATTATGTGTTGGGTACATAACTTAGAGCTAGAAAGAGCAGCCTGGAGTGTGGGCATAATCTAAAATGGGAAAGTACGGTACCTTAATAAAGGCGCTCTCAACAAAGGGACAAAATCACAGGCTATTGTCTATGGACTGCAGCAAAGCACCTTCACTTCTCAAGCAGAAGTTCAACTAAAGGAAATCTGGTGCAATGATAAAAACATAGCCCAACTCTTCCCTCACATGTAGAACCCGAATTGGCAAATCTTATCCCCATTTTTCTTGATTTAAAGGACTACATTAAAATTAATATTACCATGTTTCAATCCCCCACCCTAGAAAAAACATTTAGGTGGCTAGCTACTATGGCATACACTAACTGCAGTATGAATGGTTTATGTAATTGTATATCTAACTTTCTTTTTAATGTGTTTCACTATCAAAATAAAAAACACCCTTACCATTCAAATGTGATCATTGTCTTGAAGTTCAAACCAAAAAGAAATTCAATTTTCAAATCTATTGAGGTGGTTAAACAAGATTGGAGAATATATCATAAGGAATTAAAGTAAGAAAGCCTACATAGAATTTTCAATTTTTTTTTTTTTTTTTTTTTTTTTGGGAACTGAGGTTTGTCCTGAACAGTTTTGCACACCTTGATAGCTTGACTATATGCTCAAGAGTAGCTTTTTATATATAACTAGTTAGATACTGACACGTGCAAATGCATGTGATCATATCAGAGAGAGAGAGAGAGAGAGAGAGAGAGAGAGAGAGAGAGAAATAATATAAAAAAATCACTTTGTAGGGTGAGGAGAAAGAGTAGAAACTTTTGAGAAGGGATAAGAATAAATAGAAAATAAAAATAAAAGAGGATTATTATTAAGGAAAACATCATTGAATTTTGCACATAAATAGTAATCAAAATTTTTTTAATTTATCAATATAAAACCTTATTTTGTCTAAATGTTGAACCTTTTGTTGTGGGGAACTAAGGTCCCGAGTCCCCCCCCCCCTCGGGAGAGATACACCTCCCTCGGGCTGGTGCATCTCTTCCCTCATAAAGGGTCCCGAGTGCCTCACTCGGGACAGATGCACCCCCTTGGGCTGGCTGATCTCCTCCTTGGAAAAGGTCCCGAGTGCATCACTTGGGACAGATACACCCCCTTAGGCAGGCTCATCTCTTCGTTGGAGAAGGGTCCCGAGTGCCTCACTCAGGAAGGATATATATCCAACTCAAGCATTTCTCAGAAGACTCTCTTGACCAAGTCAAGAAGAGTTAGTTACGCATAAACACCCAGCATATCTATTCCGAGAATTGGGGAGGTGAGTCAGCATAACGTCACTATCTAGTGCGACAAAGAAGGAGCCGTTATTCCACTACTCTACTCACTCCTCAACTATGGATCCGAAGCTTAAGGAATCGCCACCTCCAGGTAACCTCTATATAAACCCACCTCCTACATGGAGAAAGGTACGAGAACTTTCATCTGAGGAATTACTCGTTACGTTCTTGAGAACTCTCTCAAGAACTCTTATTGTTGCCTAGGCTGACTTGAGCGTCGGAGGCGGTTCCCCAGCCAAAACTAGGCCTGACCGTTCTTGCTTTCATTGTGTGTGCAGGCATCCCAGTTATTCCAACTTGAATGGAGAGCTCTTAAGGTGGTCATCTCAATATCCGGCCCTCGAAGAAGTTCTAGACGCAACAAATTGGCGTCGTCTGTGGGAAACGTCACAGAAAGTCATGACCAGACGTACCACACCTCAGGTGACAAGTTCTCAAATTCTCACTCGAGAGAGAGAAAGGGAGATAGAAAACGGACGTGTTGAAGAACAAACTCTCCCTTCTCTAGATCAAAAAATTCCTATTACAGAGGAAGTTCAAGAAGGGGTTCCAGATAATCCCCCGTTAACTATTCCAAATCCATTTGGAGAAGGCGGTTCGAGTCAACCTCCAATTCCAGCAACAGTGGCCGATTTGCAGAATATGCAAAGAGAAGTCCAACAACAAATGTTGGAACTCCAAGGAGTTGTTCGAGGCTTAGTCCATCAAATCGGGGTACCACCTGGACCCCCTAGAAATTCCCAAGAAGGACGAAAGCGTGAAGCTGTCCGACATACTCGGGATAAGCAACGCCCGGTGAACGAAGAAAGGAGAAATCCCAGAATACCAAGGCGACCAGCCGAACGAGTTGGAGAAAAATCTCAAGGAGTGCATATTGAAGAACCACGTCCCCGAGAGGATCGGTCGAGGGGAAGTGTGTTCCACCGTTTGGCTAGGCTTAGACAGACTCGGGACTTACCCAGAAGGGAGCGAAGAAATGAAGGAATCCAGGAACAAGAAGGCGAAAGCCACGGAAGAGGCCATTCCAGATCTTATAACCCGAGAGGATCGGTTAGTCAGTATGGATCTTCTCATGGACCAACTTCCCAATATTCTGATCTCGGAAGTGTTCGGTCTCCGCAAGAACGTCAAGAGGCGCATGGTCTCGGGAGAAGATTAGATGCCATGGAGAGACGGCTTGATGATCGGGACCTTGATGACGACTATGACGTGGTTGACAGAGAACCCTTCTCAGAAGAAGTTATGAGAGCATCTCTTCCACCTAACTTTATCATGCCGACGTTTACTCCCTATGAAGGTAAGTCCAATCCTCGAGAACATATTAGTTATTTTAAATATGTCATGGCTGTTATTGGCCGAGAAGATTAGCTATTGTGCCGAACCTTCCCGGCATCTCTCAAAGGCCCTGCGATAAAATGGTTTTCTAGCCTACTGCCAAGATCCATCCAAAACTTCTGAGAACTCGGGAGAAAATTTATTGCCCGATTCCGAAGTTGCATCAGGAGTAAGAAGACCGCAGATAGCCTCTTTACCATTAGGCAGAAACCAAATGAGTCTGTTCGAGACTATCTTCTCAGATTCGATAAAGTAGCTATCGAGGTTGAAGAATTGGATGATACGGTGGCGTACAATGCACTATGGAGTGGAATAACCCAAAGACGTTTGCTCGAGGTATTGCTCCAAGATAAGCCGAGAACTTAAGGAGCACTTCTTAAGAAATGCCAAAAGCAAGCAGTAGTTGCAGAAGTTATCGAAGCCCGAGAAGAGTCTGCAAGAGGGATGAAGGAAAAGAAGAATTATGGAGAAAAAGGCCAGAATTCAAATGCTCGGGCAAAAGATGATAAAAGGGAGGTTGGAAAGAAAGACTCGCCACTGGGGACTTTACACCTCTTAATACTAAGAGGTCAGAAATTCTGTTACAGATCAGGGATAAAGAAAACTTGAAATGGCCGGGTAAGATAAGAGCCCGACCCGAAGATAGGAATATGACGAAATATTGCCGCTTTCACAAGGACTACGGCCACCATACAGATGAGTGCAGAAATCTCAAGGTCAAGATCGAGAAGCTCATCCAAGCAGGGCATCTTGAAAAATATCTTCAGAAGAGCCGACAAGATCGAGAGAAGTCCCCACCTAGATCAACAAAAAGACTCAGATCCAAAAGTCCCGAGAGGGTAGATAAGAATCCCGAGAAGAAACCCGACACTCGGGAATTTTCCCCCATTTACATTGTTTTGGGAAATCCGACGGAAGAATCCCTTAAGAAGGCGAAGCAAAAGGCACAGTTCGTTGGATCGATGCAATTGCCAAGAAAACGAAGAAATGACTTGTGCCCAGATCCAATAACCTTCACCGACGAAGATCTCAAGGGCGTCACTTCTCCTCACGACGATGCTATAGTTATCAAAGTGAAATTGGCAAATCGAGAAGTTCACCGAGTTCTTGTGGACACGGGATCTTCCGCCGACTTACTATCTTATGAAGCATTTAAGAAATTGAAGTTTGAAGACGAGATGATAACTCCATGCGGGACTCACTTATATGGGTTCGTCGGGTCATCCGCCATATCCGAAGGGACCATCCAATTGGATCTAAGGATTGGGACCTCCCCTCGGGATGCGGTCGTCCAAGCAACATTCATGGTGGTTCGGGACCTTTCAGCTTACAACGTCTTACTCGGGAGGCCAACTCTTAACGCCTTAGGGGCGGTGGTTTCTCCAACACATATGAAGTTGAAGTTTCCAACCACAGCAGGAGTCGGGGAGTGCTCTTCTGATCAGCGACTCTCCAGACAATGTTATGTGAATTATCTTAAGAAAGTCAAAAAAGCCGAGAGATCGGGCAATACAATGAGTATTGAAATTCGGGATGACCGGGATGAAGAAGCTATGCAAAGAGCCAAACATGTTGAAAAGCTTGAGCGAATTCAACTTCATCCGGATCTTCCCGAGAGAGGGACAATGATCGGTTCAGAACAACCTACAGAATTCAAGGAAGAACTCACCGAGTTTCTCCAAAACAACCTAGATGTATTCACGTGGTCGGCCGAAGACATGCCCGGAATAGATCGAAGAGTTGCAGAACATAGCTTATGGATCAGGGACGATGCAATTCCAATGATCCAAAAAAGAAGGAATTTTTCACTCGAGAAACATGCTGCCATCAGAACCGAAGTGGAGAAGCTAGAGCAATCGAGTTTTATAAAACCCATAGAATGCCCAACTTGGTTGGCGAATGTAGTCATGGTGAAGAAAGCCAACGGCAAATGGAGAATGTGTACGGATTACACAGATTTGAATAAGGCATGCCCCAAGGATTGCTATCCACTTCCTTGGATCGACCTGTTGATTGACGCCACGGCAGGACATGAAGTGTTAAGCTTCATGGACGCTTACTCGAGATATAATCAGATTATGATGAATCCCAAGGATGAGCGAGATACGGCCTTCATGACAGATCGAGAAAGTTACTACTACAAGGTCATGCCTTTCGGGTTGAAGAACGCCGGGGCAACTTATCAAAGAATGGTGAACAAAGTCTTTAAAGACCAAATAGGAAGAAATATGGAAGTATACGTGGATGATATGCTCATTAAGAGTATTGTCCGAAGAAGTCATCTGGAAGATCTTGAAGAAGTCTTTGATACTTTGAGAACATACCAGATGAGACTAAATCCAGAGAAATGCGCGTTCGGAGTTTCTTCCGGAAAATTCCTTGGGTTTATGGTATCCCAACGAGGAATTGAGGCAAATCCGGAAAAAATCAAAGCCTTGCTCGAGATGGAGTCACCAAAGACGGTTAGAGACATCCAATGCCTAACTGGAAGAGTAGCATCCTTAAACAGATTTATCTCGCGATCGGGTGAGAAATGTTTGCCTTTCTTCAAGGCTCTTAAAGAGCTTGGGAAGGCAAAGGATACCTCATGGACCGATGAATGTCAGAAAGCGTTCGAGAAGTTGAAGGAGAAGCTCTGGACTCCACCTCTCTTAGCCCGACCTTCAACGAGAGAGCAACTTTTCACATACTTAGCCATATCTCCAGCGGCAATAAGCACGGTCTTAGTAAAAGAAGAAGGTACTTCACAAAACCCTATCTATTTCATAAGTCATGTTTTAGTAGATGCCGAGACACGATATCCGGATGTGGACAAACAAGCCTTAGCACTTGTAATCGCATCTCGAAAACTCAGACCATACTTCCAAGCTCATCCAATTGTAGTCTTGACCAACTTCCCGTTGAAGAAGATACTACAAAAACCCGACTTAGCCGGAAGAATGGTCACATGGGCTATTGAGTTAAGCGAATATCAAATTGAGTACAGAACTCGTCCAGCCATAAAGGGACAAGTTCTGGCCGACTTTATTCTTGAGAATAGCATGCCTAGTTCGGGAGTAGAAAATTCACCCGGTCCAGAGTTATGGACTTTGCATGTTGACGGCTCAAGCAACTCTTCGGGGAGTGGAGCAAGGCTAATGCTAATCAGCCCGGATGGATTCACTATTCATTATGCTTTAAGATTCAACTTCAAAGCCTCTAATAATGAGGCCGAGTATGAAGCCCTACTAGCAGGACTAAGACTTGCCCGAGCCCTAAGAGTCCGAGAATTGGAAGTCCGAAGCAACTCTCAATTGATCGTGAATCAAGTTCGTGGCGTGTACGAGGCGAAGGAAACAAGAATGGCAAATTACTTAGCCAAAATTGATGATTGTCGCCATTATTTTGATCATCTTGAGATAAAGCAAATTCTGAGAAAGGAAAATGAAGTAGCAGATGAGTTATCCAAGTTGGCTTTATCCAAATATTCGACCTTAGGCTCAGCCGTTTATATTGAACAGTTAGAAATTCCTAGCATTCGGGAGGCCGAGGCAATGGATGTTGAAGAAGAGCCTAGTGGATGAGCCCAATTATATCATATTTGAAGAATGATATCCTCCCAGAAGACGTCAAGGAGGCTAAGGCAGTTAAAAATCAAGCAGCAAAGTTCACCATTATTGAAGAACAGCTTTATAAAAGATCAATCACACAGCCTCTTCTAAAGTGTGTTGGCCCTTCTCAAGCCCAATATGCCTCAGCCGAGATACACGAAGGAATATGTGGAGCGCATATGAGAGGTCGGACTTTGGCCCATAAAATAATACGCGAAGGCCTTTATTGGTCGAATATTCAGAAAGATGCCGTGGACTATGTCAGAAAATGCAAGCAATGTCAACTTCATGCATCTGTTCCGAAGACTCCGGCTGTCCCTCTTACATCTGTCTCTAGTCCGATTCCCTTCGCCATGTGGGGAATGGATCTGGTGGGAAAGCTCCCTAAGGCTGCCAACAATAGAGAATATTTAATCGTGGCAATCAACTATTTCACTAAGTGGGTGGAAGCCGAACCTCTCTCATCCATTACTGAGAAACAAATGGAGAAGTTCTTTCAAGAAAGGATCATCTACAGATTTGGAATTCCAAAGATCCTTGTGACCGACAATGGAAAGCAATTTGTCGGGGCTGGCTTCAAGAATTTTTGTGAAAGATATCACATCGAACATAGAACTTCATCCGTGGCGTATCCACAAAGCAATGGGCAAGTTGAGATAACCAATCGAACGCTTTTGGATGGAATAAAAAAGCGTCTGGAGACAAGTCGGACCAAATGGGTTGAAGAACTACCAAGCGTCCTTTGGTCATATCGCACCACGGCCAGAACTCCTACGAGAGAAACACCTTTTCGGCTAACCTACGGCACTGAAGCACATGTCCCGGTGGAGGTATTGGCAGAATCAAAGAGATATACAGACTTCAATGAAGAAGCAAACGAAGAAGGCTTGAAGAGCAATCTTGATCTAATAGACGAAGTGCGGAGCATGTCAGAATACCGAAATCACAGATATCAGAACCGAGTAGCTGGATACTTCAATGCTCGGGTAAAAAATAGAAGACATCGTGCGGGTGACTTAGTGCTCCGCAAAGTTGCGGCATCAGACCCAAGAAACCAAGGCAAGCTCTCACCCACATGGGGAGGGCCATATCTCGTTGAACAAGAGACGAAACCAGGGACATACAAGCTAAAAAGCTTAGCCACGGGTGAGACAATTGATCGAACTTGGAATTCCATGAATCTTCGAAAATTCTATCAGTAGAGTTAGTCCAGATATGTAGCATTTGCAACCAAGTCGAAAGACCATTTGATTCTCAATAAAGTCTACGTCTCCATTTTTGACATCCTTTTTCTTGAAAAGAAAGTTATAGCAAAGAAGACACAAGCATTTCTTCACAAAAACCCAAGAGCGTTCTTATGAAGAGCCCAGAGAGAGTTCTTAACAAGCTTAAGAACCCAGGAGCACTCTTCAAATCAACGAAGAACCCAAGAGAGTTCAAAGGCGTTAAACTCGGGACCTCACTCGGGTAGCCCCTCGGGAGAATTTCCCCACCTCTTATGAAAACCAAGAAAGGCTTTCATAAGATGGAATTATTCAAAGGCGTTACACTCGGGACTTCACTCGGGTAGCCATTCGGGAGAATTTCCCCACCTCTTATGAAAACCAAGAAAAGCTTTCATAAGATGGAATTATTCAAAGGCGTTACACTCGGGACCTCACTCGGGTAGCCATTCGGGAGAATTTCCCCACCACTTATGAAAAACCAAGAAAGGCTTTCATAAGATGGAATTATTCAAAGGTGTTACACTCGGGACCTCACTCGGGTAGCCATTCGGGAGAATTTCCCCACCTCTTATGAAAACCAAGAAAGGCTTTCATAAGATGGAGTTATTCAAAGGCGTTACACTCGGGACCTCACTCGGGTAGCCATTCGGGAGAATTTCCCCACCTCTTATGAAAACCAAGAAATGCTTTCATAAGATGGAATTATTCAAAGGCGTTACACTCGGGACCTCACTCGGGTAGCCATTCGGGAGAATTTCCCCACCTCTTATGAAAACCAAGAAAGACTTTCATAAGATGGAATTATTCAAAGGCGTTACACTCGGGACCTCACTCGGGTAGCCATTCGGGAGAATTTCCCCACCTCTTACGAAAACCAAGAAAGGCTTTCATAAGATGGAGTTATTCAAAGGCATTACACTTGAGACCTCACTCGGGTAGCCATTCGGGAGAATCTCCCCACCACTTATGAAAAACCAAGAAAGGCTATCATAAGATGGAATTTTTTCAAAGGCGTTACACTCGGGACCTCACTCGGGTAGCCACTCGGGAGAATTTCTCCATCACTTATGAATTTCTCCGACACATGAGATACAATTCTCTACAAGACCTTCATTCGGGACCCTATTCGGGCAGACCAACCGGAATAAAGGCTTGGGAGAACTCAAACATCATCAACTCTAAGGCATTACGCTAGGGGAGTGACTCGGGAAGATACTCGGGACAAGTCAAAAGAAGCTTAATGCCTCAGTTGGAAGCAAACAACTACGAGTTACCATCCAAAATAGTTGGCCACAAGGACCAATATTACAGAAAGCGCAAAGTTGCGCAAAATTCAACATTGTTTATAAAAATTCCAAGAAACAAAAGCAAGAAAAAGTAAGTCTTGAAAAAGTCAAGTTTTTCAACTCTCAGGAGGATTCCCAGATTCGGGAAGCTTGTCTTCATCAGGCCCATCGCCGCCAGGAGCTTCTTTCTCATGACTCTCTCCAGAGCCCACCTCTTCATCTTCATCAACATAGAGAAGAGGATCGGGAGGGCTGAAAGGTTCTCTGCATTCAATCCCTTCAGGCACGGCTCTTTCAAGAGTCTCATAGACTCTGCCGTCCAACATTCCGGCTAATTCCTTCGGATTAGGAATATCTACCCGTCGGAGAACTTCAGTGAAAGCATCATTGAGCCCGAGGCGATAAGTCGGGCAGCAGAGAGCCAACTGGAGTTTCTTGAACTGAGAAGTGCTGAGGTAAGAAGTGATGATCTCCTTCTGGACAACGTTAGGCACCTCGTCTGCACTGATGGGAAGTTTCCCTGCCCGAACTTCTTCACGAAGTTGAAGGGCAATAGACTCCATATCAGCTTTCTCGCGCTCCAACTTTTCCTTTTCTTTAAGGGCTTCTTCCAAGTTTTCCTTGGTCTCGGAAAGTTCCTCTTTAAGAGGCTGCCTTGCTCTTAGACATCTCCTTCAGCTTCAAACTCCTTTCTGCATCCCGCCTCTTCAATGACCCAACAGTCTTGATGGCCTCGGAAAGCTCCATGACTGTTCGTTCCCGATCCTTCTCAACATCCCGAAGCTGATTAGCCAAGTGCTCAGAACGGATCATGCACTCTCCCATATAATGTGCCCCTCCAGAGAAGTACCTGAAGAAAATATGGAATACCATGTTACAGAAGTCACTTGAAGAAACATAAAAGATAAGGACAGAGAATTACCTATAGGCGCTGGCATAAAACTTGTCATCCAGAAGATTCTTCAAATATTGGCGATCAGAAGGGATCATCCCTTCAAGAAGCCAAGTCCTGGCTGCGTTCGAATCCCTCAGCACAGTATCACTCGAGGTTAAGTCCCATCCGGGGGCGAACACGGGGGACTTTTGGGAATCCCCCTCGGCAGCATCCTCGCTGTTCCGAGGCCTCTCGGAGGGCCTACCCGAGCCTATGGACGGGGACGCTTGAGGGACGCCTATCTCGGGAGGACCTCCTCCAGCTGAAGAGCTCTTCCTGGCGGTCTTCTTGCTCGAAGGCTTGGACGAGTCAGGAGCGCTGAGAACTTGGACAACGGGACCAGCCTCTGTGGCTCCGCCTTTCTTCACTGGCTTTCGAGCGAAAGCCTCTTTGGTGTTCCCACTTGTAAGGGCTCGAAGAGCGTCGATGTCCAATTTGCTAGCCACTGCAACAACAAACGAAGAAGATAAGAAAATCCACAAAATTGTAGAACGTCAATGAAGAAGGGGCTCACCCGGAGAAAAGCCCCACAATTGAAAAACAGACGGATACTCAGACAAGTATCCGTGAACTGCGGCTGAGTCTCCGTCAACCTGGATGATCTTTTCTAAAGCCGCTTCTTTGGCGGTGGATAACTCAATGAGAATATTGGGTTCCTTAAGATTTGATTTGGATTTCTTCACAAAAGCAGTTGGGAATAGCGGCGGGACCGGGGGCTTGCAGAAGAAAAAGTGATGTCTCCACCCCTTGGTGGACGTAGGCATAGACCCCGGCAAAATAATGTTGCCCGACCAGTCCACCGCATCAGTTGCCCGACGTTGAAGAGAGAGCCAACCCCCCTTCGACTGACTCTTAACTTCGAAGAAACGCTGGAGAAGGGGGAATGTTGGTTCGACTCCAACATTATGACAGAAACCCACGAAACATGTGACATTTCTCCAACTATTTGGAATTAGGTTGGAAGGAGAAATTCCATAATGAATTAGAAGGTCTTCAATAATTTTCTGGATGGGAAGGCGAAGACCCCCTAAGAAAGCATCATAATAAAGGAAGAGGCCCCATCCAGGGGCTCTCCAACCCGACTGGATAGAGACGGGAGCAAGAAGGAATAATCCTCTGGAATTTCAAAGAAATCCCTTAAACGCTGGAGATGGTTTTGGTTAAGATCTCCGGGATAGAATTCAAGACCCGAAAACTTGAGGTCATAGTCAATGTGAGAGGGCGTCTTTGGTTTGTTCCTTTCTTCAAGAGTTTCCTCTTCAAAAAGCAACTTGGTAGGGAGAAATGGTGGCCAACGATTCCGGCAATCTTGAGGACGAGAAAGGGGTGGACGAGGCGAATAATGCCTCTGACTAGCAACTCGGGATTTAGCAGGAAATTGACTAACACTATCAACCTCCTGCTCAGCCAAAGAATTTACAGAAGCATCAAAATTGACTAAGTCCGTTCCTAAATCAGAGCATAAGGGTTCTTGGTCAAGAGGGTCGTCCCTAGCTAAGTCAGCAGCAGCTCTAACAATAGAAGAATCAGAGAAATCATCTTCATTGGAATAATGCATAGATTGAGTTCGGGAAGACGTCTCGGGACTGGAGATCTCAGTAGTCAGAACCTCCAATCGGGAGAGGGCTCGGGCTATTTCCTTGCCTTTTCTCAACTTATCCATAATGCAGAAATGACAAAGGAAAGAAATGGAGAAAAGTTAGAGATAACTTACTGGTCGAAGGATTGGAATAGATGGTTGAAGAAAGCAAGCAACGCAGTCAGGAGACTTCAGAGAGAGTTTGCAAGCAAAAGAGTAAAAAGAGGATTGAACCTCTATTTATAGTGAGGAGGAGGAGGAAGATGAAGAGACACATCCAACGGTCGTGAATCAAGCAAGGCGATGGTTAAGATCTGGCACATGAAAGGTCGCGATCCAACGACCAACAATGAACAGACACAATGGTTGAGATTGAGGGACTCAAGATCTCAATCAAACGGCCCATGATCGAGTAAATCAACGGCTTAGAAAACTTGACCATTCGCATATCAGAAGCAGCAATAAATGTGAATTAGTACGATGGTTGGGAGTTACGAAGGCCTTGGAGAAATAATGGCTCTCATTCAAGACGACGTCTTAAAGTTTCTCCGAGAAGAAAGAAAATTTTCTAAGAAGCCTGGGAATAACATTCCATACGTTCGAGAAGTCAATCGCACGGAATGGGGGGCTCTGTTGTGGGGAACTAAGGTCCCGAGTCCCCCCCTCGGGAGAGATACACCTCCCTTGGGTTGGTGCATCTCTTCCCTCATAAAGGGTCCCGAGTGCCTCACTCGGGACAGATGCACCCCCTTGGGCTGGCTGATCTCCTCCTTGGAAAAGGTCCCGAGTGCATCACTCGGGACAGATACAGCCCCTTAGGCAGGCTCATCTCTTCGTTGGAGAAGGGTCTCGAGTGCCTCACTCGGGAAGGATATATATCCAACTCAAGCATTTCTCAGAAGACTCTCTTGACCAAGTCAAGAAGAGTTAGTTACGCATAAACACCCAGCATATCTATTCCAAGAACTGGGGAGGTGAGTCAGCATAACGTCACTATCTGGTGCGACAAAAAAGGAGCCGTTATTCCACTACTCTACTCACTCCTCAACTATGGATCCAAAGCTTAAGGAATCGCCGCCTCCAGGTAACCTCTATATAAACCCACCTCCTACATGGAGAAAGGTACGAGAACTTTCATCTGAGTAATTACTCATTACGTTCTTGAGAACTCTCTCAAGAACTCTTATTGTTGCCTAGGCTGACTTGAGCGTCGGAGGCGGTTCCCCGGCCAAAACTAGGCCGGAACGTCCTTGCTTTCTTTTTGTGTGCAGGCATCCCAATTATTCCAACTTGGCTGGAGAGCTCTTAAGGTGGTCATCTCAATATCCGGCCCTCGAAGAAGTTCTAGACGCAACACCTTTCATTACTGAAAGTAAGAAGGCTTGAATAGCCTAGAGTAGCAGATTGATGTATCAACAATGAAAGGTGGGAACAAACTCCACCAAACCCTGGTGAACAACTAGAAAAATTAATTTAGAATTCTCTGACCCACTAAAAAGGTGAAAGAGAACATATCTAAACTCAACAATTAAAGAAGAAACATGAACCAAAAATGAGGAGATTGTCAATCCACGTCAGTGGCTAGCTGCAAATAACTGTTAGTAGTTACGCTTCCAAAAAAAAGGGTTCACAGGCATTCCTAGTTTATTTGCATAAAAAACGATATGAAGGAGAGAACCAAGGATGGACATCATTATTTATGTTTGATATTTTAAAAAGAACGGATAGGTTTTACGTAACCAAAAGAAAAGGTCTAGTTAGATTTCTAGGAGAATGATTCAAAGGTTTGGATTTGATAATTATCTATGTTTGATATTTTAAAAAGAACAGACCTGTTAGATTTCTAAGAGAATGATTCAAGGGTTGGCTTTCCGAATAAAGGAACTTAGGGTTTTTTTTTTTTTTTTTTCCTCTTTCAATTTTTCTTTATAAATAACGGTTCATTGTTTTGGAGATTTTGTCTCTTTCAGGGAGATAATAAAGACATTTAGGGCTTCAATGGGCAATCATGGTTTGAGCGAGAGAATCAAAGGAACGAGATAATTATCTATGATAATTAATATTTTTTTACTTCAAATTAATGGTTAGTATAATAATTAAATATAAATAAAATTGAATGGACTAAATTTGACCTTGTAAGAAAGTTAAATTCTTTGTGTATAATAGCTTTGTGGGCAACCACTGTAAATAAAATAAAAATATAATCATTTTTGTCTAATTAAAGGTTTGTCCAAGTGGTAAGCAGCTTGGTTACCTTAAGCAAGGTTCTGGAATCCAATCCTTGTGGATACAAAAAAACACTGCTGGGAGACTCACCCACCACACCCAGGTGTGCGACGCGGGTCGAACCACCGGTTTATAAACCGGAGTTGGCAAACCAAAAAAAAAGGATAATTTTCATCTGGACCCCCTGAGGTTTGGTCTATGTCACTTTTAGTCCAAAAAATCTAAGAGTTTGCATCTACCTCCCCTGTACTATAAAAAAAAAGTCAATTAAAGGACAAATTATCACTTTTGTGACCAATTTACCCTTTTTTTTACCATGAAATTAGTGAATCACCTTTTAGTCCATTAACTACATAAAAGGCCTAGAGTTCAAATATATTTAAGAATATGACTAAAATACCCTTATATGTTAAAATGACTCAAGTACCTTTTAGGTTAAATTCTATTTACAAAGTAGAATCTTAAAGAGATGGATAAAGAGATTCCATTTTCTTCGTAGATGACTAGATTTTTGCAGACCCAAGTGTAATCTCTCTTCTGAGAATGTGATAGATGTCGAGCATCGTATTGATCCCACCATTGCTCTATTAATCCAATGAATGGTCAGAGAAAATGGGAAATAATATGTGTTCTGTTTATTGATATACATTGTTTGGGTTTTTGCCTGTGAGAAAACAGGTTCTGGGTTTCAAACAAAAGAAAGATACAGATTTGGGTGGTTCAGTATGAAGCTCAAGCTTGTTGGAGGCGATTCTGCCGGTGTCATCACAGCCTATTATTTGAGTTACAGTAAAATCTACACTGATTAAGTTTCCTTATTCATGAATGAATAAGTAATTGAAAAAATGGAATTGCAGTTGTGCTCAGATTTGGGAGTTGGGCCAACAAGAGATGAGCTAGATTTGAGTTCTTAGGAATAGAACAGGGGAATTTTACTTGATACAGACAAATGTGTACAAAGATGGAGTTGGGAAAGTGAAATGAGACATATGCTTTGGTTTGTTCTAACTGAGGACTTCCATTCTTATTCCATCCTCTGGAACTCTCACCAAATTTTGTAAGTTTCTACTCCTTGAACCTCCCAAAATAGAAACTTTATTGTATTAATTGATCTGAGATTTTATGGTTTCCAACCCACCAGGTTCTTAGTTGATGCTGTGCCGATTAGGGTTTACAATAATTCAGATAATGCATCGAACAATTTCTTCCCAAATGAGAAACCCATTTACATCTTCTCCAGTATTTGGAACGCCGACGATTGGAACTCTCACCAAATTTTGTAAGTTTCTACTCCTTGAACCTCCCAAAATAGAAACTTTATTCGTTTAATTGATCTGAGATTTTATGGTTTCCAACCCACCAGGTTCTTAGTTGATGCTGTGCCGATTAGGGTTTACAATAATTCAGATAATGCATCGAACAATTTCTTCCCAAATGAGAAACCCATTTACATCTTCTCCAGTATCTGGAACGCCGACGATTGGGCAACCAGCGGTGGACTTGAGAAGATGAATTGGACATTGGCTCCATTCGTTTCCACCTATACAGATTTCAATGTTGATGCCTACAAATGAAAAGACCCATACCCTGCTTGTGTCTCTACAACAATAGAGCAATGGTGGGATCAATACGACGCTTGGCGTCTCTCAGATTCTCAGAAGACAGATTACGCTTGGGTTTCCAGAAATTTAGTCGTCTATGAAGAAGATGGGTGAAGGGGGAATTTCTTCATCCATCTCTTTAAGATTCTACTTTGCAAATAGGATTTAACCTAATGGGTACTTGAGTCATTTTAACATATAAGGGTATTTTAGTCATATTCTTAAATTTATTTGAACTCTAGGCCTCTTATGTAATTTATGGACTAAAAGGGGATTCACTAATTTCATGGTAAAAAAAAGGGCAAATTGGTCACAAAAGTGATAATTTGTCCTTTAATTGACTTTTTTTATAGTACGAGGGAAGTAGATGCAAACTCTTAGTTTTTTTGGACTAAAAGTGACATAGTTCAAACCTCAGGGGTCCAGATGAAAATTACCCAAAAGAAAATAAAATAAAGTTTGTCACAAATAAAAGTAAATGGACAATTTTAACCTTATAAGAAAATTAATTTTTTTATTTTAATAGATTTGTGTGTAGTAGTCTTTATAGACAGAAAGTGAGAAAACATGATCATTTCGTTCAACGAAAAATTTGCCATTTTTGAAAATACGTACTTCTAATAATAGTATTATTTATCAGATTTTTTTTTTCAAGTAATACTTTGGTGTTTACACTGTATTTGGGAAGAAATGAACAATAGAATATTTCGTCAAAAGCGACAATCAGCAACTCAGGTCTCTCAGCGGGTGATTAATATTTTTTTTTTCTTTTTTTCTTTTTTTCTTTTTTTCTTTTTTTCTTTTTTTTTTCTTTTCTTTTTTTTTTTTTTTTTTTTTTTTTTTTCTTTTTCTTCTTTTCTTTTTTCTTTTTTGACGAGAATAATAAATTAATAATTAAAATAAGAGTACATACTTAATAGGGAAAGAATCGCCTCCCCTGCATCTCTTTGCAGACCAATCTTTTGCGGGAAAACAGCCTCTACTATGCACAAGTTTCTATTATGCACAGTAATGCACATATATACCAAATGATTGGTTGAAAAAACAAAGTAAATACAAAACTATTGAGGATTTTTAAATTTTAAAATTAAGCTTTTAATCTCAGCCAATAATTTGGTACAAAAATGCACTACTGTGCACAACAGAGAGATGTGCACAGCAGAGGATTTTTTTTTCCTTCCATATTTTGCATGATGAAAGTGAGATAATCCGAACCAAGACCATTTTTAATGTATATGCTACCAAGTCATAATCATTTACCTTGTCATTGATTGCCGCTAAGGAATCAGCGATGGACTTAATTTTGTAAAGATAGTCTGTAATTGTGCTCGTCCTTTTATTGATCATCTGCAATTCACTGCAAAGATAAGTCCTTCGAGCAATGGACTGTTGTGCAAGAGAATCCCATACATCTTTCGCTGTTTGAAGGCCAAGAATATGAGAAGAAAGAGACAGTGTGAGGGTGGCATTGATGCAATGCGAAAAGAATACAAAGCCTTGATAGACAATCAGACTTGGAACTTGGTGCCTTACTCTAAAGGTATGAATATTGTAGGTTGTAAATGGGTGTACAGGATCAAGACAAAAAGTGATGGTTCCATTGAGAGATACAAGGCACGATTAGTTGCCAAGGGGTTCAACCAGCAAGCAGGAGTGGACTTTCATAAAACATTTAGTCCAATTGTAAAACCAGCCATCATTCGGACAGTATTAACCGTTGCACTATCAAAGTCATGGCCAATACATCAACTTGATGTGAAAAATGCCTTCTTGAATGGCAACTTAGCAGAAGATGTTTACATGGAACAACCACAGGGGTTTGTTTCCACATCTAAACCAACACATGTTTGTCATCTATAAAAAGCAATTTATGGTCTCAAGCAAGCTCCACGAGCTTGGTTTCACAGATTCAAAACATACCTACAAGGAGAAGGTTTCAAGCAAAGCGTGTGAGATTCTTCCATGTTTACACGCAACACCCAAGGTACAATGACAAGTATTGTTGTTATATGTAGATGATATAATATTGACAGAGAGCCAATGTGCTTCGCAATTCAAGAGGTTATTCAAAGCCTGAGCAAAGAATTTGCAATGACAGATTTGGGACACTTGCATTACTTCTTGGGAATTGAGGCTAATCGAAGTTCATATGGTCTTTTACTCACTCAAAGTAAATACTCCATCGATTTATTAAAGTCTATAGGAATAGAAACTTCAAAGTCATGCACAACCCCAATTGCAATTGGAACAAAGTTATCATCAACAACAGGTTATCCCCTACCTGATCCAACACCATACAGACAATTAGTTGGAGCCTTACAATATCTGATGATCACTAGACCAGATATCTCCTATGCAGTCAATCAAGTGTGTCAGTTCATGCAATCTCCCACAGAAGATCATCTACAAGCAGCAAAACGTATTTTATGTTATGTCAAGCATACTATTGGTGCTGGTGTTCTCTTGAAACCAACCCAACTTTCTTTCATAGCTACTTATACTGATGCAGATTGGGCAGGATGTCCAGATACACATCGATCAACTAGTGGGTTTTGCACTTTTCTTGGGGATAATTTATTATCATGGTCTTCCAAGAAACAACCTACAGTATCTAGATCAAGTACAGAAGCTGAGTACAAATCCCTTGCCATCACAGATTCGAGTTACTATGGCTTTCTTATGTTCTACGTGATTTGCAAGTGCAACTTCCAAGAAGAATGGACATTTATTGTGATAATGTGTCTACAACACAAATGGTTGCAAATCCAGTGCTACATACTCGCACAAAACATATAAAAGTGGACTATCATTTTGTCCGAGAGTGGTTCAAAACAACACCATAAAAGTGCACTTTGTTCGGTCAGATGATCAAATTGTAGATGTGTTTACTAAGGGCTTAACATCACAAGTTTTCTTCATGCATAGAGACAAACTCTTGCACTTGCCAATGCAAAGTTTGAGAGGGGATGAAAGACCATAACGTATCTATTATAGTTTGAATTTGATTTTTGAATTCAAGTTTTGAATTCAAGTTTTTAAATTTGAATTCAAGTTTTTTATTTTTAATTCAAATTTGAATATTGTAAACGAATTTTGTACAACAACTATGTTTATTTATAAATACATAAGACTTACCCATCAAGGTAAGCAACCTACTTATCAAAATTAGAGTTTTTCTTTGCATTCTTTCAAATTTTAAATTAATTTTACAAAACGATAAATTTTCCTAAGCTTTGACTCAATAGTACTTCATGCACATGTGTTCAAAATGTAAAAATGTGCAAGTATCTTTTCTGCTTGGGCTATTTACATGTCATTAATAAGAGTAATTTGTTATATCATAAAACTAACCAATCACAGTACAAAGGAAGGGAATCTTTTAATTTATGACCTTTTTCTTGCACTAATACTAATGATCACTTAAAATGACCTGAAGGTTGTCCATGGTGCATTGGTCAGGTGTGTGTGTTAGAACATGGTTCAAGGCTTGAAAACAGCCTCTCTATAGAAACAGGGATTGGAAAAAGTATGTTCTTGATGCTCTAGTTCTTCGAGAACTAGGGTATCAAATCCATTGGTTTATTACTTCAATTAGAGCCAACTTAGCATTAACTACTATGATTTGAAACTCTTTTACACTGGTGTGGCTTTAACTTGGTCTTGATAGTTGAATACATTATAGACTCCTAACATGCTGGCAAGTTTGCTCCCCATATGGAGAGTGACAATTATTCACATAAGAATTCCTTCATACACAATGACTTCTTGGTGTTATTGGATTTACACTTGACATAGCAGACTTCAAAAAGAATTTGTCTGGGAAGTTCTACACCAGTTGCTTACACTGAAGTATCCCTGTCAGGGTATATAGTACATAGGATTTGGAAGCTTGAAGGAACGATTCGACATGAATTCACCAAGTAAATCACTCCATTGATCTCCAGAGTTCCCCAGAATCCTATATCCTTGTTTCACCATTTCACTCCTTCTCTCTGACTTGTAAAGAGTTGCAGTTTTTCCATGGTCCTCCAAGGCTCTGCACATTTAGGAAATGTAAATCAACAATCAGAAGTCCTGAATATTAGCATAGAACACCAATTTTGGGTCTTAAATGCCTTGAGAATTTAACAAAATTATCAACAGTATCAAGAGTTTGGATCAAATTTATGAACCAAAGAAGCATGCTAATGACAATAGCATTTCCTAAAACATCAATTTCAGATGGAACATATACTGTACATATGTTTGATGATATAACCGCGGCAAAATATGAACTTGCAATAGTTTCTTTTTTCTTCTTCGGTAGAAGAACTATACAGTTAAGTTTCATTACAAAATTTCTAACAAGCAATAGCCCTAGGCGCATCGTAAGACTAGATTCATATTTTTGTTTTCTCTCCGGGGAAATTTATTGATTGGGAAACCTGTGCACTGAAGTAAGTGCATATAGTGAGTGCTGAGGTGAAGCAGGAATACATATCAGGCTGATCCTACGAGACTAGAAAGAAACTTTGCCAACAGAACTACCTGCAACTTCAAGACTGTAAACTCTCATTTCTGAGGAGTTCGAACTGAGAAGTCAGGAGCTAACATCCTGTCAGCAATTAAGCCCTGCATATAAGATGCAAATAGACTTGCAACTAGAATTTAAAAGGCTTTGTGCAACAAGCCTCTAGAAGAATCAATAATTCATAGGAACACCATTTTACATGCTCTGTACACAAACTATGACCCTCTTCATTTTGATTGCTGTCTTGTGTTGAAGGAAAAGAAGTACTACCAGTTTCTAAAATTATTGAGATAATCAGTCTTGAGTGACATAGAAGAATCAAAAGCCAAAACCTTTGAACCTTTGATGATGATCATCATATGTCATAATCTCAAGTATTTTATAAGATTTAAAGTCAAAATGATTCCCATATGACAATGATGCTAGTAAATTAATATCCTGGATTTCATCAGGCAGATCAATTAAATCATGTAACATTTGCAGTAGCCAATTCAGATTCAGCTTCCATTTCACCAAGACAAAACCCTATGCTAGGTACTAAGAAACTGAGAAATTCTTGGAAAGCAACAAGAGATAAATAACTAGCCTAGACTGTCACTTGAGATCCAAAATGAGGTTCTTGGCATACAACCAGCACAAGTGTAAACCAATCTAGTTCACTAGTATGGTATTAAAACCTTTTGTGCTTAACAATACCAAAAGAACCAAAACTGGAAAAGACTCCCACTCATAATCACTATGAGTTCCCAAACTAATGCGAGGAAACTCACATCTTCGATTAACCAGTGGTAGAAATCCTCATTCAACTACTAAGAGATAGATATTACTTGGCTATCAGTACTATGTGCAGCAGAATCTCATTTTATGTACTTGATAGATTTAAGAAGAATAAAAATAACTCAATGAAAGTATATTTTAAGTATTAAATTCCAGCTCCATGGCTAAATCATCTAAGCAACAACAAAATTTTCCACTTGTTCTAACTTTCAACAAGAGTATTCTACTAAAAGGGGGCAAATTCCAGGAGGCAAGAAGTATCCATACCTCAAGATTAGCTTGTCCCAATTGCGAAACCCTGCATTCTTTAAATTCTCCACAGTAACTGTCCTCTGGTGTTCAGCCCTACCAGTCAACAAGAAGACCTTGTATCCCAAACCCAGAACTTCTTCATACAAATTCAAACTCGGATTTATGGCAGGAGCAGCAGCATTTTGTACCCATTTATCAAACTCTCGCGAATCGAAAACTTCCAAGCTACATTTCCATCCAAACAAAAATTAAAAAGGGGAAAAAATCAATTTATCGCAAAACCCATCACCTTAATCAAACAAAATTCATAGAAAACAACATCAGATCTAATAAGTTGAAAAATGAAGAAAAACTCACCCAAATCCATGGTCGAAATAATACGGAAGATTTGAAAGCAGCGTCTCATCTATATCGAAAATCCAGGCATCCATTCCATCTCCAGCTAGCTGAAGGCTCCTGGAGTAATCACCCGCCTCCTTGGAGACCCTCTCAAGATCGAAGCTGTAACCTTTGCTTGTCATGTAATCATTCACATAGCCAGAGCATTCGAGAGGGATGGTCTTCCATGGGTTTAGGTTATTAGCCTCAACTGCAAACCTCCAGCTTGTACACTGTAACTGCAGTTCATCACCATCCAATCCTTTCAAATGGGTTTCTTCATGGGTTTCAGGGTATTCGAGGATTAATGGTCTCGGAAGGAGGTGGGAATCAGACTTCTCCTCTGCAGAAACAATTGAAGAGAGACCCAACAAGAGAAAAACTACGAAAACGCGATTCATGGGAAAACAAAAAGTGTTGACAATTCAAACCTGTCTGTATCAGAAATTATATAGAGATTAAATAGAAGAACAGAAGAAAAGGATTGGGTTTTCAGAGAGACCGTATATATTTTTTGGACATTCGTTTCTTTATGTGAACAGTTCTCGTTTCTGAATTCTTGAGGGGGAGAGAGATAACGTGAGAGCAAAGAAAGACAGAAAGAAAAGAAATGGTCACAGGTTAACCGAATTTAAATGTCAGACAACCGTGGAGCCGTGGAGGGAAAGAAGAACAATTTCCTACAACAAATCAACATGAAAAGTGAAAACAAGAGAAAAAGGGAATGATTCATTGTGAAGCTTTGTTGTTATTTGGTTGTTATAACCGTTAGATTAGAGAAATAGGTGTACGAGAAGGAGTCTATGCCCCTCAATCATTTCAGGTCGAAGGCATATTCTTTGTATCCCCTTTTTGTCGGAACATATTCTTGGTATAATACATTACCTAATACATTACCGTGATTATTATTATTATTTTTTTTTTGGATAAATATCATTCCGTCTCTTAGTTTTATTATTATTTGGGTAAATATCACTTACCTCCTCTCTTAGTTGACTAAATGACACTTGGACCCCTCTCAGTTGGATAATATCACTTGTTTTCCTACTTAAACACTCTCTTCTATTAACATTTCCCTTTAAATTATATTTTTATCTTTTAAATTTTTTTAAAATCCCAAATTACCTTCAATTGAATATATATGGGATAATTACTATTGGCCCCCTTTACTTTGATTTTATTACTACTGTATCCCATGTACTTTGCAAAATTATTGATCTAACCTTCAACTTTGTCTATCATTACTATTGCCCCCCTACTGTTAAGTTCCGATAGTTTACTAATGATGTGGCATCTTTATATTTTATCAAAAACCCCAAAATACCCTTGTACTTATCTCTTTACTTATTTATCATTTTGTCAAGTTACAGTAGTACCCTTAATTAACCGTAGACAAAAAAATAACTATAATCCATTTTATTCTAAAAAAAAACCACAAAATAAAGAAAGAATGATTGAATACAACTCAAATAGAAACTGAAGAGGAAAGAAAATCGAATTCAACTCAAATTGGAAACTGAATATCACCTAAAATATTTTCAAAATAAATGAAGCTTAGTGAAAGCAAGAAACCAAATCGGATTTGGATTTTGTCCATTTATTTAATTCAAAATAAATGAAGTTTAGTGAATGTGGGAAACCAAATCGGATTTGGATTTTGCCCATTTCATTAATTCAAAATAAATGAAGTCTAGGGTAAATTTGACATTTAATCTAGCTTTTATAAATGGGGTAGTATTGTCTTTTGATTTCTTAATTTTAATGAAAGACAAATTAGACATTACATATTCAAACTTAACGGCTACTTAACACCGTTATAAGGAAGGGGGGCAGTAGTAATTTCATAAAGAACAGGGTTTTATTAGTAATAAAATAATTACTATTGCCCCCTTGTACTTTGGTTTTATTACTAATCAAACCTCTTTTTTTATGAAATTACTATCGCCCCCCTCATTTCTAACGGTGTTAAGTGGTTGTTAACATCAAATATGTAATGTTTATTTTGCCCTTTATTAAAATTAAGAAGTTAAAAAATATGACATTACCCTCATTTTTAGAAACTATATTGAATGTCAATTATATCCTTAAAATCTTATATTTTACAATAAATTTTGGCTTTGATGGGACCACACACTTTGTACAATGGTTAGCATATATTAGGAGATTTTCAATTTTCAACTTTGAATTACATTTGATATTTCCTAATATTTTAGTTTCTATTTTAAATTTTATTTAATCACATATTTCCTTTATTAGGCGAATTCTTTTTAGACAAGAAAAATCAAGTCTTTTCTTTATTCGGTAGTTTCTTTTTAGAAAAGAAAAATTAATTTAAAGTTAATTTTTCTCCATAGTTAATTAAGGATAGTATTATAACTTGCAAAAGAGTAAATAAGTAAAGAGATAATTATAGGGTTATTTTTGGGTTTTTGAAAAAATATATAGATGCCACATCATCAGTAAACTAACTAAGCTTAACGGAAGGGGGCATTATAGACAAGAAAAATCAAGTCTTTTCTTTATTCGGTAGTTTCTTTTTAGAAAAGAAAAATTAATTTAAAGTTAATTTTTCTCCATAGTTAATTAAGAATAGTATTATAACTTGCAAAAGAGTAAATAAGTAAAGAGATAATTGTAAGGTTATTTTTGGGTTTTTGAAAAAATATATAGATGCCACATCATCAGTAAACTAACTAAGCTTAACGGAAGGGGACATTAGTAATTTTAGACAAAATTAAAGGTTGGATTAGCAATTTTAAAAAGTAGAGGGGATAAAGTAGTAATAAAATTAAAGTATAAGGGGGCAACAGTAATTATCCCTAAAATCAAACTACAGGGGCAACAATAATTATCCCTATATTTTAATTTACATTCTAAATTACCTTTAATTACTGTAGTAATAAAATTTTAAAATACTCTCAATTAATATTATTATTAAAACATAAAATACTGTCAATTATTTTAATAATTAAGACCCTGAATTAATTTTGTTATTAAATTTTCAAAATGCTCCTATGTTCTTTATCTATAAGTTTCTTTTTCATTAAAAAAATAGTTTCTACCAATAATAAAAAAATAAAAATAAAAATAAAAGTAAATCAATCTAAAAAATTTAAATGTCTTTCTTATTTTCTTTTCCTTTTCCTTTTTCTCTCCTAATTAAAAAAATACATTTAAATTAAAAGACATAGGGGTATTTGTGGGTCTTAGAATATAATTAATTAAGGGTAATTTAATATTTTAACATCCAAGATAGTTAAGGTTATTTTGAGATTTTAATAATAATATTACTTTAAGGTAATTTGGAATTTAAACTAAAATATCTTTTTAATTTAGAGTAGTTTGGAAGTTTAGAAAAATATTTAACGGTAAAGTTAGAACTTAATTTAAAAAGCCGGCAAAAGAGAGGCATTTGATAACTTTTTTAGGTAAGAGGGGAGGTAAGTGATACTATCCAACTAAAAGGGGTCTAAGTGTCATTTGATCAACTAAGAGGGGGAGGTAAGTGATATTTATCCTTATTATTTTTATTGCTTAAGAGAATGTCAATTTGTTGCATAGCCTTTTTAGTAGTATCATGATCCATGAAAATATATATATAAAAATAAAACATTTATTTGGATATAGTTTTTAATGTCATTAAAAACTTTTTGCTTTTCTAGATATTTCATAGCTGTGCCTAACCAATCAATGCCTAGGTAGTGTTTTTTTCCCATAAATTTTAGAATAAATTAAACGGCACCCACTATAAAGGGGATAAACGTTTGACCACCATTTATTACCTCTTAAATTACATGGCACCCACACTCAAAATTAAAAGTTATCCACAGTTACATTTTCAATTAAATGGACATGTAAAATGACCAAAATACTCTTATTTATATGTAAAGCATTTAGCACCCAACCCTTAGATCCCTTCACCCATCTTCTTCCTATCCTTTGCTGCAAATTACTCACCACCACCGGAAATCCACAGTCGGAGACGACCAGATCCCCTCCCTGCCGATGACCACAGCCCGCCTCTCTTCCTCTCTTCTTTGAACTTCTCTTAACATCAGAGACATCACCATCTTTACTAGGTTCTTCTTTCTTCACTTTGGCAACTTTAGGCCAAGATTCCGCGCTGCAATTAATATATTTCTTCCGATAAGTACTAAGACTTATGTTGTCTTCTTCATCTTCAACCTTCTCTTGGACAGGCATTTTGAGTGGGAACCATGGAACAACTAAAAAAAATTTGCAAACGTCTCTAAAGCCCAAATTTTAGTTGAAGGAAGGGGAGGTTGGAATGCAACGAGAGGGAGAAAGTGATAAGGGTCTATGAAACCCTAGGAGAGGTTTCTCCGCCTCGACTCTGAAATCGACGAATCGCCAAAAACAAATGAAACCATACTATTGGGTTCACTTCTTTGTTAAGAGTTCAAGACTTACTTCTTCTGTGTGTGTGTGTGTGTGTGTGTGTGTGTGTGTGTGTGTGTGTGTGTGTGTGTGTGAGAGAGAGAGAGAGAGAGAGAGAGAGAGAGAGAGAGAGAGAGAGAGAGGCATGCTATGGTCGCCGGCGGGTTGGGGAGGTGTCGTCGTTGGCAGTGGGTGATTTCCAGTGGTGGTGAGTATTTTCCGGTGAAGGATGGGAAGAAGATGGGGCCCTTCACAACCAAGCTGTGGTAGCCAGCGGGGAGGGGATCTGGTCGTCCCCGGCGGTGGGCGATTTCCAGTGATGGTGAGTATTTTCCAACGAATGATGGGAAGAAGATGGGCCCTTTATCTACATAGGGTTGGATGCTAAATGCTTTAAATATAAGTAAGGGTATTTTGGTCATTCTACACGTCCATTTAACTGAAAATGTAATTGTGAGTAACTCATAATTTTGAGTGTGGATGCCATGTAAGTTAAGAGATAATAGCGGGTGGTCAAGAGTTTTACCCCCTTTATAGTGGATACCGTGTAATTCGCTCTAAAAGTTTTATGACATTGCAAACATTAATGATACATATAAAGTACCATACCACATTTAACTAGTAACTTTTAAATTGGAGGTTGGGATTATTACATATACCACGCAGAAGAATCGAAGTTGTAACCTCTTCACTAAATGTATGTCATTACCAACTTAACAACCCTTCAATGGTACACTAATTGACCCATATAATGATAGGATTGGACCAAAGTAAAATCTCAAACGGTCAAACCTTAAAACACTACATAATCATGACCAAGATTAGTCCAATGTTCCCATATAATCAAATCAAAATAGAATTCAAACCATTAATTTAAAACTAAATAGAACCTAAGCTCAACCTAAATAAATAAAATAAATAAAAATAAAAAATAAAAAATACTCCTTTAATGATTAAAAATATTTTTTCAAGAAAAATTGATTTTATTCAAATAAAATATTAAAAAAATCTAACCTCATAATTGAGGGATTTACAATAAAATGACCAGTCAAACTTTCGACATTATAAACGGCTGATGCAAGAAAATAAAAAAGGGCACAACTATATTCTTAGTTGATAAATTTGACTAGATGATTTATTTTCTTGTCAGAAATGCACTGGAAAAAATTCTATACTTTCAAACGTTAATACTATGTTATTTTATCCAATTTACCAATGATGAATTGTTATTTTATCTACAAACAACAACTAAACAATCACATAGAATGATGCTTTCATCCAAATTAAGAGCCTTAGCTAGCAAGATACCATTTGTTGTACTACCAAATAAAGGAAATAAGTGATTATCTCTACACGTCAATGGTTGGGTGACGATTAATCATGCCCAACTTGGTGTTGACTTTTAAACATTTTGACTTGTGGGTGAATTCCACATCATTTATTCTCTCATTGAAGATTTTTCTTTTTAAAATTTATTTATTTACTTGACTGTTGATTACATCTTCAGAATAATTTTTATATATTACTTAAATATAAGTCATGGCTTTACTATGAAGTTTATATTTTCAATCTCATACTATGAGCCGTTGACCTACCTTTATTGATGCGAGGATATTTCTCACACAATTGACGGATTTACATGTAGAATTTTCTAAATCTGATTATATAAATACAAGAATGAGAGAAAGTATAGTTTTTGAATCTTGAAAAAAATTACATGTCACGGCCCAATAGCCCAAAAAATATTTACACATCAACTAACAAAATTTCATCCCTAAAGTTAAACCACTATTCCTTCAAAACTCGGATGACCATTTTAAAAATCGTTGCTTTGATTATAAGAACATCAATTTATTTTACAAGAGTCAACCTATCTACAGAAAAACAAAAACTACCTACAAAGGATTATACCTAGAATACTTCATTCCTATTAGGATAAAAGGCTAGTGATCAAGGTCTTCGATTTAAAAATAAATAAATAAATATAAGAAGGGGAAATAAAGATTTCTTGAAAAATTGATTATGATATTTAGGTTGAAAATAGGGAATTTTTGGTTGGGGTCCATTGATGAATTTATGGATGTGTCAAGGAATGTGAAAAAAGATAAGAAATAGGTTTCTTAAAACATCAAAAGGTATTATGGTATTAGGATTTTAGGGTAGATATCAGTATTAGTTGGTATAGTGAAGAGTATTGGGCTACTTCTATGGATGGAAAGTATATGCTCTTCCTTCTTCTTCTTTTTTTGGTTTTTTAATTAAGATGAAACGGGCACCATATCGGCTTGGAGGATCTCTTCTAGTTCCAGAGGAGGATCCAAAAAGAACATCGAATCAACCCTAGTATAAGCTTCACCCTTGACATCCAATCAACCACTTTATTTGCTCCACGGATTATGTGCCTAAAGCGATAATGTCCACCATTACCCATTAAACTGCAAGTCTCGTCGACAATCCTTGCCGCAAGACCTTGAACCGATGAACCCAGATCCATATACCCAATTGCCTTGGCCAAATTCGACTCCATCATAATTGGCCAAATACCCAAGCTCTCGGCCAATCTCACCCCATCTAAAATTGCCAAAATCTCAGCCTCTACAACTAACTTGCTTGGATTTTTTTTTGTGAAGCCACCCATGAACACCCCTTTTCCATAATAGATGACCTCCCCCCAACCCCAACTTGGTCACCTCTTCCACCCCCAAATGAACCATTTACATTGCATTTGAAAGGAACCTCTTTAGGACTTTCCCACTGAGCAGATTTGTCCTTCCTCCTCCTACCCATAATTTGAGACCAGCAAGAATCCCAAGCTTCAACCACAGTGATAACAAAACCATGACCAATAGTCTTCCATTGAAAGGCCTTGTAGAAATCCTTCTCATGAAGTTCCTGGTTTCTCCACCCCTAGAAAAAGTAGATGGAACATGCAAACCGCTCAGGCAACTCCATAGTTCACCTAGTAATGGATCCATAGATGTTCCCAAGCAACAAATTTCCAGAGTGCAACCAAAAAACCACCCATGATACCTCCTTGCAACCATGTTCAACCATATGGATCTAGCAACTTCACACTCTCTTATAGCATGGAGCATATCCTCCCTTGGGGCCAAGCATAACTTGTACCCCTCATTGTCTTCAAGCCCCATCCTCCACTTTCTATCCATCGCCAGAATCCTACCCAAACTCACCAACCAAATGAAATTGCACATGCGCAATGGTGTGTTGAGATTCCAGATTGCCTTCCAATACTATTCACTGAAGGCCATTTGCAACAGGTTAAGCGACTCACCACATAACCCCCCATAAGCAGACCTCACAAAAAACATCTCATCCACCGCTGGCAACCAAACAAACACGTCCCTACCATAATTGGGACTAGGAGGCTGAAAACGTTCCAAAATTTGAATCGCTTCCTAGTCTAGAAACGAATCCACCTCCCCTCAACGCCACTGGCCCCAATCATCCATGAAATCAATATATAGATTTGCCAAAAACCTATTCAGCACTGGCTAAACAGTCAAATCAAGTAAAATACCTTCTTGACCAATCCAACCATTAGACCAAAATGGAACATTCTTGCCACTGCCAATCACGACCCTATTATATAGAGAACCTTTGGCGCAACCCTACAAATATTCTTCCAAATAGGAGAATCTGCACTACCCTAGAAAAAAGGGGCCTCTAACGTGACAACATATACTTAGCATTAACCAATAGTGTTCAAAAAGAATTTTGCTGCAAAAAGTTCCACACAACCATCATAAAAAAATCATCATTCATCTTCATACCCCCAACGTCCTTAGGGCTGCACATACGACTCCAATTAACAAGATGTTTTTTTTTTCCAGGCGTGTCGTGCCAAATAAACCCACGGGTTAATCCACAAAGTGTTCTATTAGGCTAGTGAAAGTCCTCTACTATGTAATCTACAATGCATCACCCAAAGCCCACCTAAGCTGCCCTTCCTCCACTTTTATTCCCACTTGGAGTTTAATGGGCCTGAAAGATTGAAAATTTTCTTCAAAAGCCAAGTAATACCAAAGATAAAACATTTTGCATGGAGAATGTATGCACGTGCTCTAGCCTTGGGAGAAGCTCTGAAAAGGAGGAACATTGTTATGATCCTATTTAAGGGAAGGGCCAATAATGGAGTGAAATGTCATGACGAGAGCTAGTCATATTAGGACTTATTAAGAATATAAAGATTATGCAAATAGAGAGGTAGGCCTACACTATAAATGTAATAGGGTAAGGTGTTTTGAAGGAATGAAGAATATTATTTCCCAAACTCCTAAGTCTCTCTACTCGGTGTTTCTTCTTCTTCCCCAATCCCCAATCTTCTTATTTCTACTCTCAACTTCCTCTAAAATTCTTCTAGTCTAGACCATAAAAAATGGGTTCACAACAATCTTGTGTAAAGAGATTAGAGAAGAGAAGAAATCCAAGAGGAGAGAACAGCAGATTAGAAGAATAGGGGATGGGAAAGAAAATGAGCACAGAGACAGAGAAGAGAGAGAGTTAGGAATTAGAAAAGTATTCTTCATTGATGCGACTATCTTGCCCTCTTACATTTATAGTCTAGGATTAGTAACCATACTAACCCAAACATGCCCTCACAATTACCCATATCACTGACCATACTAACCTTACATTTTCTTAATATTACCCCCTATCATGTACATACCCTGTAGACCATTGCCTTATTAATCATAGCCATACCCAGTACCGTAACATTGCCGACCCCTTATGAGAACCTTGTCTCAAGGTTAAAGGGCAACACCTCTCCAATGCATTGTAGAATAAACTGTCTTTGAACTTCATTGGTGGATAAAGCAAACAACTCCTCAAAACTACGAGCATGCAAGCCCTAGTGAGAAACATCAGAAACGTTGTAGCCCTGGTAATGGCCTCCAATATAAGATCACTTGCAATCAGTCCTCTGACCTGCCTCTAGTAATTGTAGGAGAACCACTAAGCCATCCAGACCACTCAGTGACAACCCTTGAGTGGTGCCTTCCAAATCCATTGGTCCAACAACTCTCACTCTTCTGTCACTGGTGATATCTCCCATTTAACGCTGAGCATTTCGAACAAACCCTCCATTCTCTTGAATAATCTAATTTCTTGAAATTTGGAGACAATTCACCCATGTCAGGAGTAGATTTTGAGGACATTCTTCACCAATTGCTAGTTGCCTTCACCATGACCATCATCCTCAAAGCTATCCAAATCCTTTGATATGAAATGAGAACTCAAGATGTTAAAATGGACAACAAACACTACTTCACCTATGTTGACAACCTCCCCTTCCTTTAAACCCATAAAATTTATCTGGTCCATCACTTTCGTCACTCTCAAGAACGTTGGTAAAGTCTTTGAAACATTATCCATAGGCTAAGCCTACAACCGAAATTTAACTTCAACATCTGCATAGTTGCTGCCTAGGGCATTAAAATAACTGCAATCGGTCGAGACATTCTTGAGCTCAGGAGAGGTTACCCTTGCAAATACTTCCTCTGCCTTCCTTCCCCAAATGAGGACTTTCCCAAATCAAGTTAAAATGGCCGCATAAAATCCAAAAGCATGTGCCACTGTGACAGAAACCTACATAATTGAAGCTGACAAAATTCAAGCTATAGCAATTGTCCATAGAAAGAACGATTGAAATCTAACACCCTCCGCAACACTTAATGCAATAGCCTCAATCTGTCTCTTTAGTTCGTCCAAATCCCCAATGACCTTCAAAACCTTCCACGCAAATATTGCATTCTTCCCATCATTTCTACCATCAAGATTCCCTATCAAATCCACCCATGTTCCCAAACCGACTTCAAGTTCTTCGTGGCAACTCGCTATTGGTAATGAATTTGCCGATACCTAAAGGTTGCCATCGAAAAGTAAATGTTTGCAGATGTCTCCGGCATAGAACAAAATTCCATCGAAACTTGCGAAACTTCCACTAAAATTTCCCATTTTGGAAAATGCAAAACGAAACTCATGGGGACCAAAAAAAAGTCCTCAGTTTAGATCGAAACTGTCGAATTTCGTCAAAACTTATCGAAACCTCGAAACCTGTCGAAACTTTGTTCAACCCAGTTGGACCAGCTGGTTCTTGAGGGGGAAAAAATTCTCAGATTTCATTGGAAACTTGGGAATTTCGTGGAAACTTGGAAATCTGAGAAATTTTGTTGAAACTTGGGACTTTTTCTAGTAAATTTTGTAGTTTTCCCAAATTTTCAATTTTTTTGTTTATTTCATGTTTCCCCAAATGCCCACGACAAATACCCCCTCCATCAGGACTTCCCTATCCAAAGTGTGTATTCCCTCAGGTTGGTTATCTTAAGCTTCTTGTCGTCAACCGCTTCCCAGTGACGATCGTAGGCACAAAATCAACACCCCTTGGAGTAAATATTTTGACAATGCTTGAGTTCACTTTAAGATCCTGCAACACCATCCCACAACTCTCTAATGTCAATCTCTTCACAGTGATGTTTGCACAAGGATATTCGACGTCCTTTGAGGGGAATTTTATTGTATTTCTCGACTCAGCTCAAGACATTTCCAACCATTACATCTGCCCCCTGATTGTGGTGTCAATCTGTCCTCTAATCGTTCTATTTGAGCCACCATGACTACACCGCTTGAATCACCGTTGCTCACATCCAAAACTGGAGAAACTTCATCGATTTGAGCATTTGACTGTACAATCTCTTCTTCCAACGAATCTGTGTTTTCCCCAACCAAGACTAGTACTACCTCTGGTTCTACTTTAGATTGCTCCATCTCATACTTTGAGTTACCAAATCAAGCTTCCAATGCCTCTGTAAAAATCACCCAAGTTGTGAATGGAGTTCTGTGATTCATCTCACGAAACCATCGTAGAGCCTCACCATCCATGTGAAACCGAGAAATCAAAAGACAGAACTCCTCGTTGGTGTTGTAATAGTTGAAGAAACATCTAGCCATGGTGATCCAACAACTCGGATTGCCACTGGCGAAGCAAGGATGGTCACTCGGTTGTTGCTTCCACCATGTCAGATCTGGCAAGTCGAACCAATGATACGATTGTGTGTAAAGAGATTAGAGAATAGAAGAAATCCAGGAGGAGAGAACAGCAGATTAGAAGAATAGGGGATGGGAAAGAAGACGAGCACAAAGACAAAGAAGAGAGAGAATTAGGAATTAGAAAAGTATTCTTCGTTGATGCAACTGTCTTGCCCTCTTACATTTATAGTCTAGGATTAGTAACCATACTAACCCAAAATCACTGACCATACTAACCTTACATTTTCTTACAATTACCCATTGTCATTTACATACCCTATAGACCACTGCCTTATTAATCATAGCCATACCTAGTACCGTGACATTGAACCCACATTTTGGGAACCTAGAGCAAAGGAATTTCAGAAGGGTTGGGAGTAGAATTCAGAATATTGGGAAATGGGGAAGAAGAAGAAACGCAGAGAATAGGGAGGCTAGGAGTTTGGGGATAAAATTCTTCCTTCCTTCAAAACACCTTACCCTAATACATTTATAGTGTAGGGCTACCTTTTTATTTGCATAACCTTTCTACCCTTAACAAGTCCTAATATGACTAGCTCTCATCATGACATTCCACCCCATTATAGGCCCTTCCCTTAACTAGGATCATAACAATGCCAACGCCTTAAGAGAACCTTGTCCTCAAGGTTCAGATGCAATAGTGTCTCAAAACATTCCAAAAATTGCCTCACCCCTTCGTGTCTTGGTTGCCATTCATTCTTCTTCACTTTAGGAGCAGTAGCTTCCATATTCTCCAAGGCCAACACCATCCAACTAACTTGCAAGAAGGTCCATGAAGAATAACGTTGTCATAGAGTCAAGGACTGAACCTTTATCAATGGCACCTTGATCCGTGACCTTATCTCCTCTAAGGTAGACATTGACCATAACATTTGCTAACATCAAGTGATAGATTGGGCAACTAGTCACCCATTCCTCAAAGTGTTCTGTAAGGCTATCAAAAACATCCCGTCTATAAAGGAACTGAAGCATGATTGGATACACTATGTTACCAATGTTTGGAAAAGCTAATTTGAGACAAACCCGTATCCTTTTGATCTCAACCGAACTAAGCACACCTGCACATAAGCTACTCAAAAAATGTGAACCTGTGAGATCACTGAGGTTTCTTTTTTTTTTTTTTTTTTTTTTTTTTTTTTTTTTGAGCTTTGTGAGAGCCAATTTAGCCTCATCAAAAGGGCCAGCCTCAACATAAATGGAAGCCATATTACTACATGTGGCCCAATCACACTTGTTGCCTTCTTTTGAAATTAAAATTTTCCGTCCAATCTAATAGGCGGGTGTCGTTGATACCATCATTTGAATTAAATCATTCTCCTTCTGTATATGCCCTTCACACCCTTCAAATAATTTGATGTGTTGGGCACACTTCTAATCGGCTCCTGTAATTACTTGAAGCCTCAAAAACTCTATGTGGTTTGTCCCACCAACGTCAAGCATTGTAGATAGGTCCCCTACCATTGTATTTGACAAATACATTCCTTCGATTACTGTGTAGCTAATGTAGTATAGTAGCCAAATAAGAAGTGCGTACGCCATTGAATTGGAGTGGATAAGGCAAAGAGAAACAAGGGCATTCCCATGGAGTTTACAAGCTTCCATGAACCCTACCACTCTATAATTGTGTGGTTATGATCTCTCCATCTTTCATAGGAAAGTGCATTTCATCATCTTTCTTTTCTTCAATAGAAGCTGAAGTAACGGATAAGAGCAGGAATACCATCAATTCCAAAAAGTAGATAAGGAGAACAGAAGCAGGAAAGGACCAACCCCAACCATTCTTCACTAAAGGTAAAGCAATCAGAAATCCTTCTTCATCTTCTGCCACTAGGTTTTCCCCCAATATCACTGTTATTTCACCTTGGCAAGCCTTTGTTACGTCTGTATCATCCATCAGTTTTTGAACACCCTTCAAATTGATCTCACCTTATAAAGACCTGATATGATTAATAACAGCCATCGAGCTCGCACATAGAGCGTTATGCTTTCTGGCCAACTCCGCAATAATCAACCAATTAGCAATGAGGTTCAATAATTCTTCTTGTGCCTCCTTATTTTTTCATTCTTTTAAGAGTCAAATCCTTCATAGCTTGCTTTGCAACTTCGATAACAAAATCATGCTATTGATTTTTCCATTTTCTAAAATTTCATCAATTGCAATTTTGACAGATGAGCTCATGAAATAGTCAACCCTATTCCCTGATGACTCCAAGGTTGGATTAGTGTTCTTTAGCTCTAAGGATGAAGTCTGAAAACAAATCCTCTTCTCTTGAAGCACCACTTCCATCAACTCTTATGGTGATACTCATCCACCTAGCGCTAATCGTTCCCGAACAGCTCGTCACTCTCATAATTAATCTCGGAGGGCTGAACTTCTTAAATGTTGAAAACAACCCACCAGAGTCGAGTAAATGCCAAGACTATTGTCCTCTTCGGTAGTTGTGTAATGCCTCCATCACTACCAGCAGCTTCAAAGCTAACCAAGTCCATTAACATAAAAAAGGAACTCAAGGTGTTAAGAATGGTAGCAAACATTACCTCAACTCCAACGATAGTGGAATGAATAGTACCCTTCCAATAATACCCTTCATTATAATTCCTTAATATTGGCTCATAGGTTTTCAAAGCTGACTGTATATTTCCTAGACCACTTGTTGGGCTGGGTGCATTGACCCACTTCAAGGCCCATTTGTAATATCCTTTTAAATAAACCAATGGCAAAGTCCATGAGGCCCAACTTTTTGATTTGATGTCTTGGCCCAGCTACATCATTCAATCCAAGCTCATTGGCTCCATCAAATCAAACCAAAACTGGTTCTCAACCATTGGTCCAACCTAGACCTATTTATAGATTGCTTCGTCCCAAATGAGAAACACCTTTACAATGGCAACCCTATTTTTCTCCCTTGATACTGCAGCTGAATTTGGAACTCGTTTCTCTTCTTGGTCAAGGGCTTCCCGGCACCAAAGTCCATGCATAAACACTTCCCTCATTGCCTCCAAGTAATCCTTCCTCCCTGTGATTCTCCGCCATGGTGGCTTTGCCGGAGCACGCATCGTGCCAACCATTACCTATGTAAACTGCCTTGACCTCTGCCATTTGTAACCCCTCTTGTTCCTTCCATCGAGTCTCTAACAACGAGCGCCAGAGCAAAATCAAGTGCATAAATTTCTCTTGATAAATCCTTAATTCAGATGCCCTAGTAGCATTCCCTTCTCAAAGAGGTTCTCACTTAGATTGGTAAGGTCACAGTTCCAGCACCTCGCGAAGTTGGTGTGGAGATTGTCTGCGTCCCTTGAAGCAAAACTTCCAAGGAGGCTTTGATTTGGCTTTCCCCCCTTCCTCTTCGGTCACCACTGTGACTCTATTTAATCCATTGTAGTCGCCACTCAAAATTGGTGGAACCAGTTGGGTTTTGGCCTTAGGCTCTTCCTCTCTTGTCATCTCCAATGATAACTCATCAGAAACTGGTGGAATAGTTTGGGAACTAGCCAAAAATTCCACCTCTCTTGTCACCTCCAACGACTCCTCGCCATTGATCGCCCCAGGTGCTTGTGGCTTTGATTGTGGGCATTGATCAGATAAGGGGGTGGTAACCATTCAGGCAATGATCTGATTGAGCCGCTTTCCCACTGATGATAAAAGATCACGCATTTCATTGGTAGCCATTTGTGGCATCACTGATGCCTGCAATTTGGAGAGTTCCTTCCCCTGATTTGCAAAAGTGATGCTTAGTAGCTTCACACTTTCCTCCATTTGGCACAGTTGCAATTCACAGTCCATTTGGATCCGGTAGGTCGAACCATTGTTGTGAACCCACATTTTGGGAACCTAGAGCAGAGGCATTTCAAAAGGGTTGGGAGTAGAATTCAGAATATTGGGAAATGGGGAAGAAGAAGAAATGGAGAGAATATAGAGGCTAGGAGTTTGGGGATAAAATTCTTCCTTCCTTCAAAACACCTTACCCTATTACATTTATAGTGTAGGGCTACCTCTCTATTTGCATAACCTTTTTACCCTTAATAAGCCCTAATATGACTAGCTCTCATCATGACATTCCACCCCATTATAGACCATTCCCTTAACTAGGATCATAACAATAATGAATAGTACCCTTCCAATAATGCCCTTCATTATAATTCCTTAATATTGGCTCATAGGTTCTCTGGGCTGACTGTATATTTCCTAGACAACTTGTTGGGCTAGGTGCATTAAGCCACTTCAAGGCCCATTTGTAACATCCTTTTAGATAGACCAATGGCAAAGTCCGTGAGGCCTAACTTTCTGATTTAATGTCTTGGCCCAACTGCATCATTTGATCCAAGTTCATTGGCTCCATCAAATCAAACCAAAGCTGGTTCTTAACCACCAGTCCAACCCAGAACCATTTCTAGACTGCTTCTTCCCAAATGAGAAACAACTTTACGATGGCAACCCTATTTTTCTCCCTCGCTACTGCTGCTGGATTTGGAACTCGTTTCTCTTCTTGGTCGAGGGCTTTTCGGCGCTGGAGTCCATACATGAACACTTCCCTCATTGCCTCCAAGTGATCCTTCCTCCCTGTGATCCTCCGCCATGGTGTCTTTGCCAAAGCACACGTCGCGCCAACCATTGCCCATGGAAACTGCCTTGACTTTCTGCATGGAGGCACCAAAAACACTATGTAGAAGAGTAGCCAAAATAGATGCACATATGTCATTGACTTGTAGAGGAAAAGGCAAAAAGCAACAAGGGCATTCCCCCAGAGTTTCCATGGTTCTATGAAACCTACCACTCTCACCTTGATTAGGCATGATTCTGGAATCGACAAGGATGTTGTTATGACCTTGCCATCTTTCATAGGAATGTGCACTGCATCATCTTCCTTTTCTCCAATAGAAGCCCAACCATTCTTCACTGAAGCAAAAGCAACCAGAAATGTTTCTTCATCTTATGCCGCTAGGTTCTCCCCTAATATCACCTTTATTCCATCTTGGTAAGCCTTAGTTGTGTCAGTATCATCCAGCAGTTTTTGAACACCCTCCAAATTAATCTCACTTTGTATAGTCCTGACATGACTAGTACCAGTCATTGAGCTCGCGCATCAAACATTCTGCTTGTTGGCCAATTCCACAACAATGAACCAGTTAGCAACCAGGTTCAATAATTTCTCGTGTTCCTTCTTATTCTTCACTGCAAGAAAAACCTTGTCTTTCATTCTTTCAAGAGTCCAGTCTTTCGTAGCTTGCCTTGCAGCTGATGACTCCATGGTTAGATTAATGCAAGATGTAAGAATGGTAGCAAACATTACCTCACCGATGTTGACCACCTCACCTTCGCTTGAACTTAGAAGACTTATCAGGTTTATCTCCCAATTCTCTGTCAAGGTTGCATTAAGGCAAGTGCTAGTGAAGGCTGTCGATGGAGGAAGAGTCAATCGCCTGGGAACCATGGTCTTAGTGTCATTCACACAATAAAACAATGCATTTTCCATTGGCATTGAGAAGGTCAACCGATCGGCAGCATGAACATTGTTGTTGTTCTGCCGGAGGAACGAGAATCCCGCTAGGGGCGTCGGACACTGGGACACCACTACCAACTCCTTCCCAGGACAGGTAACACCCAAGTTGTTGATTTGGAAGAAGATGGAGGTGCAGATTGGATTTTCCCATCAAGCCCTTGGCCATAATGCTTTGCAAGTGGGCCGTTAGGGTTTTGGGCCTCTTCATGCATGGGCACCAACTCACTAGTTAGGTTGGGCCAAGTAGGAACATTCTTAATTTTCCCATGATTTGAATCATGAAACTTCAACCCATAACTCAAACATCTAGGGCCCATCACCCATAAAGCCCATTTTCGTAGCTCAGCTTCTTGAGCCAATAGTCTAGGTCAATCCAAACCTAGAGTAATCCAACCTGAAATGAACATGTATCGACCCTCCCAAGCTACCCTTGTCATCTTCTTCTCACTGCCTGCAACACCTCTTATTTTCCCAAAAAAACTATCCGCTCCAACATTTATAATGGCCACGCATCCATTGACCACTAGCCATGAAGCATCGGATGTCATTCGCCGGCGTCTCTTCTTCCAACAATACCATCTTCCGCCTCCCTTGGTCATGTTAATAATCGTTGGCCAAGGGGTTTTGCTAGAGGAAGTTTCGCCCAAACCATTGCCCTTGCAACCGATCGTGGCTTACTCGGGTGGTGATTACTTGTTGAAAGGTAACTCTGGCCATCGCACTAACGAAATCCTGTAGTTGATCAGATCTTATTTTGGGGATTTCTCTTGGTAATTGCTCGATTCCATCTCCCTAGTATTACCCCATTCTCAGTGTTGATTGCAGGGAAATTTTCTCCAACTCGTGGATCTAATTTCTCGACAATTTCTGGTGTCTACTTGGGATTTTTCCAATCATTCCACCCGGTCTTTGATTAAGGTTTTTTGCTATTCCCTGGATCTGCCATGACACCACTGCTCAAATCTGACATTTCTCCAACCAAGACTGAGAAGTTATCGTGGTTTCGATACTGGAAATGTTGAGCACCACTATTGAGTCTACATCTATCTCACTATTGAAACCATTCATCAAGGAATTGGCTTGAGGTTCCACCTCCAACTGCGGTTCCATTGCAACCCCAAGTTGTGATTTGTCTTGTGCTTCAACAGTAACCAGTGCCGGCATATTTTCTTCAATGGTTGCTCCAAGTAATATCGTTGGTGGAGACTCAAACTGTGAGTGACTAGGTAGAGGAGTGATTCCCTTGCTTGCGAAGTGTTGATCGAGCTTCCAGTTCATCGAAGATATGAGACTAAATATCGTCTCTGTGAGTGACGAAATTCCGCCCTACTTGCTTGATGGTCTGCTCTCCATGCTTGCATATGGCCGTCCATCGGATCCGGTAGGTCGAACCATTGTTGTGAACCCATTTTTTAGGGTCTAGACCAGAAGAATTTTAGAGGAAGTTGAGAGTAGAAATCAGAAGATTGGGGATTGGGGAAGAAGAAGAAACACAGAATAGAGAGGCTAGGAGTTTGGGGATAAAATTCTTCCTTCCTTCAAAACACATTACCCTATTACATTTTTAGTGTAGGGCTACCTCTCTATTTGCATAACCTTTCTATCCTTAGTAAGTCCTAATATGACTAGCTCTCATCATGACATTTCACCCCATTATAGGCCCCTTCCCTTAACTAGGATCATAACAAACATCAACATCCCCATCGACCCAACATGTGCAAGGTGAGGAGAAAGGAATGAGTTTATTAGCCCATATAATCTTTGAATGCCCAGTTGCTAAGGCTTGCTAGTTTGCAAAGCACACTCGGCTATAAAATTCCAGAGAGTGGACCCTTTCAATTACATCTTTGGTTTGAAAACATGACAGTCCCTAAATGCTGTGGCTCAAGTAAGGAATCCAAAAAAAGCCCAAAGCCTATGCTTACATTTTACGTTGGTACATATAGGTTGCAAGAAATGACTACACGTTTAAAAGGAGAATTTGGCCCCAGAGGAGTAGCACAAGAAGCCGCAAAAAGCTTTACATGAATTCCTTTCAGCAAAGCCCAATGGATCAAATACAGGCCCAACAAGAAGACCATTAGATAAACAGAGTTCTTGGGTCTCGCCTCCACAAGGAGTCACGAAGATTTAACACTGATGCTGCACTCAAGATCAACAGTGGATCAGATTACCACACCCAAAAAAAACCCGTCTCTTGGAGAGGCACACTTCGGGGAACGAAGGAAGTCCAACTCTGTAGCGGATCTCTTAGCCCAGAAAACCCAGTCAATTTCGGATGCAACTGTACTTAATTCCTCTCCTTGGTTGCAAAATCTGTATGAATAAATATTTATGGTCATGTGTATCATTTTCTCTTTCATTACCGACAACTTTATCAAAGCATTTTTTTTAAGTAGCCTGGCATAAAAACAACTATTTTAGATCCATTAAGGAGTGAACACAACTTGAACCAGAGGAATTAAGGACTTGTGACCAACCTTAAGCTCATTTTAGAGAAACCCAATTTGATGATGGCAGTGCATCAATGGATTTGTAAGGCAACTACCAATTCCAAGCCTGAGAAAGAATCAATTGAGGCCAATTGTCCTGCACAGCTCAGGCAATAAATAAAACAGGTCTCAAAAAGTTTTACTGCAGCATTGATCAAATCCTGCACAACTTCGTGACCAGGAGGTGAGAAAGTAAATAACAAAACTGACAAATGAAAAGACCTCCCAGAACAGCAAGTTAACCTGGTCCCTCACAATATGTTTCATTGATGAGAAAATAAGGGCTTCAACACTGTCAGGACTGAAGAGAGAAACATGTCGAGACTGGGGAAGGGTAAAAGATGGGCATTTCCTTAAGCCTCCTTTCCATCCCCCCCCCCCCCCCCCCCCCCTTTTTTTTTACTTCTCAGAGCTCTGACATTTGAGAAGAGTGCCTACATCTGGCCCTTCCTAGAGACCCAGATAAACATGGAAAGCCGTGTGTACTGGGTATTCAAGTTCCAAATGGCTGAATAATATCTAAGCTGCCTGTCAACAACTCAAACACATTGCTTACCATAGTTTCGCTCTGCATTTTATGAACAGCAATACCAAGCCAGGTGGAGAAGTCTTTTCACCTGAATTTTTTCAATGGATATTCATAAATTTGCATAGAAACTACAGTGGAGTGTCTACAATCTTCTGTTTCTAATTACTTGTTGTATATACCAAGTCCAACAAGTTAGAATCACCCATCAAAGTTGGGAGCACAATTGCTATGCGCAGCAGAAAATAAATACCAAAGAAAACAAAAAAACAAAACAAAACAAAACAAAACAAAAAAATTAAGAAAACAAAAAGCAATAGTAGTTCAAAAACTAATGGCTATGTGATTGAACTCGAGTTTACTGCATCTTCTGTCCCTGTTTACCATCCATTCCGTCTCTTTTCCCAAAATTGGCCCATATGCGAACTAATGGAAAGCAGCTACTTCTTCCTTTAAATGATTCAGTAGCTCCTCCATGCTTTTGACAGAATAATCATTGTTATCTCTAACCCTTATACTGACCTGCAGGCATCAGGAAGAATTGAATAAAAAATAAAGAATCTGAAGCCAAAAGATTATTGGATTCATGCAGTTATATTTTAGAACCAAGTTCAACATCATATGGTATTTGTAGTCGAATTCTATGAACCCTATGCCCTAGCAGAGTCATCAGTCTTAACTGTCTGCTAATACCTTTCTATTTTATTTTTGATGCACCTCATTTTGGCTACATAGAGTTTATTCATGCATTCAGATCAGCTTGATTTTGTTCTCGTTCTATGTAATTGAATATAATTTACTTCTAGACACGAGCCACATGGGAAAGAAAGAGTTAATCCAGCTCCCCTAGATATTTCATATCGTATCCTTCAACCAAGGTACAAAATGAGACGGATACACAACTGATACAGCAAATGGGTTCGGCCTAAGATTCTTGAATGCACCAGGTAACATGTGAACCCATCAATGAAGCAAAAAGCTACAAAGCTGTCGATGCAAGTAATATCTTCAAACATCTAAATGGTTGGCATCAAGTCTGGTCATACTGTCAAATAAAGACTAAAATTCAATCATATGTGAGGAACTGCCAATGACAGACTATACCAGCAAAACACAATAGCACCTTCTAATATTTCAGAAACACAAATGGTAACCGCAACCCATTGATACATAACAAACTGACACATATATTGAATCATCATATTGAACACACTGGTACATAGCTAAGAAGCAATGGCACCCTACAGTTTTTGTGACTTTGTGTCAATGTCGTTTGCCCCCACCAACCTCATGCCTGCTTATTATTGTTTTGTTGATTCTTCTAGGATCCATGTAGCAGACCCATTTTAAGTTAGGAAAAGGCTATGATGATGTTGTCATATATTAATACACCAACAATGTTTAAAAAAAAACAAAAGTGTAATAAAACCTGTCCGGTGTTTGCTTCTTCCTCGCCAACAACCAGGATATAGTTGTATTGAGCCAACTGAGACTCCCGAACCTGTATACATTTGGATGAGATGAAACATCCACCATTTAGAAGAGAAAAGGTAACGAAAAGGCAATTGGGGTTTTGCAATGGGAAAGCAGGAATAGATAATTTTTAGCAGTGTTAAGATAAATAATCTTCACAGGGAGACGAAATTTCACCAAACATTTGTGCTAACAGTCTTTCAATCAGAAGTGACAAGAATTTTTCAACAGCTCGACCATAAATTAGGGTCTTGTAGTATCCAAGGCAGCCCTTGAGCACATTTCAAACAGATCATTTGAAAACCCTTTTTGTCTTATGTTTGTTACTTATTCCTACATAAGACGCTCACCAATTTGTAATGTTTCTGAAAGTTATATCTTAGCTTTCAGCTTTCAGGTTGAAGGCCCGTAGGACAAGCCACCATTCATCAAAAAACTAAGAAATAATACCCAAACTGAAAAGCAGGTAGTTTTGTTCTATAAAATACATTATAAGAGATGAATCACATGAAAAGGACATCTCAAACATTTGCACAAACATGCAAATGTACAAACTCAACTTGATTTCCATGTTTTAACATCTTTTCAAACTAACACACACACACACACATGCATTTAAGACAGATTTTATCCTTTCTTTAAAATTGTCAGTTCTACTACATTCAATTGTTTCAGAAACATTTTTGGCACCTTCCATTTCACTTCCCAACGGTGCCTGGACAAATGTTCTCATCACTACTAATGTTTGTCCAGAAATTAAATGCAAGAAAAAAAGTCAGCAATGGAAGGAATCAAAAGAAATTATTCAAGTTAACAAAGTGAACTAAATTGCAGCCACCCTCACCCACTGAGTAAATAGCAAGTCAATTTACCTTTTTCTGAATCTTTTTATCTGTGGTATCAACGTCAACGTAATAACCCGCACGATGAATGATATCCCGTACCTACGCAAATATATCAACCAAGTGAAATAACATCACTAAGAATTCTGGATCATACCAATAGTCACACAGAATACCTAGGAGAAAAATAATAGCTTCCTACATACATCTTTGCAATGGAGCTACCTTTTTCTCCTGGTAGTTAAGTTACCTTCATATAAATACGGAAAGACGCCAAAAATGCATAAGTGCATGAGTATGTGCATCTGAGTGTTATTCAGATTCTGGTAAATTAGAATTCCTCAGAGTAACCTGACAAATCCTCCGAATCAGACAGCCTACTTAATGAGTTTGCGAGTTTTAACTGTGAATCCCAGACTGGCTTTGGTCCATCTGATTAGGCAACTGGTAGATAGGTCAGTTCATCAGAACATACTGGGCCAGATCTTAGAATAGTGAGTAGAACTACCAGTTTTCTCAAAGAAAGGAAATTACATTAAAGAAAGCAATAATGATGGATATTCTATTCCTGACCAAGGTGGTTACAGTTGAAGTTGCACCTTCTCTTTCCTGTCCAATGTTTGATGCCCACTGCCTTTGCCACCTTAGAGATTAATATATCATTTCACTTTGTGTCTACGACAAGAGATAATGTTGGCACACACCACCAATGATATTCTCTAGAGGTAATTATGTTATCCCAAAACAGCAATGAGTGGAGGGAGAAGAGGTCATCACAGGTAGGAAACTGGACAGCAATGGAAGGAAGTTCGTCTAGTGGTCAGAAACGGGAAATGACAAATCTGTTATTTTGTTCTTGAAATTTCATTGGCTCATTCAATAGGATGGTTCTGGACAGAAATGGCAGGAAGCTGGTGTTAAAGGTCGGAAATGGGGATGACAAATCTGTCTGCAATTCATATCTGGAATTTTCATTCGCTCATTCTGTATGGTGGTTTCTTTTGATGTTACTGCATTCCACCACAGGAGCTTTTGCTTCTCAGCCTTTTTGTCAGCCAAATATGTTCTGCTTCTCCAACAATGTTTGCCTCTCCTCTGCTCCCACCTAGAGCAGATCCCAGGGACATCTCTCATGACATCAATTACTCAAGGAGTGGAGCTACTGCATTTTGCTCATTCATCTAGGCACGTTCAATGGCCAGAATACTTAAACCTACATTTTTAGCATCACCATTTTTAGCATCACTATTACATACCAAAGAAAGAAATCCATAACCAAAGACATGAATCACCTAGCTGTTGGAGTTCAGATTCTTTCGTCAGCTTATTGAAGTTTGCATTAATAATTATATTGTAGGCTTCTAAGGCTCAACGAGTGTGATAATTCATCCATTGATGACACTGATCTCTGGTTTACCTGCCAGAAGGATTCAAAACACATGTTCTTGGAGGAAAGAACCCCCTTTTATGGTTGCAGCTTCTGGTTGATCTGTAATAACATTAATATTGTGAATCTATTTAAAATGGTAAACCCTGAACCAAAATGTGCATATAGTACCACTGGTCACCAACCGGACATCTCATCCGAGGCCAAAGTAGATAAATCCAGTGGTACAAACAAGAGCACTGCCCTCCTTTCTGCTAACTCTGTTGGATCTGTAAATGGTGTTGATACCGTGGAGCTTCTTTAAATGGTGGGAATCACAAATGTTACTGTAGAATTTCCAAAGCTAGGTAACATGAAGGTCAACTAGAAAGGTAATGCTCAGCAACAAAACAATCAGAGTCTCCGCCGCCATAGGTTGCCTGGCCACCTTGACTACTATGGATAAATATTATCTTTCACAACCGTCCTTCAAATGATGTACATACAATGACAGCTTTTGACGATGAAAATATGATGTGAACCATCAGGAACACCCCCCCCCCCAATAGAGGCTGCAAGAAGACCTAGGTCAGCAGCCCCCGAGGAGCCAAACAAGCAACTGCCGGTCATTTTCTAGGTGCAATACCCCATCTAGCTTAGTATCAGAGGAATAGAAGCTCACCAGGACTCCGAATCTTTTCTTACTTTGTGGATTGGATCACTCCTTGGTGAGATATGGCAGAGTCCTAGTCCAGCTAGGATTCTTAGTTTGAAGAAGACTCTGACTAGTCCTAGTAGTAGTTAGTAATCCTTTTTTTATCCCTAAACTTCTTTATTTGAATTCAGTTGTAGTTAGTTGGTGATGAGCCTTGAGTTGGAGTCCTATTTAGAGTAGGGGTTTTTTAATCGTAGGTTTATTTCAAATAGGACTCCCTAAGGATCGAATTTTACTGGTTCTTTTGTTTTGGCTATAAATTCAACTCCACTGAATGTAAACAATTCAGATTTGATGGTTGAATAAAATTTGCAGAGAATTAGCAGCTAAGGAGGTTTCGAATGGGCTGAGTAGGGTTTCCTCTTGGAAACCCTGCGGCAGCCATAGAATGACTCTTATACAGCACAATTTGATTATTCCAGCAGCGGCGGCACTTGTTCAACATTCCTTCCCTAAGCTACTGAGAGTAAGTACCAATCCCCATCCCAATTCCCAAACCTAGAGCCTCCCCAACCCTCTCCATCTTCTCTCTTCCCCGCAGCAATCTTCTAGAACTCTCCCAAACTCTAAAAGCCTTAAACCCTTTTAACCCTCCCCCAAAGCATCAACCCAACCCCAGCAACCTTTGACTATAGCAGCAGCCTAGATCCACCCCACCCAAACCCTAGAAAAGTCATCACTTGTTCATCCGAGATCCCATACCCTAGGTCTGAAACTGAATCTGCAGAAAACCCAGATTCAGACCTAATAAACCATACTGGCCAAACCTAAACATCAAGCACCTTCAACCCTAGCTGACTCTAAACACTAGAAACCCTAGCTGCAAGGAGTGAACCCCACTTCCCTGTAGCAGCAGGCTCTAAAAACCCTGATTGGGTCTTCATCAATAGACCATGTAACATGGCCCCTCCCTTCTTGGTTTGCATCAAAATGATTAGACAGTTTCAAAATTATTGTTAAAATCCATCTTATCCCCAATTTAAGAAACCTTTGGAATAAGCCAAGAGGCAAACTAAAGAAGGTTACAAGTATTAAATACATTTGCAAACTAAAGGAGATTACAAGTTCTAAATACACTTACAGGAGTGCCATTACACAGTGCCTTAACTAAAACATGAATGACTAACAAGATAAAAATAATAGCAGTCATAAGGACTAAAAGTAAAAAAAAGCCTCAGCTATAGAGTAATAAAGGTCAGACCTCAATAAGGCAATAAAGAATATAAAACGTAAACAGAATTTAGTAAGAAAAAATGTAATATGTGCCATTCTCGTAGTCAAGAAGACATGCTGAATTAGAAAAATAAGAAAGTTCAAGATAATATCCAGTAGATTCAAGATAATATCCAGTAGATCCATTACTGATTCTCCATACCTGCAAGGCGTATGCTTCAGATTTCTGTGAAATAGGGCAAACAATTGCCTGGCGTGGACTGAGCCAGAAGGGCCATTTTCCTTTGTAGTGCTCCAAAAGTATAGCAAACATACGCTCAACAGAACCTAGGATTGCCCTGTGTATCATAACAGGTCTCTCCCTCTTAGTTTCATCCTCTGCTGAGAATGACAAGTTGAAACGAGAAGGAAGCTGAAAGTCTAGCTGCACACAGATGATCATTACAGATTAAGATATCAAATTTTTTCCCCAGATAAAAGTGCAAAGTAAAAACCTAAAACCCAGTGAGCTATTGTCAGTAACAGTTTTCTCCATTTCTTTCTTTCTTTCTTCTTTGGATGGAGAACTGAAGAAATTTCATTTATCTATGCCTATAATCCATAAAAATACAAAGAGATAAACATGCATTTTCTCAATATTAATAACCTGTAACGTGGCACACTGAAATTTCCTCTTTAAAGCATCAAAAACACTAATGTCAATCTTCGGCCCATAAAATGCACCATCTCCTTCATTGATCTGTGGAAAATTGCTCAAATGAGAAGAGTTAAACAGGAAGTAACTCTAACAACAATATTATATGGGACAAATATAGAAAATGAAAATGGAAAGCGAACTACACAGGAATACTAAACCATGATGAGAGTAGTCTTTGGGAGGGAGTGGGGTTAGGAATTGGGGTCTGAAAATTTTGGGGTCTTCGACGTCACCTATGAAACAAAGAAGTGTCTGTTTTTGAGACATGTGATGCCATCGGATATTTGAGGGATTAGTTTGGACTATATAGCGTAAGATTCGCAACAAATGGCATGTAACCCAGGAAACCAGGGATGCAGATCGACCAATAAATAAAGGCTTTTATCATGAAGAAAATGGAAGGCACAACATAGAGACTAGCAACATTAACAAAATTGTTTGAACCAAAAGAAAAAATAATAATAACAAAATTGACTAAAAGGCTAATATACAACAACAAATAGAGAACCTGTTAGGGCCCAGAGATCACATGATTACGCCATGTGGAGGGCGGGGGGGGGGAGAGAGAGGGTTAGAGGTGATTGGGGGATTATAAATAGAGGGGAAAGAGGGATGGGTAAGGAATATCTTATGTGAGTGTTTGTGCAGCCTATTGGCTGAGGGCAGCAATGTGATGTGGAGGTGACTGGCACCATTGTAACTAGTGATCTTGCTTATTAGTAAATAAATCTTAATAGTTTTCGTGTTCGATTCGCGGGTTCTTATCAAGTTGGTATTTGAGCACGTTCAATCTGCAGGAAAACAGATGGAGACTGGATTACCCACATTTTCTGGTGAAGGGAGTGCATCAGAATGGGTCAAAGAGGTCATATTGTTCTGTTAGAAACATCAGATTGAATACGAGCATCAACTGGAGTGGCTCCCTAACACTTGGATGAAAAAGCTTTGGAGAGGGTTTATCATAAGAACTGGCCAGTGTTTGATTGGGTGAGTTTCAAAGAAGCCCTAAAAACCCATTTTGGTGATTGGCAAGCAATAGATCTGAGCGCGGTTCTGGAACAAGGTGCATAAGCCAAAGTCAAAAGGGGATTCCAAAAGCAGAGTTGAATGGTGATCGGCGAGGAGACAAAGCAAGTACAAGGTGACGGGATATCAGACTAGTGGATCCAGAGCCGAGTAAAAGAATGGCACTCCGTTCGTTGCTTGCACCCAAGTGGTCGAAGAGAATCTCGTTGCAAGGATCTCCCAGTGACTAGCAATTTGCGGTTTAATTAAGGTGGAATCGCTCTTGATTTGTGTCTCAAATCTTGCCAGTATAGAGAAGTGTTCAGTTGGGCAGCACAAGCTTTGGAAAAGTCACCGTGGATGAGGGCAATAGAGAGGGAGGATTCGTCGGCTTTGTGGAGACAGAAATGGGGTGATCTCCGGCGACAAATTGCATCAGAGCTAGGAGGGAGCGTGAATCACAATAAGCGGCAAAAGAGGAAGGGAATAGTAGGGTTTTGATTACAAGTCTTGTTTGGGAAGACATGGTCCAGGATTGGGTTAGGGATGGACTGGAGATTTAGCTCCAAGTGTGGATCAAACTTATTAGATCCCTCTGCCGATTGGAGTATGGGTTCCAATACAATAAAACGACGAAATGGGCTTTGAAGGACCCACTAAAGCCCAATGATTGAAGACAATGGATCTGGCTCATGAAAGAGCGGCTCGCAGCTGCACTCTACAAAGGATTAATCGGCCCAACCCAGCCTTGGCCCAGAAAACTTCCAACCCACTTGTGAAACAGTATGACCAAGGGCAATACAAGAACAACATTGTTCCCTCATCCCTTCCTTCCGTCTTCCTCATCTTACCTGCACATAAAGGGGCAAAACCAAGGGCAAAGAAAGCCAGAGGCTCAAAGTCCAGCAATCGATCACCATCAAGCCTCCAGGAGCCGAAGGGAGGGGCATAAGGCTCCCAATCGATAGTGGCCAAGCACCCTCAACCACCATTGGCCGCGGAAAAAGCCTGGTGCTCTCGACGGAACTCCCGGTTCAAGACACTGACTCCGCCAGATCTTCAGTTTAAGGGACACTGACAACTTCTAGCCCCATTCCATCGCTCAACTTTCCAGAGACCTCTAGAGCGGCGCAATACCAGCTTACACTTGGGATACCAAAGCTTCCAAAACCAAATCAACCTTTCAGTTGTACCAACATAAATAGGGTGCTTCTCATTTCTCTTGCAACCATCAATGGAGCTGTAGTTCACCATCTCATGGTCAACACTCCATGTTCGGTGCAAATGTCCTTTCTAGTGGAGCTGGAAAATGAAACAAAAATCGAAGGAATTCACTTTGGGGCAGTTCTTTATGAAAATAGGGTTTTCTCAGTTTTCAAAGGAACATCATAATCGAAGAGTCTATACGTCTTCTAATCACTTGAACCCAAGAAGCCATCAAATCAAGTTGAAGTATTGATAATAGACATGAATGTGCAATACATGAGGAGATGGTCTACACCTTGGGAAGGTTCCGGTGCCTTATTTTCTAACAACAGTTGCATCCTCGGAAATGGATTGTTATTGGGCTATCGAGAGTGTTACTGAGTTGGAATGGCTGTGTGGCAAGCATGTGAAGATCAAGCTTCTAATTTTCGTTCACTGTGAGGACAACGTGAATTTCAAGGAGCCGATAATCTTAGGGCCCTAGGATCATGAGATTACGCCACGTGGAGAAGAAAGAGAGGGTTAGAGGTGATTGGGGGATTATAAATAGAAGAGAAAGTGTGAGGAATAGGTAGGGAATATTTTATGTGAGAATTTGGGCAGCCTATTGGCTGAGGTTAGCAGTGTGTTGTGGAGGTAACTGGCACCGTTGTAGCCAGTTATTTTGCTTATTAGTTTTCGTGCTCAATTTGCAGGTTCTAATCAGAAACCTATCAATGTTAGTGTCCAACTCTGTATCTTAAGCAAAATGATGAGCAATGTATATAATATTCCACACCTTAATAGAAAACAAAACGAGTAATATTACCTGCCATGGCCTGCCAAATTCATCCAGTGCATCTGACAAAGCTTTCTCAGCCAGTTCCCATGTTTCTATATCTCCTAGGTATTTGTCTGGCCGCTACATCACATAAGAAATGATATTAAAGATCTGAAAAGTTTTAGTTAAACTCACACCATACATTCCTTCTCTTTCTCAAATCAAGATACAGAAGGATAATTCAGGATTCAAGAGGATGGCATAATAAGTACCCTTACTCTTTTTTCTATTTATTTTCATTTTTTTCTTGTGAATGCATAAGGGGGAAGGTTGAGAGAAGAAAAAAGAAAAGAAAGAGAATCGTATCTAATCATGGTACAGTCAACTGTTGTAATCAGAATAAACAAAACAATATGCCCAAATATGAAGATATATCTAGCTGAGAATAAATTTATGAGGTACCAGTGTAGCAATATCGTATTTGAACAACTGTCTCTGCATGAAATCTTTAGTCCACAATTTTTGGCAAGTGCCAACACCACCCTCCCCACACCCCCCCCTCCAAAAAATAAATAAATAACATACACACAGATATTTGAATAGCAAGCTTATTCCATAAAATAGATAGCAAGCCAGAGAAGGGGTTGATTGGGATCAAACTGAACTAAAGTTATGTTGGATGCCAAGAAAGGATGAAAAGAAAACATAATAAGACAAATAATGATAATGCAATGATTGACTTCTGTCTAACTCCTCCAAGTTCAATTTTTCCTTTTTATCCAAACATAGCCTAAGATGGGTGGAGGAAATTCCCCAAAATTAGGTATACGACAAACAAGTAAAATTTTCTAAAAAGAAACATATTGATACATAGGCAATATGTATATGTGTGTGTGTGTGTGTGTGTGGAAACTAGTCCCAAGCGTTAATACCAAAGCAGTGAGGCAACCACAGCATTCAAGGGTCTTCGTAAGTGCCTTGGTGATAGGGTGGCCATGCGGCATCATCAATTTAAACAAAGCATTTTGATGTTCTTTTTTTAGTGCTTTATTTGGCACAAATAGCATATTAAAATATATTTAATTCTGCCTATATGCTAAGCAAATATTAAAGAATCATACCAAATCAAGATTTTCATAAATAAATAAACGTTTATCATAACCTAATTAATATAGCATACAAATATGATCTCTAAGAAATTTGACCATTCAAACAATTTTATTCTTTTAATTGAGAACTTTTACATTAGATAATACACAAAACCAGCGTTTTGACAAATCCAAGATTGACTGTATCTTATTTAGGTAGGCAGTACTAATGTTCTAGTCAAACTTGTTTGGGGTACACAAATGCTATCAATATTACTCTGCGAATAATTTTTTAAAGATGTCAAAACAAATTAATATTTTACCATGCCTATGGTTTCAATGAAGAATTCATTATATTAAGATTTATGGAACTTTTAGAGTTCAGAAAAAAAACCCACCATTAAAAGGTTGAAGCTCTTATCTACCGGTGAAAATCCAGGTTTGGTTCTTGTCTTCTTGAACAGTTGAACTGGGGAATTAGCCTTTTCTTCCTTTTGGAATTTTTGTTTCAACTAATTTGTGGGATTCAAATAGGGGGTTAGCTTATTTCATTTACTTAAATAATATATTAGGCATAACTAAAGGAGAAAAGCACCATTGAATAAAGCAAACAGCTGCCTAGCCCTCCAATAAACAACTGGGTGCCTTGATAACAATGATCATAAAGCCTGAGCATATGGACATGACTGCAAATGAATAGAGGATAAAGCAGTTTGGCGAAAACATCTATTGCATGACGGATCTTTCTTATTAATTTTTGAGTTGATTAATGATGCACAAGAAGGTTAAGAGAAGGACAAACTTGCATACCGTTGATAACTCCAGCTCAAATGTGAACCCAAATATATCATAGCAGTAACTTATAAACTCCAACACGCCCTTGACTTCGCCTTTTATCTGAACATTAATCAAACGCTAGGATCATTAAGCAACAAAATACAACATATTCATGAGTAAAAAACACACAGCAGCAAACATAGTCACCTGAGATTCCCTACAAAAGATATGAGCATCATCCTGTAGGGTAATGAAGGAGATGGCATGTCAGATTTAATAACTCAATATAATCATATGACAATATTGTTCTTAAAAAATTTAGAAATATTTCATTAATTGAATTACAGAGCAACAATTATGACAGAACAATTCATTTTCATCACCATGGTCTAATTATCAGGAAAAAAAGGAGCGCACACATAATTAAAATATAATGGGCATTGAGAGGGGCAATCTAGATTTAGGTGATTCATCATGCACTTCCATTAAACTGATATGAAACGGATCCTGGACCACCCAAAAGAAGGCCCAAGGAGGTAAGTACCCTGTGGCTCTACCAGCAACCCAGGGAATTTCTGCCAGCATAGGGGTATTTTGGTCATTATGGGTCCACTAGTCAAACCCAATCTGACCTAGCTTGATTCATAGTCTTGTTAGGAGTTCAGATCTACTTTTGTTTTTGGATTTGAGTCCTTGGTTGTTATGAAAGAGTCCTACCTAGAGAAGGATTCCTTTAGTTGGATCCAATACGTTAGTAGGATCTCACAAGTCACATCTACTTTTATTTTTAAATTAAGTCTTTATTTGTCAAGTTGTTGATTCCATAACTAGTTCTATTTTCAATTTGGATCATTCTAAAGTAAGATATGATAGAGTCCTTGTAAGGGTATGAGTCTTTATTCCAAATAGGAATCTTAGTTTAATTTGCTTTCTAAAGTTGAGTCATAGTGTAAGTTCTGTGTAAAGGCTATAAATAAACCTCTCCATAATGTAAAATTCGGACTATGCTTTGGTGAATAAAATTTGAGAATTGGAGCAGGTGAGGAGTCGTGGGTTCCCTAGGAGAGAACTTGCAGCAGTGTTTGTTCATATTTTCTGCAATTGTGAAGTTCTTCAAGTCCCCATTATCTTTCTCAAGTACAAAGACCCCACCCAGCCCTATCCCCTCTCCTCCTTCTTCTTCTCTCTCTCTCTCTCCGAGCCCCCTATTTCCCTTCCCCTAGCTTGCAGCAGCCCCTCCCCAGGCCCAAATCCCAGTTCCCATATCACCCTCGTTTTTGTTTTCTGGAGTTTTTGAACTTTTCTACGAACTAAAATTCAAGGTTAGATCTACAGCAATTTAACAGTTAGATCTGTCCCAAACTTTAGAAGCCACATCCTCCCAACCCTAGAGACCTTCCCTCTTAGTTTCAGCCCAATCGGACCAACCAAATCCTAATCTAGATCCTAAGTTTCTTTGTTGCCCCAAATTCCCAAAAGCCCTAGAAACCCTAACCATACTTCCAACCATAAATTTCAAACCCTCATCCAAAACCTAATTCCTTTTAGTATTTAATTCCCTATCACCTATTGAACTCTAGACCTTAACCCTAGCCCTAACCTAACCCTAAGAACCCTAGATTCTTAAGAAACCCTAATTTCCAAAACCCTAGAACCAAAATTTAAATTACAGCAAGGTCATAGTTGTCAAAGCGGCTGCCTAGGCGGCAAAGCGGTTTTTAAGCCTCCTAATTTTTTACCATTTAACGTGACAGACAGTATTTTTTTCCACTTTTTTGCCTAGGTGCTATCGATTTGCCGCCTTGTGTGCCTTATTGCCGCCTAGACGCTAAAGCTGCCGCTTTTTTACATTTTGTAATTTGAACATATTATTTTTTCTTATTTTTTTTAATCATAATTTATTCTACAAAGCCGTATATAAATTTATATAGGTGAGTCATTTCGGAATTGAGGCCCAATTTGCAAATAAACTCCAAGGCCCAAAGTGTCTGTCAACAATAGAATGTGAAGCATGAGCCATACTCAACATCGATAATCAATTAATCATTAAATAAACAATGACTTGGAAATTAAAATAATGAGATCCATTAATTTATCATGTTGGCACTTGTTTGGTGGAAAAAGGAAAAAATGGATACATCAATTTTGATTCCAATTCGAAAATATTCTTCATGTATATTTAAGAAAAAAGTAACGTTAAAAATAATTTGTAAAATAATTTCACTAAACTATATATGAATAATATTGTTGAATGTTTGTTTAGCTTATTATTAAAAGTATTTGTATTAAAATGTAGTTTAAAAGTGGCTGCATTAAAAATTTTGACCCAACCGCTTTAGTTGCTTTATTGCCGCTTTGTCTCCTAGACGGAGCCCCCAATCGCTTTGGTTGCTTTGCCACTTTGACAACTATGAGCGAGGTTACTGGCTTGCCACTCTAATCCCTAACCAAACCTAACCCTCCCCCTTCCCAACCCTAGAACCCCTTGACCGGCCTATTTCCGTCAATCGTAGGATGTTACAAACCCTAGAAGACTGCTGATTCACTTGAAGAGGATCTTGAGGGTGGACCTAGATGACTAGATCTAGGGCTAGCATCAATGAATTAAACCCTAGATCCTGGTTCACATATAAAAACTAATGATGACTCCATTTGGAGCAATAAAACCAGCCAGATTTATGAAGAAGACTGTCAAATAACATAACAGACAGAGGTGGAAGTTGAATTAATGACTGGCAAGATCAAATTGAAAAGAAATACATCAACCAAAAGTAAATGTTTTTTCCTAGGACTAGGACCAATTGGCAGCAAGATAAAGGAAACTGAAGTGGTATGAGTTGACAAAAATTAAAAAATAATTATAAAAAATTAAAAAAAAAAAAAAAAAAAAACAGTGCATGCTGCAAGAGAAAAAAAAATGCCACCATGCAACTCTTAAGCAAAAAGGGAGGGCAGAGCAGTTTTTCCCAGGACCAAGGGGTAACAGGCTAAGAGCAACATGCAATAAGTGAAGAAAGGGCAAATTGGTTTAGTTTAACAGAAAATAGCAAATTCACCAGAAGAAAGTTTTGACTATAATACAAGATGATACTGACATACTGTTTTCTAGTTTGAGATTATCTGAATTGAAATATGTTGCAGCTATTCATTAGAATAAGCAACATTCATGACTAGCTATGAGGAAATAAAGATGATAATAATAATAATAATAACAACAACAATAATAATAACCAGACCAAACAAAATAGAAGACAGATGTGGGGTAGATCAAGAAAGGATGGCAGGAAAGAATTAGTAAAGCATTATTGCTCTACTTAAATAAAATTACTATTCAAAAGTACAAGAAAAATATACAAAAGTTGATTGGAAAGCAAGGATCCATGTAGCGGACCCCATTTAGTTGGGACAAGGCTTCCTATTGTTGTTGAAGGCCATTTGAGATTGGAGAAAACATCTTCCTCAAATGTTCTAGCAACCATGTTAATAAAAGTAGAATTATGGATGAAGATCAGTAAAAATTTTTAGAATTTAACATGGTGAGAGATTTATTCCCTCAGTTGCTTGGGAATAACATCACAATTCCTGAAAGCATGTCACGCTCATGGCCTTATCAGTTCAATGACTAGTCAGGCTTAATATATGTGACTTGTTACTTAGGATATGAAGGAACCAAAAAGAGTCCCTAACTTCATCCCCAATGGACACCGTGTCATAAAAAAGAACACTAATTACAGTACCTGCTGAAATCTCCTGACACGTGTTAACCCAGTTAGAGCACCACTAGCCTCATTCCGATGTAGAACTCCAAAATCAGCAAGGCGCAGAGGTAATTCTAGAATACCACCCACAAATAGTATAGCGGGATTACAAAAACAGCAAAGAATAAAGACATAGGAATGAGAATAGAGAAGTATCAAATAAAGGATAATAAAAAGAAACAGATTATTTTATTTTCATGCACATAGAATTACCATAAAGTTAGATAATTAGAAGGATATGCATAACAGAATTGTAGAATGATGCACATCTTCATATTGGCCATATAATATTGCATTAGAGTCGAAAGGTAAGCAGAGATTCATTTAAGTCTTGGCATTTTAATCAAACTGAAAGAGCAAACTCAGTTCATAGACAAAATAGAATTTTGTATTCGTTGTTTCTCCATTCATATGACAAAGGATGATATAACAAACCAGAACTGAAATTCCTAGCTAAAAAATTAGGATTTACCCCTTCTTAGGTTTTCTTCCCCTGATGATAAAAACGAATCTCAGCCAGGACCACATAAAAGCCATAGACTGATAAAAGCTGCACATCTCCTATTAATTTTAGGGGATATTTGCAGTACATTTAAATCAACAAAATGAAGAGTTTCATCACCTAGGTTAAAGATATACCGTTTACGATTGGATCAACTAGAAAAAGAATCAAGGTTTCATTTAATCAGTTTCACATTGTTTTCTCCATGCATGAACTTGGTTCCATGATTCAGCTGAACAGCTCTATACAGGATCACAGAAAATGACCCAACCAATCATGTCCACTTTAAAAATGGTCAAACACAAGTTAGTTCATAATTTCAAAATAAGCAATAAGCCTACAAAGCAATGCTCCCTCAAGGTCCATAAAGAAGGTCACTTGTAAATGAAAGCTGTATGATTACTTATACTGGAAAGAAATTGCTAAAAATTACACCTACAAAGTTAACAAAAATTTTAACAGAAAGTTTACCTCTGTAAGAACGAACTCTATGGTCAAACATCAAACAGTGCCCAGGACAATTCATTGGCTTAAGTCCAAATTCTTGTTTCTCAATCTGCTCAAAACATGATACATTATTACACCAAGAAAAAAGTCTGATGGGTCTCAAAAATAAAAAAGCAAACAGACTATCTCAAGTAACAAAAAAGGCATATTAGAAAATAAGAAACAAGTACTTGAAGCAAGAAAACACTTCAGATTGTGTGATACATCCTTATTCTTGAAGTTACTTTCCTCAACTAGGGTAAAAATAGGACCATCTAATTACTTGCTATACATCCAAAAGAATTAGCCACTGGACAAAACAAGTGAAGTGTTTTTTAACCCTAGGGGGTTTGGACAACTAGAAAGTATCTGAACTGTAAAACCTATTCTGATCTTCAGTATCTTTTTCTCTCCCCCCCCCCCCCAAAAAAAAAAAAAAAAAAAAAAAAAGAATTTACATCTTTTAGGTTCATATTTATGCAAAATGTGAAAGGATAGAGTACAATCAAATTCGTGAACAAGTTAATCCAGTATCTTGAGAGGACTGCTAGAAATTTTCACCTCAAATAGGAACATGTTCTCTTTGTAGTTAGCAGCATGCCCAGAAGTTTCCCAAAGTTGCATATTGTACATGTTTGGTGTTAGAACCTGCAGAAGAGAACAAACGCACCTGACATAAGCTAAAACTATCCTTAATCAACTGGTAAAAAGTGGACATTACACTCACCTCTTGGTAACCCCTCTCCCTATACTGAGTACGTATGAATTCCATTAACTTGTTATAAACTCTAGTGCCATAGGGAAGGAAGAACCAACTTCCTGGGCTGACAAGTCAAAGAATTCTAGTTAATGGTTGTAAAACACAACATCCACTGCATAAGTTATTATAAGATACCCAAGGATTTGGTTCATCACCTAAGTGGGTGACAAAAAAATAGCTCTTGTCTCGCCCCCAATAATCTGTGGTCATACTTCTTAGCTTCCTCCAGTTGTTTAAGGTGTTCCTGCATTAAAGACAACAGGTAAGAGTTCAAATGCGGAAAACCATATAAGGATCCAGATAACAAGATGATATCCATTATACAAGAAACTACAATCAATGACCCATTCATGAAATGTCACCTTAAGGGATGGCAAATTAAATAGCAAAATGCAGCCATCGTACAACTTTAAAGCTTCTTTTTTAGGGTGGATTGGGGGATAAGTACTAAAATAACCCAAAATCAATAGCCATGTCATGAAATTTTAAAATAGAAATTTGGAATATAAAACTGATGCCTCCTTATCTAATTAATTAAGGTTGTCACGACACATACTTCACATATACAAAAAAGCAGCTTTACATTGCTGCCCTCAGTCCAAACATCTAAAAGACAAATTTGTCCCAAGAAAAACCCTTCAATATAACAGACCTTCAGGCGCTTGGAATCTGGAAAAGATATCCCATAAACTCTCTGCAGACTTTCACGCTCCTTTTTCCCCCTCCAGTAAGCTGAAGAAGCCTGGACACCGCAATAATAGAATTAATGCAAACAGCATACGCACAAGCAAATTGCTACTGCTTCAGTCATTCTATATCAAGTGATTTTATCACCTTTAAACAAGCAAACGCCTTGACAAAAGAAGTGTTCGGGATGTGGGGTCCACGGCAGAGATCAACTAATGGCCCACATCGGTATACAGTGATGGTCTTGTCTTCAGGCAATTCATTAATGATCTCAACCTGGATAAGACAGTTGGATTCTAAGCCTAGTCCACAGAACCACATGGAAATAGAAATATCAAGAAAGAAAGGATTGCAATATAACGAATGTGTCAAGAAGACAAAACCTTAAAATTATTATCAGAAAACAACTCAAGAGCCTGTTGTCGCGTCACCTCGATGCGCTCAAAAGGCTGTTTTTCCTGAAAAGAGGATAGGAATGAAAAAAATATTTCATAGAAAGCAAGGATTTTGAAGACAATAAAATAATTCTTAAGGTACAACAGCAATGACGGTAGCCCACCAAATTCTCAGAATCAGAACTTGATCAGTCAAAGAAACAAATCCTTTTGCTAGTTCAGTCAACAGCTCAGGTGAATTATCCACCTTTAAAATTACCTTGATTTTGCCAATATTTGCACAACAGGGAATCTCACTTTAGGTATCAAAATACTATATTTTATTACGAAACTGTCTGACCAACACCTGAATGATACCTCTATATCAGGCCATTTGGTAAAAAAAATAAACAATCCCAAGATCTGTAACCAATCAAAGGTAGTGAGCAGAAGAAAGAGAAATTGAGGAAGAAGAAGAAAAAATAATTGGAGAACAAGGCTGGGCAATAGAATCTATGTTTTCTACCATAATAGCAAGCACATAATTATAAAAAACTGAAACAGAATTACAAAAGGCAATATAACTCAAATATAGCTCTTAACTCTGACCTAATTAAGCCTAAAGCTTAGTAGGAAACTCACTTAGATTAGGACACTAGTAACCAAAAACCCAAACCCAATAAAGAAACCACGACAGGGTGACTCCCCATATCATGTTAAATCATATTATCCCTCCTTATCTCTAACAAAAACAATTACAACTACAACCATTTAGGAAAGCATGCAAAAGGCATTCAAACCCTTTCTGACACTAAGCAATGAACGACAGGGAAACCGACAAACAAAGCAACATTTTCTAGCAGAAAAGAGAGAGAGAGAGAGAGAGAGAGAGAGAGAGAGAGGGTCAATATAAAACTGAAAGCACCAAGTAAATTGCATTCCTCTTATTTTTGTCTCCTAGAGGAGTAGAGAAAGTAGAAATTATGTGCATCACAAGTACATGTGATTAAATTATCAGAGGTACAAAAGGCTGCATTAAAGATCAAGAATGTCAGATGAAAGATTAGCCAACTAACTGTAATAATGGTTTAAATCCTGATGGTAAACAAATACAATCTACTATTGCAGTTCAACAGTAAAGAATTAATCAAAGAATAGAGGTACTTAAATAACCTGAGAGATAATACTCTAGAAGCTGCAACATTTTTTAAGGTATCATAAATAGGGATCTACTAATTGTAATGAATATCACATCAATTACGTTCAGAGTAAGCATTAGACAGTTAGGCTATCTATTACCAAAAAGGGAGTTGTTGAGTCCAGGGTTTTGAGAATCGGTGCATACACATATCAACTCATCGTTCTAAATCTTGTCAAAAGCTCGAGAACATCGAGCTCCTTCAGATCAGTAAATACCCTTATTTGGTGAGAGCAAGTTAATATCAACACCGAAAACATGCACAAATTTAAGTTACTTGTACCATCTCGATGAGAACACTAGCAAAGAAATAATTTGAGTCTTTCACTCAAATAATTTTGAGCATGATGACAGAACAAGTTTACTCTCAACTGATGATATGTAGCATTATAACAGACAAACAATGGATCAAATAAAGAAAATTTCAGCAAACGACAGCAAAATGCCAAAATCATCATGAAATATGTGCATCATATAAATCCAATAAGCAAGAGCAGTTGCAAGTAAGATCTCACACTAAAATTCTCTCATCTCCCCTCTCATAGATGCAAATAATCTCCATACAAGTAACAAAACAGTAGAAGAAGAGAAAAAAGATGCCGAAGGACCAGTTTAGAGCCGCAATGCTCCAAATAGAATGACTATCATGGATTGCTTGCTATTTATAGATCACTAAAGAAAGCAACTTAAATTACAAAGTAAACTAAGAAAAAGAAACGAAATCACCATAAAGGCAGAAATCTAAGGGGGGAAGTGCACCCTACACCCTGTGTCTAGACACAAAAGGAAGCAAACTGAGTGCCCTCCCCAACCCCACACCCCACCCCCCAACAAGGAAAAGAGAAAGGTGGCATAACCACCCTGTTGATGCTGCCATGCTTGGCACATGGACCATGCTCCGCCACAAAGAACTCATGCCCCAAACTAAAAAGCATGAAAGCGAAACAACAAAAGAGAAATCACAATAAGAATATCACATATGGGATTACTTTAACATCCATCTTAACCGTACAAAAATTGGACCCAGTATATTCTGGTTTGCACAGCCAGACAGGTCAAGCCAGTTCAGCCACAAACCTGTACCACACATCCAGTAAAGAAAATCTACTAATATGAAGACAGGCATAATAAAGGTAAACATACCGAAACAGCTTTCATTGCCGCTGATTCAACATTCTTGAAGTGATCCTCATTCAGACCTAAGTCACCATAGAAGGCATCATAGTAGAATCCCTATCAAAGGCAATTATACAACTTTGTGAGAGAATTTCACCACACATATTGACTTAACAATGCACAGCAAACAAAGCTTCCAGCAAAACAAAATCAACTAATATATCTATAAGAAGTAAAGGATGTTTACGCAGAACTCAAAAAGCAACAAGAGCTGTTATAAAATCAAGTTGACCATGTTTCTGAAGCTAACAGCGATCGATAATTCTGGAGACTGAGAGAGGCTGGCAATCCTCTGCCTCTCTTTCTGATTCTCCTCTTTCCTCTCTACGGCTTTTCCACCTCTTGTTCTCATCTTCTCTTCGTTTCAGAAGGAGAGAAATTGGCAGTCATCTTAGGGTTTCTGAAGAGAACAGTGATCAACAATTCTGCAGGCCTCTTTCTCCTCTACTTTCCCACCTCTCGTTCTCATCTTCTCTCCCTGCTTCTCTGCCCCTTGTTCTCATCTTGTCTCTCCTCTCCTCTCCTCCTCTCTCTCTGGAGACTGTTTCAGCGTTTATTTTCACCTCGTTGAGGATCCCTATCTTCGAAGGTCTCTTTGGCATTGGGGGAAAGCCATGAGGACCGTCGTTGCTGATCTCTCCAATTCAATTTCAATCTAGATCTGGACTCATCTCCTTCCTCTATCTCTCCTTCTCTCTCCCTCTACCCTTTTTGTTTCTAGGTCCAACTTCATCGTCGAGGCTTCCCATCCTCGATGGCTCCTCAGGCATCAGGGGAAGTTGTGAGGGCCATCATTGCTGATCTCTCCAAATCAGGTTCGATCACATATCCAAATTCATCTTCTCCCTTTGTTTCTCCTTCTCTTGCCCTCTCCCATTCTTTTCTTCTTCTCTTTCCCCCCTCTCTCTCTCTCCCCCCCCCCTCCTCTTTCTGTTTCAATGTTGGCTTCAGATCAAAGGGTTTCAGCCCTTGACGGCCTCTTTGGCATCGGGGGAAATCCATGAAGGCCATCATCATTGAATTCTTCAAGTCCAGTTCAAACTCAGATTCGTTTTCATCGTTCTTAGTCTCAATTTTGTGATGCTACCAACCCTAGCATCTGTGGTGTTGCTGCATCGGTCCCTACTGCATGTCCAGCAAAATTGTTGCAACAAAGGCCTTTCGTGTCATCGACCAATCGGGAGGCTGCGTCAGTCTAGCTGGGTCAACTGCCTTTTTGGTCCATTTTGGTTGTGGTGGTATTTTCTGGTTTGATTGTATGGCTTTGTGCCACTTGTGATCGTGCTCTGCACTAGTTTTATGGAGCTTGTCTCTGGCTTTGTACCTTTTCCTTCCCCTTTTCTCCTGTTTGATTTATTCATCCAAAAAAAAAATCAAGTTCGCCAAAATCAACAAGCTTCATCACCTTTTATCCTTGATATTCACAAGAGAGTGAGGGCACTAGAAGACATTATTTCTATCACCATTATCAAAAATCATCTCCATGCCAATCCAGGAAGATGTAAGAATTTGAAAAGGTACACTTCTGAAATGTAGAGAAGACTTTTCTTTGAAATTATTGATAGTCAGTTAAGAAGCCCATGGTGAAAATTAAAACCAGGTAAATACAGTCAATTTCGTATGAAGATGAGGCAGGATAAGGCTTCAACTCTACCCAATAAGGCTTTTGAGATTTGGGGAGGAAACTGATGGTAACTAGAGAAAGGTTTTAATAGACAAGTAAGAATGAACAAATCAATCAAGGGAAAGCACTACAACATCATGCATTTTTAAGGCATGTATTTGGAAATTCATTCTCATACTACTTGCTTATCCCTTTAAGGCATCAATCTCAATAAGCATATAACGAACAAGAAGCTACATAAGGACTCTGCTCTAAACTCAGCTTTTTTGTACCATCACTGGTGAAGCAGCCATTAGCTGGTTTCAAGAAAGCAATTACTTCACAACACAATGAAAAAGAGAGGTGCATTTCAAAAATCCCCTTGAGTCAAAACACCAGTATTGGACTGGTTAGATCCTCCAATCCATATTAGCAACAGAAGGGCACAGCCCAATCTAGATGATTATTTTTTTACTGGACCAATGGATTCTCTTTTATGGATCATGCAATCCAGATGATTCAGAACAATATCCAGAAAATACCCAATCAGGATGATTTTCCCAATGGAGAATATCTCCCATATCCAATGGGGGGAATAGGCATTTTCAATTTCTCTTTACACAGGGCCCCATCCTACATTGGTGAAGATGACCATAAAGGAAACCAACGTAAACCAACAACCATAGGAAATAAAACAAATCTGCAATACCCCTCAGCAAGACTGACACATTGATCATGCAGATTAAATAATTCCTTTCCTGGCACAGGAGATGGCGGAGGCACCCCTCAGGCAACCAACCAAACACACGCATCAGATTTTGTTCAACAAATTGGAGGGCTTTAAGTCATTGTGACCCCACCAAGGCAATATAACAGCAGGATCATCAACGAAGTGGGCAAAATTGTGCAAGTTTTATCCTCCCTGGGCCAGGTAGTCATACTTATTTTCTCTTCTTCAATGTCAATTTGTTAACTTCCAGTTACTTTGTTTTAGGGTTTTAGGGTTTGTTCCAAAGCTGATTGTATTTGAAAGAGCAGGCCCGCCACCACTGTTTACTGCACCTCATCTATATTCTCCTTAAAGGGATTGTGTTAGTAGATACTATCTCAATGCCTCTGCAGGAGGAGTGATGTGAACACCATTTTACTCCCGGCCAAAACTCTAAGTGGAGCCCACTAGATACCCCTAAGAAGCCTCCCTATGCTGGTCAAACCCTCTAGGAAGGGTATTTTGGGCATTTCCAGCCCTAATTAGTTGCTGGAATTTGATTCCAGTTTAATTCAAGAGCCCAGTTTGGTTAGGAAGTTTATCTTGAGTTGGCAATTGAGTTAGAAGATGAGTCCTTAGTTCCTCAAAACACTAACACGTGACAAATTAGAGTTTTAATTAAATAAGAATTTAGCATGTGCTTATAAGAGTTTTAAGTTATTTAAACTTTTATTTCAGCATGAGTCCATTAGGGACCCTTAGATGTTTTGATTTTATCTAAAAGGTTGAGATTATGTGGTGGGATCCTAGTCTATAAAGGAATCCCATTCAGTGTCAAGAGTCTTGTAGTAGGCTATAAATAAGAGCCTACTCTCTTTGTAAGTTACGTCTGTTTATTGAATAAAAAGTTATTTTGTTGCGGACCAGGGTTCATGTTGAGGGGGCCTCGGCAGAGTTTAGTAAAGTTCTTCTTCAATATTCAGCACAATTAAAAATTTCCAGCAAGTGTTCTTCAAGAATCAAAGTAAGTAAAACAACCTGAGCCCCTATCCCCTTTCTTCCCTACCCATGCAAGACTCCCCCACCCCTATTCCCCTTCAACCCCAGCCCCTCCCCTTCAAACCCATTAGTGGGCAAAATTTTGGCAAGCTTTATCCTCCCTGGGCCAGGTAGTCAAACTAATTTTCTCTTCTTTAATGTCAATTTGTTGACTTCCAGTTACTTTGTTTTAGGGTTTGTTTGGAACAAGTTCAAATCTTATTGGATTTGAAAGAACAGGCCTGCCACTACTACTAACTTCACATCATCTATATTCTCCTTAAAGGGATTGTGTTAGTAGATGCTATCTAAATGCCTTTGTAGGGGGGAGTGATGTGAACACAATCTCCCCTATTTTGGGCATTTCCAGCCCTAATTAATTGCTGGAATTTGATTCCAGTTTAATTCAAGAGCCCAGTTTGGTTAGGAAGTTTGTTTTGAGTTGGCAATTGAGTTAGAAGTTGAGTCCTTAGTTCCTCAAAACTCTAGCACATGTGACAAATTAGAGTTTCAATTAAATAAGAATTTAGCATGTGCTTATAAGAGTTTAAGTTATTTAAACTTTTATTTCAGCATGAGTCCATTAGGGACCATTAGATGTTTTGATTTTATTTAAATGGTTGAGATTATGTGGTGGGATATTAATCCATAAAGGAATCCCATTTAGTATCAAGAGTCCTTTAGTAGGCTATAAATAAGAGCCTACTCTTTCTTTGTAAGTTAAGTCTGTTTATTGGATAAAAAGTTATTGAGTTAAGGACCGGAGTTCTTGTTGAGGGGGCCTTGGCAAATTTTAGTCTAGTTCTTCTTCAATATTCAGCACAATTAAAATTTTCCAGCAAGTGTTCTTCAAGCATCCAAGTAAAACAACCTGAGGCCCCATCCCCTTTCTTACCTACCATGCAAGACTCACCAACCCTGTGCCCCTTCAACCCCAGCCCTTCCCTGCCCCTGTGAAAACCTATTTCCCCCCCCTCTTTGCTGCCATGACCTGGCACCAGCCTGCCCAACCTCCACGACACTCCTGCACCATTCTCCACCCCTTGCGATATCCCTAGGCCCTTCCCTACCCTTTCCCTACCTTGGAACACCGTGTTCCCTTCTACAACCCATTCGGCCCTCCCTATCTGTCTCCTCTTCCCTGCGGCAGCAGTAGCAACCCTCCCCTGTTAAGTCATTTGTCCCACCCCTTGCCTCCCCTTTTCCTCCTAATTGGATCTCACATCACCCCTCATTCCATCCCTACCCTTAATTCCATCTAAAACCTAAAATCCTAACACTTCTGAAAATTCTGCACTTCATTTTCTTCATTACATTTCTTCATCTTCAACCTCTAGACCTAAACCCTAGTTCAACATAAACCCTCAACCACACCCTAACACCACTTACGATTGGCATCTCCCACACCACTCTTTCCCCTTCCAAATCCTAACCCTAGTTGATTTCCCTAAGAGTCCCACCCCAAGTAGGAACCCTTCAACTAAACCTAAACCCAATTAGTACTAAATCTGAAATTACAAAATAACCCCAGCAGCCCCATTCCTACCCTAACCGAAACCCTAGGCCCTATTTTTAAAAACCCACCTGTTAAGATCAGATGTGAAATCAACATTAAGCAGGGTTTTAAGTGTTCTAAAAACCTCTCCCCTTTTACCCTAAGCCTGGCTGAACCTACCAAGACCCCTATCAAGAACCCTAAAACCCACCCTAAACATCCTATAATAATAGTTTTCTTTGCTGGAAGATTATGGGAAGCCCTTAATTTTAGGCAAATCATCATCCAAACCCAGACCCTAAAATTGGGTTTACAACAAGGAGTGACCAAACATCATCTCTCCTTTAATTTTGTGGATCAAATTTTGTTTGCTCTTTGGACATCTCATTGGGAAGCTATTATGATCTTGCGGTACCTCAAAAAGAATCCTGGGTGAGGTCTAGTTTAATCTAATCATGGGCATGGATAGACCAAGCATTTTCCACATGCTGATTAGGCTGGATCCCTAGTTGATAGAATGTCGACTACAGATTATTGCACATTTGATCGATTGAAACCACGTGCAAGTTTTTCCCCTTTTTTTTTTTTTTTTTTTTTTTTTTTTTTGGGGGGGGGGGGGGGGGGGGTAGGTTTTCTACTAATTCATCAAGTAGTCTTGTACATCTTGTGCATCATAGAAAAATTTCTCCTCTTCCCCAGGTACTTCCATACATATTATAGAAAGAAACAGACAGTTGTGGTTGATGGAACATAAGATGAAAAGGCAAGGTGTGTGTTAAATGTGAACTGATGTGGGTGAAACAGTGTTGGCTGACCTTGGGATTAAGAGATGATTCGCCTATGTAATTGTGGTATGATAATCAAGCTGCTGTCCACATTGCATGTGTCTACGAAAGAACAAAACAAATCGAAGTATTCTCCAATTTCTCAAGCAAGCTCCAACAAGCACTTAATTGCTTCGTCATGTTTGTAGAGAGCACATTTGCAAATGTTTTAACAGATCTTTGTGGAATCTTAAGTGAGAATTATGTTCATAACAAGCTGAGCATGATTAACATCTGTGCTCCAGCTTGACGGGGAATGTCGGTAATGTCTCTGAAGTCTTTTTTTTTTTCCAATACTGGTGAAGTCTTGATATTACTCAAGTACAACTTAGGTATTATGCTGTATTTACTCTTGTTTTGTTTTATTTTTTGTCTTTCGTTCCCTAGAGTGAATATAAATTGAATGGAATAAGAGCTCCAAACTAAGTTGAAACTCCCAAGGTTACACAAGCCTATAGTCCCTCATTGTTCTTCCTCTCTTCTCTTGTTATCTTTCTCCTTGAATTTACAGTCTGTGATGTGATATAATGAAAATACCAGAACCAAATGAAAATGTGAATCAAGTGTTCAGCAGAAGCCAGAATGTGCATTTGAACTAGTGGCATCAATACCCAAAAAAAAAAAAAAAGGGAGTTCTGAAATAACTATGCTATACATTACCTCTCCTCTAGTAGTACAGGGTCCAATGCAAAGTTTGCAACCATATTGCTGCTCAAGAGACTGCCATGAAAAAAAAAATTAAGTAAATTCCAGTAGCCCAACTAAGCCAAGATCTATTGGGAAAGGGAACATATTATTATGATGATATTAAACCTTGTCAAGATGGCAATAGAAAATAGAAGCGAATATATAAAAACTCATTGATCTGGATACAAATGGTATACAGAATTATAGATGATAACAAAAATGGATATTGCGGGTCACACATTACCATTACACAAGTTTTCTCTGGAATTTCCATCCTGTTTTCTTACTGCCAGTAAAGTCCTTTTGAGTTTTGACTAAATTATACAAGATAATCCTTGACTTAAAAGAAATAAGAATTTCATACTTAACATATGAATAATTGTGGTATATATCATTAAGGGCAATTCTGGAAAAGAACTAGGGGCTTGAGATTTAGCGCCCTTGTAGGACTCCCTTTTGAGTGGTTTATTTTATCTATAATTATCCTTTATTTTATTGAAGTATCTCGCAACATGAGTGAGGCTCCTACAGCTTTCTCTTGATTTCTCTTCATCTTCTTCCTCTAGGCTCTTCTGCCTCTATTCTTCTAATGATTGACATACAATAATCAGCCAGCTACAAGATCTTGTTTCTACTTTTTTTTTCTTTTGGAGATCCATAACACTTATCGTTTATATGACTTAAACTATGTAGAACTCTCTTGCCAGATTTTAATAATAATAGTAGGAAAATATAAATTCTTTAGCAAGTTCACCTCCCCAAGGATGTGAGCACTAGAATGCCAAAATGTGTCACGCCCTTCATCATTCTCAAATGTAAACAACTTCAGATCACAGTCTTCCTCAAGCGGTCTTGCCATATCCCAAAGAACTCCATTAACCTATAACATTTAATAGAGTGAAGTGAATGAGGACAAGTAGGCTATTCAGGTTTGCAAGTAAATATAACTGTCGGAAGTTGTACATACTAACATTCCTTATCTAAAAGCACTAGTACAAGATACAGAGGGGGGGAAATAGAGAAATCCATTAACTTGCAAACTAGAGCTTTAGTGATTTGATAAGAGGATCTAAAAAAGAAAAAAATGTGACAAAGAGAAAATTTTCGTAATAAAGGAGGGATAAATTTTGGAAAACAAGCCAAAAATAGGAAGAGAAAGAGTCAATTTCCATTATAAAAAAGACAAATAACAGACTAGAACCTCTACACAAACTAGAGCAACACAGACTCTTTTTCAAATGCTATTCACCATCTTCAACCTATGTGAACATAAAAGGAGAGGTAATGGACCCAGACACCAACAGACTCCACAACTTTTAGCTCTCAAATATCCAATTATATACGCATACTCCTAAGGGTTCATAATATCAAAGCTAAAAGAAGGAGGACATGCAAACAAAACCAAGCATTTAATATGCACCTGCGATATGATAGCATTTGCACCCAAACTTTTAGATATCTCCTTAGCAATGTCCATTGGTGTCGATAACCACTTCTTGCCTTCCTTGACAGTGCCATCTGGCAAAGTTATTCTACATTTCGGAACTCAAAAAATAATTTAGAATGCAATTCATAACGGGAAAACAAAACCAGTAAAAAGATCTAACGATGTTAGTTGAACTGAATTACTTCGGCAACAATCTTTAAAGAACATGAAAAAACTAAGGATGAGTTAGAATTTAGAGACTCATCAAATTTAGTCACTACCCCGTACAAACATGTAGTTTCCTCATTCAAATGACATGGTTGAAATCAGAAAAACGAGAGTTAAAAGTTGTTAGGAATATGAAATCCACCGTGTAACCATCTCATTTCTGACATTGTCCTAACTATGGATAGGTAATACTGTGTAATGGATACAGGAAAAAATAAATCCAAAGGAGCGAGAAGGGCTACGTGGGTGTGTCTCTTACTTAATAGGTTCACCACCTATGCGCTCAAGCTCGGCGATTTGCTTGGCTTTGATTTCCTCGAAGATATGAATTCGTCTAGGGATGACTTTCTGAAGATAAGCTTCGTCCTTGACGAAGCTTGGTGCAGAGGGCTTGCGCTCGGGATTCTCTCCCATTGCCGGCGGCGCAGCGGCAGAATAAGAGAGGCGTAAGAGGGAAGTGGAGCTTCGGTCCAACAGAGAAGGAGAAACAACGGCAGCAACTCGCAAACCAATTAAGAACCCGGAAGCCTCAACAAGGGGGCAGAACATGAAAAAGACATTTCGAAGCATCAATTTAGTTTTAACGCTACCATTAGCGCGAGAGGGTTTTTCCTCGCTTGACAAGTTTTAATTACTTTTGGCCAAAAAAAAAAACAAGTATTAAATTTTTAATTACCCAAAAAAAAATATATATATATATATATATATATATATATATATATATATATATATATATATATATATATATATATATATATATATATATTATTTTCTGTGGGGATTTTTTTATTTTTTTTCTGTAATTTATGCAAGCATAAAAATATAGAGAAGACCAATTTTTTATTTTAGGGTTTTTTTTTCTATTTTGGAAAGATGTAATTTAATTAAATAGTAACCCTCTTTGAGAGTGTCAATTGCATACAAAAACCGTTTAACAATACCAAGTCGCACCGTCTAAAACTGTACCGATTCTACACTGTTCAAAAATTGGTACGCTACGTTCCGAAACCGAATTTCTTCTGTATTGTTTCGGTTTTAGGTACTCATATCGTCGGTATATACCGAAACCATACTGAATTGGTACCGTACCAAATTAAGAAAATAAAATGTAATTTTACAATTAAAACACTTTACCTTTACCCTATCCCTAATTTCGTGTTTCAGTTTTTCATTTCGTCCTTCACTCCTCTTCTTAGATTTACTTGGTTTGTCTCTATTTATTAGATTTACTTGTTTTGTCTTTGTTAATATAAGATTTTATCAATTGTTAGATTGCAATTTCATTAGGATCTTAATGAACTAATAACCAAAGGGGCATGGGTTCGTTCATGCCAAAATTGTACCGCACGAGATACCGTGTTTAAACCATTTTTCTGCACCTATTTAATACCGAAACCATATCAAATTGTTGTTGCAAATACAGAAATTGTACCATACTGTATTAATTCAGTACAGTACAGTTCTGGTTTTCGGTATTCAAAGTTGGTAATATACCGAAACCATATCGGATTACTGAAACCGTTCCAATTGACACCCTTAATCCTCTTGGGTAAAACCAACTTAAACGTGTTTTTATATATAACAAAAGAAGAAGGGGTAAAAAAAAAAATGGATTCTTTCAGTTCTTCAGCTTTCCCTCTTTGTTTTTTCCAACACCTCCTATTCCAACTTACTTTTTTCCTTTAGGTAGTATCCATCCACATTTAATTTTATGAAATTGTTCTATGGAGGTCTCAGACTCTCAATTCAATTGATGTTTGGAATTGTTTTGATGTGCTTTCTCTTTCGTCTTTTGAGCAGTTTCCTCTCCATTTTTGTGTCAATTTTTGAGTAGTTGTTTAAGTTATCCTTATACCAAAAATTATGGAAGTATAATTTTTCCAAAATGCCCACAAATTTTTTTTTCATTAAAAGTGTAATTATATTAAACTTTCTAAACAATGCCTAGAGAAGTTGAAAACAATTTGTAGAAAGAAAAGGGGAGGAGACTGCCACCAAACATGAGTAAACCTAAACTTTCTCGTACCTCTTAGAGTATAATCTGCATAAGAGTTGTGAGACCTATTTACATAACTAAAGTTAACAAAATCAAAACCCTATTGCAAATTAATGCAAGCAACATGCAAAACAAGGAAGTATGGTGCAACATGACCGGTCGTATTATCACCATTCACATGAGTGTGCTGACCAGTGCTACCATTAGGAGTATCTTCATGAAACACTTCTTCCTCATTTCCAGTACTATTAGAACCAATAATTTGATTCCTTAGCACAACCATTCTGCAAAATCAAAACAAGTCAAAGACACCGAAATTCCAATATATACCATCAATAATCACTTAACCTTAGTCTTAACATATTCAAATAAGGCTTAAAATCATCACTTTAATCATCAAATAGTCATTCATGAATCATATATCAAAATCCCCAAATTTATCCAAAGTTCCAAAAATTTTCTCTTTGGGTCGATTGGCTGGGTCGAGTGATCCAGTCGACCCACGCATATAGTGCGCGAAAAACACTTTAAAAATCACATTTCTCATTTCAAACTCATTCCAAAACACAAGACTTCGAGGGAGAGCTCAATGATCATAGTTTAAGAAAAAATCATAAGAATCATATTAAGAATGAATAAGATGATCATGGCATAATAGAATGAAAAGAGATTGTAAAATATATGACTACAAGGTTGCAACATCTTCATCGTAATCTCAGTTCATAGAAGAGAGTGATTGTAGAAAGAATGAATCAATAACACAATAGATTGAATACATAACATTTGATTGAAGAACAGGAGAGAGAATTTGCAAGTTTGCAAGATTAGGTCTTCTTCAACACTTTTGGAGGCTTGGAGATGAGTTCCCTTCGTTCTCTAAGTGTTTTGGAGGCTAGGGATACTAAAATCACGAAGTCATGAGGTATATATAGCAAAATATCCTAAACAGCAGATTCTGCTCGAGTTCAGCATCTCTGGGTCGATTGGCTGGGTAGCCTGGCCTACTCGACCCAAGCAGTCGACTCAAGCAGACATCAAAGCCAAAGTCAGGGATTTGAGGGCCTTCCACTACTCGGAATCAAACGAAACTTTAAACACATATACTATAACTTACCTAGCATGGAAAAATGGCTTTAAATCATATCCCACCAAGCTCTATGGTCATCAACCAATCTTCTCTTCATCAAGGCGTAGTCTCTTTTCTATATCCAACACTGTCTTCAAGTATGGGGCATCATCTTCAATCTCCATAGGTTCGAAGTCAAACACTATACCTTCTACTGATATGGCCCATAGTTGACTTTCACTTCTACTTCGGGTCTTCGGACCTACAGACAAAAGAGTATCCGGGTTAAGGTTAGGGCCGGGTTTCACACAAGAGGTCAATAACTCGACCACTCCTTCGTTGCTTAGGGTCTCAAGAGGGTGAAAAAGTATTAAAAGAAGTCCATGAAGGACTTTGTGGAGCACACATTGGAGCTCGAGCACTAGCAGACAAAATAATGAGGCAGGGATACTTTTGGCCGACCATGCAAGAGGATGCAACAAATTATGTCAAAAGATGTGATATGTGCTAGGCTCATTTTAGCATACATCACGCCCCTACATGACCATTGATGTCAGAACTATTACCTATATCTTTTGCAAAATGGGGAATAGATTTAGTAGGGAAATTACCAAAAGCTTTGGGTGGCAGAGAGTATTTGGTAGTTGCAGTTGATTACTTTACCAAGTGGATAGAAGTGGAGACTTTAGCTTCGATCAACACAAACCAAATGAAGAAGTTCATCACACATAACATTATATACAGGTATGGAGTACCCAAAATTCTCATCTCCGACCATAGTAAGCAGTTCAAGAATCACGAATTCAAAAAGTTCTGCAAAGAAATGGGAATGGAACATAGGATGCCATTAGTGGCCTATCCTCAAAGCAATGGACAAGTAGAGGTCACAAACAGAATCATACTTGATGGTTTAAAGAAAAGACTCAACCAGCTTAAAGGTCGATGGGTGGACGAACTACCAAGCGTACTTTGGTCTTATCGAACAACAGCTAGGTCGACCACTGGCGAATCACCATTCAGATTGGCTTATGGAGTTGAGGCTAAAGTTTCAATTGAAGTGCAATTAGGTTCCCTCCGAGAAAATGAAGTTGACGAAGAAGCAAATATCTAAGACATGAAGATCAACCTGGATCTCATTGATGAAATAAGAGATAATGTAACAACCCCCGTATTTCTAACCCGGGATCCATATTGCAGGTCCGAGAACTTGAAGGTCTAGTCAGGTTAATTTGTGGAGTCTCCGGATAAAAGCCCATGATCCATACCCTGAACCCATGGATCTAGATTCTCTTGATGAAGAACCTGCCTTACTTGGAAGTTGAGTTTCTAAAAGGCAAGTGGTGTCTAGAGATGTCCATAATGAAGGTAAGACCTTCCCTATGTGTTGATTAGGGTTAGGTTGTGTTTGGGTTTCAACCCCTTTAGCAAAGCACCCTTGTATAGCAATATACTAGGGGGCGGTTGATTGAACCAAGCGACCGCCTCAAGCGACCGCTTGGTTTTGGTTGCGGGGTTTTGCCCTAATTTGCCCCCAGACCTATATAAATAGCAACCCTCGCCCAATTAACGAATATTATATTCAGGACTGTTGTTTTTGGTGGTTAGGAGGTAGTGGAGATGTGCTAGAAGGTGGGCGAAGTGCTATTGGAGATCTGGAATATTTTCCCTCCTATTCTTGCTGATCTAGTTGAGGTAAGTGAATTCCCATTCACTCAGTCTCCTTTTTCAGCTATTGAATAGTGTAGTAGTATCCCCTCTTTGGTTGTTCATGATCCTCTTATTACGGTATCTCCTTTTTAATGTTCTTGATGAGATCCTGTCCGAAAACGAAACCTTGCTTTTGTGAAAAAGGATGGATCTAATCAAGGGGAGGATTTTGGCTGACTGATCTGCTTAAATTTTTAAGTTTCATGTTACCCTTTGGTTATGGGTGTGTTAGGTTTGAAATTCAGATTGAGATCATCCCAAAATCGAATTAAAATTGGATGATCAAAAACCTGAGTTTTGGATTGAAAACACATTGTTTTTGGGGTGGTTGCTCAAGGCGATCGCTTGAGCCAAGCGACCGGCTGATTTCCAATAAGCATATGGCTTTTGGCTATTGGTCTATTTGACTCATTTGACTTATATAATATTGTAACCTGTTTATAGGTGTTCTCTGTTTCTACTAAAAGTCTTATAATTATTCTTGGTTTGCATTTTAGAGGACTTCTACTTATTTACAGGTAATGTCACATCCTCCCAGTCGGTACCCTATCTGGCATACCCGAGAGTGTGATCCACAGCCCGAAGATCAGGTATCGAGTAATCAACCTCCCACATAAACAATAACATGATCATGAACAATAATAATAAAAGTGCGGAAGATAAATCATAGATCCAAATAAGGAAAGAATGAATCATATATAAATCAGAGTACTAGATATAATCAGAGTGTCTAATCAGATAAGTAAAGTGAGGTGAAATCCCACTCTACAACCAGCGGAAAAGTAGTTCTAAAAGAGAATAAACAAGATAGAATCTAATCCCAACAGCAGGTACAATAGGTAACTAAATTGTTCTCAATCTTATAGACAACATCCCTATAAGTATAAATCTCATAAACGGCACAAGGGCGCTTCCACTCTATGGACGGACTAAGCATCGTACGGAGCATAACCACTCGTGGGATCTTCAGTGTAATTGTTGTAACCGCAATCACCTTCCTCGAGATATGCCTCTTCTCCTTGCGCTTCTTCATATGGGCCGTCATGATATTCAAGACTGTGAGAATAGTCTAACAAACATTGTACAATAAAGGAATGAGTTTCAAAGAAACTCAAGAAGGCGATTAAATCCATAATAACATAAATGGCAGGATTTCAGAGCAATCATAAATGCAATATGGTATGAAACAAACCATGAATGTATGAATCTAACTCTATATATGCTGGTCTCTATTGGCAGACATGCTTTAAGTCATAGCACCGTACTTCTTTAGGAAAGTCTCATTCACTCATCATCGGTTGGTAATGGGTCCGGCATCCCTCGGGACATTCCATGGCTGGGGGTATAGGTCACCACTCTCTCACATCACCATTGGTCTAAGTACCGGCGCATGTCAGGGTTAAAGCCTAGCCAAATGCAAGTCTTCTACTTAGTTACATCAAGTCAGATCCAGATACGTCCATTCCTCGTCCCTGACGATCCTTTCCGGTATCCTTCACACTAGAGTCCTCATAGTCCCCGACTACGGACTCATCAACCCTACTTGGTCATCCACATATGGTAAACGGGAAGCTCTCACGTCCCCTCACGGGTTGGTTACCGGTCTTGAGCGCCCGTGAGCCCAAGTCTATCCATATGCAACCCTCCAATAAATGGCCCCCACAATGTGATTCCCTGTCCTCTCACGGGTTGGTTACCGGTCTTGAGCGCCCATGAATCCCCATTGCTACCACGGGTCGTTCGGTCTCAATACCCCTCCGATTAGGGTCGACATAACGGGACATCCTAGCCCAACACTACTAGACAGTCCTAGATATGTCATCCAACAGTTTAGGAAGGTGTCCGGAGGGCATCTCCGGAAACATCCCATAATATTCCCGTAGTTGTCCAAGGACGAAGTGTCAAAAAGACACCTCTCCTTTCCAAACCATACTTAAGCATACACATGCATCAATTCATATCATCACATATATGGTAACTTCATATATGGAAAGAAATCAATAATTACAATCACTTTGTATATAACTGGTAAGTAAATCATACATGAGTCAATTCAATATAAATAAGTAATGCTACTGATATCAAGACAGTACTACAGTAGTATAACATTATAAGAGTCTAATTAAAGAAATAACTTAACAAGATTCAAATATAGAAACTAAGATATGCAATTTATGTTGTTAAAGAAGTAACCATCCTTACCTTTTATAACTCGCAAAGGAATCCTAAGAAATCAAGTAAGATCTTTGCAAACTTGAGAAGGAGGTCCTAAACAAGTGTATACAACATATTAGGAAAGATCCCTAACGAGAAAAGATACCAAAACATCCACAACGAGACCAATTCTGGAGTTCTTTGTACTCATTGGTCGAGTGGATTGGTCGATTGGTCCGATCGACCAATCGATCGACCAATGCAGACGATAGAGCCTATAAAATCAGAGTTTTGAGATATAAAATCCGAATTTGGTGGTTCAAAAGGGTACTAATCAAGGGGTAAACTACATTAGTAGTATCCTAACATATAGGGGATCTCAAAACACTAATCAAATCAATTCATCAAGATACAAATTAGGAAACAAAAAGTTACCATAATTAGATCAATCATGGTTCTTGAAGAATTCAAGATAGAAATCATAGACAAGAACAATAGAAGAATGAATCATTGATTCAGGTAAAGGTATCATGAAAAGCATACTTAGATCTTCAAGAAAATAGACCTAAGAGCATAAATCTAAATAAGGAAACAAAACCTACCATATATGTAACTATCATGATTCATGAAGAAAACATGGTATGGTAGAAGAGAAACAACTAGAGATTGATAGATCATGAATCATGAAAAGAAAACACAGCAATTGACTACTAACATGATCAATCTAGTAGATCCAAGGAGATCAGAATTCAAATCAAAAGATAAACAAAGACTAGATCATGGTTTGATCATGATTCCTTCAAAAGCTTGCAATGATCATGGTTAAGATCATTGTTTTAGCCATTAATCCTTAGGAAGATCATGAGAGACAAGTCCAGAGATGTTTGCAACAGAGAATGCAGCATCTCCTCTACTGTCTCAACTCAAAAAGGAAAGAAAAACAGAGATGGAGGAGAAGAAGAGAGTGTAGACATACCTTTGATGCAAAAGGAAGAGTTTTGACGAAGATCCGTCAATAAAATCACCAAGGATGCAAGGGAGATGACTTGCAGAGGTCTTTGGTTCGTTCCAAAGAGTTTGGAGGCAGCAAATACGAAGTAGACTTGAGATTGGACTTAAATAGAGCAAGCAAGACCTAATTGCCAAAGACAACACTCATTGGTCGAGTGGATTGGTCGACTGGTCCAGTCGACCAATCAGTCGACCAATGTAGACAGCAATTCCAAAACAGGGAATTGAAGACCCAGATCAAATCCAATCCTCCTAAAGGGGTTTTGCACACATATCAAGTGACTTACCTAATAGGTAGAAATGCCTTCAAACCATGATAGAGAGCACTCCAAGTCCATCAACTAATCCGATCTTCATCAAGATTCAGTTTCCATAAATAGAACTTCATCATCAACTCTCATGGATTCAAAGCCAGACACCAAGTCCTCCACTGGGATGGCCCAAAGCTGACTTCTTACTTTACTTCTGGTCACTGGACCTACAAATAACAAGGTTTCCGGGTCAAGGTTAGGGCTGGGTTTTACAGGTAAGGATATACATTCTTGTCTTTATGCGATGACTTGAACATGCCAGATCAGTGTCTTTACTTACTGTTCTTTAATAGTATATCTTGTTGTAACTGTAATAAGCATGTTGATCTTATCATATACTTGCTGTTTGTATTGTCTTTACTTGTACTTTATCAATTATGAATGTGGTATGATGATGATTGATGTATTGTGGTTCTGATGGAAAGGGTATTCCATTGGGATATCTTGGCTTGAGATATCAGATGGCTGTGGTGTGGGACACATGCTCGCTAATGCCTCCAGTACTATCATAACTACTGGAACGCCACATACTATTACCCTTTCGGTAGAGGAATTGAAGTCGGATGACCCGTGACGATGGTGATGTGACTGTTTCATCCTACAACGGTAACCAGTCCATGCGGAAACTCAGGGGTCCACCATTGTTCATGCAATGGTAGGGTTGCATATGTTAGGGTTGGACTCATGGTTGTCCAAGGAGCGGACCGGGTGTCGTGAGGAGTCATGAGAGCTTTCTGCCCCAACAATATGTGGATGACCATAGGGTTAGGGAGTGGAGTCCAATAGCGGTAGCCAGTCTGTGAGGGTTCTCATTCTTAGGTTGCGAAGGATATTGAACTGAGTTGGTTGGTGCCATATGAGATGTATCTGGACTTCATGTAGTGTGTTACTATTATGATTTGCGTTGGATTAGAAACCCCGACATGCACCAGTACTCATTGCCCATGGTCGTGGTGAGAGAGTGTTGACTTAACCCCAGCCATGGCTTGAGAGCCAGGTGTGGATGTACCCCTTTACCTATGATCCCTACAGAGGTATCTAGTCTTTGCGGGATTAGAGTGACTAGACCTACCCAACGGAGGGCTGGTGTATATCTTAAAGCATGTCAACTATTAGAGACTTGCATAGTTAGATCTTAGTAGTGTTCATACTTCTGCATTTCATATGTATCATATATGCATTTCTGATGGTGTTGACATATGGATGAGAATTATGTTATCGTTACTAAGTTCGTCAGAACTCATTCCTTTATTTCCATGTTATATTAGCCTGTACAGATGGAGGACATGCATTGGAAATTGGATTGGTACCCCATGAAGGAGCCTTCTCGTATGAAGATGATGTGGCACCGACAATGGGAGATGGAGATAGCCTATGCGGGAGCTCCTGCGAGTGCATGGAGTGCGCTTATAGTATCCATTGATGGACATAGGAGATAGCTTGCCAGGCATTTTGCCAATCATATGGAGAAGAATTGGAGAAGCCCTCACCTTGCTAAACTTGAGTTCCAATTCTTAGATTTAAAGAAAAAAACTGGGAAGAAGATTATTTGATTTATTTTGATTGCTTCCGCTGAACTCATATTTTTTTTGATCATTTATTTTTTCCTTGAGTATTTTATTGGAGTATTTAGTCTCCTATAATCTTTCTATTAATTATTGCACTTATTCTTGCTCATGATTATCTATTACTTGCATTTTTTATTATTGATGGTAAGACCAAAGTAAAGATGAGACAATTTCTCCCAGGAGCTTTGGTGCTCCGTCAATCAGCAGCATCAGATCCAACCAATCAAGGAAAGCTGGCTCCCAACTGGGCAGGTCCCTACATTGTAATACAACAATTAGCCGCTGGGGCTTACAAGTTACGAGATCCAGTTACCGAAGAAACAATTCCTCGAACATGGCAAGCGAGCAACCTCAGGAAGTACTATTAGTAGTCGAATACATAAAAGGGATCTTCTTCTAAATTTTGTTAAGTTGTTAAATTCAGTTTTTTTCAAGTTTTGTTACAGTTAATCCTTCACATAGAAATGCAAATATTGTTTCTTTTCTAAACATCAGGAAAAAAACCTCTTGAAAATGCTACTCGCTCAGCTCCAAAAAGAACTCCCCTTGCTCGGAATAATGAGCACAGGCAATTCCAAAAGGAAACTCCCCTTGCTTGGAAACATGAGCAAGGGCAGTTCCAAAAGGAAACTCTCCTTGCTTGGAAACATGAGAAAGGGCAGCTCCAAAGGAAACTCCCCTTGCTCGGAAACATGAGCAAGGGTAGTTCCAATAGGAAACTCCCCTTGCTTGGAAACATGAGCAAGGGCAACTCCAAAGGAAACTCCCTTTGCTCGAAACTATGAGCACAAGCAGCTCCAAAAGGAAACTCCCCTTGCTTGGAAACATGAGCAAGGGCAACCCCAAAGGAAACTCCCCTTGCTCGGAAACATGAGCAAGGGCAGTTCCAAAAGGAAACTTGGCAGCTCCAAAGGAAACTTCCTTTGCTCGGAACTATGAGCACGGACAAGTCCAAAAGGAAACTCCCCTTGCTCGAAAACATGAGCTAGGGTAGCTTCAAAGGAAACTCCCTTTGCTCGAAACTATGAGCACAGGTAGTTCCAAAAGGAAACTCCCCATGCTCAGAAACATGAGCAAGGGCAGCTCTAAAGGGAACTCCCTTTGCTCGAAACTATGAGCATGGACAGTTCCAAAAGGAAACTCCCCTTGCTCGGAAACATGAGCAAGGGCAACTCCAAAGGAAACTCCCTTTGCTCGGAACTATAAGCACGGGCAGTTCCAAAAGGAAACTCCCCTTACTCGGAAACATGAGCAAGGACAGCTCCAAAGGGAACTCCCTTTGCTCGGAACTATAAGCACGGACAGTTCCAAAAGGAAACTCCCCTTGCTCAGAACTATGAGCACAGACAGTTCCAAAAGGAAACTCCCCTTGCTCGGAAACATGAGCAAGGGCAACTTCAAAGGAAACTCCCATTGCTCGGAACTATAAGCACAAGCAGTTCCAAAAGGAAACTCCCCTTGCTCGGAAACATGAGCACATACAATTCCAAAAGGACACTCCCCTTGCTCAGAATCATGAGAAAGGTCAGTTCTAATCATAAGCAAAAGGCAATTCAATCAAATATGCTAGTGAACCAAGAGTAAAGACAAATATGCTCAACTACATATGCTTGGAAGTTTACAATATGGTTGACTAATGACGAGCAAAAGAACTTCAAAATATTCAAACATCAACATCCAAAATAAAATTCACATCAAGCTCGAACACATAAAGTTCGAACATAAACAAAAAGGAGTTTATACACATTCACCAAGTTTTGATATAAAATTTTAAAAAGGTAATCAAGCAGGGTCGTCTTTAGCAGTGGCAACACCATCCTCTTCTTCAACTGAGTCCTCACCAGCTTCAGTGTTCGACTGATCTTGTTCGTCCCTTGCATCCTCTAGAGGGATGCCAATCTGAGTCTAGAAAAGGCTGGACCTCAATTGGCACACCTCCAAGAAAGGGATCCTTACCTACAGCCCATTCGGGTCGAAGAATATTAAGCTTGTCAAAGATGCCGGGATCCACGAACTCCTTAAAAGCAGAAGTGTCTATGGTTAGATGATGAGTTAGCACATATCTATATCCATACCTCCAACCATAGTTAAATCCAAGACCAGCCACTTCGGCCATAAACTTCAGACAACCCTTTGTACGAACCCAACGCTTGATTACATCATGGCGCAACTCATTGGACATATAATCAAAAGAAACTGGAGCGGTTCGAGCAACTTTTGAACGAAGATCTTTCAATTCAACTCAAGCAACAAACCTTTCTTTAATAAGAGCCTTGAGCTGACTAGACTTCTCCACCAACAGTTTATCCTGATCTTCCAATTTCTTTTCCAGAGATTTTACATGTTCTGTTGAAGCCTTGGCCGACCCCTCCAACTCGGCCCCCTTAACAAGAAAAACAACCTCCTTCTCCTCCAAATTATCAACACTTGACTTATAGGACAGGAGGTCAGACTCTTGCTTCTTCAGACTATCTTTACACAAGTGCAAAGATAGGTGGTCTTAACGACCAGTCTCCAAACATGACCCCAGAACCTGGGTCAAATTACAAATTATCCTGCAAAAAACAAAAAATGTGAGATTATGTACTAAATAATAAGGTCGGAATATATAAGAGAAGCATAACTAGAGGTCGAAACTTACTTGGTCACCACGTCATAACGACGAAGAGGATTCAATCCTTCCATGTACTTCTGGTCGACTGGAAACAACACGTTCGGAAGCCATTCTTTTGCAACAGAAGTGCCAGTTTGTTTGTTGTAGAGGCAACTGGACTCTGTTGTCAAAGACCAATTAGGGAGGAGCAGAGGAGGAAGAGGAGAAGTAGAATCACTGCGTCTCAAATTGGTAGCCACATCTCGAGCAGATACACTTGGAGATTTGGGAGGAACTGAAGATTCTTTTTGAATAGCTTTTTCACTGGAAGGTTCTTCAGTTCGGGCATGCTTCTCGGCCTTCTCGACCACAGTTGTGGCAGACCTCTTGTGCGGTCGAGGAGTGACCAAAACCCACAGCAACCTTCGATTTAGTACTTCTTGACTTATCCGGTTTGAACAGATGTTTCTCAGAAACTTCCTTGATTTTGGAAGCTGCAACTTTAACACAAGCAGTTGGACTCAGCAACACTACAAAAAAGAAAGACCACATTCACAACATGATTACAGATTGATCACAGATAGTGGCATCAATAGAAACAAATAAACAAAACTTACTAGGCAAAAAACCCCAAAAAGATAAGATCTTCGGATGCTCGGGACAAAAACCATTCATAGCTTGAAAATTTTTATTCTCGGTAGGAATGCTCAGGATCCACTCCTTTGCTTATTCTTTAGGGATAGAAAGGTGAGGGAGGTTGTTCGAATTTTTAAGCAAAGATCAACTCCATGAAGTCGGAAAGGAAGGAGTACGGGAAGTTCAAACATAAAAGAATTTGGGACGCCACCCCTTAGTATAGAAGGCAGGGTCCCATTAGCAAATTTCCCTTCCAACCAGACTGACGGGATGACCGTTGGACAGATAATACCAACCAAACTGCTCCATCTTCTTAGCCATAAAGAAGTTGAGGAATAGAGCAAGAGAAGGTCGAACATTGACCTCAGGTTGTTGGCAAAATCCCCAAAAGCATATCAAGCTTCTCCAACTATTCGGGGCCAACATTCCCGGGCAAATTCCAAAGTGGCAAAGAATGTCTAAAAAAATGGGATGGATAGGGAGTCTAAATCCACTCTTTAGGGAATCTTCGTAAAGAACGAACTCCCCAGGATGACACACATTGGCTCGATCAGACTGGGAAGGTACTCGGAGGACGAACTCAGAAGGAATGTCATACTTTGTACGAATTGTTTTCAACTTATCTTCAGTCATCTCCGAAGTGCTAAAGGCAGGACCTGACTTATTAGGGTCAAACTTAATGTGGTTGAGAGAAGGTTTTTTAGGTCGCTCAGCTTCATATTGCTTGGGAGTCAAGCTATCAACCCATAGAGGTTTAGCAGCTTTGAATTTCGCTCGAGCACTAAGACCTGAGCTGTTGGTGGGGACAGAGGAAGGACGAGACTGAACTTCGGGTTCCTCACATAAATTCCTAGAAGGGTCTCTAGAAGAGTGGGAAGGGTTCTAACTTTCAACACCGATTTGATCGGAACCTGATCGACCACTAGTTTCATGATCGAAACCTGAACGACCACTATTACCATGGTCAGACAGAGTTCGACTACTAGAAGATTGGCCAGAAGCTGATTGACCACTAACATCAGGATCAGAATTTCCTATCCTACCCGAATCATCATCAGAAGAATTTGAAGTACCCATGAAAGAAGGATGTACGGGGTCTCCTAGCTACTGTTTTCCTCCCAACCATAGAACAACAGGAAGAATACTAAAGAAAATAAAATAAAGGGCAAAATCAACGAAAATGGCTAATGTTGTAACACAGAGGACAAAATAAAGCCAAGAATAACTACGAAAATAGAAATATTTCGCAGCAACAAGATGAAATGGAGGACAAAGATTTAGAAACTTACTGATCAAATGAAGGAAGTCATGAATGAATGAAAAATTCTTCAAACAACTTCCGAAAAACCCAAGACTCCAATCGCGAAGAACTCAACACAGAACTAGTGGAAGGAGTCAAAGGCAGAAGGATGCAATTCTTACAACAGTTCAAAAGGTAAAAATGAAAACAAGGAGTTTAAAGACGCAGTGAAAATCAGAAGTGAGAAGGGTAAGGAAGACGAAGTAAAAAGATGAGTTTTTATACCCCTTTAGATTCCCATCAAAAGGCCCTGAAAAAATTAATATCTAAAGGAATAAATTCCCAGACTTTAGATATTCTGAAAAGATCCTTATCACATGGATATCAAGAGATCCAAGTGGTTTTACATCCATGGTTCAGATTGAAGAACAAAGGAAAGGCTAGATAGGTAGCCACGTGGAAAAACAAAACCTGACATCATTTATTGAAAAAGCAACCAGCCGTTTTTAGAGTCACGTCACCAGCCACGTGGCACGAATTGAGAAAGTTTTGGAAGATGTGATGCAACCATCACCTATATCTAACCATCACATCTTTTGGGTTTTCTTCTCGAAGATGTCCCCATAAAGTAAGAGCGAAATTTACGATTCGATCAAAGAGGAAGGTAAGTCCCACAATGTCGAACATCTATGAGTCCGAGCATAAGAGACTGGGGGCTTATGTTGTGGTCAAACCCGTCGAACCAGAATCTTATGGTCGGTTCGGGTCTGGTCAAACATTAGGTTCGACCATATCTCCTATATTAGAACCGAACTTGAGAACGTATGAACTAAGAAGATGAGTTCGTATCAGACACTATTGTTATTGTTCAAGTGAAGTTCAACCCTTGAAGAGAAGTCTATTCCTAACGAAATTCTATGATAAGAACTCCTCGAAGTAACCAACTAACGAGAGCTATATAAAGAGGTATGTTTATCATCATAAGGTATGCACTCTTGAGTTATTGAATAGACTGAGAGATTGAGCTTGATTCCTTTGTTCGTCTGAACTAACTTGTTCATCGGAGATGAAACTCGACCGCACCGGTCGAGCATGTTTTTGCAGGTTCAAGCATTCGACCAGGAGAGACCGAATTCTGCAACAACAGAAGTATTCCTCGTAACAAGGTTGGTGGTGAGGGTCCTACAAATGGTGGGGGTTTCGATTGAGAGAGGGAGAAGACACGCGAGCTAGAGAGAGAGAGAGAGAGAGAGAGAGAGAGAGAGAGAGAGAGAGAGAGAGAGAGAGAGAGAGAGAGAGAGAGAGAGAGAGAGAGAGAGAGAGAGAGAGACCAGGGTCCAGATGACCAGGGTCCAGATGATCCGGTGACATGGCTCTGTACCACCTCTTATATATAGAGCTTGAGTCCCTATTGTACATTGTTACTACGACTTGAAAGTTTGTTGTCACATTTTTTCTATTCTACCAAGTTACTAGGGCTTACGTGTTATGGATTACATGTAGGATTTCAAGTTCTAATTGTACAACATCTCTTGTTGAGATTACTTACCCTACGGCTGATGTGGCTGTTGCCCTTTCTCATTCTATCCCTAATATGGGTCCTTCACACAATCAATTTCAAGGCCAGGTAGGTGAAATAATCAAGGAGGGAGCTTATATCTAATAGAAGATTGAAATTCCTGGCCCCCGAGGAGATTCGAACTCTAGATGTTGATTTGAACTCTTGACGTCTTACTTGAGTCAACCCCTTGGCTTTAACTAGATGCATTTCTTGAATTTGATGTCATCGCCTAGGTATTCATCATTGATTTCAATTTATTTGAGAAGCTTTTCGTTTTTTCTCTCATTACACTGGTTTAATGTGTTACATTTGTTTGGACATATACATACACCAATATGGTTTAGATACCAAGAATAGAAAACATGTTACATATTCTATGCATAAAAAGCTAAAAGTAAACCATCACCAACATGACTTCAGTGATTTATAATGCTCCAATCGCAAAGGATTTTACTATTAACGACAATACATGATCTTTGCTTTTGCTACTCTCAGTGCCAAGTCCATCTCCATACTGGTATACACAGAGTGATGCTCGGGCAAGATTTAGACAGACTTGGACAAATTGATTGGAGAAAGGAGAATTGGTGATAGATCTGTTCATCATTCTCCATGTCTCCGTGATCTTGTCCCTAATGTGTTCACGGGCAACCATCTCGGAAACTTTATGTTCATGCATATAACAATGGACCGAAGATGAAACATCTCCTCTCTCTAGCTCAGCCTGCATTGAAATTCTCCCTTTTAGGTTCAATGATGTGTCAACAAAGAAGAGAAATAAAAGGAAGATCTAGTTAGTTAACATACCAATGAAGTGGCAAGATCATTGGAAAGCCTACAGATCATGGAAGGACCAAATATTAAGTCTGGATTACTCTGTAGGTACTCAAGAACTTCTGGATTAATCTCTTGTCTTGTTGCAAAAAAGGCATGGACAAGAAATACTACTCCAGAAGATGAAACCCATCCATTCTTCAAGTACTCCTCAGTAGATGGGGTTGTTCTAGTGTGGTACCACTGGGCCTCAACCAACATTGCCTTAATGAAATCTGCCCACTGAGAAAAAGCTAAAATTTAGTAAGTTGATGACTACAAGTTGTGGGTTGAAGATGATAATTTTGCTTTAACAGCGACATGATACATACCGTTTTCTTCAAGTATGGCAGGATATCACAATCCTGCTCTTTGAGAATGTCATAGGCCATTTCATTAGTGGTGTTGTAGAGAGCTAAGAAAGAAATCTTCATGTAGTCTGGAAGTTCTTCCATTGCTGTTATATCCCATCTGAGACAATAAATAGAAATGATCAGCATTAATTGCACTTCATGCCAAACACTCGCTTACTCATAAATAGAGAATTTTGAAAAATCCATACTAACCGCTCAACTGCGTTAGTGAAGAGCTCAAGTTCTTCGATGGAGCCATAGGCATCATATATATCATCGATTATTAGAACAAAATTCATGACTTTTGTAAGCCAGTTTCTGCAACGACCATATTGAGGTTCATTGGTGACCCCAACACTAAACAAGAAACTCTCCACAAGCCTGTCCCTTGCAAAGTTCAATTTTGTTCTTAAACCAAGATTTTGCCACCATCTAGATAGCAAATGATTCGATTAGTGCAGGTCCCATTAGTGAATAAAGATTTGACAATAAAATCTAGTTAAATTTATTTAGAAATATTATGTTGCCTTGTCTTCCTCATACCTTGATGCAATTCCAAGATCTCTCTGATGTGCTGCTTGCACCCTGTTGAAATCCAGCATGGCCAATTCAAGAATAATTGGATTCATGTCCTCTTGTCCCTGGTATGCATCAATATACCACCTTGTCTCTGCCCTAAGCATCCTCCAGTGTAGGGGAACTTCCAAGGAATGCTTCACTTGGGCCTCTAGATTTGAGTCTTCGTAATCTTCTCTCTCTTCAAGGTGTCTTTTAGTGAAGTCTCTAGCCTCACCCAAGATGCCTTCATCTTCACTACCGAGGTATGAAGCTTCATACAAGCTCAGCATTCCCATACTGTCATCACATAGGTACTCATGAAATTTTCCTTCTCCATCCACGAATCTTCCAAACACATCTGCAATAAACATAAAAGTCTGGTTACATATTATCCAACTAATCAAGAACATATAGACAGACCAACCCTTTAACACTACTAGCTAGGTACCTTGGGAGACCAAATACCCATGTTGCCTGAGGAGCCTAAAACGAAGGGCAGTTGAGTATAAATCATCCTTGATAAACTCTTCTGTATTACTGTTTTCATATATGGCTCGCAAGATTCGGTCTATCTCTTCATTGAAGAGGTGTCCCAAGCCCAGCCTTTGCAAGACATCGATCAGCTTGAGCTGAGGCAATGGTTCAACCTCCTTGTGCAGCATAACTTTGACATCTTCTGTAAGATCCTTAATTCTTGAACTGAATGAGTCATCATCCTACACAGATAAAATTAAGAAAACCGACATGAACAAACAAACCGTGAGAACTGAATGATGTCTCCTGCAACTATAGATGATTAATCACCTCATCATAACCGCTATGTAAGGACTCCACGAAATCATAGTCCCAAATGGTTGGTTGGTAGACAATTGATGGCTTGTTATCTGCTTGGGATTGGATACTAGCATTAGCAACAGCTTTGATCTGCAGATTCCATTTTACACTGCATGGAGCTTTTAATACGATTGATCGACTAGGAAACTTTGAAACGGAGAAGGGAGGGTTCAAAGCATGAAGTTGAAGAGCCATTTCCTTAAAATTCTTCTCTTATGCTGCAGTTGTCCTTATGCCCAATACTGTATTTATATACTTGCTGAGTCTTCTCCAGTCTATCTACTGTTCTTTTTCCTCTGTCGACCCTCTCTCTCTCCGCGTAACTAATATTTTAGTTTGTTCCTATTGCAACGATGAGCAAAACCGTATTCCACAAGTTTCGGTAGTCTTTCTCCAGTCTTTTGTTGGTCTTCTCCTGTCTCTTCATTTTTGTTTTTTTTCCCCTTGTCACGTAACTAATATTTTGCGTTGCTCCTATTAACAAAATCCACATGAAATAAACGATGAAGGCGTGCCTAATGGTCTAATATTTAAACTTTCCTCCATTAAGGCCACCGAATCCTCTAGAGCAGCAGTGACAAAGAATTGCTTGCATCATCACTTAACCTTCTGCTGTTGTGGTTAACGTGGGTCAAAGTTTCACAGGTACTATTCTTTATTCCTTCGGGATACAAAAATACAAAATCACTTAGTCTGTTAGGTAAAGACAACGAAAGGTGAGGTGCCCACATTGTTCATGGGGAGGAAGGGGAACTTGTTCTTCTTCTTCGTTTTTTTTATTTTTTATTTTCTGGTCTTAGTCTTGGTTTTGCCACGTTCCAATGGTAGTGGTTAAAAAGAGTCTTGAGTCTCCATCCTATGCAGTGCTCAAAGTAGCAGCTGCTTTTGGTAAAGAAAAAAAGAAAAAGAAAAAGCGGCTACTGCAAATTAGGGCCACGTGGTTCAAGATTAAATTATAACCCTTGAGCGTTCAAATACTCAATCTCTTTTTAAACAGGTTTGAAGCCGGTGGTTCATCAATCAAACCGTTGGATCCAACCAATCCTCTACTCACTTAAAATAAGAATTAATAAACTTACCTAGTCACAAATCGTCGTCTCTACACGCTTCTCACACGTGTTTTTTTCAATTCTTGTTTTTTTTTTTTTGCCAAATTTAACTTTTTTTTTTTTTTTTTTTTTTTTTTTTTTACATTTTTTTTTATAAGGTTCATCTGGGCCAGCTTGCGTGCACCACGATTACGTCCTCAAATTAATGCCGCCGAATGGGTGCGAACCCAAGACCTCCCCGTGGGAGGTAGAGTCTTTAATAGCTTTACTAACCCATCATTGGCAATTCTTTTTAGGTCCTCTTGGTCATTGGGGTGGTGTTTACTAGTACCCAAAATGAAAATTCTTTCATGCCTTCAGCCACCAACATTGTGAGAAGGAGGTAGAGATGAGAGGATTTGTGTGTCGATCTAAGTCTTTTGTTTTGTTAATTTCATTTTGAAGTGAGTAGAGGGTTGGTCGGATCCAATGGTTTGATCGATGAACTGGCTTAATAAGACCAATTTAAGAAGGGACTGAGTATTTGAATGCTCAATGCTTCTGATTTAATCTTTCGCCACGTTGTGCTCTATCACACAACCAGTCACACAATAACATAATCTAAGAGCAAAAAATAAAGGTATAACCATTAATTACTTGTACCATTAATTAGTTGTACCAAAATTCTCATCTCCGTTCTATCAAAGGCATGAAGGAGGTTCTTCCGTCAGCTACATAGCAGCCCGTCTGTGATATGCAACGCTCAGGCCGGTCGAGCATTAATCCAAGAAAAGTCAAAGAAGTATAAAGTATCAAAAGAGTCAACGGAGGCAAGTATGTCAAGAATGTAGGAAGTATAGAGTTAGTTTAATATAATTGCTCAATTTTCCAAATCAAACGATAAACGTCTCAATTAAAAGACTCAACATCCCTACAGATAACTAAGCATCAATCAAAAGGACTGAGTGTCATATGAACACTCCATTCATGGACACACATCATTGTGAACCTCCATATTCCCATCAGCCGGTAAGTCGTGCTGATCCGACGACATTGAGTACTTCGGAATCGGGGGTCCTCATAACCTGTAATAGAATCTAAAGAAAAGTTTTCACAAGGGATGAATTCCGATGAACTCAATGAGATCAACAACAATATATATACACATTTTCGGCTCATATAAGGAAAATGATAGGTAATGCAATCTAGTGCAATGCAATGTGAGGATGCTTCTAAAAACTATCCAAGCCAGTCTCTATCTAGGTAGACACGCAGTAAGATACAACAAAAGCCTCCTTTGGAAAGTCTCAGACAAACCCCAACAGCTCCAACCAAACTAGGTGTCACGACTGGAGGTGGTCTGCAATACCCTATAGCCTTCGGTGTATTTTGCGAGTGAAATACCCCTCATATTGGGAGTTTCTGAGCTTGATCTGAGCCTTGCAGTCTCCCTTCTATTTTTCTCTAGTTCGTTGCAATTGGGCGGTGGTCACCGGCAGGGGAGGGGCGTTTTTGGCGAGATATAGGAAGAAGATGGGTGAAGGCAGTCAAGGGCTTCTTTTTGTAAATTTAGAAACCTAAAATCCGTAAATATAAGAGACAAAAATTATATTTTCCCACACATTATGGGCAAAATGATCATTTCAGTTTCAAACTAACAAAACAGATTAACTATGAGTAACTTGCAATTTTACAAAAAGTGCAAAGTAGGCACCGTGCAATTTAGCCCACTTAAGTGGGCGCCCTGCAAAAATTTCATAAATAAATAAATAAAGCTACTCACAAATCCTCGTCTCTACACTCTTCCCACAAGTGCTTTTTTTAATTCTTTTTTGGTCTTTCTTTGGTGGTTTGGGTGGTGTTTGCTAGTACTCAAATGAAAATTCTTTCATGTCTCTATTTGCTGACGTTGTGAGAAGACGGTAAAGACGAGTGGATTTGTGAGTCAATCTAAGCTTTTGTTTCACTTTTTTTTCTTTTTTAAGCGAGTAGTTGGTCGGATCCAATGGTTTGATCAATGAACTGGCTTAATAAAATTGGTTTAAGAAGAGATTGAGTATTTAATGCTCAACAATTATGATTTAATCTTAATTTGGCCACGTTGTGCTCATCTGTAGCTATTGCTACTTTGAGCACTATAGCATATTCAAACCCAGTGGAGAAGCGTGAGAGGAGCACGTACCTCTTCCTGAAGGGGGTGGTCTGGACTCAATTAAAAGGGATGAGATATATGTTTAAACATTACTTTTATAACTTTATACTCGATACTTCTAATTTCTAAATTTACAATTTCAATCCTCACTAAAATCCCTTCCAATCCACCTTGGTTGCTACAACACTGCAATGGTGACGGAGGCGCAACTTTTGCTGATGGCAGTTGTGGTGGGAGTGGTGGCAAATCTGCCCTCTCTGATGAAGGTTCACTCCATGTTATGATGATCTCACACATTTGCCATATTTATGTTGTGCGAGGTTAGGCTTTCTTTTCTTTTGCATTGGACTTGAGATCTGCCAATGCACCTTGACTACATTCTTGGTGGTAGCTTTTTACAAATAATTAAAATATAAAATGGTGAAAGTTAAGTTACACCTATGCACACTAAGATCATCATCAGGCGTGCAACTAGAATGTTCATGGTAAATGCGTGAGTTTTAGGTTTTTCAATGACACATCTTTTCCTAGTTCCGTTGCCATTGGTTTTGGATCTCATGGTTTGGTAACTAGTCATTTTATCAATCTTTTTAGGCGATCGAGAAGGGAAGAAGAATCTGGAAACTCACATTGGTTGTTCAGAACAGGCGGAGCTTTATGCTGAGAAGCCATTGACCAGGCCAACTCTCTTCGCTACAAGCTTTTGGGAGGTCTTGCTGTTAGAAGGTATAATGGTAGCTCCTTCTCAGTCTGCAAATCTGCAGTAAATTTGCATCATTTTTCGCTAAAGTGTTATGGGTTATAAGCATCTTTACCATTGTTGGCATTTCTATAATTTGCTCAATTCATTGGTCAGTTTTATCTAATTCATAGTGATTTGTCATGGTTAGCGGTTTAGCGTAGTTCTTCTTGCTATGAAGTATTTTCATCTTTTTCTACCAAAAAAATGTATTTTTGTCTTTACACTGAGACGGTTCCTCGTGCCAATCTCGTGAAGGGTCCTTACAAGGTATGAAAGCGATGGAACAAAACATATTGTTCTCTTTATGTAATCATAGCAGCTAAGGTTTGATATATACAGTCCTTGTTCATGTTGAACGCGTATCTTATCATTAAATTCTACAGGTTCACTGAGTCCATATCCTCTGTCCCAGTTTAACAAGATTCCACTCTCTCGGCAACACGCACCTGCACTTTATTCAGTTTTTACCACACAACAAAGCAGAATAGAGTACAGCAATAAAACACCTACTACAGGTTACCCAAGAGCACCTTGCTCTTCTGCAAGTACATGTACCCTTGCAACAACTGTTACAGATTTCTTCTTACCTTCTATTCTCTTCCATTCTCTGCTTATCTCAATATAAGAATCCATCTACTAACGAATTCTCTCTCCCAAATCAGACCTGCTGTTATGTGCAAGGGTGTGATGTCCCGCAATGACCAAGTACCACCTATCCTTCTGCTATTGGTTAGAGTTCTAATGTGCAAATGATTCTCCATATCTCTTCTACTTCTTGCAAAGGTACACCACACTAGAGGCCTATCAGTTTCAAATGCAGCTGTGAGATGGAATCAATTGATTGTTCATATTTTCGATTCACGCCTGTTTGATAGAATAGTTTGTTTTAGGGTTTTGAATCAGCGATGGGAGGTGGTTTCAAACTGGGGGAGGGGTCAAGGTGGGGCAGTTGTTGCTAGCAAGGGAGGGGGTGTGGTGGTTGCCAGACGTGGTGGCCAGTTTTTGGGGAGCTGCAGGATGAAGATGAGTGTCTCCCTCGATCTTTAAGTGTTGGATATGAGAAGATATTAAATGTGGTAATTACATCATTTTACCACCTAGGGATATTGTAGTCATTTTCAACTCACTTAATAGGGTATTGATTCAAAACCTAATTATGGATAACTTGTAATTTAACAAGTGAATGACATGTAATTTAAGCCACTATAATGAGAAACTTAGAGTACCCTAACAAAATTATAACAGGTGACTTTTAATTTTCAAGACTCCAATCTCCTACCATGTGTATTCACAATTAACCTCAAACAGTTTCTTGAATTTTCTGTTTTGATTTCTTACAAACAACAAACTATAAATTATTTTTTAATACCTTCCCATTCCCGGGGAGAAAAAACTATAAATTATGAGCTTAAGGGGGAAGAATTAATAAAATGCTTTTGAACTTTGACTTTTCAATACAGATTACAATATTTATTTTGTAATTCTCTTGCAGCCCAAGATATAATTTATTTTAAATGGAATTACTAATCGGAGAGGGAAGCACCCATCACATTATGATTCCTTAATCAATTTCCATTGAAGTATTCCTCATAACAGGGTTGGGGGTGAGGGTCCTACAAATGGTGGGGGTTTCGATTGAGAGAGAGAGACCAGGCTCTATACCACCTCTTATATATAGAGCTCAAGTCCCTACTGTACATTTTTACTAGGACTCGAGAGTTTGTTGTCACATTTTTTCTGTTCTACCAAGTTACTAGGGCTTACGTGTTACAGATTACATGTAGGATTTCGAGTTCGAATTGTACAACGTAACATCTCTTGTTGAGATTACTTACCCTACGGCTGATGTGGCTGTTGCCCTTTCTCATTCTATCCCTAATATGGGTCCTTCACACAATCAATTTCAAGGCCAGGGTAGGCGAAATAATCAAGGAGGGAGCTTATATCTAATAGAAGATTGAAATTCCTGGCCCTCGAGGAGACTTGAACTCTTGACATCTTACTTGAGTCAACTCCTTGGGTTTAACTAGATGCATTTCTTGAATTTGATGTCATTGCCCAAGTTTTCATCATTGATTTCGATTTGTTTGAGAAGATTTTTGTTTTTTCTCTCATTACAGTGGTTTATGTGTTACATTTGTTGGGACATATACATACACCAATTTGGTTTAGATAACAAGAATAGAAAACAATGTTACATATTCTATGCATAAAAAAATAAAAGTAAACCATCACCAACATGACTTCAGTGATTTATAATGCTCCAATCGCAATGGATTTTATTATTAACGACAATACATGATCTTTGCTTTTGCTACTTTCAGTGCCAAGTCCATCTCCATACTGGTATACACAGAGTGATGCTCGAGCAAGATTTAGACAGAATTAGACAAATTGATTGGAGAAAGGAGAATTGGTGATAGATTTGTTCATCATTCTCCATGTCTTCGTGATCTTGTCCCTAATGTGTTCACGGGCAACCATCTCGGAAACTTTATGTTCATGATATAACAATGGACCGAAGATGAAACATCTCCTCTCTCTAGCTCAGCCTGTGTTGAAATTTTCCCTCTTAGGTTCGGTGATGTGTCAACAAAGAAGAAAAATAAAAGGAAGATCTAGTTAGTTAACATACCAATGAAGTGGCAAGATCATTGGAAAGCCCCTACAGATCATGGAAGGACCAAATATTAGGTCTGGATTACTCCGTAGGTACTCAAGAACTTCTGGATTGATCTCTTGTCTTGTTGCAAAAAAGGCATGGACAAGAAATACTACTCCAGAAGATGAAACCCATCCATTCTTCAAGTACTCCTCAGTAGATGGGGTTGTTCTAGTGTGGTACCACTGTCCTCAACCAACATTGCCTTAATGAAATTTGCCCACTGAGACATTAAGGAAAGAAAAAGCTAAAATTTAGTAAATTGATGATTACAAGTTGTCGTTTGAAGATGATAGTTTTGCTTTCACAGTGACATGGTATATACCGTTTTCTGTAAGTATGGCAGGATATCACAATCCTGCTCTTTGAGAATGTCATAGGTCATTTCATTACTGGTGTTGTAGAGAGCTAAGAAAGAAATCTTCATGTAGTTTGGAAGTTCTTCATTGCTGTTATATCCCACCTAAGACAAAATAAATAGAAATGATCAGCATTAATTGCACTTCATGCCAAACACTCGCTTACTCATAAATAGAAAATTTTGAAAAATACATACTAACCTCTCATAACTCAACATTAATTTCCATCTAGGATTGTGCCATGTGGCATTAAATAATCCTATGGTCACCCAATTCAAACTAAATCTGATTTTTATTTAAACCCATCCATTTTCCTCTCTTTTCTCTCTTCCCGAAATTTAGGAATTATTTATAAAAATCCCTGAATCTCTGCTATCTTCTCGTTTCTCACTCTCTCGACTCTTCCATGCTTGCGGCTCTCTCATCTCTTTTCACGAAATTGAAAAAAAAAACTCTGAATTTGCAGCGATTCTCTCTCCTCAGCGATAACTTGTGGTTAAGTGATACCGTGTCAAAGCAATGTTTTGCCCATGCTGAGGAAACCATCATGGAAGGATTTTCTAGTTTGATACTCTTGAGATCACCGGGAACTTAGATGCTTTCTTTGCCTCTCTGTAAAGATCTCCAAGTGTTGGCCAAAAAGAAAAAAAGAAAAATACGAGATCTCCAAGTCCTACTCGTGTAGATGTAAGTTTATTGTTTTTATCATCAACAATAGATGATATGTAAATGAAACCCTCATCTGTACGACTAATTGCAAAGCTTTTCGTTGCCTCATTTAAATTAATCTCCAATTCAACCTCTATCCTCGCTGCAATTCTAGGGTATTCTAAATTTTGTGAGGAGAGAGAAGACATAGCCGTGAGCATAGAAGAGAGAAAACTACTGCAAATCCAGGGCTTTTTTTTGAATTTTGTGAAGAGCGAGGTGAGAGCCATGAGCATAGAAGGGAGGGTGAGAAACGAGAAGATCGCATGGATTCAGGGATTTTTCTAAATTTTAGGAAAAGAGAGGAGAGGAAAATATGGGTGGGTTTAAATAAAAATCAGATTTAGTTTGAATTGAGTGACCATAGAATTACTTAATGCCACATGACACAATCCTAGATGGGAATTGCAGGGAATTGTAAGGAAGGGAATTACAGAGGATGTGAATCCGACTTGAACTCCTTTTAACCACTACCATTGGAACGTGGCAAAGCCAGAGTAAGACCAGAAAATAAAAATAAAAAACGAAGAAGCAGAAGAAGTTCCCCTTCCTCCCATGAACAATGTGGGCACCTTTCCTTTTTACCTAACA